>NC_069781.1:87482623-88107623 GCF_027406575.1 Nycticebus coucang
TCTGAGTGGAAAGACCAGTAATTAGCCGCCCTCAGGGAGAACCTATGTGTCAAAGGGATTGCACATGGAGAAGCTGAGGAAAGGAGATGAAGCTGAAATTCCCTGAAGAATGATGAGGGCGCAGGAGGCCCTTGCTCTTCCCCAGAGAATCCAATCAGTGGCTGCCCACTGAGCCCTCCTGCTGCCTCTCATATATGTAGACACACAGCCCAGATCCTCATAGTTACACTCAACACAAACGCAGTGTTCTTACTGACCTTGAAGCAATGAAGGAATGAACTTGTGAACTCACAGGAAAACCTCTGGCCTAAGTTAACAGTACCTTAGTTAAAAAAAAAAAAAAAAGAATGGCAATGACTCAAAAATGTTTTAAAACAAGAACATTCTTAATTATAAGTTTAACCCCCAGACCCAAGACATGAAGGCTTGGAGTTAAATGATGACGAAGAAGCAGACTTTTATCATTAAACATGACAAAATCAAATTTCTGTGTGTGAATTTTTGTTCAGAAAATTAGTAGTACCCTCTCCATATGATTTGGCAAGCATTTTTTTCATGGGATTCATATAAGTTGCATGACACAGAAACCAAATTCAGGTATAGTGTCTTAGTCTCCTGTTGGGATTTGGACACACAGGTAAGATTATTTTGGGCAATTATGGTGATTATTGCAGACCTCATTGTACTGATGAAATAATTTCATTGAATGCTTTTAAATAGAAAATAAGAAGATGTGGTTGTTCATCTTTCTTTGCTAAAAAACATGCAGATGAATTTTTTTTTTTTTGGGAGAAATGGACCATTTAATAATTGGTATTAGACACTTAGAGAAAATATATGGCTGGATCCCACATGAGATCAAGATAAATTCTTTTTTTTATTTTTAATTTCAGTTTGCTTGTTCATTCTTCTTTGTTTGAAGTACATGCAGATGAATTTTAAATATTCATATTAAATTAAAATAAACTCAGGACCCAGTATGTGCAAAATATTATGCTGGGTCTTCTACTCCCATAAAACAAACCACTGACACATTTTCTAAGGGCAATTTCCATTCCATAATTTTTAATGGGACTTGTTCACAGCCTTCATTCTTCATATCACCTGTTAAAATACATATCCTTTAAAATTCAAAAAACCTAGAGGAAAAGCCAGTCAAGAATCATAACAACCAAATGCAATGTCTTTAGAGATACTTGGAAGAAATACAGTGTTAACTGGGGTGCTAGGTGATAGTAAGGATTTATGCGTATTTTTTGTAAAAAACAAAGTAAAGGATGAAGTGTCATATCTGTTATGGAATTTAAAATGGTTCAACCTAATGTTTATATTTTTAGATTAAGAAAATGTAGCAAAATGTTAACAGTTGTTGAGTACTGGTTGTGTAGGTATTTTTTGCTCATTCTTTCTATTTTTATTTGAAGTTTTATAGTTAAAGGTTAAACATTTTTTAAAGCACAAAGAAGACAGTTTCTTCAAGAAGGTTTTTGGTGTAAACCAGTATTACCACCTCAATCCTCATAGTACCTAAAGCTATCTGATTTGATGTTTTATTATTTAATCTCCATTTATTGATAACCAATAAAATCTTGTAATCCTACTGGATAACAAGATTTTCCTAAGGATTAAATTTGGCCTATAATGATATAATTTTAAAATAATACAGTGTTTCATTGGTGGTATTTAGTTTAAGCTGAAAGAACAGTATGCTTACTTAACAATTAGATGTTTTTTGTTGTTGTTTTGCAAGTCTCCAAAATGAAAGTAAAAAAAGAAAACCTGGCATTTGACATATAATTTATTCCTAAATATCTGAGTTTCTGTTTTTCTAAAATAAGGTTAGTAATAAATTTCTATCTTTCTGATAGGAATATACGTAAATGAAGATTAATGCCTAAACATTGCTGAAAGCCTTTGGGAATGATTTGAAGAGTTACATGTACAGAGAGCATGCTCATTTATTATTTGACTTACAAATAACTTAGCTAAAAAGAAATATATTAACTTCACATCCATCTTACAGATTAGTGGATAATATTAAATACCGCGGAAATGAGACCAACCCAACTCGGAGGCTTTCCAAGTGTTATAAGATGTTAGAATGTTTTATAACAATTATGAACACAAATTATTCAATGAAAATAAATTTAAGAAAGATGGGTTGCTTAGGGGTCTTTTTGTCAAGTACTCGCTCAGAGAGAGATGAGAAGAAGGGAATTTGTGGAGGCTACTATAGGGTCTGAAACCTTGGAAAAAGAAAATAATAGATAAAAAAAGATTTTTAAGGAAGTTTTATTTTTGTTTTTTTTGTAACCATGTAATTTCCTTTCTCCCTAAGAGAATGTCCACAAGTATACATTATTTTTTTACTGGGGAAAATATGCTTACTTATGTATTGATTTAAAATGTATTCTCTGCCAGTGATCCTAGCATTCTGAGAGGCCAAGGCAGGAGGATCTCTTGCGCTCAGGAGTTTGAGATCAGCCTGGGCAAAACTGAGACCCTATCACTACCAAAAATAGAAAAATTGACTGGGTGTTGCATTGAGCATCTGAAATCCCAGCTAATAGAGAAGCCGAGGCAGGAGGATTCCTTACACCCAGGAGTTTGAGGTTGCTGTGAGCTAGGCTGAGGCCATGGCACTCTAGCCAAGACAACAGAGTGAGATTTAGTCTCCAAAAACAAACAGACAAAAGTATTCTCTCCCCTTGAAATCCTGCAGCTGGGTTATTTGGGCATCAGGTGGTAAAGCCTTTATAAAGAGCTATTTTCTCCTTTCTGCTTTGCAGGAGTACGAATGCTGGATGGAGATGTCACAGACATGGTTGAAGCGAAATCAGTGAGCTTCAACCCCCAGCATGTGCACATATACAGCGCCAGCTGGGGCCCAGATGATGATGGCAAAACTGTGGATGGACCAGCTCCTCTCACGCGGCAAGCCTTTGAAAACGGTGTTAGAATGGTAAGTTTCAGTAGCACTTGGGCTCTACTGTGTTGATGGGTAATGATTCTTAGTGTAAGAATCTGTGGGATTCCAGTCCTTTAATCTAGAGGAATGGATGAAACTCTTAGGCTGAGCCAGCCACAAGGCTAATGGGAAGAAGTGTTGACATTTGCAATCATGAGTTACTTCTCTTCTGCCAACGAGCTAAGAGCTAGACAGCTTCTTCTAAAGAGAAGGTGTACTATGTACTGAGATGATTAATTCAAAGGAAATGTATTCATTAGTATGTTAATCTTGCATTCAAAGAAGTAAATTCTTAGAACTTGGAGATTTAGTGGAGATAATCTGTTCTCTCCAGGTGGTGTTCTTCTGGGCCCCTCCCTTGTATAGTGCCTCCCTAGTCTTAGGTCTGTCCCAGGACAGTATTTTTATACTGGCTCCCAATCTCTCTAACCAGATAGCTTAATCCATCATTATCTTCCTTGATTGCACTAAAAATAACACTGACCACTCTCCCCCCAAAACTAATTGTGTAACCTGGTGTAATCAAATGTCTGTTTCAAGTTACAAATCTTAAGAAATCCTGTCTTAATTAAGCTGAATAAAAAACCAAAGTGTTAATTTTTTATAGTCATAAAAAGGAGGAGACCTCCTCCAAAGCAATACATTTCTCTTTCTTGTCAATGGACTTTGGGTAATTTAGAGCATACCTTCAGTCATGTTCATTGAAGGCCATCATTTATCTCACCCTAACCTCGTCCAGCACACACTGCTTTCCTTCCACCATAGTACCATGCCCCACCCCAAGCCCTCACATTATTGACCAAATTCTGTTTGACCTTTAAGCCTCAGCTAAAAGTTTACTTCTTCCCAAGAAGCCTTCTCCCTGCTCAAATAGAATTAACTGTAGTCAGTCTCTATTTACGCTTTATATCCTTACTGGTATTCCATAGAGTCAAGCATGTGGTGCCTTATAACAGAGTTAGTTCTGGGTATATCTTTCTCATTAAATTGTAAGTCTTAGAGGGCTGCACCTGTGCTCTACACATCTTTATGGACTCTGCAAAACCTCGTCAGTGCATTGAATTCTAGTGAGTACTCAATAAAAGTTTATTGGGTCAAATTTTACTTACTTCAAATGATGCTGACCACAGGTTTTTTTTATATAAATTCAGCCCAGATTTGAAACAGTAGAATACATTTGGTTGATTGATGTAACATTGCAGCTGGAGTGAGAACAATGATGACTCTCCTATATCTTTGTGGGATTGGTGTTAGGGTTTTAATAGAAGAATGATCTATTCTAAGCCATCTCCTGGTTATTCTGAAATAGACTGGAGGGAAAATTACATACTTGTTTAGCGGACACTTTCTAACTAAATGAGAATTCAGGTTTGATTAAGACATTCACTTTTCTAACTCTGTCAATTTTCAGCTACATTAGAGCCCATCTAAGCCATAGGATGATGCTTAACTCGTTGCCTAGAAGTTTCCTTTCAAGGTACCTTAACACCAAATGAATGTACACTATGTAATCTGGTGATTTTATACCAGACTGTAGACAGTAGACTGTAAATTACTATTTTCTCTCTCTATGCTATCAATAGAACAGGCATTCAAATTAAGTAAGTCAGTAAATTCATATTTAATCTTCAAATTGTGTGTATATGGCTGTTAGAATAAAGAGCAATCTGGAACTTCTCATTAATATGAAAATATTCTGATAATGCACATGGCTTCATTACTGTGCATGTACATGCCTAAAGCCTCAGATCCACAGCTGATTTGACCAACAGACTAACAGGCACATCACTGAATCAGATGAGACATGAAAAAATGATTTTCAAATTTATTTTTGCTGGGGGAATCTTTTGTTCAATGGAAAACTTAACCAGAAGCTTAGTGTGTAAAACAAAGAAAAAAATGTGGTGCTTTGGTTGAAAGAAGAGTAAAAAAGAATTGAGATTAGAACACAACAATCTGGGGGAACTACTTAAACATATAGGGAGATTATATTTAGAAATAAGTCATTTGGAAAAAATTTATTCTGTAACATTATTAATTACAAAAGTAAGCTATGCTGTTTATAACAGATCATACACAAAAATGTATAAAAATGAAATTAATAGTAGATTTCTTCACCCAACTAGGTAATCATTGTTAAGAGTATAGAACACATCTTTCCATATTCTTTTTTTTCCTGCAATTTTTGGCCAGGGCTGGGCTTGAACCCACCACCCCTGGTATAAGGGGCCAGTACCCTACTCCTTGAGCCACAGGTGCTGCCCATCTTTCCATATTCTTACGGACATAAACGTGATAAAGGGGGAACATAAACCCCTGTACATTTCTGTATTCACCAAATAGTCTGCCATGAGTTTCCCTCCAGGGCAACCCATAAGACAGAACTCATTTGATCTATTAGTTTCAAAACATTTGGAGTATAGAGTTTTTTTAATAGTCCATTGAAAATCTTTTAGGGTTTTAGCCTGTGGGGAAAAAAAAGGAGTTCAGTTTTGAAACAAACCATTTAGAGTTGAGTTAGTAACAAAAGAAATTATTTCTAAAAAGAATAAATTATTTCCTGGCTCCTAGAATTGTACATCTAAATATGGAAAAACAGTGGTGGCCCTTTTTCATGTGATAAGGGCAATGGGATAACCTTTTCAAGTGTTTAATATATATAGGCTTTCGGGTTGGTCTAGGGCTGTGTCCTGTGAGCGTACATAATCTAGGTACCTCCCTGGTTCCATTTTCCCATCTATGGTAGGGTGATGGTAGTACTCACAGAGATGAAATGAGACGTAAAAAATGCATGTAAAGTAATTAACATTATACCTGAAATGTAATAAATACACTTTATTTCTTTCAGAGAAAAGATCATGTCCTTCCAAAGAACTGTTTATATATGTCCTTAGCCCCTCAACCTTCTTTCCGATACCATTTCCAAACTTCAGAATTCTAGACGATTCCATGGAGCTACCTGTTGGGATAGATTAAATATCGTATGGTTCAAGTCAACACAGACGTTCTGAGCTCTGTAGTGTCATTTATTTTGTTCTTTCTATGTCTGTACATGCTTTCAATTTCATTTGCCCCTAAAAGCTTGTCTTCAATTTCAGTGAGATAACCTCTGGATATATAAATTCATTCCAGTTATCTGTGTTTGTAGTTCTGAATTTAGTTTATATTTTCCCAAAGGATGTTTTTCTAAGTACCTATGAATACATAATTTAATATTTTTAAGCAGCATATTAGGTAATCTTTTCCAGGAAAACAAAACCTTTTACTACTTGCTGTGTTACCAGGTATCCAGTGAGAGAGTAAATTTGATAATCTTTGAGATTATTCTGATTTATATTTTTATATAATACATATTATTAAATATATAGAAAATAATCAGATAAAAACTTTATACAGAGTTAGATTACAGAGTACAATAAAGAAATACATGATTTATTAGGAATAAATGATTTAAGGAATAAAAAAATGACTGATGAGATAATTTCCTTCAGTCAGCTAATGAAATTCTATGTAACAAGTGTAGGAATTTGAATTTATTGATCTATCCTATTAAGTTTAGTGAGCCCTTACTTTCTATACACTGTAGATAAAGAGGAGGAAAAGACATTGAAGTTTTTTTTATGTAATACGTAAAATTCTCTGTATTCTAGCAACAAGTCTCAGAAGACAATAAGCCAAGAAATATTCAAGTTTAGGTCAGCAGGCTGGGCATGGTGGCCCATTTCTGTAACCCTAGCACTCTGGGAGGCCAAGGAGGGTGGATTGCTCGAGCTCATAAGTTCGAGACCACCCTGAGCAAGAGTGAGACCTTGTCTCTACTAAAAATGAAAAACTGAGGCAAGAGGATCACTTGAGCCAAAGAGTTTGAGGTTGCTGTGAGCTATAATGCCGTGGCACTTTACCAAGGGCAACAAAATGAGACTGTGACTCAAAAAACAAACAAACAAAGAAAAAGACTGTTTCAGCAGAGGGCAAAAGTAATGAATGAAGTTAAACTGATGGTCCGCTGCCAGGAGGTGATATCTCAACAGAGACATAAATGATAACAAGCCAGGAATGTAAAACCGTGTGTGTGTGTGTGTAATGTTCTATGCAGAAGGAACGCCAAGTGGGAAATATTTTGGTATATTCTCAGAACAGAATACTAGCTTGGGCATTGGAAACAGTGGCAACAGAGAGAGCAAGAGATGGGTTGGAAGGGCAGGCAGGGGCCAGCCAGAATGGTTTTCTAAATGATGGAGGGTATTTGCATTTTATTCTGTGACAGGAAGCCACTGGAAGTTTAAACAGATCACTGGAATGTATCAGTGGGCTGTATGTGGGGTAAGGGATGAGCAGGCAAGTGTGGAAGATAGAAGGGGCCCAGGGGCAACTTGGACCAAGGTGGCAGCAGCATCAAGACCTCCAAAGAGATCAAGCAGCAGCAGAGAGAAGTACAAATACGAAGCAAGATTTTCACAGCAGAAATAAATAGATTTTGTTCAGGGAGTCCAAGTATTGATTGCACCCATTCCTTCTGCTTGCTAATCAAAAAATGTAGCAAATATTGAATTTCCAAATACTCCCTTATTTGCTTACTATAAGATAAGCATTTGGCTCAATAAAATGTAACACTGTTTTCAAAGACTTTAACAAAATCAGAATTGATTCAATTTACAGCCCCGTTAGAATTAATGTGCCAAAATTGCATTAGAGAAACTATGTTAAACAAACCATGTCACAGTTGACAACTTGCTCTTTCTCCTAAGGAATGCATTTTATTGGATGCTAAGGAGGCATAAAATTAAATGCAAGAATTAGAATTATATAATGTGAGCTGACTACAATTAGTAATAATAATAATCACAGCAGCATGAACAACATTGAACATTTTGGCCTGTTATACTATAGTCGCTCTTACGCCCTCACATAGATAATAATTTTTCATCTTCATAATAGTGTCATGAGACAGGTAGTGTTCACCCCAGTTTTATAGAGAGGAAAAAGAGAAAGTTAACACAGCTAAGGAAGTCAGAACATGGGCCTCAATGAAACCTAGTGGATTCTGTTTCATATCATTTCTATTTTACTTAGTACATTTAACCTTCCCCCTTTTTCTGTGGCCACATATTCTAATTTTTCCCCTGTTGCTGTTGTAATTAATTCTTTCTCTCTTGCTTCTCCACTTGTTCACCAGACCTCACCCCTTCTTATCCCATCAAAGACCTATCTCAAGCCATTCTTTTTTCTTTTAATATCAAAATTTCTCTCTCAACTCTATTCTTTCCATCAACATGTATTCATACTGTTAATCCTGCTATCTTAAAGAATGAGAGGAGACACTCTCTTGTTTTATCTCTTTCTAATACTGCCTCATTTTTCTTTTTCCCGTTAGAATGAAATTCTATGAAACCATTATTCATCCTTGCCCTCTATCAGCTCTTATTTATTTCTTTATTTTTTTTGCCAATTATCTCTTGAAGCCACTGCTTCCGGACTCCACCTCAGCAACCCATTGAAGCTGCTTCATCAAGGTCACAGAGACCTTCCTGTGCAAAATGTTGCTGAGCTCTCATCTAACTTGTCCTCACAGGGAGTCCTGCCCGTTTCTTCCTTTGCACAGTATAACACAAGCACACTCCAACCTTCTAGAACTCCTTCTTTGCAATATTAGCCCTCCTTTTTTCATTCTATCTACTTATTTTATTGGCATCTCCTCCATAAACACCCAGAGTTGAACTGTTTGTTCTGCTGTTCCCCAAGTATCAAAAACAGTATCTGGTACTCAGCAGGTATTTAGTGAAGAATGAATGAGTGAATGAATGAATGAATGAATGAATGAATGAACGAATGAGTGAATGAATGAATGAATGACTTGCATGGCACCTTGCTGCATACTTGCATTGTTTTTGCTTAGCATTCTAGAAATGAGTTATAAACATACATTTTATAGAATGGTGGTTAAAGTGCCCAGATTCTGGAGTTAGGCTCTCTGGTTGAAAAATGTGAGTTCTTATACTTTTTTAAAACATTGTTCAAGTTAATTAGCCTTTCTGATGATTAGTTGGTTTCTCTATAAAATGGAGCTAAATGCTAGTGATTACTTTATAGGAGTGTCATGAGGATTATATGATTAATGCCTGTAAAATATTCAGTAGAGTTCCTGAAACAATGTAAAGTCTCTAATTGTGTTATGAATCTTAATCATTATCACCACTGAAAACGGGCACAGTTAATAAAAACAAAATACTGATTAATCATGTTAAATACATAAAAGTCTTGATTGTTCCAAATCTCTGGGTTTAATCAATTTCATATTTGCTAAATGATTTTATGGAAGGTAATTATATAATCTTGAGATTATTATTAGGAAATGGCTTTTAGAAGTGGTAGAAAATATCTAAGAGAATATTTTCTAAAGCACTTTCCGTCAGTCACTAATTTAGTGAAGTACTAAACAAAAGAGGTTGGAGATGGGGGGATTTGTTGTCATAGACACTTCAGAAACATTTTAAAGATTTTTAAAGCACAGTGAAGGCTCCGAGAAGTCCTGCATTTAACTTACCAAGGTTCTCAGCTTTAGTCACATAAAAGCTTTTGTTTTTATCAACTTTCGAGTTGCTTTTAAATTTTATTTTATTTTAAAATCTGGAAGTATTTTATGAAAATTCTTCTAAACTCATTAGACCTTTGGAGTCAGAATGTTTGAATTTTAGTGGTTAAGTCAATTTTTACCAGTATTTATGTCTTACTTTTCTTATTGAGGACACCACCATTCACCCAGTCTCCCTTTCTAAAACCTGTGATTTTTTTTCCTTTCCTTATCACAGTCATCTAATAAGTCTTGCCTGTATATTTCCTAGAAGTCCACAGAGTCTGCCCTCTTTTCCTCACAATTAGAACAGACGTCTGTCATACAGATGTCCGCTCTAATAGCATATTTCCAAAACTTTCCAGCTTAAGCTTCAACTTTCAATTCTGCACGAGCCCTGCAGTCAAAGAAGTATTTTTATGTGCAAATCTTGCCATTTTTTTTCTTTTTAAAACTCTTCACTCACTACTCCCCCTGCCTGACCAAAAGCATTTCAGGCTTCTTAGCAGAACAAACAATTTTTTCAGGGATCTCACAATTGAAATTCGACATGCCATCTTAGGAAAAGACAATTTAAAGATTTGTCTCATACAAACTGACATGGTTCTATTTACCATGGGGAGCCTTTGGCCTGGCTCCTTGGTGTGGCTGGCAAAGAGTTCCCTCAGGGGACATGCTTGGCTTATCTTCTCAGTAAATCCCAAATAGGAAAATGATTTTATAAAATAAGTGAGTCAGTTGGCAATGTTTTCAATATAGCTGACCCCAGGTTTGTTGTCAAAATAAGAAGCTAAGAGCCTAAAGTTTTCTTTGACAGGTTTGTTATTCATTCATTCATTTATTCCTGATTGCATGCAGAGGATACTCACTGGGTGGTTGTGATATTCCAGGCACTTTGCTAAGTGGTGGGAAGGATGAATAACACTCAGCCCTTGTCTTGGGGAAACTCACTGTATAATGATGAATAAATGTTCTAAGTAAAATGCAAGCAAACTCCCAAAGTCCCTTCAGTTTACAGAATCTGCTAAGCTGAGGCAGAATCGGCAGCACACAATAACAACATTTACTGTAGTGCAGTCTAGTTGCCTTGGAGTCATCTTTGCCCCATTTGGACTATTAAACTTTAATAAGAGCTGGTACAATTGACATTCATCAGCAGGTGTCTAACGCATGGACAGCATTTCACAAGTTCTTGACAGTGTGCTTAATCACATTCTTTAGAAAAACAATAAAAAACTTGAAATGGAATCTTGCCAGTAATCAGAAAGGCCTTTATTAAGGTTATCAGTACTTCCCTGATTATCTTACTCAAGAAATGTTTCTTAAGTACCCACTATGTACCAAGCACTGGTTTGGCATTTTCCATAGTCTCTTTCTTCTGGAGAAATTATGCGGTTCCTTATAGATATTTTAGGGGTACAGCTCATGAAATTTGCTTTGTCATTTTATCTACCAGTGCACTTTCAAGTTTAGGTGGGGTTTTTTTGTTCGTTTGTTTCTTCAGCTTTTGAAATACCAATTAAAGCGTAAATTTACAACAGAACAGAGTCACTATCAAGGATAGGCAAGAAGAATCAACGAAATCAACATCATTGGCCCTCAGTCCCTCTGCTGGAACAGTGGCCATTAGCCCATTCTCATGCTATTGTATTCAGGAGTCCAGATGGAAACCAAGACAGTTGATGGACATTTATTGGCATATGTCTGACTGTTCGGTCTCTTACGAAGACTCTGATTACTGTTTTCCCTTCTCCTCCTCAATTGCCTTTTTATTTCACCAGATTTTGAAACTGGATATTTGAAGTAGTTTCTGAAAGCACAAGGTTCCTTTACACTCATACGTTGCTCTTATATATACACACATGTACACACACGTCCTCCACCCCTAAATGAAAGACATATGTTTACCAGGAGGGGAGTGAAGAGGTATAATGAACTTATATAATAAAAGCAGTAATAATAATCATAACAAAATTAGCAAATACCACCCAAGAGGGATATGCTTTTTATCGGATAAGCATCCAGCTGTAACAGGATTGGTACCAGTTTGCATTTTAATAAATGACAGATTGCTGTTAAATTAGTTGGCAAATGTTGTAAAACTTTGGAATGATATATGCTTAAGTAAAGATAGAAAAGGGAGCTTATTTAAAAATTGGTTCCACTTAATGAAAATTGACTGTAACTAGGGTTTACTTTAAAAATCCTCCCTCCAGATTTAATTATATCCTGGTAAAACTCTGTGTATTTTAATGTTCTTTGTTAGAACATTAACAAAGCTAAGAAGTGACTTGCTAAGTGTACCTGGTATAATATCTTTGGAAAATAAAAAAGTGTATATTTGTTAAAAACATATTTGGATTCACATTATATAATTGTCACAAAATTTTCTGAAACCTAAGTATCAAATTGACATTACTATATTAATGTGAATTTTGGAGCATTTTTGTGGGGAGGAGCAGAAATCTATTCTAGCCTTGTGTAGGTGCAACTTTCAAAGATGTATTGTCACCTTGCTTTCAGTTTTAGCTTAGAGATTCCTTCCTGACTCTATGCATAGTTTAACTTTTGCAGATCCCAATCTAAATCTGTTAGACTCTTCTACCCTGGGGTTAACCAGATATCAATTAACAATCTCTCTTTTTCTTTGGGTTTGTTTTGCTGTCTTTATAGTGACTACTGGGGGACCCAGGGAGTAAGTGATTTCTTCTCATAGGAGTGTTCTAGCATAGGCTGGGTGGTCCCTGCTAAGGGAAGAGTCAAAATCATATAGGGGTTGAATGGGATCAAGAAAAGGTTCATACCAGTCCTGAGTTGCTGTGATTCTAACCATAGATTTGAAAGACAGCTGAGAGGGAGAACAGACAAATCAATTTCCTTCAAGATAATGTGACAGTAATTGGAAAAGAAAGGCCACTATATATGTAATCAACAAGGATCAGTTGAGCCTGGTTGATAATGTCCAATGATTTGAAAGTGAGCAAGTAGGGGGAGAGGAAGAGGGAGGACGACGGGGGTCATGATGTATGCCACACCTCTTAGGGGCAGGACACAGCTATACGAGGGACTTTATCTAACAAATGCAATCAGTGTAATGATTCTTCTTTGTACCCTCAGTGAATCCCAAACAATAATAATAATTTTTTTTTAAAAAGTACATATGACTTGTACAGCAGATTTTTTCTCACTGAACTTGAGCCTACCTTCCTCATTTCATGTTTGATAAATACAATCAAACCTAATGTTCAAGTTGTGGACACTGTTATAATCCTAACTCTGACAGCCGATTGAATTAGGCATTGGGGTGCTCCTCACAGGCTCCCCCACTTTATTGATTTGTGAACTAAGACTTGCCAGAGTTAGAGAGCCTAGCCAGCAAGAAACACGACTGTGGTGCTCTCTGCCACCAAGCTCTGTGTGACATCTGCTCCTGTCGAGTGAGTCATGCAGGCCCATCCGTGCACACTCAGCTTTCAGTCAACAGTAGCTGAATTGTGTTCATGAAAGCGAACGCTGGGACAAAGATCTCTCTTTTCTCTGAATTTCCAGAGAATGTACTATCCAGGCGACTGATTTGGCACATCCTGAACTTCGCTATACTGTCCGTTCTCTTGGATGAGCCCCAGGATGGGGTAGAGATTACCAGCCTTGCTCAGTTTGGTTACTCTCTGGCTATTTGGCCTGAGACAAGTTACCAGAGCTGCTATTTCCCTGAGAAAAGGCTGTGATAAAACTTGCTTTGTGTGGCCATTGTGAAGGCTGAATGAGATCACACATGGGCAGCCCCGCATTTGGGCTTCTCCTTAATGGAAGGCCCACGCTGGGTGCATCTCTAAGGACCCTGGAATAGTCAACACAGAGGCTTGTAAATATTATGAGACTAATGCCAGATTTAATTTTTTCTCACGTAGAATTTATTTTCATTTAAGACCAGATTGTGTTTATGGGTAAAAATGGAGAGGGCTGATTTTCTCTGTTTCAGAAAAGTCAGGAGCTACTGCATGTAAGGTCAAGGTTCCTGCTGCAAGCAGTAGAAATGCATGACTCCATTCAAGCCCCACGCTGGGCTTGAGAGAGGGGCTTGAGCTGCTGTTGGAACCAGTTCGCAGGGAGGAGTTTTGTATTCTGGAGCTGACTTGAGAAGAGTATGAGCTTTTCATTATTGCTGGAATATCCCTCTGTCCTCCTTTCCAAGTGCCTTTCCAAACATTTACAGTGAATTCCTTTCATACCCCTGTTGATAATAAATGCTTTTATTCTCTGTGAAAAGAATCCTGCACATTTTACCCCTTCAGTGTACATTTCAAGGTGATGCATACTTCTGAGACTTTCCACATTGTTAATTAATGTTAATACTGGAAGTATCCATCTCAGTTTCATAAACCTGGCTGTTCTAAAAGTCTGAGCATGATTTTGCCTTTGCTCTGGGACGACCCAAGATCTAGAAACTTTTGGCAGGTGTTAGAATGCCTTTTCTTTTCCAAAAACTGAGAATGCTGGGATGGTGGATGCACCTAGAACAGCTGTGTGGTGCTGTGCATTGGGGATTGTGATTCTTTCAGAGAGCCTATGAGATGCACGTTTACTTTTTCAGCTGCTTGCAATGAAGAATTGAACCTAGCCTGCATGCCCCTCCTTCCTTCAGCTAGCGTTAGCCATTCTCACACTGTGGGAAAACAACCTGTGTGGGGCTCAAAGCAAGGAAGACTGTGGGAATGGCCATAAGTAAATAACAACCTCAGGCTTCTGTGAGTCAGATGAGGTCTGAGAGAAGACCAGGGATTGAACAATATGAATGGACCATCAATAGACTGTGAAAAGCAGACAATTATTTGGGAATTGTTGATTTGGCAAATGAAATAAGGCAGAAGGGGAGGTTGTTATTGGGTTTTTAAATTTTCTCTAATCCACCATCATTAAATGTGTTTTCCTAAACCATATCGTTCAGTATTTTTAGGAACACCCAGTGTCACTACCAGTCAGTGGAGGGAGCATCGGACAAAGTGAGACTGGATGTGTGTCAGTCCCAGCCCTGCCTCTAATCAGCTCTGCTACTTTCATTTCATTTCCTTAGTTTCCTTGTGGAGAAAATTTAACATTTAACCTAATGAACTTCTGATGCGTCCAGCTTTACATACTGTCCCTAATACATAATTCACCTCCAAATTTTTATTATTTGAAGTTCCTGAATATAAAGAACAGCTAAAGGTTAATTGAAATAAAATTTTTGGCTTAAAAACATGTTTTTTCTATTAGTAAACACTTAGTTTTTATTTCTTCGTAGATATTCTTCTGTCCATAAAATACTGATTTTTGTCTGGTTGTATTTTAAAGATAAACAAAGGAAAAAAGAACTCTACAGTGTTATGATAACTGTTGTTAGGAGCCAAGGGTCACACTTGTGCACTTTTGTGATGAATTAAGAAACTCTGTTAAGTGTGTGAGCCCTCAGTGTCAACCTTCCTGAAGAAAGGGCATCTCTGATAATGAGATTGATTCTGTTAAGCCTGTAGAGAGTTGATGTTCTACTGAATTTATATTCTAGCAGGTAATGATGAATAAATAGCTTGATTTTTTTCTTTCTATTCACACGATACACATAAAATTAGCTAATTATCAGGAACCTGAATATAGGGGAGTTGTGTATTTGCAGCTGTGATTAATTACTCTTTGTACTAGCCTTTACTACTTTACTCGCCATCTCCAGGGGTTTAGAAAACTGACCTGAAGTCACCGTTAGGCTCTCTAGATTGAATGCAATGTGCTGTCCCTTCATGGACTAGACCATGAGCAATATTGTGAAGAGACCCTAAGGTAGGTTATAAATGGCATTTCAAATTTTGTCATTTTACCAAAATGCTCATAGCAGTTGTCACCAGCAGCTATCCCCATAATTATTATTGGGCTCTCTGTTCTTTTAAAAGCAAAGTCAACTGCATCTGGTGTGCTCAGGAAGCATGTAAAATCGATTTTCATTTGTGAATGGTAAAATTAATAGTTGCTAATAACTGCATCTAATATTTCCAGTGTGTTATTAAAAAGTAAAAGGAACATAAAAAAATCAATTCATATACTTGGCCTAGTGGCTTATTGTGTACATAGGAAATTAGAATACAGGGTACCCAGCATGGAGCTGAGAAGATGGATGAGATTGAGATAGGGAGGGAGTGGCGGTGATGAAGTCATGTCACATGAGAAATGCTAGGAAGGCAGAAATGAAGAGAAGTAGGTAACTATTCATAAAAACGTTCTTTGCTCCATCTTCCCCTGGAGAAGTAGAAATTAACTGCATTGGTATTTTCCATCTTTCTCGTCAATCGTCCTTTACCAGGATGAGAATGGAGAAGACTGTCCCTAGAGTATTTTTTGGAAGTCAGTTGGTGGAGGGTTAGACTGTTCTTCTAACTTAGGCCTGCATGGGCAGCTCTGGCAGCTGATAGTCTGAAGCAGATGGGTAAAGATTAAGACCAGTAGTAGGAGCAGGAATGGGGCTGAGGGAGGCCCTGGCCAGCAGGAGTTGATGGAGGACACTCATTTGATTGTTGGTGAGCTGTTGCAATCATCTTTGGGGAGCTGTTGATTTCCATTGGTAAACACATTCAATCCAAGAATTTATGTTTGGAAACAAGTGGAACGACTGAACTGTTTGCTACACTCGAGTCACCAAGTCAATAAACCATAATTAATGACAGCTTGGTTTCAAAATACAGAAAGTAGTTCCTCCATTTATCTTAGTTATTCTGAGAGCACACCAGTGAAATATTCTGAAAGCAGAAACAGAATCCTGCCAAACCTGTATACTCTTTACATTAGACAAAACATCTCATGTCTGTCTCATTTGAGTCCTTGGAGATTTTTGCAGGGATTGGCACACTTTATTCCCTGAGTCTAATTCAGTTTTGTGTAATTAATTTCCCTCCCCTCAGCCACATCTTACTCAAATGAAATGACTAACGAAACAAGTCTCAGGCTTTAGTAAGCTCATCCCAAAGATGCCGTGTTGCATCTATACTATGTCTACATTTTCTGTGTGCAGACAAAGCTTTCTCCCAACAAGCTGCACCAGTCTAAGTCTCCAAGGCCCTGGCAATGGTGTGGCCATCTGCTCCTGATTAGTTTTCAATTATCAACTATATTTCTATTCCCTTTGCTTTTCAGGTCACCTTTATGGTTTATGTGAATCATTTATATTGTTGATAATAATGAATCAAAAGTTATTAAAATTGCTTAAAGAAGGGCAGTGCCTGTGGCTCAATGAGTGGGGCACCGGCCCCATATACTGAGGGTTGTGGGTTCAAACCCGGCCCCAGCAAAACTGCAACAACAGCAACAACAACAAAAAACTGCTTAAAGAAGCAGTACATTTTTAGCATTTTGAAACAAATGGTTTGTGTCACAAAAAACAATAATTAAAAAGCAATTATTTTTCAAGGTTCTTTTGTATTGTTTTGTTTTTGTTTGGGGGGTGTTGTGCTTTCTTTTTGCCTTTACGTCGTATTTCTACACTGGATCTGTTTTTTGTTTTTTCAATGAATCCTGCTCTGTGAAGAAATAAGATTTATTTTGGAAACACTTGTCAGAATGTCCTTGAGCAGAGGAAGAGTTCACTCTTCATTATCTCAGCTACTGAGTCATTATGGGTAGGAATCTTTGTCTCTCCCCAGTCAGTTCCCTTTTCCCCTAGAAGCCCTTTTATCCATGGAATATGGAGTCATTCTGGTATATGGAAGAGGTTGCAGATAGGACTGTGCTCTTCTCAGTGAGAGATTAGGAGAGGAATGGCAAGGAGCTTTGCTAAGTTGGGTATTGAGGGTGTACTTAGAAAATATTACCAATAAATGAAAGTTCCTTAGTAGTAGGACCTCCAGAGTTGATCCCTGCCTACATTGACCACCTCCTTAACGTGACCTAATTTTCATAGACCAGACGTGCACCACATGTATGTGTCAGTACAGCAGGTCTAGTTGTTGTGTTGACCACCTCCTTGTGTCGGCCAGTTTGGTACAGTCCCTTGGGTGGTCAACTTACGGAGGCTTTACTGTAGTTTTATTGTGCTTCTCTGCACAATCTCCAACATACAGAGATTCGTGTGCTCTGATCAGATCTGAGGTTTCTCCCTCTTGTCTCCACCATGTCTATTCCTATTATACTGGACATATTACTTAATATTTCTCAGTTTTCTAATCTGTAAAAATCCATGTAACACTACCCATCTTGCTGATGTTGCTCTAAATTAACTGATAAACCAAAGTGTCTAGCACAGTTTCTAGGCATATATTAATATATGTTATTATCTTTCTTCCTTCTGATAGCACGAGAAACTTCTGATTTATTCGTGGCCCTTTAAGAATACTTTCTAAGAAATGTAGAACAATGTCATGCTAAAATACCAAATAAAACCTAACTGCCCTGGCTAAAAAATAATCACACCACTTTAAAGAAAGAAATTCCATTTCATCATACTCTACAGCTCTGGAAGGCTAGCTCGGGGGGTGGGGGGTAGGGCGGGGGATGGGTGGGAGGGGTTGATTTAATTGGTAATCCAGCATAAAGTGGCCCTTTCTAACCTCCTGAGCCACAAGCAAGTCGACTTGCTTTCTACCCTTTTATCCTAATGCTTGCGGGATAATATAAATTGATCTTTGTAGAGCGTACATGAGGAGAAAACACGTACACATGTGGGTGCACCAAGAGTATTTACACTTTAGTCGAATGGATCCTGGCTGGATTTTGGAATATATTTTTCCTTAAATTTACTGACTTTTAACTTAGCACTCAAGCTGAAGGGACATTTTTGCCATACAAAGTCATATTTAAATAACCAATGACAGTCATGATATTCACCAAGCTAAAAAAATGTCATTATTTCCTACTTTTCCTACAAATGTTTGCCTCAAGAGTCTTTTCTCTTTTTAGTACCCTGCCCAGCTTCTCAACTGCCTGCACCCCACTCTCATTAACATTTAATTCTTCAATTTCTTTGTATTCTGGAGAAATGTCCATATTTTCCCCCCGCATATGTTTTGGTTTCTGGATGTTTCACAGTAATGAAAACCTCCTATGCATCTGTTGTAAATAAATCTTTGAATTGCTAATTGTTTCAGATTAACCCCATAGATCTTTAGCAGCTGTCTGTATGGCACTTTCAGCCCACAAATTCAGTCTGTTTATTCCTGGAACGTTAATCATGAACCATACACACAAGCAGAAAGGTCAGTCTGCCTCTCGGATGGAGTGATGGCAGCCTCCATGCACTCTGTGGCAGAGCACACAGACTCCCATGGCGGGCAGGCTGTGCTAAGCCCCTCCTGTCTCCCCGTATTAGGTGGCTGGGGCTGTCATAACAAACTGCCACTGGCTGGATAGCTTAAACAACCCAATTTATTTTCTTGAAGTTCTAGAGGCTGGGAGGCTGGAAATTTTAGAACAGGATGCCAGCAGAGCTGGATCCTGGTGAAACCTCTGCCCAGCGTGCAGTCGCCACCTTACTGAGTCCTCCTGTGGACTCCCTCTGTGCCCACACACAGGAAAGAGAGCGCTCGTCCCGTCCGCTTTTCCTGTGGACACCAGTCCTATTGGATCATAGCTTCATCTAACCTTAATTACCTCCTTAAAAACCCTGTCTCCAAACACGGTCACATGGGCTTTTAGGGCTTCAGTCTGTGAATTGGGGGGGAACACAACTCAGTCCTTAGCATCCTCTAAGGACTGTTCTGAATGTCTCCTATTTAAGATCCTCTCTCTTTGAGCTCTGTATGCAGGGACACTGATCTCTATGCCCTGTGTTTCCCATGTCCACTGGCTTCTGGTGGGGTTTCACCAGTGGGGTCCACTGGCAAGAAATAGGATTGTTGGAGGGAGGAATTGGGGGCTCAGTTCATGTGCACCTGCCACCCTCCCTGCATGGCCGTGATTAAGGTATCCCTTGCCTAAGTTGTGTTTTCCTGTTTGCCCATCTGTCTCAGCTCCAGTAATTCCCGTCTCCCCGTGCCACTTCAAGCCCGAGAGTAGTTATTGACCCCACACTGTCCTTTGGGGTTTCTCTTCATCATGCTCAGTAAAATAATTCCCTCGAATCATCTGTTTAAGACGTTGCCTTTGTCTTGAAGGGACATCTTTGGGGAGTAGCAACACCTGCTATTCTCTTAACCCATGGCTCTCCCAACACAGTGGATCCCCAGAGGATCCCTGGGCAGTGTCATCGTCCTCCTAGTGGTGTCACCTGTGGGTGTTGGTGGAAAAGAATGACTTGTCTTCATACTTCTTAGGGGGAGCCCCTCTCTGTTTGTAATTTCCAGGCGAATTTGGGGTCATAACATAAAGCCCACCCCATGAGGACACTCAGGACTCATCCTTTCTTGATCAGCTCTAATTCTATTACCAAATCTAGAAAGGCCTTGGGGGCTGGTCTGCTTTTAGATCCTTATACCAAGTTTCAATGAAGGCACAGGAGATTTGGCTGAAAAAATAAATAAATAACCACTAGCCCTCTTCTTGCCCAAAGGTTAATAGCTCAGGCTTTGGCACCTAGAGATTTCGGTCTAGCTCTGGAATGAGTGAGCATCTCTGAGACCCAGTTTGCTCATCTGTGAGAGGATGTTAATCCTGGCTCGGATTGTGCAGAATAATGTTTGCTTTGTTGTTTTTAGTACACAGTGGACCTTCGATGGGTAAAACCTCTTTTGATCCTGACATAAAAAAATTATCTCTTAAGAACTGGCCTTGTATTTTTCCTCGTAATAGAGGGATTAATGTGTGTGTTTCTACTTTTATAAGTAGTACATGGTCATAGAAGGTTGATATAAAAAAGAAAATAAAAGTTCTTTCTGCCCGTCACAGTGGCTCAAGCCTGTAATCCTAGCACTGTGGGAGGCCAAGGTGGGTGGATTGCTTGTGTTGAGGAGATTGAGATCAGCTTGAGCAAGAGCAAGACCCTGTCTCTACTAAAAATAGAAAAACTGGTCAGGTGTAGTGGCAGCTGCCTATAGTCCCAGCTATTGGAAGGCTGAGGCAAGAGGACTGCTCAAGCCCAAGAGTCTGAGGTTGCTGTGAGCTATGACGCCACAGCATCTGTCTCAAAAAAAAAGAAAAAAAAAAGCTTTTTTTGTGTGTGTGTACACACGTTTTTCCTAAACTGAGATCATACTGTATGATGTATTTATTTCACATTCTGCCTACCATTTGTAACTACATCATGAACACAAATATACTTCCTGAATATTCTATTAAATACTCTTTAAAGTTAAAGTATTTTTAAAAGATCTTTTAATTGAATTTTATACATAGTCACACAGTCATAATTTTACATAGATATATAGGTCACTGGGAAAGTTTTGAGATACATTGTGGTACGGTCCATTATTTCTCTTCCAAGCAACGACAGCATCCTTTCTGATTCACCCATGGGGTTTCAACTTGCTCAGCTTATGGGTGTTGCTGGGGGTGGGGGTGGCTTCCTTTGTTTCTGTCCGTAAGGATTTTATGTTTCTTGATTTTGGTGTATCTCAGAACTTGGGAATGACTCTACACACGTGATTGTAGCTTTTGTGCCTTTTCCCTGCTTCGTGATTCTTTATCATCTGTTACAGTGCTGTTTAACCAGGTGGGTGTGCCATCTCATGTGCTCTGTTGTCCTGTCAGCCCAGGCCCATTGACGAGAGATGGGAACATCCTTCCTTCTCTATCATTCTGTCTCTGGGCTCTATGTAGGAGTCAGCACCAGGGCTTCTCAGTCTGATCACTCACACCACAGTGAGGCGTAATTCCTCCTAGAGACTGACAGAGTATTAAACAAGATTCTTAGTTTATGATGGCTTGGTGATTTTTGTATCCTTTGTTGTTTCATGAATATTCTGATGGGAAACTGGGGGGTGGTAAATCTGGCCCAGCTATCTACAGCCACGGCAACCGGAAATTCATGGCCCTCTCTCTCCATGGATTTTTCCCATTCCTGTGTAATCATACTGCATTTTTCCAAGTTCAAGGACAAAAAGAAATTTGCATTCAGGTCCATGCAAATCATGTCATAAATATTCTATTCTTTGAAGATTCAAGGTCAGGGAAGGTTTATCATGGAAACTCTGGATTCTTTGTTGTCTCTTGCACCAGAAATTCTAAGAAAACGTCCCAAACACTTTTCCTTCCACCTGTGACCAGAAAGGTAGAGCCTGAAGGGAAGAAGAGAATCAGCCATCACCAACTCGATGACTTAGGTCTTTGCTTCCTAATTAAAAATGTTGTATTTGGCCTGGTTGTACCCTAGTGTGCCCGCTAGCTTCAAAATGGTGAAATTTCTTAGGGATTCAGCTGTAACTAAGAAAGACTCTTCCCTTTGGCTTATTTTTCTGCTTTCTCCTGAAGGCCTCAACTCAGAGAACCAGACACTTTACTTCATATGTCTGTGTTCTACTTTGCTTCTATCCCTTAACTATTTTAGACCATAGTCTTTTAATTATTTTATTTTTAGCTACCAAATTTTGGCATAAAGAATGTGACTCCTGGGCGGCGCCTGTGGCTCAAGGAGTAGGGCGCCGGTCCCATATGCCAGAGGTGGCGGGTTCAAACCCAGCCCTGGCCAAAAAAAAACAAAAAAACCAAAAAAAAAAAAGGAATGTGACTCCATCTCCTAGCATTGTAACCAATAGTGTTACTGGGTTTGGGTGAAGAAAGTATCTATGATCAAATATGTGTGGAAATTACATTAGCCTCAATCCTGTTCTTAGAATTTTGGAGTGATCACTAACTTATGAAAGCCTCTTGGAGGTTTTGCAAACAAGAAGCTTGTTTAATTTTGTATAATTAAGGAGTAATAAATGTCCACACCATGCAGAGGTAACATAGGTTTCAGAAGGAAGAACATAGTCAGTACCTGCTTCTCCTTCTCACTGACAATGTTGTGTATCTTAGATGCACAACATCGCTACATTCTGTACCTCAATTTCTCACCTGCATAACGAGGACAAAAATGGCACCAATCTCACAGGGTCATAGGAAGAATTCAATCTATTTCATGTATAGCATTTAAAATTATGCTCAAAAAAATAAAATAAAATTATGCTCAATCCATAGATATCGGCCATTATTATTATCATCCTTGGTGCTCGTGTCACTTGCATGACTGTTTTAGTTTATAAAAGCAACTTCTTTTACCACCCCAAATCAGCTTAAGCCCAGCTTATTAAAATAGCATCACATACCCTCTGCAGACTTTTGATTTTGCCATGTGATTCTGTTCTCCTCTTCATCTAAAGCTGTGGTCCTTGTCTTTTCCCATCATCATTGATCTTTCTCTCTCTGTGAACAGGGGCGGAGAGGCCTCGGCTCTGTGTTTGTCTGGGCATCCGGAAATGGTGGGCGGAGCAAAGACCACTGCTCCTGTGACGGCTACACCAACAGCATCTACACCATCTCCATCAGCAGCACAGCAGAAAGCGGAAAGAAACCTTGGTACCTGGAAGAGTGTTCATCCACACTGGCCACAACCTACAGCAGTGGAGAATCTTACGATAAGAAAATTGTACGTGGTATTTGCCTCTCTGTCATGATCTTATCTATTTATCATTCAGTTTGAAATCCAAATGGAGAACCATAAATACATATGCACAAGTAATATGCAAAAATAGAAAGTCAGTTTAGCTGATGATACAAGTACTTGTAAATGTTACTAATTCATTGAAAATGCTTGTCCAGTCATCACCTTGCATTTAGCCTTAGACACAATTAATTTTTAATTTTCCAGGGAACACATGATTAGCCCACATTTACATGGTGAGTTAGTGGCAGCGAAAAAACTGTAATCTAAGCCTGACTCAATGAGCCCAATGTCCTGTCACTCTATCTTCACATTGACCTTTAACCTTAGCTTCATGTTTTGGTTTCTAAGTATAGCCAATTCAGTGTGAAAAAGAAAAATATGTGAAAAAACTCAGAATCCATTGAGACTTTACTTAACATGAGATAAACTGGTACAAAAGGTGATTTTCTAATATGCACAAAAGTTTTCCAGATGGAGAAACATACCAGTTGTTAGGGATCCCCTATTGACCAGTATGTCCTGCTCTCTAAGCATAAAGCCAATTGGCTAAGAGCTCCAGTTGCAGGCCTGGCCTGCATTGAGTTTCTTTCAGTCTTGAGCTGTGTAGTAGCTGGGTAACTCTGGATAAATTACTTGATCTTGCTGTCTCAATATCCTTATTTATAAAAAGGGAACATTTAATAATATGTAGTCCATGGAGTTATTAGAAAGGTAATGAGGAAGTCAATAAAAAGTGCTTATTTGCAGAGTGCCTGCCCCCTGGAGGCTTAAGTAAGCTCTGACTTTGGGGGTGCCCAGCACTGTACCGCTGATAATAAACTTTTTTTTTTTTAGTAACAAGTTATTTTTTTTTATTAAGTCATATACATAGATTATGAATACATTTATGCCTTCATGGGATTCAATGTGTTGATTATTTGTACAAATTAGAGTGCTTACATCCTACTAATTAACATAGCTTTCACCTCATTTACTTAATCACAGTGTTAAGACATTTGTGTTCAATACTTGATAGATTTGACTTGTACCCTTACAATATGCTCCATAGGTGTAGTCCCACCATTAACGCTCCCTCTATTGAACCACCCCCTCCTTTCCTATCTTCCTCCCCTTCCATCCTTCATCCTGGGCTATAGTTGTGATTCATCTCTCATATGAAAGTGTGAGTGATTATAAATTGGTTTTATAGAGGTACTGAGTACATTGGATATTTTTTTTTCATTCTTGAGATGCTTTACTAAGAAGAATATTTTCCAGCTCCATCCATGTAAACATAAAAGAGGAAAAGTCTCCATCTTTTTTAATGCTGCATAGTATTCCATGGTATACATATACCATAATTTATTAATCCATTAATGGGTCAATGGACACTTGGGCTTCTTCCAAGACTTGGCAGTTATGAATTGAGCTGCAGTGAACAATCTGGTGCAAATATCTTTGTTGCCAAGTGGTTTTTGGTCTTTTGGATATACACCTAGTAGAGGAATTGCAGGATCAAATGGCAAGTCTACATTTAGATCCCTGAGTGTTCTCCAAACTTCTTTCCAAAAGGAACGTACTAGCTTGCAGTCCCACCAGCAGTGCAGAAGTGTTCCCTTTTCTCCACATCCATGCCAACATCTATAAAATCCCTCAGTAACAGCATAGAGCAGGCTGATAATAAACTTTGAATACCTTTACAGGTGGCTCTTTTCCTCATCATGGTTCTGTAACCGTCTCAGAATTTGTCTTTCTGAAGTGCAACTAAACTGTGTTCCTGACACTTTTTAGAATTTAGCCTTGTTTTCAGATCTTGCAGATCCATGCAGGTTGGGGTCACTCTAGTGGTGCTATATCTGCCTTTGTCACAGCAGGGAAAATGTAGGAGATAGGACAGTGTCTCCTTCATGTGATTCTTAATCCATATCCACTCGGTTCTGCTTGATTCTGGGCTATTATATGATTGCCATGTTGATTTCTCAGCCACTTCTTACTACTTTCTTTAAACATTTTATAGATTTAATTAAGTTAATATCACCTACTGGTATATATTTCCCCATCTTTCACTGATTTTTTTCATAATGGCTGGGTTTATTATGTGCACATAGGAGTCCATTTGTCAGTACCTCCATCATTCATCAACAAGTATAATTCAGAAACACAAAGTAACATCTAAAAGGATACAATGCAGAGATGATCAAATTTTGGTGTTTCTGGCTTTCTTAATTGCAATGTGATGGCCCCAGGAAATTTTGCCTTCATTATATAACTGTTATAAGCTAGAAAAATCCCTTTGATTTTAAGTAGGAAGACTTTATGTCTTCTACCTCATGGTCAAGGTCAACTACTTCTGAGTGACATTCATTAGTTCTGCATTATGAAATTCCTGATGAAAACTCTCTGGAATAAGAGTGCTCTTCTTTCACCTCTAGAGCCTGAAGTCATCTTAAGTCAGACTTATTCATTGCTTCAAAGTAATTACGTCCATTTAATCAGTCCTGTCATTCCCTATGGGACAATTGGTGTTGGGAGAGTATTGTTAAGTTTTGTAAATGCCTTCTTCTCCAAGAGAAGCCTATAGTCTTCTGGGCAAAATATCAAAGAAAGAAGGATTGCCTGGGTCCCTGGTAGGAGAACACAGTGTGGATAGAGAGACCTCTGAATCACTACTGCAAGATTTACCCCCAGACTTAATATTCGTGTGCCCTTCGTCACTATTTGCTATGATCGTCTGGCAGCTGCTGTGACTTCCATGGCAAGGGACAGGGGAGTCATCTAGGATTCTCCCACAAGTAGACAATTCCTAGCCGAGCTTCTGAGGGAATATGGACACCATGACTGTATGTTAATCTCCTTTCATGGGTCATACACTTTACTTTTTTCTAGTTACTGCTTCAGATAAGATATATAAACTTTTACTTATTCCTACCTTTCATTTACCTGTCTCCTGTTTTCATAGCAGCAATTTACTAACACTTTTTCTCTTGCTTATCTTGTGTGAATCCCCAAATTACCCCAATCAAAGAGGAAATTTGGAAGCAGTTTGTCCCTAGCTTTAGACAGGCTGCCTAGTGGCTAAAGCTTCACGGAGTCTTGACTCCCTCACCTGGGAAATGGAGATGATTCCAGCTCTGACCTCAGGATTTCCATGAAGATAGTCAAGTACTGAGTGCAACATCCCTATGTGGTGCCTGGCATGTACACACAGCTCCCAAGTGGCCAAGACCACTGTTACCTGTCTGTGTACCTCTCTGCATTCTGGGAAGTTTCTCCAGCTTCTGTTAACCGAGGTGCTTCTCGCACCTCCATTTTTCCCACCTATCAAAAACTGTGATCTATTCCACCCACCCCATAAAGGAAGCCCACTGTGATGGTGAACATACATGTTAACAGTCTGAACATGAGTAGACTCGGCAACATCAGCCTTTTATGGTCCAGCTGACCCCTTTTCCTTGGAGATGTCAGAATGACGAATAATCCCCTGTCACGCCTGGGACCTTTCCTTCACCAGGCTTTGAACCCAGAAGCCTGGAGTCCCTCCGTGATGGCTGCATCCTGCTAGTGGCATCTGTGATTGAGTGTTACAGGAATGGCAGTGTCTCCTTTTGTGCTGGGCTTCCTTCCCTGAGCCATTTATTTCCTTTTGTCATTTGCAGCCACTCCAGAAGGGCACGGTTGTCATTCTTTATTCATAGAGCACCTCTGTGGTTTGAACTGAGGCAGTTGCTGGGAATCTGAGGAGAGAGGAAAGAACTCCTCTCTGCTTCTCGAAAAACACATTTGTTACATAAATTTTACTTTTCCTGAACAAAATACCTCCTGGTGGTTCGCAAGCAGGAGGATTTTGCCCTGGGTTTCCAAACACAGGGAAGTCCCTGTCCCTTGGTTCCCTGCCTTTACCACAGTCATAGTTGTGGACCCCAGCGTTAGGTTCATGCTTTAACAGATTTGGATCAGCAATGGCTTTGTATCTTATTACAGCAAACAAAGCACTTTAAGTACCAAGATTACTGTAAGATGCTGTTTTATCAGCTGAATAGAAGCCATTTAAAATAACTAGTTATTTTAAAGCCCTGTTATAAAATAATGCTTTCATTAACATAATTGTTTGCATCTTATTACACATCTCACATGTAATATATTTATGGTTATGTTAACATGTTATAAGTGTCACATTTTTGCCCTTCTAATATGTGCCTGGCACTGCACTATGCACATGTCATGCATCATCTCGTATTCATAAAACCCTGTGCAGGGGGATCATTGTGCCCCCTCTACAGATGAGGCTTGAAAGGCTAAAACAGATATAGCTAACTAGAAGCCAGGAAGCAGATGGAGAAATGGGAGCTGAGGGAGAAAGGAATCTACCTGTGCTTATTACTACTGAACTGTACACTTAAAATGGTAACAATGGTAACTTACATACATATTATTTTATCTCAACTAAAACAAATGAAAATGGGAAAATAAAGAGACACTCAGCTAGTAAGTGGTAGAACCTGTATCCAATCAAGTTCTGATGAGCATCCAGGCCCATCTTGTACCAGGTGTGCTGTCCTGCCCTGACACTGTCCAGGGACCTCCGGGATGCAGCTACGTGAAAGAATGGCACTTTCCTTACCTGTTGCGTGCTCTTCTCACAGTGATAAAAAAGCATCTAGAATATACAGGTTTCTATTGTTTCTCCCTACTTGGTTTACTTCTTTTGAATTTCCTACCTTAACCTCTTCTCATACCCCAATCGAAATTCTTGAAAAAAAAACAAAAGCTGGCATGGATGTGGAGAGAAGGGAACACTTTTACACTGCTGGTGGGACTGCACAACCTTTCTGGAAGGAAGTATGGAGAAACCTCAAAGCACTCAAGCTAGACCTCCCATTTGATCCTGCAATCCCATTACTGGGCATCTACCCAGAAGGAAAAAAATCCTTTTATCATAAGGACACTTGTACTAGACTGTTTATTGCAGCTCAATTTACAATCGCCAAAATGTGGAAACAGCCTAAATGCCCACCAACCCAGGAATGGATTAACAAGCTGTGGTATATGTATACCATGGAATACTATTCAGCCATTAAAAAAAATGGAGACTTTACATCCTTCGTATTAACCTGGATGGAAGTAGAAGACATTATTCTTAGTAAAGCATCACAAGAATGGAGAAGCATGAATCCTATGTACTCAATTTTGATATGAGGACAATTAATGACAATTAAGGTTATGGGGGGGGAAGCAGAAAGAGGGACGGAGGGAGGGGGGTGGGGCCTTGGTGTGTGTCACACTTTATGGGGGCAAGACATGATTGCAAGAGGGACTTTACCTAACAATTGCAATCAGTGTAACCTGGCTTATTGTACCCTCAATGAATCCCCAACAATAAAAAAAAAAAAAGAAAAGAAAAATCAAAAAAAAAACAAAGCGAGATGCTAGTTCCTGTGGCAGCAGAGTTAGAGCCCTAAGCTCCCAATGTCTGGTGTTTCATGTGATATTCAAAGCAGGACGCTGTTCTACACATTACCAGATGTTATTTCATTTGTGTCTATTCTAAAATTTAACCTCCTTCCTCATCTTCGCTAAAAAGGGTTGTTCCCCTCCTCCACTCTCTACTTCTTTTACCTGTTTTTTGTTTTGTTTTGTTTTTTTCCTAGTGTGTTTACAGCTGCTTAACACGACAGTATACAGTTTCTTATTTACTGGCTCTGTTTCACGCTACGATGAAATGTACTTGAGAATGAAGACATTGTTTTGTTCCTTTCCAGAGCCTGAGCTCAATAAATATTTGTACATAAATAACAATCAGGTATTTGGAGGGTTGGAGGCCCCGTGTGTTATGTAGCTGGCCGCAGGAGGACAGGGAGGGGCTCTATTTCTGTTGGAGAAACTCCTTCTTGGCAGGTTGGTGAAAGTCAAACGATATTTGACGGGATATTTAGCATAGAAAAATGCCAGCAGGAATCCTGCTTTGTGATAAAGCTGTTCGTGTAAACTTTCTCTGTGTTAAAGAGCCTAACATATCCCATCTTTAACCACTCACCACCTCCCAAAATTTCTCCCAAGTTCTGTTTTGTAGATAAAGCCCCCTTCTCACCCCAGTGACTCCCATCATGAAATTATCTCTTTCCTTTGGGACTTGATCAGCCCTTGACTTTTCCCCCCATAGTAATTTATCTTAGTGATTGGGATACAGAGTCCATCGTATTACTCCTGGGAAGGGGTCTGTGAGCCAAAGTTTGGAGAATGTATGTTCTGTCGAACCCTCTTCAGATTTCATTTTATTTATATGTGTTCAAAACAAACCTACAGTCAGGGGTATCTCAGGGTTAGCCTGAACGATGGATTCCATGCAGAGGAATTATCTTATTGTTTCTAGTGCTCCTAAGCAGCTCTACCTTTTCTTTTGCAGAAATATCCTGCTCCTTACCCTCTCTCCCTCCCAATGCCCACGTCATGTTTCAAATGCCGTTGCTTTTTGTTTGCCCTGGATTACTCTCTGTCATCTCTCCTGTTGATTTAGAAAATGTCGTCATTTTTCATGAGTAAAAGACTAGCAAATCCAGATGTGTTTAGTTTAGTTGGAAGTTTGGTACATACTCTTTTGAGATGGTTACAAAGTGAAGAAGAAATGTTCTTCCTGCAAAGTTTTGATTTTAATTGTGGCCTGAAGGAGAATCACCATACCTGCCTGCTGGCTTGGGCTGGACCCCAAGGCAGGTTTTGCCATTGCTGTTGCCAGTGGTCTGGGGCTGTTGTCTTTGCCCTCGGGATGACTACGCTCTGGAACTCAGCTTTTTCTTTAGCTGCTATTTCAGGATTTGATATCTTCACCACTTAGCAGCACTTGAGTAGCTGTGTGCCTTTGAGCAAGTTACTTAGCCCCTCTGAGCCTCCATTTCCTTAGCTAATAAATAATACGATATCATACTTGCAGAGTTCTCGTGGGTTTATATTTCATGCTATACACACACATACACTCCTCTTGTACATTGCCTCACTCACTGTGAGTTGCGCATGGTGGCAATTTTAGGAGAAGCAGTGATGCTGGTGGTAACTGGTGACAAATTAAACATTCCTAATCTGAAAATCCAAAATATTCCAGTAAGCATTTCCTTTGAGTGTCATTTTGGCACCCAAAAAGCTTCAGATTTTAGAGTGTTTAAGATTTTGGATTTTTGCATTAGAAATGTTGAACCAGTGTAATGCCTATATTTCAAAATCAGAAAAAGTCCGAAATCTGAAACATGAGTCCCAAGCATTTTGGAAAAGGGGTACTCAACCAATAGTAGTTGCTATAATAGCTACTCTTTAACCACGGGATTGTACACATACACACATAAAAATGAGTATAAATTTATGTGAATTTTGTTTAGATAGTCAAAAAAGAAGTGATCTTGAAGTGTTTTTTGATGAGTGGGAGTGTGTAAAGTAAATATCAAAGAACTCAATTTTAGCGATTCAATTTAGCAAATGAATATTGTGCCTCTGTTGGTGCATGGAACCGAGCTGAACATTATGGAGACACAAAAATGACATAAAATGGGCTCCTTCTTTAGTTGTGGTGACCTCACGTTTGTAAGAAAAGTCTTACATTTGTATTCCACATTGGCAGATTCTCTGACCAACACAGGAGTGGACTTGGTGTGGACTTGTCGTGATTGAATTTTATGCCAGTCTTTGTGACTTCCATGGACACAAAAAGCATTCATTGGTTCTCAGCTTCCTTTTTTATTTTACTGTGCTTAATAAATCAGTTTCTTCTATTTTATTCGTTGACACAGTTAAGATTTGGTTTCTGCCCTTCTCCCTCCTAGCTGTGTCTGAAACAGCTTTCTTGGCACATTTCTAGTCCAAATCAAAATCAACACCAGAAACAGACAGTAGAATCATTTCATGATTTAAAAATATCTATTCAGTTGCTCTTTTAGCAAATACAAGACAATATGGTACCTTCAAAATAAAGCAGATTGTAAGATATCAGAGAGAGAAAAACTCTTAACTGTGGAATTGCTAGAAAGGCTTGTCACTTAAGGCCAAAGTCAGCCTGAACTGAGATTCCCTGGAGAATTGTATCGACGGGCTAAAATCAAAGGACTAATAAGCTCAAATAATGAAATGTGAAATATTAGGAATTAAGAGCTTAGGATGAGAAAAAGTGATGATTCTTCTCAGAAGAGCCTGACGAGACCTGAACAATACCCGCCACTTCTCACCAGAGAAAGATGATATCTCTGATGTTGTGGAGTCCAAAAAACCATCTGCTACTGATCCTTAGAGAGGCTGAAAATCTGATTTGCTGATCAGGACAGCTTTGATCTGGCTCAGGGCCTGGTGTCCTTTCCAGTTTCCATCACTCTGATGGGCACAAATGATATTTTCTTGAGCAATCCAAGAAGTTCTTTGGAGAAAAATTCTGTTTCTGATTTGGGTAGTAAATTGTGGGAATTTGGAGCATGCAAGACGCACCATCAGGATTGAGACCAAATTCTGAGCCTTTTTGAAAAAATGGAATCCAAAGTTAATGCGCTTTATATTTCTGCCTTCGCATATAGAATCTCAGTACGGTCTGCCCCATGTTGTGGACCAACCGTTGAATGCGACTTCCCTTCAAATTATACTGTCAGATCCTGTATGCATGCATTGTGATTAATGGGGTTACCTCATGTGGTTCCAGTTTTCAGAACATCATTTTTCTTCAAGATGGCATGCTCCTTGGTGGTCTTTGCCTTTTCTTTCTCAAGATAGACATAAAAATTCCCTGATACTGTGGCTTCTGTTAATGATGAAAACCCTGCCTTAGATGTTTCTAGTAATTTACACCTAAATATCACCACCACTGACAGTAACTTCCTCTTGAAATAATCCAGCTGGAATTTCCACTGAGCAGGAAGAGAGAGGAGCGGGGATGTTTTTGTTTCTTTTCTCCCCCTTCCTTTTAATCTTCCCCGTTTCCATCACCTTCCTCTCCCACTCCTGTCCGTCCCTGCTCACTACTCTCAAGTTTCACTTAGTTAAAGTGCTTGAAAAAAAATACAGCACAATGATGATTTGGGATTCCACAAGCTTGCCTATACTAATGGCGTTTAACACTTCATGGATGTTTATGTACAAAAGTACTATGTAGCTCTTGATTTAAGCGTATATTCTATGTGTATATACCTGGTGACTAGACATGGATAGAATGCATTGCTGGTGCAAGCCCCACATCATAAAATTTGGATTGTTCACATGTGAGGTTGGGCTGGAGGTGATTATTTCTTACACTCAAAAATGCTACACACACTTGGAGTGTTTATCCTGGATTCGTTTCTGTGCACTGAATCTGTCTGGCGCAGCTGAAGAATAAGCAAGGAGAGCCAAGAGCGAAAACATCATGAAAAATCTTGAATCCAGGCACAAGTCATTGAAAAATATAAAACTTGGAGGAAAGAATGTGACCAGGGGATGAGGTACAATGGGAGGAATGCAGGCACGGTCATCTCTCAATAGCAGCGGATCTGGAGACGTGGAAACAACCTGCCTTGGGTGTGCGAGTGCATTGGCTTAGGGGCGAGGGCTTTGGGAAATAAGGCTGCACATTCACTCACAATTTCAAATGAAGCAGAACTACCATTTTTTAAATGACCCAGCAGTCCCACTTCTGGCCATATATTTGCAAGAATTAAAAATGGATCCTCAACGAGAGTGTAGCACACCCATACACATTTGTAGTATTATGCACAATAGCCAAGCTGCAGGAACAACTTCCATCGGCAGATGAACAGATAAAGAAAATGTTGCATGATGGAATATTATTTAGCCTTAAAAAGGAAGGCAGTTCAGTCATAGGCTACAATATGGATAAATCATGAGGACATTATGCTAAGTGAAATGATCCCCTTATAAAAAGAAAAATACTGTCTGAATTCCACTTCTATAAGATACCGAGAGTAATCATACACTATACGTGGAAACAGAAAGTGGAAGAGTGGTTGCTAGGAGAGAAGGGATAATACAGAATTGTTGTTAAGGAAGTATAGAGTTTCAGTCCCACAAGATGAGAAATGTCTAGTAATATTGTGTGACAATGCGTATATGACAATATGTTAATATACTATATGTATGTGAAACTATACTATGCACATGAAATTATTTGATGGTAAACTTATATGTTTTTAAAACAATAAAAGGTACCTTTTAGATGTCAACAATTTAAAATCCAGACACTTTCTTATTGTAGAAGTAAGATAGACTCCTTTGACCCAAATATCCTGCAAGCATCAGATGCGGAAGTTCAGTAGATGTCTGGCAAAATCTGGGAACCAAGAAACAATTTCTCTTGCTTGTCAAACACGCTCTGTCAGTTTTTGCACATCAGCCGTTTAGTCAGGAAAACAGTTCAGGATCAACCCCTTCCCACAGCACCGTATTGTGTGGTTCTGTATATTTTTGTTCATACTCCCACTTCTGTTGGGTCAGCACCCTTACCTACCCGTCACACATAATCCGCAAACATTAGAGAAACAAAAGAAAAGAACTGATGGTCCCCTGTGAAACTAAATGGGCCAGGTTCATGGGGGACCACCAGTTCTGTAATATACCAGCATACACGTAATGCTGTAATTGCATGTCGAGCGCTCTGGCATCGACCTTATTTTTAGGATTCTTGTTTAATCTTTGAGGAAGTCTTGGTTCTTTTATAGATCGAGTCTTCTAGATCTATAAAAGAATCTGCTCAGACATCCTCATGGGATATAGAAAAAACTTCTAAGTGAGCGCCGCCCCCCACCCCCGAGTTATGCAGCACTTTCTTCCTGTGAAGATCAAACCAAATTCAACTAATCGTCACACTCTTCTTTGTGTGTATGTGGGTATGTAAGAGGCAGAGTCTCATTTTGTTGCCCTCAATAGAGTGCTGTGGCATCATAGCTCACAGTAACCTCAAACTCTTGGGTTCAAGCGATTCTCTTGCTTCAAGAGTAGCAGGAACTACGGGTGCCCCTCACAATGCCGGGCTGTTTTTAGAGACGGGTTCTTGTTCTTGTTCAGCCTCATTTCCAACCTGCGAGCTTAGGCAATCCACCCACCTCAACCTTCCAGAGTGCTCGGGGTTACTGCGTCTGGCCCATCACATTCTTCTTGAAGTGGGAAGGACAGGACTTTGTTTTCCACCAGGCAGATCTCTCTTCACCTTTCTGCTGATGATTCACATCAGTTTCCTTATCTGTAATATATAATAACATTATATGTTGTTTGATATATTCTTGAGGCCAAAGAAAGTTTTTCTAGGGTGGCACCTGTGACTCAAAGGGGTAGGTCACTGGCCCCATATGCCGGAGGTGGTGGGTTCAAACCCAGCCCTGGCCAGAAACTGCAAAAAAAAAAAAAAAAAAAAAGAAAGTTTTTCTAATGTCTTCTAGAAAGGATAACGAGCCCACTAACTCATCTCATAACTTCCTGCGTTCTCAATGGAAGTGGTAGTCGCTGTGAGGTAACAAAAATGGATTGTTGTCAGGGAGGGAGGATTTAAAAAATCTTAGAGATATCACAGTGATTTCCAGAGTCATATTCCATAGTATTTAATTTCTCCTGCAAAGAAGAATTTAAATTTGGTCTTTTTTTTTTTTTCCTTTGTGACAATAATGAAACAAAAATTGAGAGACATTGCCCTTGGTAGATGGTAATGTTATTCAGCCACAGCTGAAGTGAACTGGAGTTAAGCCAAGAGGATAAAAATGATGTCGTTCTCACATTTTGATTAAAAAATAAAAATGGAACAATAGCTAATCTTCTATAATGTACCAGCATACACTTTGTGCTGTAATTGCATATCAAGCACCCTGGCTTCAGCCTTATTTTTAGTACCCGTGTTTCATCTTTGAGGATGTCTTGGTTCATCGTGCAATATTTCTATGAATTCTAGAAACAGGCCCACAGGCAAAAGTTCCTCCTATGGCAAAGTGTGCTTTTGGCTTGAAATCTGTGGCACTCTCAAGATAACAGTTGTGGGAGAGCAGGAACTAGGAACTTTTATTCCTGGTGCTGCCCCTGCCTGGCTCGGTGACTGGATATGGATTCAACAGGTTTGATTATTTTAAAATGTCGGAGTTTTAAGTTGGTTCTATCATGTGTAGAACACAAATGTCCTAATGCTATAATTGGGTAAATGAGATGAAAGCTATGCTGATTAGTATGATGTAAGCACTCCAATTGTACAAATAATTGACACACTGAAATGGGCATAAATGTATTTATGATCTATGTACAAAAGACTTAATAAAGAAATGAAAAAAATAAAATAAAATGTCGGAGTTTTAACCAGGATTGGTTCTAAGGTGAGGCAAGAAGGGTAGCTACAGTGCAAAATTTAAGGAGGTATTTGCATGACTTTTATGTTTCAAGCCATGGGCTCACCTTGGTCCTGACTCTGGTTTTAACAGAAGTAGAATTCAATTTCTAAACTTTTTGTAGTTTATCTACCCAGGCAGTTCTCTGGAAGTGATGTGGTTATAGGAATGTAGAAACAAGGAATTCAAAACAAATATTTCAGCACCCTCCACTGCAACTTCTGTAAGCAAATTGCTTTCTACTTGCATGTGACTCGTGCTGACCCCAGAGATCTAAATTTCTCACTTCTGTCTTCTATTTAGATCACTACGGATCTGAGGCAGCGTTGCACGGACAACCACACCGGGACATCAGCCTCAGCCCCCATGGCGGCGGGCATCATTGCGCTGGCCCTGGAAGCCAAGTAAGCCTTGATCTCTATATATCTTCACTGGTGACAACCCTTGACCTCAGGGAAAATTTACTCCTTTCCTTGTAAATAGTCCCTAGCATGATAACCTAGAATATAATGTTCCCCATCCTACCTTTAAAACTTCAAAGGTTTGGGCTTTAAAAAAAAAAAATTCCCCCATATTAAGAAGAAGACTTTTTTGTTGTTTTATATGCTTAAAAAAAATCAAAGTGTGTAATTACTTTATTATGGAGTCATAATGGAGCATGCCAGTTGGCTCCAGTTTTTGTGCCTTGTTGAAGTTTTTATTCCAGTCTGAGAATGTTCCTGAGCATTGCAGAGAAGTTAGGTCTGCCCACTTCTTGTCCCTTTCTCTGCAGCTCAGGGAGACAAGTCAGAATCCAGCAAGATAGCCCTGTCACAAGTGGCTTTGGAACAGAATACGTCAAGGTCATATGCCAGGAAGCAGGAACAAGGACAACCCACTTATCTCAAATCTTGTAAAATTTTATGTCTCAAAGATCACTTCAAAAAACCCTTGTGGGCTATTTGTAAAATAGATCACCTTCTCTTTTCTCGCTAAGATAAAATAGATTAATTTGTCTTAACTTTCTGAAAACCTAATACAGATCTAAAATCTCTTGTCCTTTAGTTTCCAAATCCAAAATGCCCAGAAAACTGAATGTTCTTTTGCAAATTTACCACTCAAATTCATTTGATAGCGAAGTTTTCCCTGAGCTCATCTGAGGCTATATACTGTCTTTATTTATTCCATTTATTGTGAAAATTTCTACATTTCACTACAGAAATATTTATGTATTTGATTATGAAATGCTGGCTCAGACTCCACTGAAAGTTTTGTGTAATATATGTGATGAACGCCATCTCTGAAAAAATCTTGAATTCCAAGCACATCTGGTCCAAGGATTTTAGAAATGAGACCAAGGGCCTATTCTATGAGGCTCTCCCTGAAGGAGGATCCTAAGAAACAAGAACTGAAATAATAACATAAGTGTTTTTCCAAAAATAACCTTGCACCCTACCCTAGGGAGGGAGGGAAAGTCTCCTTCATCTAGTTGCCCTCTGCAGTAGAGCCATAGTCACAGGTGACAGGAGCAGGGACAACAGAGACTCAGGTATTATAGTGAGAAAGGTGTTAAGTCATTCTCAGGACACAGGTGGCTTCTGGGCATTGATAACTGCCCCTCTGCAAAGCAGAGAACATGGGTTAGGGCAGTTGGGTCTTGATATAATGTGGATTTGGTTAAATTGCTAAGTCATATAAAGCCTTGTATTGAAACAGTGATAACTCATGGTAGCGTATCTTTGGATGTCCTCTTGTCTAAGCCTTGACATTGAGAGATATCGAAGCCCCCTTGGACATTGGAATTTCTTTCTTTTGATAAGGTTAAATTTGAAGTCATTTCAACATAGTATATCTTTTAAGGTGTGAACATGTGAGGTTTAGCAAGGAATTGGCACTTGTTCTATTAACTTCTCACTTAACAACTTTTCACTAGGAGTGCTTTGGCAGAAGTCTCAAGTGTGTTTTTAATTTAGTGGACACTAAATATAGAATTTTTGAAAAATACATTCTTTTTATTCTGAAATTCTAGTGTGTTTCTCTGGAATATTTTTCTGTCTACAAAATATTGAAGGAAAAAAAATCAGAAATTCCTCACCCCAACAAAAAGGCTGTGACTTCATACTGAAACTTGGCTATCTGATGCTGTGACTGTTGCTGCACAGATTTAGAGAATACTCAGTCCTTTGATATCTTACTGTAACACTATTATCTTCAACAGCAATTCTATAAATCATTTAAATAACCTGAAACGTGAAATCCTTACTTTATTTCTCAAACAGCTCACTCTGTAGATAAGGTCACTTGGGTCCTGGGGAACATTTGAAAGATTGCAACTGTTTTGTTTTCTTTTGCATGTTGAACGTTTTTTAAAGAATTCTTTTTGCGGAAGCTGTGATGGGTGGAAAGAAGTTCTCAAAAATCCAGGCTACCTGGAGAATCTACTCTAATTTAAGATGTTAGCAGCTCAGTTCAATCATGGGGCCAAAATGGATGGTAAACTAGCTGATAAAATGAGGAAGAATAAACCTTTCCTTGTCACTCCACTAGTTTATTCTATAGGCCAGTCTTTGCCTGTAAGTGAAGCTGAAAATTATGGGAAAGAGGTCTGAGTACTAGAGTGGGTCAGGGATTGATGTGAAACTAGCCTCTGCAAGCAGTGGGCCTCTAACACAGGCGACACATCTCTAAAATTAAGAAATTGTAGAGAAGAGCGAATGTAACAGTGACCAAGGAGCAGGTGCTCTAAAGCTAAGCTGGACCCTTGCAGCTGTGCCTCACCCATTTCCTGTGCCGTCTCCTCTTATGTTATTTCTTCCCAATAGTATATGAACCTTGGTATTTTCAGACTTAGCCATTACTATCATGACTTAAATAGCCAGATCTATAAGATACTTCCTTGTAAGAGCTGAGGAGAGAAAGCCATGGTGGGCAGAATTATGACTCGGGGCTCTGCAGACATGCACAGCCTGCCCTCGCCAGGGTTCACTGAGTAACTGGAGGGCAGAGCCTTCAGGTGAAAAGCTGCCGGCAGGATCTTCCAGTCTCCATGTAACTGCTACCCAGCTATCCCTGCACTGTAAGGAGAAATGCATTGTTTCTCTGAATATCACTACAGTACAGTATTTACTCAGTCAGAGGAGCATCAGAGAAATCACCCACATCCTAAGCTTCCCAGCCTGCTTCCTATGTCCCCCAGGCACTCGCCAGAAATAGTAGGACTGTGGCTCCTACAGTGGAAGCTTCTTCTACCACTGGCCTCCCTGCTATTTGAAAATCTTCTCAGGAAACAAAGGGAAAAGAAAGCAAGTATGAAACCTAGAAATATATAAGCTTCAAGAGTCCAGATATCTTATCCAAACTTAACAAAAGTTTGATCGTGAAAGAAGTTTGCTGTGACTACTAATAGGACTCCCAGGCCTTCCTTTTCCTATAGGATCGTAAGAACACGTGTTGCAACAAACCTCACTCTGATACCCCCGGACATTGAATAAAATGTTGTGCTCCCAAGACTGGGCAAATTCTCAGTTCCTCTGAAAATCTGCCTTCTTTACTGGGGTTTAAGCCCCTTTGGATGGGATTGCGTTAAGCTCTATAGCTGCCGAGGACAGTCTCATTACCATTCTTACCAGGTTGCGGTTCTGTGGAACTAACCTTACCTATCTAGTAAATTCATTGATTTACTTCCTGTTCTCAGAGATGAATCTAAAAATCATGAACACTGTTGGAATAAGAAAAAATACTGTTATCTTAAAGGAAAGGGAGGAAAAACTCTTTCTATGTTGGAGTACCCTCAGCACATATTTATTGGTTCAGAAGCTTTTAATATTTTGATTTTTTTTTTTTTTTAGAATTTGGGAAGTAACTTGCTGGGTTTTTAGCTAAACCAATAGAGAACATGTAATCAGTGAATATTAGGTAATTAATTATCATTTGAGTCACTGCTGCTTAAAATGATGTCTTATATATAGCATAACTCAAAAAGTTCAAATAAAATCAGTGTGCTAGGAGGCAGGTTTCTTAAATGAAGAAAACAATAAAACATGACTGTACTAATTTAGGTTAGTAACATACAAAAGTAAGATGTTCTTACAAAAGTAAGATGTCAGTTTGTATCAAAATGCTAGTGTGTACTGTTAGTACTCTAGATCAGTGGGAAAGAAGAACAAAAAGAAAAGTTTGCTATCAAATGATGTTTCATTTAGAATGATTTATAAAATAAAGTTGAAATAACTAACTTTCATAAAAGTACAGAGGGCTCAGAATAATAAACTGTTTTACTGAAAGTTTTCCTGACCTGAGTCTGTAATTATTAGCCAAGAGAAGCTATTTTAGTGGGGGCATTTCATATATTAAAATATCAACATTAATTTGAGAAATTCAAAATTTAATTTCACCAAAGAAACCTTTTAGCCTTGGAGTGGAAAGGGTCTTTTATTGGAAGACTGAAGAATATTTGTTTAACAATCAAGAAATGTTACTCTATAGTAAGTGGTAAATAAAAGTAACTGAGTCAGGATGGAACGTCTAAAATTATTGATGTAATGAATCTCCCACAAATCCTTGGTTTAAGTGACCCGAAACCCTTTTTCTCAGATTTCATATCTCAGAGTCTAATGGAGTGCCTTACTTGGAGAAAATCCAATGTATCTATATTCAAATTTAGAAAATAAACAATTTGAAATGGCAATTGTTCCTCTATAGTAGAACTCTATCTGGTGTATATTAAATATGAACTATCTCTAGTGCACTGTAATATACATACATAGACACATATTCACACGTTTTAGGTGGGCTCATCGGCTTTCTCCGTATTACCTGTCAGCTCCTTTTACAACTATTCCATTACTACTGGTTTGTACAATATACCATAGAGATCCATATAGAACATAGAATATATGTAATACAGAGCTAGATGATTTAGACAATCATTATTTTACTACAGACATATATATAAAATATTTTCCAAAAAAGGCTTAAATTCCTCGAGAATAAGGATTGTATTATATAATTTTCATTTATATGTACCTCAAGATACATTGAACACTACAAAAAAAATTAGAGTGCAATTTAGGCACTGAGTTAGGGCATAATTCAAATATTTATAAAATATATCACTTGCTTTCGGAGGGATTACAATCTCACTAGGGAAGGAAGTGATAACTAACAGACATACACAAATTATATAAGAAAGACAATGGACTAGCATCAGGGGAAAGAGTGTGGAGTGTTCAGGACTTGCCTGAAAGTAGAAATGGCAAGCTTTGGTGATTCAAATGAGAATGATGGTTCCACAGAACTTTGGACACATATACTCTATAACACCTAACCATAATGTATTTAACAAGGTCAATTTTTAACAAATATTAAATTAAGTCATCTAGTTCAACCTTACTTTTTGTACTGAGTCCTAAGGAAATTAACAGAGTGGATTGATTTTATACATTAATTATTTTTACCTTTCAGGTCCTTTAGTTGTTATTGGTTAGTGCCTTCTACTCCCCACCCTGCCTCAAACCATCTCTCATCCTATTGACTTATTCTCTAGAACTGGACTTCACCTGGCTAACATAAAGACATGATGTTATTCCCTCTCTTGGCTTTCAAGGGAAGTCCCTCTACCTTTTATCTTTGGTGGGAGGGATCTGTGAGATGTGGAAAGGTAGAAATGTGAAAAGTTTAAGAAGAATGGAGCCAAGAAATGATCCACACCATATGCTGTTGATTTCACAAAACCATCCTGAAAAATTCATTTCTCAGGAAATTAAACTGACCATCTGCATTTCTTTTACATCTAAAAAGTCCATCTATGTAAATTGTATGCATTTCTGATTAATCAACCACTCTTAAGTCTTTGCTTCCCCTTTCATTATAATCTATCTCACCTGAGTGTGTTTTTAATGCCGGAAAAATGTAGGGACAGGACGGAAATATTTGCAATACAGTTACAGTGAGATTTAAATATGTGGGATGGTTGAGAAAGAAGTCTGGAGTGTTGGACAAGCTACCACTGAGTTAAAGGAACTCACTGGGGAGGGGGGCTTCAGATTTCCAGAACTGAGTCTGATCAAGGGAAGCCACATAAGAAAGATTTTTTAGACATAAACATTTCTATATATTGGGGTTATCATCTTAGTACTGATGTCCGGTAAACTAGTCTTATTGTCTTTGTTTTTTTGTTTTTAATTAAGAACACATTTCAGTTTAAAATGTTCCATTAAATATATTCCCAAGGGCCATATTCATCTCTAGATGTTGCAGTGGGTAGGGAACACGAATGTATTTGGTTACTGAGGTAAAATTGCAGAGTACATACTAACACTTTCCTCTGAAGGGAGTATCATTTATTTCGATTAGAAGTTAGAAAGCAGATGCACAGTGAGCCCTACAGGCACAAGTGCCCAGGGTCCATACAATTACCAGGGTAAGGAAGCGGGAATCCCACACACCCCTCCTTTTACATACTAATTATTAGAGTTTCTTGCATATTATAATGTTGTAGTTCGGGCTTAGAATTTCACCAAGATTTTTGGCATGAATGGTTTGGGTATACAGCATAAAGAAAGTAAGGAGAACTTAAAGGAAATCATGAAGGAGGGCAGAAAAAGGTTTGTGAGGTAAAAACAGCACACATTCAGACTTGAGGCTGAGCGGACAGAGAAGGGATGTACTGTCCCGGACTATTCCCTATAGTGAAATAATTGTAACCAGACCCACACAGCAGTTACCACGGGCCTTCTGCCAGGACTGTGCATGAAAATAGCTTTGTTATGTCTACGTACACACAGACAATACACTCTGTCCTCTAGCACTTCTCAAGTTCAAATTAAATAGAAGCCAATTTTTTTCTGGACTTAACTTTGTACCTTAACTAATGGCTTCAAACAGTACAGCTTCCAGAGGTGTCCATTCTGACTAGAAAAGCCCTGTCGACAGCCTGATTGACCAAGTATTCTTGAGATGTAGCTAGCGTGTTCCATCTTCTTCCCTGGATGGGGAAGATAAGAAACGCGTGGGATAGATGAACTGATGAGAGCCTGAAAGGACAGAGAAGTTTGCAGGGAATTATTACCTGCCTCTTTTTGTTTAGCCATATTTTAAAAAATGTATTATTCATGAAAAACATTGTTATTACTATAACAATGAAGATTGTTGTCTTAAGAAGAATAGTCGTCAATCCTGTTGGAATCGCCAGACTTTTTCCTTCTATAGCTGCTCAGATAGCATTTTCAAGTGTCAAACATTAGAAGTGTCTCAGGTTATAAATAATCTAGTTTGTGTGGGAGCAAAGCAGGTAAACCTTTGTGGCAGGTAGTGCAGTAACAGGAGAGATTGGGGTAGTCAAGGTGATAGTGGGGTAGTAGATCAGATGTCTATTTTACATGTACACCCAATAGACAATGAATTAAATATGTACCTTGGGAAAAAGGAAAAAATTCAAGGCCGAGGGCTAGATTTTTGCTAAACTTGAGTGGATTATGATACCATCTGTAGAAATAGATACCCTTTATTCTTCCCGTGGGATTCTGGGATTTAGAAGGAATATAAAAACCTAATGGAAAAAGAAGATCCCTGGGCCTACAGGTCTTGCAGCAAGACCTATAGCAAATTTCTGCTGCATTTCCAGACTGCACTTTGGTACCCCAGCCTTCCCATCAGTTAATTAGTCAATCCTTGGAAAAAGCCTATGGGTGAGATCACGATTGCCGTAAATGACTGAGACGGTTTACATTTTTCAAAAGTGAAAGAAAATGGATTTATTTACATTTTAAATTACTCGGCTGCTTCTGTGTCCTTTAATTTAAATAGGCTATTAATAGCAAATTAACCTTTGTGCAGTTACCTGATAAGATTGCTTGGAAAATCTAATGTATTAGTGAGTTTACAAGAAATATGTGCAATTTGGTATTTAAATTTAGTCTCTGGAGGGTTTGTTTGTGGATTTTACTCATTGCCAGGAAATTTTTGTTCTTGATAGTACCTATGGTAACACCCAAAACACTATCAAATATAATTTTTCTTGCTAAGAAAATAAGTTGACATTTTTTTCGGGATCCTTTAATTTTACATCATAGCCTGCTACTAAGTCACTTAGTCAAAGCAGGTTAAAAGAATCATTGCCTAATGACTCCGTGATGGCTTCATCAGATACTGCCATCTTCATATGCAAAGATTCCCAGATTATATTCCTAAACTCTATATTGAAACTCAGTTAAAATTTGTCTGTTGATTTGTCAAGGTTTCTTGGTCTGAGTTTTTAATCGATCTTGCCGGTCCTACATTGTCTTCATCTGTAATTTTTTGCTTGCGGGACATTTTTGTTATATATAAGGTAGGATTTTTTGTGTCATTTGCTCAGAAAAGCATAATTTTTCCTTATGACATGAGAATCTAGTTTTGGTTTTTGCCTGATTCCACCATTCTTTATTTTCTCTTTCTAAAAAATTTTAATCATAATGCATTTTGCCATCAGTATGAGAAAAAAGGAAATAAGGGAACTATAAACCACAGGTTGAAAAGCATGTCATTTCACTAACATACAAGATTTATTCATCCTGACATGAAGTCATTTATGGCATTTGGGGTTTTGAAAGCTCCAAACAACACATTCACATTGAAATAAGCTGGGATATCTGGAATAGAACGTGCAACACGTAAGAAAGATACCGTCTGTTTATAAGATTGCATTATTTCTTACCGTCTTGGATTAAGTTTGCATTTCTCTATTCATGATGATCCTGCATCTTACTGAGTAACCAACCACCATATGTGTGACTAAGGCGAAGTAAAAGTTTATGTTCGTGCATATACCCAAAGTAGTCTGCAAAGCCTGGTAGCATCATCCTCAATCAAAAAAGATCATAGAACACCAGCCTGTGACATCCTGTATATGAAACAAAAGATTCTTCTTGCCATTGGCCCCTACTAAGTGTAGAGATGTTGCATAGTGCTAAATGATAAAATTAAAAGATAAAATCATGGGAAGGAAATAGCAATCAGCCTTCCTTGAATGCTGGCTGTATGTTAGATACCAAGCTGAGCACTTACATTGACAATCTCATTTAATCCTCAGACAATGCTTTTAGGTAGGCATCATCACCATTCTTCAGATGTGGAAGCTGAGGCTTAGAAATTCACACAGGTAGTAAGTGATAGGTCCAGAAGTTGACACCAAAATCCATACATCGTCTTTCTCTTTTAAGAGCTATAAAAAGACCTGGTTAGTTACAGGTGGGTGCTATGAACTATAAAGGCCATGAGTTTGGAGAAAAGAGCTTAAAGTTGGAACAGAGATGATTTAGGAAAGCTTCACAGAACAAAAGGGATTTGAGCTATACTTTAAAGATTCTTTTTCAGCTTTAGTGTGCACGTGACTCAATTATAGGATCTTATTTTAAAATGCAGATTTTTAAGTCCTCAAAATAATTCAGGTGATTTGATTGTAAGTGGTCCATAGATCACAATGAGAAGCCCTTCTAGACTGTAAAATGTCTTGATAGTCAGTACACTACAGTAGCACCAGCACCAAGAACAGTGTTTGGGACATTGTAGGCCATCAAATATATGTTGAAGGGAGGGAGGGAGGGAGGGAGGAAAGGAAGGAAGGAAGGAAGGTGGGTCTCTCTATAGGTATTCAAAAGTGTGGATTGATGTCTGTAGTTAGTGAGGTATAGTGCCAATAAGTTTAGTTTTAACTCTAAATGTTGACTGATTCATTCAAGAAATATGTGTTGAGTTGTGCCTGGCACTGTACTAAGAGCTAGAATACATCCGTGACCAGGACGTGCATGGTCCTTGCAGAGCTGCCCAGAATGGTGAATAGGTTGAACACAAATATATGTGAGGCCTTGTACTTGGCTCCAGTGGAGCCTACATTGCAGTTAAGTGAGGCACAGATTAAAGACAATTATGCCTGACATGAAGGAAAAAAAAATAGAAGCACTGTATTGTGATAGAGGGGGATGATGGGGTAAAGGGGCGGGGGGAGGATAAATAATGGCAAATAAGGAAAGGTTAAGGCAAGGCCATCAATGATTGAGAGCATTTCTGTTGCCACTGGCATCATAAAAGGGATCCAGCTTACACTTGGTTTTGTTTTTACTGCTTTCTGGCAACATTAACTACATTTCACCTTTTTTATCCACTAGTGCTTGCCATCATGACCAAGCCTTAGAATAGGAGGCCAAATGATAAGGAGGAAAGCCTGACTAATCCTTTACTTAATTTAATTAATTAATTTATTTACTTACTTGGGGACACAGTCTCGGTCTGTAGCCCCAGCTAGAGTGCAGTGGTGTCATCATAGCTCACCTCAAGCTCAAACTCCTGGGCTCAAGCAGTCCTTCTGCATCAGTTGAGACTACAGCCACCCACCATGTTGCCTGACTATTTTTCTTTTCTTTTTTTTTTTTGTAGAGACAGGGTCTCACTTTATGGCCCTCGGTAGAGTGCCGTGGCCTCACATAGCTCACAGCAACCTCCAACTCCTGGGCTTAAGCGATTCTTTTTGCCTCAGCCTCCTGAGTAGCTGGGACTACAGGCGCCCGCCACAACGCCCGGCCATTTTTTTTTTGGTTGCTGTTTGGCCGGGGCCGGGTCCGAACCCGTCACCCTCGGCATATGGGGCAGGCGCCCTACCAACTGAGCCACAGGCGCCGCCCTATTTTTCTATTTTTTGTAGAGATGGAGTCTCGCTTTTGCTCAGGCTGATATTGAACTCCTGACCTCAACCAATCCTCCTGGCTCAGCCTTCCAAAGTACCTGGATTATAGGCATGAGCCACCATGCCTGGCCAATAATTTTTTTTTCAATATTTCTACCACAACTTTAGAAACATGGCCGTCTATGATTGAAAACAGGTTGAAAACTGGCATTTCTTCAAAGATGAAAATTGTTCTTCTAGGCAGTAAGAATACAGTCAGAATCTTTTCTGTCTTCAATGGGCACTTTGGTTTATCTGATCAATTCAGTATACTACCAGGGAATGCTGGGACAAAAGAAGAGCATTTGAATAAAGTTTAAGATAGGGAGACATGTTCTCCTATTTTCCTGTTGAAAATCTTTACAAAGGGCTTGAAAGAATGTTGTGGAGTACTTCTCGGAGAGAGTGTGAGGTGGGAGTGATCAGGCTATTCATGTTGAATTCTTAGACGCTGCTCTGAATTTAGGTGCCCTCGGAGCTGACATCTAACAGCCTCCTTTTTCATAGCAGATATATTCAATTTTTGTATCTTCATTGTGCTAAAACTCTCAATTACTTGGGATCCCATACCTGGAATGTAAAATAATGGTTGTCAGATTGTCTGCAGAAGCATAACATTGGAAGGTTGCCCAGAGACCATCTGGTCTGTAGAAATGCTATTTAGTGACAGTGCTCAAGTATCACCAGGCAAAGGGGAGTAACGATAATAATGTAATGTAGACTATTTTTTAAATAAGGGTACTTTTTTAGTTTTTCTAAAGTGACTTGTTTGAAATGATAGACTATTTTGGTGTACCACGTAAAATTTCTTTTGCTTGTATAAAATGAGGATATCCTTTATTTAGCAAAATTAAAAGTGACCAATTTCACATTGATTCCCATCCTGAAAACCTGTATGCCAGTCTTTGAAATCCAAACTGTCCAAAACCTCTTTCATCAGAATAGTACTTGCAAATATTCCACTGATTTTTTTTGCTGCTAACATCTTAGAAGCAGATAAACTTATTTAATTCTGACAGATTCTAGGAAGAGCAGCTCTGACCACCAATATTATTTATTAGCGATAGAATCACTTTTTAAAAATTAGATTATCATCAAAATAATACAAACTTTTTGTAAAAATATAAATATATATATATAAATCATGCAGATACACGCAACTCAAAAGTGTCCCTACGCAGTCCACTTTAAGCAGATGTTTAAGCTTGAAAAATGTACTAACTCCTAATACTGTGATGCTCATTTTAAATGTTAATACATACAGCTTATTTTTGTAAAAAAATATTTATTGTATGCTTTGTCTTTAATCTGCATGTTGCTTTCCCTTCAGATCTTGTCGTTCAGTTTGTTCCCCCCATTAGTTTTTTTATCAATCTTTTAAACCAAGTAATGTTTTTTTCTAACCTGCAATCAAGCAGTAGTAGAGGAAAGATTTCAGGTTTCTGTGGGTGCTTTCTCCATTCAGTTGTTGGAAATTGGGTGTTGAGAAATGTCTGAACTGTATTAACTATTATAACATTCAAATTGAATTTCAAAAGAAAGTCAAAGTCACTCAAAAAGGTGGTATAGAATCCTCTAGAAATTACCTAATACTCTTTCATGTTGCTAATTATTTTTCTTACCTATATATACTCAATGCATTACTGTTGGCCATAGTCATTGAAAATATTTTATCACGTTTTCATGTGCTTTCAACTTTTCTTCATGTTGTTTTAAAATAGATACTTTATATTTTATATTTATTTTTGAATTATTATTTGGTCAAACATGTGGGTCTTTTGTGAATTCTTCAGTTTAGTAGTCAGACCTGACCTTTTGGTACCTCCTGGAGAATCTTATGTGTGCTGACTTGATGAACACTGTGTGTGCTTTACCCTAAAATAATCTCAGATTCACATGTAGCAGGCCAAGAATTGGTTTATACTTCATTGTTATTCATGGACCCCAGATTAAGATCTCTCAGGTTAGAAAGTCCTGTCATATCACTGACCTCATATGCCGGAGGTGTCGGGTTCTAGCCCAGCCCTGGCCAAAAAAAAACTGCAAAAAAAAAAAATAATAATAATAATCTGTTAATTAACAACTTACATTGTCATCTAGAGTTTTCTTGTTTTATTTTTCATTGTCAATGTTTGACCAACTAGAATTCATTTTGTTGTCAAATGCGAAGATCTTAATTGAATTTTTATAGGGATGCCATTTGCCTGATGTCATCTGTTAAGTAATCTGTCTCCTCCCAAAACAACTTGTTTTGCATTCTTTGAAGTTGTTGCATTTATAAAGATCTCTTTTAGTGTTTTCTGTTCTATTACTCTGTCAAGTCTTTAGCCATTACAGAATAATTTCTCATTTTAACATTTTCATAAACATTTTTACCTGTTCTTTTTTCTAGATAAAATTTAGAACCAGTCTTTTATGTTCTAAAAGCAATCCCAGTAACAGTTTTTTTTTTGTTGTTTGTTTTGTTTTTTCCAGTAACAGTTTATAACAATTGTATAAATCTTGGCTTCTTTACAACAGTTGGTTTGGCCATTCAAGAAAGTTTGTCTCTAAATTATTCAGATCTTCTTTATATTGGCATAATAAAGCTTTGGGCTTGCCTTTTGTTGCATACTTTTTGGTTTAGACTTAGTTTTTGAATAGCGAATATTTGTTTGATTTCCTATTACTTTAACTGGATGTTGCTTATCTATAACAAAGATATTGCTCTGTGTGTTTTTCCTGTCTCTAGTTCAGGTTTGAGAATCAAGCTGACTTGAATTACAATTCTGCCCCTATCATTTAGGGGCAGAGCAAGTGAAAATTGTATTTCTCAACCTTGTTGAGTTTCATTTTCTTCATCTGAAATTTAGGTGAATAACACAGAATCACAGGACTGTTGTTAGGATTAATGAACTTAGATACCTGGAAAAAACTGAAAATATAGACGCTGATAAAATTGCAGTATTATTATAAATAGCTCATTATGAAAGTTGTGAGATCACAAAACTCCAGAAACCTAGAATCTGCATGGATGGGAACAAAAGAAGCCCTCCCCGCCACAGCAATAAGCTGAACAAGTTGACTCTTGCACTGGTGAATTAGAAAGGATGTTGTCGACTGTGATTCCTAGGAGTGAACTAATGGACCATAACACAGTCTGTCTCAAACTTTTGTAGTCACCCACTCATTTCTATCACACTGGCTGACTAGCCAAACAATGTTAAGTATCAAGAATGAAAGTAAGCTTTCATGTCTAGGTCCTGATTTTCTCTGTTTTTTAATGTTTTTTTTTTTTTTAATGTTTTATGTCTTGAAGCAGCTAGCTGACATTAATTGTGCACTTATAACAGGTAAATGGCTTTTTTTAAAGCTACAATCATCAACTCTCAGTCTGTGGGCTATTAGGAACTGGACTGTAGGAGGTGAGCAGTCTGCTGAGTGGGAGTGAGCAAGTGAAACTTCTTTTGTATTTACAGCTGTTTCCCATGGCTCACATACACTGCCTGAGCTCCACTAGCTATCTGATCATCAGCAGCATTAGATTCTCATAGGACTGGGAACCCTACTGTAAACTGCACCTGTGAGGGATCTAGATTGTGCACTCCTTAGGAGAAGCTAATGCCTGATGATCTGAAGTGGAGCTGAGTGGTAATGTTGAGTGGCTGCAAATACAGATTATCACTAGCAGAGAGGTTTGACTGCACCAAGACCATAATAAATCAATTGCTTGCAGACTTATATCAAAACCACCCCCAACCCCTGACTCTGGACTCTGGAAAAATTGTCTTCCATGAAACCAGTTCCTGGTTGGAGACCCCTATTTGAAAATGTACTTTGTAGTTTATTTTATTTCATCGTCACCTGTAAGGTACCACAGTTAGTAAATAGAGAGTTGGGCTTTTAACCCAGGTTGGTTTGACGTTGGAACTGGCCTTTGTCTCTGCAAGTTTGGGGTAGCAAGTGATGTCAAATACACAAAACCCACTGTGGAATTTTGCATTTTGTCTGTTTTTTGTTTTTTTTTTTTTTTTTGGAGACCTGAGGTATTGGTGGTCTTTTAAGTTTAAAAGAAACCATCTAGCCTCAAAGCCTTTCTTAAAGGTAAAGGCTTTGATAAGTTATTTCAATTTTAATTTTTTCAGTGATCTTCTCCAGAAACGTGTCCACTTAATAAAGTTTTCAAAGTTATTAGCCAATTATTATATAAAGCATTTTCTAATACTACAAATACCTTTTATATTGGTTTGTATGACTGCCTTAATATTTAGAATTTATTTCATTAATGTTTTCTTTTTCTTTTCTTGATTAAGTGTTTTTTAAGTAATGTTTTCTAAAGAGCTACTTCTTGGATTTCCTAATCAGTAATTTTTTTTTTCATTATCCTGTTTTAATTTTGTTAATTTCTTTCCTGTTTTCATTAGGATTGCTCTTTGTGCTTTTATGCACCTTATCGGTTGATCTAGATTCATTTATCTCACCTTTTACATTAATAAAAATCGTTTTAAATGTGTGTTTACTTCTGAGCACACTTTTTTGTTGATTGTCATTATTTTCTAATGATGTTTTGGCTTCCGCTTTGATAGAATGATAATTGAGAAAAGTATTTTTTTTAATTATTTAAAAAGAACAAACAAATTCCAGATCCCGAGAGAAAAGTACATTTTAGAGTTTAATACTTTGTCGCTATTGAGATTTATTATTGAACCTTTATTTCCCTGCAGTATTGTGGTCAGGTAATAAATAATATTAGATAATTGACAACACTGGTGGTTTGTGAGGTATTGTTTATCCTTAGGGCAATTGTTGAGATTTCCTTTTGGCCTTATATATTTTCAACTTTTCTTTAAAAACTCTTAGTTGATCTATAAAGTCTTCAAAATAGGACTCTTTGTAGGACATATTTTGATATTATTTAATTATCTCTATTATGTAAACAAATTCTCTATATTCTTTCTCCTGAAATAAATGTGTTAAATTATCCAAACACTATTATTACTTCTTTTTTCCTAAAGTCTTTGATTCACCCATTTTGTCATGCTGTTAGATTTATTTTAGGTAGCACCTTGTCTTTTAAGTAAATTCAACTTCTTTGTTCATTTAAATGATTTTTATCTAAAATGTGACATTGTTTGCATCCTGATTTGTGGTATGTTTTGCCATTCATATATTTGTGTGTGTTTTCGAAAAATCTATTGCTATTCTTTAATCTTTAGTTTTCTTATATTTTAGGTGGTTGTAAAGAAAGCTAATATTTTAAACTAAGCATATCTTGTAACAGGGTAGATACCGCCTTTGACTTCTTGCTATGTAAACTTGGCTTACTTTTACTGTGTTTCTTTCATCTGCTTATTTCCCCATCTTTAATACCATAATCTGGACTCATGCAACAGAGTGCTCTAGATAATTTATTTCTTACCATTATTTTTATTTTATTTTATTTTATTTTTATTTTTGTAGAGACAGTCTCACTGTACCGCCCTCAGGTAGAGTGCCATGGCCTCACACAGCTCACAGCAACCTCTAACTCTTGGGCTTACGCGATTCTCCTGCCTCAGCCTCCCGAGTAGCTGGGACTACAGGTGCCCGCCACAATGCTCGGCTATTTTTCTGTTGCAGTTTGGCTGGGGCTGGGTCCGAACCCGCCACCCTCAGCATATGGGGCTGGCGCCCTACTCACTGAGCCATAGGCGCCACCCATTTTTATTTTATTTTCAAAAGACTTCTTTTAAAACAGTTACACGTATTAAGACTTAACTCTCTGTTCTATTTATTTTAGAGTCATCATTAAGTCTTTTCTAATAGTAACTATACATTCTCTGGTTTTTAATTTTGACTTACTTATTCATAAGCTAAAATAAATCTTTAAATTATTTACTTATTTTATTTTGGTTTTCAGAATCTGTGTTTGTAGACAGGCAGGTTAGTGTTATTTTCTCAATCCTACAAATATATGTCTTCTCCATTCACTCATGAAGTACAATAAGCTTAGAATAAAGTTCTGGGGTTCATTTCTTCCTCTCAGTAGCTTTAACTGTGTCTTTCATTGTTTCTAAAATTAGTTTTGCAATATCGTAAGCCAGAAACTCTGTTTTGTTTAGTTTTTTTTTGTTTGTTTAAATCTCTGTTATTTTTTCATTTATATTTATAATGAAGAAAACATATATATTACAATTAGTCTAAGGGATGAAATTCTTTCTATTGACACTTTCTGAAACATACTGAGTCTTTTTAACTTGCCTTGGACATTTGTAGTCTACTACGACTTTGATCACTGGTGAGGGTGACCACAAAGCTTCAGAGCGTGGGCTCTGGGGTATGAGAGGCCTGTCTTCAAATTCCTATTCTGCTTCTTGCTAGTTATACTTACGTGACTTTGGGAAAGATACTTAACCTTTATAAGCCTTAATTTCTAAGCCTTAACATTGGTAAAAGGGGAATAATAACGTTGTCTATCTCATGGGGTTGTTTTGTGTAGTTAGGTGATGGAATGTGCTTAAAGCCCCCACTGGAGCATCTGGTGAGTAACAACCTTAGAGGAAGACAAAGCTTGTGCAGCCTTCTGGAACTGGATTTCTGTTTCCTGTCTTCCAAATCCATCATCTTGTCTTTCCTTTTCACCTCTTTCCACATCAACTGCATCTTCCACCATATCCACATCCCTGTGAATTTACTCCTTCCAATGCAAACTTTGTTTTTGCTGACCCCACTTTATACTAGGAGTATAGTCTTTCCCACTGACTCTAAGCTTGACTGCAGAAGATTCCTTTTCTATGCTGTTTTCCATAAGCTCCACCATATTAGCGTTTTCTTCCCTACATTCTTCTTTTTCTTTCTTGCCGCTTCTTTTTCTTTATACTCTCCTCTTGTGTTTCTTTTACCTTCTTTTCTTTTTCCTTTCTTCCTTTGCATTTTTTAAAAAATATTATTTTTTCTCAATAAGAAACTCTGGCTTCAGAAAAAAGTGTGATGCTGTCCTTACTTAGTGCTTAGTGTCCAGGTGTTTTTCTACTCAAATCTGCCATTGAAGGGTGGGCTGAGGGGCAAAACTTCCAGTCCAATTTTGAGATTCTGGCAAAGATCCATTTGAAATGAATTGCTGAGCAGAGAGGGTGGAGGGGGAGAACATCCCTACCCTCTCTGTCAAAGTAGAGGATTGATAACCAGTCTCTACAAGCATTGTTAAGCTGATTCTTTGCATCATGGTCCATCCTCCAGTACAAGAAAATGGAGAGGGAGTGTGTAGGAGATAAGACTCTGGTATCAGATTCCCTGGGTCAATTTCAGCTGATCAGAGAAAGCTTTATAATTGTGACTTGATTTCAATACCTGTGATCTCAAGTTAGCATACTTCTGTCTCACCCTTCCTCAAGTTTTATGTAAGAGTTTATGTAGCAAAGTATTTCAAGAAATGATTATTGAGCTTGCAAACAAAGTATCATTGGTTTCTATGGGGTGCAGAAAATGTAATTTTGATTTTTTAGTTATAACAAGTATGTGCCATAATAAGCCAAGATTCATACTGATTTCATAGTAGTATTGACTCCATTGGATACTTTTTTCCCATTCTTGAGATACTTTACTACCCACACATTCATACGAATGGTAAAACATACCCATAGTCCAGAAAGTAGATGGGAAGAGGAGGGAGGGGAGGGAGAGGGGGAAGACAGAGGGTACTTGGGGGGACCTCACCTAATGCAATGGTACATTTCAGAACTATTAAGAAAAGAGTATAATTGACTTACCACAACAAATAAGTAAGCGAGGTGATGGATGTAAGCATTTCACATTGTATGTCAAATCAGGACACTATACCCCATACATACATCAATATACACAATTATGATTTAATAAAAACAAAAACAAACAAAAAATTAAAAATAAAGACAGGATTCATGAAGAAAAGGAGGCACTTCAATGTAAATGACAAAATTTTTCATTGCAAATTAGGGGCTATCTTTTCTCAAGTATATTTAGAGACCAAATTTCTTTACATTTGGGTTAGACTAAAAATCTAGGGAATCAGAGAATGATTTTACAAGAGAATAAAATAAAAATTTGACTTGCATGGTCCTAAACCAGATTTCCTCTTTCCCTCTTTGGTTTAGGCGTGGATGACTCACAAGTGAGTGTCCAGGTAATACCAAGACAACTCACATTTCTAAATCGTGAGGTATCATTAACTGTGTGTGCTGATGTTACAACCCAATTTTAGGCCTGGAACTTTTGAATTAATGTAGAATTAATGTAGAACATAGAGCAAAATGCAGCCCCAGTACCAGATACTCCTCATCAAGATGAAACTGGTGATCTGATGGCCCTTTCAGGCTCTTCATTACCCGACAATAGAATATTGGTTTGCTTTGTTGGCTAGTTGGTATTTTGTTCTTGAATCGTCATTTTCATGCACCTGGCTGCAATCAAAGTAATGTTTTTAGCAATCGTAGCAGACTTTAAACACCTTCTGCCTCATCTTTGTTGCTCCAGCTTGCAATGAATCTTTTCCCATAATTGCGGGTTTCTCTTAGCATTGGTACAACGATTAATTTCCTGGTTACTGCTTCCCATTTCTATTTTTTGTTATCTTAAGAAACATGAACGGGGACTTGTTTTGTCTTGGATTGTTCCTGGATATTTAGTAAGTTTGATTTTTAGGTGATTGTAGATTGGTCATAAAGCTTTCCCACTGATCTGGTGCACATAATACCTTGTGGTTTTGTCGCTTTTATTTCAAGTCGCTTTTATTTCAAGATTTCCCTGTTAGGAAACAGCTTAATTATCTAGAGTTGCTATTGTTCCTCTTATTGATAAATTCTCTTCCTGTAATAAAATTTATCAGTTTTCTCTTTTGTCAGTTGCCCCTAAATTACAATGATGGACCTGTTTGGGGGTGGGCAGGATTAAGGAAAAGAGTAGTTATTTTTTCTCATTAATAAGTGCAGGTGAAAAATTAGTCACCTAAGATTTCAAATGGATTCCTTTTTTTTAAGGACCACAACCTACAGATTCATTTCAAACATTCACACATCTGCGGAAATTATCTGGGGATTTTTTTTTCTTTCTTAGTTTAAGTGCTAGCAGTTGCACTTAGAAACCCAAAAAGAAGCATTACATGGAAATGTCACTCTTGGGATATGGCCTACTTCTTCAAAACCTAGCGCTGGGCCCATGAAATACTTTGAACTTCTCTGAGCAAAAATGTAATACAGACACCAGGTAGGGATGGTGCCGTTAATTATCCTGTTTATGCTGCTGAAAACTAGAAATGTTTGGGGGAAGGTTCGCTGAGTGAAAAAAAGTTACCTAACCAGGCTGTGAACCACATCAGACTGTGACCACAGCAGGCAAGATGACAAATTCATAACAATAATGGTATAAAATAATGTAGCAATGTTAGGAGATTTAGTATACATGTAAAATATTATGTTATAAAAATAATATTTTCGTGCCGTGGCATTTTTCTGTTTACCTTTGATAGAATGTATGAAAGTTAGGCCTATAGAATCTACCAATTAAATTAAGGCTCAAGAGTTTTCTGAATATTATAGTAAACAAAAAGCCAACTGCATTGCAAGAATAGATATAAAAGGTTGGGCGACCACGATTTCATGACATGCCATACTTAGCTTTTCGATCCAGTTCTCAACGAACTACCTGACAAATCAGTGTGTGTGTGTTTCTTCTCACCTGTGCAAATTCATCTGCAAACATTGTTACGTAATGATTGGTAGCAAAGTTCTGGAGCCAAGTTCAGTGGGTTTGAATTCTATCTAGCTCTACCACTTACTGCCTATGTATTTCAGTTGCTGTGTGTAACTCAAAGCCTCAATTTTGTTATCCATGAAATGGGAATAAGAATATTACCTACATTACATAGCACTAATACATATAAAGCATAGAGTACCTGGCCCAGCCAAGAGCTCAGTAAGTGTTGGTTATGATTACAAGGTCAGTAAAAGATGTAAAACTTCTGAACTGGGAAAGATGATATATAAAGAACTCCCCAGAAAGTCACCTTCATTTCATTGTTTTGAAAGGTCACAGATAGCTACCCAGATCTTGCAGCCATTTATAAATGTTAATCTTTTCACACATATTGTTGTTTAGGATAATTGATAATAATTCCAGGAAGAAATTTGAGAGGTATGACTACCTGTGGGTTGTTAGGCGTGGTGGTCATCAGGCTTGGGATTGTGAGATACTGCTCTTTTTCTCTAGGTGGGTTAAACTTTTAGCCTTTCACTTGTGGCTTGCTCCAAAGCTCTTTATGCCCAGCCTGTCTGTCAGACCCTAGAGGGTCTAGGTTTTCACAGGCCAGTGTAGGGTGTGTCCAAGGTATTTAGCAGAGAGGGGTAAGTTTTAGGAGTCCGACGTTACTGTTGTAGACTAGGGAATTCCCTGTAAAGGGCTCCCTGCCTGCCTTCTGCTTTTCCTGTGTATGTGGTTTGCCCAGTCTTTCATAGCTTGACTTAGGCTTCCTTCCGCATCATCCTTGTGAGCATAAATACAAATAAGAAGTAAGATGCAGATCAGACTTGCCCATAGACAAGAGTCCTCTCTGCATACTAGCAGTTACTAAACCATAATGTCTACCCAAATTAACTTATGTCTAATTCCTAAGCTCATTAGCTACTTCCCCGTAGGTAGAAATATCACCAATTCCAAATCCATTGCTCTCTCCCATATTGGCTTTCACACTTTATTTTGGTGAAATTCAAGAAAGTCTCAAATTAGATTTCAAATGTCAGAGTAGAATCATCCAAACACCTCCTTTGCCACGTGTAGTTCCAATTTCCTGAAGCTAATTTTTTCTGTCTAATTACAAGCTCTCCAAGAAGAACTCATTTTTGCAACTCAGCATGAGCACAAGTAACTCTTACTTCTTCAGGCTGAGTTGAATGCAGGAGGCTTCCTGAATCTGCCAGAATTCAGCTGCTTAAGGTACAAGATAAGTGTAACTGTTCCCTGTTCTATTATTGCTTTATTATGATTACTATTACATTTTCCCTGGTGTTAAGTCTCACTACAGAAAACATCTGTTTCCCAATGGTCAGGACCCTAGATTGGGTATTTCTGTAGGAGTTCTGCCCTGGTGATAGGTAACATGGGAAACTTCTTTTCTCTTTTGTCCTACTGAAGGGTAAGATGTAAAACATAAAAGTTTTAACTGCGTGTTCAATGCTATTTTTAAATTACTAAGTTGCTTTAGATAGCTTCATCAAATCTGAGTATACTTTTTGGTGTCATTTTGTTTACTCCTGAAAAAAGAAAAATGTGTATATTCATTTGAGAGGATTCTGCTCTACCATAAATAAGTGGCTGGAATGTCTTTCCTGACTGAGCTTTCTTGCTATTGCTTTTGCCCTTGACTCTCATAACTAGGACATCCCATCTTAGGCAGAACCCTTGGATGCATTTTTTTATATTCTCTGGCAGTAATGGATTGAATCTACTGACTGATCAGGAATTAAGTCAACAGAGGTATTTGTTTTAAAAACAAAGCTTCCCTGTCTCCTGGCATCTAGCAGACAACCTCCCTCCCTTCTTAAGAGTTTCTTGCCTTATCAGGTTCTACGATTGGTTCTTAACAAGTGCTGCATCCAAACAAAACAAAATAATTGTTTCCATAGTTCTCATATTTTAAAAGTTCATATAATTGGGTTTTAATTTCCTTACTATAAGTTTGTTAATACAACTGTGCAAAATATTATAATCTAGATCCAGTCTTACCCCCTTTGAAAACTTTTAACAGTGGCAGTGCTTGCTCACTGTCTTTGTATTTTTAATCTGAGGGCATAACAGAAATGCATGAGAGCTCACGAGTACTTTTCTTTCCCTGTTTCCTTCCTTTTCAAGTCACTAAATAAGAGCTGCAGTTGGCAATTTAGCAAAATAGTGTTGCATCTACCACTTCTTATGTGCCAGGCACTAGGTTAAATACTTGGCATTATTTTAACTGATTCAACCAATACAATGATATAAAAAAGATTCAGTAGAACCTCTGTAAGTTCACCACCCAAGGGACTGTAATAAATTGGTCAACACGTGGAGGTGGTCAACCTAAGGAACTAGTCCTACTGTCCTGATATGTGCATGTGGTGCATGTCCAGTCTATGAAAATTAGGTCAACTTAAGAAGTGGTTGTTGTAGGGAGGTGATCAACGATGGAGGTTCTACTGCATTAGCATCCACGTTCTAAGCAGGGAAACTGAGACTTTGAGAGGTTAATTTCACATAGATAGAAAATGACAGAGCCAGAATCTGATCTCTGGGCCCCCTCTTACTAGGAGGGCACCATGCCACCCTTAAAAACATGGATATGATGAATATGATGGAAAGAGATGTAATATGAAGTAAAGTAATATACATGCTCCATCATTAAAACTCAGCTAAAATTAGGATAAGTTCTCCCTGTGACTAAAAGATCTCAGCATTCAGACATGTGCAAAAGAGGGTGCCCAGAGATTACACCGAACCCTGTCATACATCAAGGGTCATACATCAAGGCAGGTAAGGAGTAATATTCTCCTGTACTTTAAATGTTCTGACCCTTCCAAAGTATTCCTTCCAAAGAAAGATGGTAGACAAGAAATAAAGAAAATGGCTGCACAAGCTGCATGAAAATTGCCACATTTCTTAGATATGTTAAGAGATCGTCACACCTCAAGATTCAAAATTGAACTTGTAAATAAGTATCCTAATTAGAATTACAAACATGGACTTAGTTGAATGCCTTCTCATATCTGCAGATTTGTTAAAAGGTAATAAAAGTCTGTGTACTTGTGCTTGGATTTGTTTTCTTTTTGTTTAGGTTTAGCATTGCAATTCTCCAATGAAAGTACCTGCTGTTCAATAGTTTCTTTGTGCTTTTCACTGCTAAGAGCCATAAAAACGAAGTATCTCATAACAAGATAACAACTACTTATTAAGGATTAAGGATACTCCCATAGGTGTCTGTGCCTTGGAGCCCAGCTTGGAGTTCTATACCATATTATCTTCCTTAAAGAATGCCAAAAGTGGAGACTCAGTTTCATTTGAGATTTTTCCATGTCTTACATACACATATATGTGCAGAAGGTTAAACATTGCTAAGTTCTTTGGTAAATTGCAAAGCAATTGCATACCTATACAGTTGAGCAAAGGGCCTTCCATGTTGACTTTAGCTGACTGTAATTTCCTGATGATGGTGCAAGTTTTTACACAAAGGATGATGAGCACCGTAGTGGGCAGCCATTTTGTTGAGGAAACCGGAAACGCTCACCCTTTTAAAAACTAAGTTGCACTGACCACAACTTTATCACTTCTTCACTTTCCGGGTATGTTTTCTGCCTCCCACAGACTAATGTCACTTCTCCATGTTGAGAACAAGAGCGACATTTGGCATTTGGTTATCCCAAACCCAAATCTCTGACCCTTTGTTTTTAGTACTTTGCCATTTTGATTTTGCTTTTTTAATTTGCTTGTGACTCTCTGCTTCCCCCATCTTTTTTTTTTTTTGGTACAATGATTCTTACCTTGTCTTTCCCCAGTCCGTTTCTGACCTGGAGAGACGTACAGCATGTTATTGTCAGGACTTCCCGTGCGGGACATTTGAACGCTAATGACTGGAAAACCAATGCTGCTGGTTTTAAGGGTGAGAACTTCTTTCATATTCTGTCACAGGCAAAATATTTTTATTTTTCCCCCATTTTAAATGGAGAGCAGGAAATAGAACCCCTCAAACGAAACTTGAAATTTTATGCTGACACACGAAGAAGCTTGATCTTTTCGTAAATAAAAGGCAGATTGATTTTTTTTTAATTAAAACTACACACATAAGACAGATTTCCTTGGCTTCCCACATCATAGGTCAGTTTTTTTAAAAGATAAACCAACTCCCAAGTATAGACGACCTATGGGACTCCTGATTAGTTTACTATTTGCTGTCATTGATTATCTGAGTGGTATTTATAATGATGTATTTTAAAATTCCTTGCCTTCTATAATGATTACTTCCACTTACATAAAAACCGAGATTATATATATATAATATTGTTCACTTTAGTATAGTACTGTTAGTTACTAGGCCAAGCGTTCTATAAATTTTATTTTGTTTGTTTCAGAACTTCCACAAACAGAAAACCAGGCATACTTCAAAGAAATGTTACTTTATATAAATTGCAAGTTCCTACAAAGCTTCCTAATGTCCAGTCGTTCTGTAGTTGTGCACATTATGTAACAAGTACTGCATATTTTTCCCCTGGCTATACAGGTTAAGCTTCGCTCAGACTATCTTATTATTAATAGTAGCCATGTCATTTGTTGTTATAAATAACATATGTTATATAAAAAGAAAATAGTTATATAAATCATGTATCCTAAAATTTAATATATTCACTCAAGTTATAACCAAGATTACTTTTTACAGATCTATGAACTTAAATTTATTCCCAAATAATCTTAGTATCATTATATATCACCGGGGAGGGGGGGAAGGGAAGGGTTCTATTTAAAAATTGAGGTTCTAGTCCTGAGACCATCAGTAACATGCCAAATTACCCTGGGCAGGTCATTTAACTTTTAAGGGCCCCAATAACATCCATTTGAACATTTGGGAAGCTAAGTTATGTTATCTTTACATCCTGTTTTACACAGGACCTTGATATATCCTACTATGCCCAGTGTATACAAATATTCATGTCAGAATATATATTTTAAGAATTATCTGCAGATACCTTATTATAGACTTATACTAAGCCAAAACCTACAAATATTCCAGGTAACTGGCACTTAACATCTTCACTTTAAGGCTTCACTCCATTTCTGGAAAGAGAATATCCCCCAGCTTTGGAGTATTATCAAACACCTTTCCGTTCATGTGAGCTGAAGATGCAGCAGTTTGCAATGAGCTTTTAAACTAAAGAGTTATAAATACCCTGTTGGGATCCTGTTCTCAAAAGCCCAAATTAAGACATGTGATCCCAGAATTGCAATGGTACAGGTGACATCAAAATTATTTGAAATTTTAGTTGTTCCAGAAAATCCAGGATGTAATTTGCCATGTGTATTTTTCCTTTTGATTAGCTTCCCCGTGCTCCCAGCCGGTGGTATAAAAATCCATGAGGCTACGAGGAAAGAAGGGGCCTGCACGTAACCTTAGCTGGTTCAAAGCTGGAATGAAGTTCTTAGTAGAAGGATCACAGACTGAGTACATTAACCTCCATGAAGCTGAGGAATCAACTTTAACCCAAATAAACGTCTTAGTTTTACTTAGTCCTTTTTGGCAACTTAAAAAAAGAGCAAATGGTTCTAATATAAATACAGCCCTTTTGAAAAGCTCTGTTGGTTTTGGAGAAGGGGAAACAGAGGCTTTAGACTAAATCACCAGACCCAAACCTGAATCTGAAGGGGGCTGTACACTGCTTCTGGCAAGGAGGAAAGAGTATTTTACTATTGCACGTGGCAATATTTAGTATAATATTTCACTCTTCTCTTCGATGGCTGCCAAGAGTAACAATTAAAGCTCGCTTTTTCATAGATGAATTACTCTGAGAGAGCTGGGCTCCCAGTGGGATTGTTTTGTAATTTTGTTGATGGCAAGCCCCATATTTCTTCCAAACAGGATCATAATAAGATGATTTTTTTAGAAAAAAAAGAGTTATTTTCTTCCCTGTTCTAAACATTACCATGCCCTCCCTAGTGTCCCACAAATAAAAGTGAGTATGGCAGAGGCTAGCAGAAGCAACGTACTTTGGGGAGATGGAGAATGCAGGTCAGTAGGACTGTAGGAAAATAGTATGACTCTTTGTGAAATAAGAACTGAGAGAACAAAAAAAAGGAGCTAATGCTTGGAAAATGTTCATGCAGCAAGAACTCAAGAAGGGCTCGTCCTTTAAATGAGGTCAGCCGGCTGTTGCCGGCCTTGCCTCACAAGAATCCATGGCCTCATGTTTCTCCCTAGACTGGAGAAAAGGGAAGTCCCCGCCAACAGAAGCGTGTGGCCTGGAGAACACACCCTTCTTCCAGCCTGCTCAGTCCTAATACTGAGTGAGATAAAAGCGTGAAATGAGTCCTAAAACACCTGCTTCCCTGGGCTTGCTTTTGTGTCCTAGTGTCTAGTGATTTAATTTTTGAAGAGTGTTTTTTTTTTTTTTGTAATGGAAGAGCAGTTTCACAAGTTGCCCCATCTCTTGGTAATGGGGACAGCAGTATCCCTGTCAGAATTTCTTTCTCGTCAAGTAAAGCTGAAGCTACTTGGTATGGCAACCGATTCAGTTTTGGTGATTAAACATCAACAGACTCGATAGTCTTTGTCACCACGGATAACTTTCAGAAAAGCTAATAGTCTGTCCTTAAACACTGCCAAGTCCGTTTTACATCACCTCCTGATATCACCTCCACCTCCTCCGTGGTACTCACCCTGGGCGGGCAGCAGAGCTAGGTGATGTCTGCCCTAGACTGGTGTGGGCTGTCCTTCAGGCACACTGGATCCACACTCACCCCGGGTGTTATGGACTGAAGTCAGGAAGGGGCTCCTTTTCCTGTAGCAGCTTTTGCTCAGACAGGTTCCCAATCAGGCAGGGGGGTGAAAAATGAAGAAATGTAGGTCTCAGATGACTCATCTCTGTGTTCCCCTGAGAGAAGGGTTATCCGGAACTTGCTCCCTGATAACCTAGGTACAGAGAACTTTATTCCCCTCTTCCTGTGCTCTTCTTGCAGAAACACTCCATAAACAGTGCTGTAGTGAGATTAGCTCACAGAGAGGGAATCCCCCAAAATGGAAGCCACTCACCAACATGCTAGTGGTACCTTACTTGCTGTTTAGCAGTCGTAATTAAACTAAGAATATTCTGTCCTACTGCTGCTTAAAGAATAATAATAATAATAATAATCTCTTATGGTATAATTGAAATGACTTACAACCAACTAGTTTTTCAAAATCAACCTAGTCCCATGAATACATACGTATAGAAACTGAACGTTGTTTTGCCCTGTTTAGCTTATAAATAATCCTAGCTAAATTTCATATGACACCTGTTGATGTTAAACCTCCTCCATAGAGATTTTTCTTTAATAAATGGAATAAATATCACGTACTTATAAAAGAACCTACTTGAGATTGTGCGTGAGAATAAGAGCAAACAAACAGATGTGATATTCTGCCACTAGAGAACTGAAATCCAAATCCTAGTATTTTGCTATTGACCAACATTGGCAATGCCAAGAAGTGACTGGCATTAAGCTATTTGTTGTTTTTTTTTCTTTTTTCAGTATTTCTTTTTTTCCCTTAATCCATTTCCTTTCTGCTTATGAAAGTCTTTTTAGGTTTTTGTTTGTTCATTTGTTTTCTATTCCTTTTAATCTTCCTTCTTGTTCCTTCATATGTATGAATCAGCTATAAAAGTGAAGGCTTTTGCCATCTAGGTGGTTTTCTTCATGGAATTTAATTTACATTGTCTCTTCATTTATTGATTTGTAGATTTTTCCTAAGTAATTTCATCACACCAGCCCAACACATGTTGAATTGTACCTAGAAAGTGGGAGTGGGAGGAAAATGTCAGGGATACCATGGTATTGCCTAATTTAATCTGCTGTAGTTTATTACAGAAATAGGAATTTACACACAGAGACAGGAATTTATACTGCCTTAGTCAAGCCCCAACAACCTGCCGGGTCATGTGAGATAGAAGTGTCAATGGTCCATCTCTCATCATCTAAAATCCTGGTTAATCTCAGCAGCAGAAGGCATCTAATACAGAGACGGGCTATTGTGATGTCTGACATGTATTTTCACCAGCTCCATTTGTGCATACAGGATGCGTGGACCCATGGAGCCACTTTAATTCATATCATTTCAAGAAGTTAGCTCTTTCTTGTGATTACCTCCTTTTTACTACTTTAATCTGAGGAAACTGCAAATCTGCCATCCCTCTCACTGCCCCCTCCTAAACACAGTACAGGCTGTGCAGGCTGAGTCTTTACCCTGAATCCTTCTCCCTGGTTTGAGTATGTAGCTAGATGTATAATTCAATGCATGCAACATCAGTGCTTTCATTTTTTTTTTCAAAGTGTTTGTTTTTGGATTATATGACTGTATACAGTTAAACGCTCTTAAATCTAGGAACAGGAATAGACATCAGATAATAAATTAGGACCTTCTGTCATCTTTACTAGGCGAAAGAATGAAAAAAATGTCATTGAAAATCAAAAAATGACAACTAAGTGAGCGAGGTTACCACGCCTTCCATTTCACTGCCCTCCCAGACTATGTAAGTCTCTTGTTTTCTACCAGCATGTTGCTGAAACTTCCCCCATCCCCACTGACTCTGTCTTTGACCACAACTAAACTACTAGATTTTTTTTTCTTAATTTCTAACTGATTACCCACCATGGGGAAAACAATTGACAGTCTAACATGACTTCTTAGCCTCCAAGGCCTTAACTTTTAATAACCTTTATTATCTTTAATTGCCATCATTTTATTTACACTGGTAGGGCTGGCGATTTTAAGATGTTCCAATATATTTTTAATACCTACCTGTCTTGCTTTCAGTTTGTAACACTTATTAAAAAGAATTAGAAGTGGTTAAACCATTAAGCATGCTGTGTGTTCAATCAAAACGAAAGGTTTTCAAATGGTTTTTTGAGTATATAAAGTGATTGATGATGTGTTACTGTTTGGAAAGGGTAAAGTTTCATTTTATTTTATTTCACTGTACAAAGCAAGCTATCTTTGTCACCTAGTATGCTGATACACTGTTGGTAGCTTATGACTAAAGCTATATAATGCACCCTAAGTGGTAATCTGCACGTCATGTTTTTAAGAAAGGTTAAAATGAAATGCTATTCATCTGGTCAGTGTTGGAGGTGGTATTATAATCAGACGCTTGACTCCAGTCTTGATCCCATTTGCAGAAATAAAGCACTTATGACTTGAAAAGACAGAGGGAGGTAAATACATTTGATTCGACCTAGTACAATTTTGTTCATTGGAAATGCCACCTGATTTTTTTCTCATGATTCCATGTTTTCTACCATTGTGCTCTGTGAACTCATATTTATTTCATATTCATTGACTTAAAACCTTTCATTTTGGCATTTATTGACCACTGAATATATGAGCTTATCTTCTAGCTCTTACAAAAAAGATGTGAATCACATATAATTTAGGAATTTTACCTTGATTCATTTGCCTGGTGGATAATTTACCTAAACCTATATGTGAATATAGAATCCCTGAAAGCAAGCCCTGCTTAATTATTACTTCATCTAGAATTTCATGTCCAACACGCCCACGTGTACCATGAGAATGTTCAGTTCATGCCTACTAAATATGTGAGGTTTCAAAATATTTTCTACAAATGAAGAGTGATGTTTTCTCCATGCTGGTCTTTGACTAAATGATGGTATTAGATTTCATAGAATCTTGGGGGCTTTGTTTTAGTTTTCCAGCTTTAAGTGCATGTGGTTTCACACTTAAAATCCATCCTCAAAATAGAATGAAAATGATGGTTGTGCTATTTGCCTATTATCTCTATGCCAAGTATAATGAGTTAATGAAGAGAGTTATGTTTGGAGTGGTTTTGTGGTTTTCCCACAATCTTATGAATCTTGAAATTCAAGTAGAAAGTCTGTCAGTGATATTTTCTGTGGCCTTTGAGAAAGCCAATTAAGGTTTTTTTTCTACCTTGGTTTTTGTAGAACATGGCTAACTAAAACTTAAACTTAGAAGGCTGAGTTGAATGAAACGTGCTTTGAAAATGGAAAATACTAAACACAAAAAGAGTCTTAAAAGTCTACTTTTATATGTTGAAACTTTCTACCTCCTGATATTAGGATAAATATAGGGAACTGTATTGTGAGTTAGAATATTTGGGGTTTGAAAATTAATGACTTTAATGGGCTAGAGAAAATATATTAAGGGCTTTATAATAAAATTATCACTAATATGTTATCAAAGATTTTATCCTTTAATTTCATATCAATAAGAAAACAACTACATTTAAATTCTGTTTTGCAAATTAGTTTAAAGGTCATTTTAATTCAACATACTAAATCTTTCAAGTTCTAATTAGTTGCTTCAGCATAGGAACTAAATGTTAGAAATCTGAACTGATCATAGCCTGTCATCCTATCAACTCTTTAGGAATTTATATATATATATATTATATATATATATAAGCTATGAGTATAAAATATGATTTTTTAACAATATGTGAAAGCTTCTACATTTAAGAGAAGTAGGTGGCTCTTTTTTTGTAATCACCAATTCAAATCACTAATTCTAATGAGGCTGGACTTTCCTCAAGTATTTTTAAGCATGAGTTTGCTATCTTCAATAATAGCAAATCTTGATTATTTTGTAGTTACAATTGATATTTTAGGCAAAGATAAAAGTCATCTAGCCCTAACTAAGCCAATGCTTATAGAGGGTGATCAACAAGGGCCAACATTGATTTCAAGTCCAAAAGTGTGTTCTGACTATAAAGTAAAGAGATAGATTTCTTTGAATTGCTCATAATTGAGTTCTGAATCCAAAATAGGATACACCAAAAGGAGTAAGCCAAGACAGTCTTATCAGAATACACAAACACACACACACAACCCTATCTATACATAGTCTTACAGAGAATATTTTAAAATTCAGCAATTATTTTTCTATTTAAGGTTTTGAATTTATTTAAAATAAAAAATTCACTGAGTTCTCAACTCTCCTTTCTCTCCATATAATATTTTTTTTTTTTTTTTTTTTTTTTTTTTAATTTTTTTATTAAATCATAAGTGTATACAATGATATGATTATGGGGCATCATACACTCACTTCATAAACCATTTGACACATTTTTATCCCAGTGGTTAACATAGCCTTTCCGGCGTTATCTCAGTTACTGTGCCAAAACATTTATATTCTACATTTACCAAGTTTCGCAAATACCCCTGTAATATGCACCACAGGTGTGATCCCACCGATTCCCCTCCCTCTACCCACCCCCCCCTTTCCCACTTCCCCCTATTGTTAAGTTGTAGCTGGGTTATAGCTTTCATGTGAGAGTCCCAAATTAGTTTCATAGTAGGGCTGTGTACATTGGATATTTTTTCTTCCATTCTTGGGATACTTTACTAAGAAGAATATGTTCCAGCTCCATCCATGTAAACATGAAAGAGGTAAAGTCTCCATCTTTCTTTAAGGCTGCATAGTATTCCATGGTATACATATACCACAATTTATTAATCCATTCGTGGATCGATGGGCACTTCGGCTTTTTCCATGACTTAGCAATTATGAATTGGGCTGCAATAAACATTCTGGTACAAATATCTTTGTTATGTTGTGATTTTTGGTCTTCTGGGTATATGCCCAGCAGAGGAATTACAGGATTGAATGGCAGATCTATTTTTAGATCTCTGAGTGTTCTCCATATATCCCTCCAAAAGGAATGTATTAATTTGCATTCCCACCAGCAGTGCAGAAGTGTTCCCTTTTCTCCGCATCCACGCCAACATCTCTGGTCTTGAGATTTTGTGATATAGGCTAGTCTCATTGGAGTTAGATGATATCTCAAAGTAGTTTTGATTTGCATTTCTCTGATGATTAAAGATGATGAGCATTTTTTCATATGTCTGAAGGCCGTGCGCCTGTCTTCTTCAGAGAAGTTTCTCTTCAAATCCCTTGCCCAGCCTGCGATGGGATCCCTTGTTTTTTTCTTGCTGATGCGTTTGAGTTCTCTGTGGATTCTGGTTATTAAACCTTTGTCAGAGTTATACCCTGCAAATATCTTCTCCCATTCTGAGGGCTGTCTGCTTGCTCTGCTTACTGTGTTCTTAGCTGTGCAGAAGCTTTTTAGTTTGATCAAGTCCCAGTAGTGTATTTTTGAAGCTGCTTCAATTGCCCGGGGGGTTCTCCTCATGAAATACTCACCCAGACCAATTTCTTCAAGGGTTTTCCCTGCATTCTCCTCTAGTATTTTTATAGTTTCATGTCTTAAGTTTAAATCTTTAATCCAATGAGAGTCTATCTTAGTTAATGGTGAAAGGTGTGGGTCTAATTTCAGTCTTCTGCAGGTTGCCAGCCAGTTCACCCAGCACCATTTGTTAAATAGGGAATCTTTTCCCCACTGAATGTTTTTAATTGGCTTGTCAAAAATCAAATAGCGGTAAGTAGCTGGATTCATCTCTTGGTTCTCTATTCTATTCCAGATATCTACTTCTCTGTTTTTGTGCCAATACCATGCTGTTTTGATCACTATCGATTTGTAGTAAAGTCTGAGGTCTGGTAGTGTGATTCCTCCTGTTTTGTTTTTATTTCTGAGTAATGTCTTGGCTATTCGAGGTTTTTTCTGATTCCATATAAAACGAAGTAATGTTTTTTCAAGATCTTTAAAATATGACAGTGGAGCTTTAATAGGGAGTGCGTTGAAAGTATATATTGCTTTGGGTAGTATGGACATTTTGATAATGTTGATTCTTCCTAGCCATGAGCATGGTATGTTTTTCCATTTGTTAACATTTTCAGCTATTTCTTTTCTTAGAGTTTCATAGTTCTCTTTATAGAGATCTTTCACGTCTTTTGTTAGGTAAATTCCCAAATATTTCATCTTCTTTGGCACTACTGTGAATGGGATAGAGTCCTTAACTGCTTTTTCAATTTGACTGTTGTTGGTGTATATAAAGGCTACCGATTTATGAATGTTGATTTTGTAACCTGAGACGCTGCTGTATTCCTTGATCACTTCTAGGAGTTTTGTAGTAGAGTCCCTAGTGTTTTCCAGATACACAATCATATCATCTGCGAAGAGCGAGAGTTTGATCTCTTCTGACCCTATATGGATACCCTTGATCGCCTTTTCTTCCCTAATTGCGGTGGCTAAAACTTCCATTACAATGTTGAAAAGCAATGGAGACAATGGGCAGCCTTGTCTGGTTCCTGATCTGAGTGGAAATGATTCCAATTTAACTCCATTCAATATGATATTGGCTGTGGGTTTGCTGTAGATAGCCTCTATCAGGTTAAGAAAAGTCCCTTCTAGACCAATTTTCTTGAGTGTTCTGATCATGAAGGGATGCTGGATATTATCAAAAGCTTTTTCTGCATCAATTGAGAGAATCATATGGTCTTTGTTTTTTAATTTGTTTATGTGCTGAATTACATTTATAGATTTACGTATATTGAACCAGCCTTGAGACCCTGGGATAAAACCAACTTGGTCATGATGTATAATTTGTTTGATGTGTTGCTGGATTCTGTTTGTTAGGATCTTGTTGAATATTTTTGCATCTATATTCATTAGTGATATTGGTCTATAATTTTCTTTTCTTGTTGGGTCTTTTCCTGGTTTGGGGATCAGGGTGATATTTGCTTCATAGAACGTGTTGGGTAGTCTTCCTTCTTTTTCTACATTTTGGAACAGGTTGAGTAATATAGGTACTAATTCCTCTTTAAAGGTTTGGTAGAATTCTGACGTGAAACCATCTGGTCCCGGGCTTTTCTTTTTAGGGAGGTTTTGTATAGTTGATGCTATTTCTGAACTTGATATGGGTCTGTTCAACATTTCCACTTGATTCTGGTTAAGTCTTGGAAGGTGGCGTGCTTCCAAGTATCGGTCTATTTCCTTCAGATTTTCATATTTCTGAGAATAAAGTTTCTTGTAATATTCATTAAGGATTTTTTGGATTTCTGATGAGTCTGTGGTTATTTCGTCTTTGTTGTTTCTGATTGATGATATTAGAGATTTTACTCTTTTTTTCCTGATTAGGTTGGCCAGAGGTTTATCTATTTTATTGACCTTTTCAAAAAACCAGCTTTTTGATTTATTGATCTGTTGTATTATTCTTTTGTTTTCAATTTCATTTAATTCTGCTCTAATTTTGGTTATTTCTTTTCTTCTACTGGGTTTGGGGTTGGAATGTTCTTCCTTTTCCAGTTGCGTGAGATGTCCCATTAAGTTGTTAACTTCCTCTCTTTCCGTTCTCTTGAGGAAGGCTTGCAGTGCTATAAATTTCCCTCTTAGAACTGCCTTTGCGGTGTCCCAGAGGTTCTGATAGCTTGTGTCTTCATTGTCATTTTGTTCCAAAAAATTGGTGATTTCTTTCTTAATCTCATCTCTGACCCAGCTATCATTCAGCATAAGGTTATTTAACTTCCATGTTTTTGTATGGGTATGCAGATTCCTGTTGTTACTCAATTCAAGTTTTATTCCATGATGGTCCGAGAAGATGCACGGAATAATTTCTATTCCTTTAAATTTACTGAGGTTAGACTTGTGACCTAAAATGTGATCAATTTTGGAGTAAGTTCCGTGGGCTGATGAGAAGTATGTGTATTCAGTTTTGTTGGGATGAAATGTTCTGTAGATGTCTGCTAAATCTAAATATTGGATGGTTAGGTTTAAATCTAAGATTTCTTTGCTCAGCTTCTTTCTGGAGGATCGATCCAACACTGCCAAGGGAGTGTTGAAATCTCCAACGATTATGGAGCTGGAGGAAATCAAGTTACTCATGTCTGTTAGAGTTTCTCTTATAAATTGAGGTGCATTCTGGTTGGGTGCATAGATATTAATAATTGAGATCTCGTCATATTGAGTATTACCCTTAACAAATATGAAGTGACCATTCTTGTCCTTCCTTACTTTTGATGGTTTAAAGCCTACTGTATCTGCAAATAAAATTGCAACACCTGCTTTTTTCTGATTACCATTTGCCTGAAATATGGATGACCATCCTTTCACCCTGAGTCTGTATTTGTCTTTTAAGTTGAGATGTGACTCTTGTATGCAACAAATATCTGGCTTAAGTTTTTGTATCCAGTCAGCTAACCTATGCCTCTTTAGAGGACAGTTTAAGCCATTCACATTGATGGAGAGTAAGGATAAGTCTGGTGGAATTTTGGGTATCGAGTTTTTCAAAGGTCCAATGGACATTTTTAATCCTTTCGCCAGTGTGGAAGTTGGAGTTTGATCCGAAGTTTCTGAGTGAGTTTACTTTTGTGGTATAGGATTGGGTTGGTCATTGTGGAGGATAGGTCTGAGAACATCCTGAAGAGCTGGTTTACTTATGGCAAATTTTTTCAACATATGAATGTCATTGAAGTATTTAATTTCTCCATCATAGATGAAACTCAGTTTAGCTGGATACAAGATCCTGGGTTGAAAGTTTTTTTGCTTTAGGAGATTAAAAGTTGATGACCAGCCTCTTCTTGCTTGAAAAGTTTCAGCAGAGAGATCTGCAGTTATTCTAATATTCTTACCTTTGTACGTTATAGTTTTCTTTCGCCGGGCTGCTTTGAGAATCTTCTCTTTCATGTTAACTTTAGTGAAGCTAATTATGATATGTCTGGGAGATGGCTTTTTGGGGTTGAATCGTGCTGGGGTTCTGAAGCTGTCTGCTATCTGAATTTCAGATTCTCTAGGCATGTCTGGAAAATTTTCTTTCATAATTTCATGTAGAAGGGCCTCTGTGCCCTTGGCTGCCACGTCATCAGCCTCCGAAATTCCTATAACCCTTATGTTATGTTTTTTCGAATTATCTGAGAGCTCTCTGAGTGAGTGATCCGTTTTTGCTCTCCATTTCTCTTCCTCTTTGAGAGATTGGGAGCGTTCGAAGACTTTATCTTCAATGTCAGAAATCCTTTCTTCTGCTTGCTCCATTCTGTTACTGAGGGATTCTACTGTATTTTTCATATCTTTGAGGGCTGTAAGTTCTTGTTTCAATGTGTCTAAGTCTTTGGTGGTTTTGTCTTTAAATTCGTTAAATTCTTGAGACAGTTTTTGAATTTCTCCACGAATTCCTAATTCCATTTTATTAATCTTGTCTGCAAACCAAATTCTGAATTCGACTTCTGACATCTCAGCCAGTTGTTTATGAATGGGATCTTCAATCACATCTGCCGTATCTTTTCTTGGGGGGGTTGATCTATTCTGGTTATTCATGTTACCAGAGTTTTTCCGCTGATTCCGCCCCATGGTTTACTCCCTTTGGTTTTTCCCCTGGGGTTTTATCGAGGGCCCATACAGTGTTGTGGCCTGAGAAACTGGGGCCCTGTCTGGTGTGGTGGAGCAAAGTGGTTCTGTCTTGTTTTCAGCTGGTTTCTGTTCTATCCTATTGCAACTTCTACTCTGGCTTGAAGTCTCAGCTGTGTGGAAAAATCAGCAATTAAGTCACCCCGCCTGCCCACCTCTGGCCCCAGTTGGAAAAGGAGAATCAAACCTTCCTACAATCGCACACCCAGGGCACCACCTGAAAAGTCCTCAGTCTATTAGCCCAGTTCAAAAGGTCCGAATCAACTGTCTCAATCGGCACTTGTCTCAGGTGGAAGGGTTCAAGAGGTCTCTGGGAACTGGATCACAGGGGCCTGGTGACTCCTCTGAGACAGCTCACTCCAGTGCAGCGTGGAGTCAGGAGGAGCCACCCCGCAAACAGAGCAGTCTGGGAAGGTTAACGTCTCCTTCCCCACTTTGCCCCTCCGTCGGACCCAGTCACTGGTATCTCTGCAGATGGCTAACCCAGTTGCCTGCAGTGAACAGACACTCCAGGGGTTTGCACCTGCCTGAATCGCGAGGAAGTCTGCCAGGCCCCCGCAGACTGCCGCTATCTAGCAGGAGGAGATGGGGCCTGACATCTTTGAGTGTTTGATGCAGGTGATGGGAAGGAGGTGTTCACTCAGGCTTAGCCCCGTCCCTGATGGATGCTGCTAACAGAACAGAACAGAACAGACAACTTTGTGAGGTTCTGTCTCTGTTCCTGTCGTCGCCTACAGGAGACGGGCTGTTTTGAGTTCAAACGTCTTTGCTGCTGGAGAATTGCGTCTGAACACCTCTCTGGGTCGGCCCCGCCCTGGAGGCTTCTGGGTTTGTGAGTCGTGACACAGGTGGCCTCCTCTGGTTGCCCAGGGAGACAGGGGGTGTGGCCTCAGAATATCCAGAAGTGAGCGTTCTGCCGTTAAAGAAAAAACGGCTGTTGATCTACCTCCAGGGAACTGCCGCTCTGGTGTGGGCACTCAGGCGACCCTTCTCTCCTCTGTCCCGCGCCCCAGAGTCAGCACTGAGCGGCCACAGTCCGTGCTGGGTCCACACCCCTTAAGAGATCCCCCAAGAATCAGAACTCTTGGGGGATGGGCGCCCAGACCCGGATTGGGAGTGGGGCGGGGGGAAGCTAGAGTTTCATTCAGTTTCACGCAATACTACGGTCCGGGGAGGGCTCCTGCACTGCACCGCAGGGAAGTGCCGCCAAGGCTTGATTTCCCCTCAGCGGAGTGCCCTCTCCTCGCTCACGTATCCCAGAGTCAGCGCTGACCTGACGCAGCTCAGGCACTGTGCACTCCCCTCGAGAAATCACCCAAGGAGCCGAACTCCTGGGGGATAGGCCCTCAGACCCCGAGTGAGAGTAGGGGTTCTCAGCTCTCAGCGGGGAGGCCAGAGTCTGATTCAGTCTTGGGCCCCGTATGCCCGGGGAGGGTTGGTGCACTGCACCGCAGGGAAGTGCCGCGAGGCGTGACTCCCCCTCAGCCCGGTGCCCTCTCCTCACTCGGCGCGCCTCAGAGTCAATGCTGACCAGACGCAACTCGGGGACTGTCCACTCCCCTTGAGAAATCACCCAAGGATCCGAAGTCCTGGGGGACAGGCCTCCAGACCTCAGTGGGCGGGAGGGGAGCGCCGGGGATTCAGGGTTGCCGGCAAAGGATTCCCAAAGTTTTATTCAGCCCTATGTCCGGCAGGAGAACGCCACGGCACCCCAGTAGGGGAGGTAGGTCCAGTTTTTAGAAGGTCTCTCCCGTGGAGTGTAGTGGGAGGGGCTTTAATTTCTGCCCACTTGTTCAATTGTGGGGCTACAGAGCCGGTCTCATGGGGGAGGGGGACTCCCGTCCGCTTGGTGGTGGATTTTGTACCTTTTGTTTGCGTCCTTGTGATCACAACTTGCCTCAGCGGTGTTGATGTGCGTTCTTCAGCCTTCTCTCTTGGTGAGGCTCAAGTCCACCAGGATACTTACTAAATTCCTGTCCCTTAACTCTCCTTCTGGACGGGAGCCTTTGTTGAAAGCTGGCTTCAGTCCGCCATCTTGTCTCCACCTCCTCCATATAATATTTTTGAGGTTCATCTATGTCAGTAAGTATGGCAGATGTTCATTCTTTTTCTTTGTCATGTATTATCCCACGATATGAATATAGCACAATTTGTACACGCATTCACTTTTCCATGGATGAATTTACTCTTTCTAATTTGGGGTTATTATGAATAAAACTACTATAAGTGCTCACATACAAGTCTTTATATGGAAAAATTATAATTCTTAAAGTATTAGAAAAGCACTCTCTAATTGGAAGAGAGACCCTGAGGAGTAAGAGAGCAGCGATCCAAATGACTAAGCAGATGCAGAGCTTTCTAGACAAGGTGAATAGCGTGGGTGAGATTTGTTCAAAGGAAAGCAAGGAGGCCATCAGAGCTGGGGGAAGGGAGGAAGGAGGGAAACAGTATATGAAGAATTTAGTACCATTCTTCTCTCATAGCATCCACTCAGGTAAAATTATTTATCTGTATGCCATACATTCTCATAAGCATATTCACTTATATTCAGTTCAGATTTGTATATAATAAAATTGAGCATATACTATTTATAAATATGGATATAGATGTATATAGAGCTATTCCATTAAAATGGTGTGTGTAGCTTAGAAATGAAATTTACTCCACCATCACTTTCAAATGTTAGACTCACTATCTTATAGTACATATCTCTTGTAACACTCCTATCCTCATGTTTCTAGAATTTTCTCTAATGTGGATTATTGTTTTTAGTTCCTTTTGTCAGCAATTTGAGTTGATTCTGGATAAATGATTAACCTCCTTATTTGTGTCTTTTATAGGATTACTTGGGTTTTAGAAAACAGATTCACTCAAAAGTGTTAAAGCATAATCTGCTAATGATGAACTATATTAATGTCATGAGATTATGATTAATGCATTAGATCCTATAAAGGCACATTCTAAATCAAAGGCTCAAAAAAAGAGAAGAGTGTAGAAGTTTTAGAATTTTAGGCTTACCAAAAGTTTGAGAACCAAAGCTTATCTGAAATACTGTAGTTTCTTGAATTGTTAGTTTAAACAGATAGATTCTTTTGTTTGTTTGTGTTTCCCAGAGGACTGGGAATTCTATTTGGAGAAGATAGCTGTGGTGAAGTCAGTGACTCAGGGAAGGAGAGAAGAGAGGGCACCCAGCGTGCAAAAAGGGCAGGTGTGGTGTGAGGAGGAATTTGATCTAAAAGAAACTGAGAGCAAAGCTGCTTGAATCTTAGAAGTTCTCATTTGATTTGAAAAACATTTTGGAGCCACTCAGTGATGTGAGGAAGTGAGCCGGATAAACAGCATTTGACTTTCAAGCAAGTTGATTTTAGTTGCTAGTCTGATGTCACAAAGAGCATTGTTCTTACACTGATAATGTGAATCCATTGTTCCTACATTATGTCTTACAAAATGACATGTCTATAACAAATTGATCGGTTGAAATGGATGAAAGTTCGCTTGCAGAGATCATTTTGTATTATCTTCATATGCACTTGTATACTCGTGACCTTAAAAACTGTGACATTTAGCGAAGTTTTTTTATCATCTCTTGGCTTCTTTGCAAATGAGGAAAGTTATAGAGTTGGGATATACAATCATCTTTCCTACATTCCCCTTTTTTTTAAAAGAGAGAAAGAAATGCCTTTTGAAATGGCTCTTTAATAAACTCAGGACAAAGGGTATGGTGACAGGGTGCTTCTTGAAAAATGTCAGGTCAGAAATTGTGCTGGAGAAGCCTTTACACATTTCATCCAACCAGAGTCTTCTCACTGGTTATTATTGTTACCATGACCTTCAGAAATCCACTTCTGATATTTGAATTTTTTTTTAACAAACAGTTATAGTTTTTATGTTTGCCATGTGACTTTGCACAGATTTAAAGAAGGCAAGTAGCATAATTGTAGCTAACACCTTGAGTTGCTATAAGAATGTTATACAGGCAGAATGACAGAAGTATTTAGAGCGAAAAAATGACCTTTTCTCCTTCTGAAGCTTTACATTAATACTCGTTTTGTGGCCATGGAGCTAATTTAGAACTGTCAATGGTCTTAGAAAGCTATATTGCTTTTCTGAACCCATCAGAGGTCACAATGTATATGCATTCTTAAAATACTATGTGGGGTGGTTTTGTCTGGAAATCATTTACTTCTTTCATGTTTTACCCTCAGAATTATCTTCAGAGCTGAGGCAGAAGGTATTTGTCCAGCTTTGTTCCAAAGTTTAATTTTGTGCATCTTGGAAGCCTAAAATCTCCCACTGAATATTTGCTCCATATTACAAAAAAAAAAAAAAAAACTCAAAGAAAATAGCTAAAAAATATAAGAAATATCTATGATTGTTTGACAGGACTGCCATAGTTGGTCACACAGGTTGTTAACTGCACAAGGGAGCCAGACTAAAGGGTTGAGTGGATAGGGACTGAAATCCAGCCTGACATCCACTCCCCTGGAGTGAGATGATGTCTTACCTTAAGGAAAGAGGTACACTTCTCTAACTGACATGTCCCACAACCCTGTTGCATGGAATTCTGCTGTGACTTCTGCCAAAGTGGGCAAAGTCACAGGCATCTTTTAAAAGATACCCACCAGAGATGGGTCTGTTATTTTAACCTTCAACCATTGCTTCTATCTTAACATTCACAGACCCTATTTCTCCAGTAGCAAATTAACTCAGTGTCACCAGAGTCAAATAGAATTTTATAGTATCTGTGACAATGTCATCACTAGCTTTATCACCAGCTCTCCAGACAAAGTTTGAAGTAAAATCTCAGAATTATTCAGTGAGCGTGAGTGCTAAGCTCAAATTTATGACTCTTTTCACAACCTTTTTGACATTCATCCTTTTTGTGACCAAAAATCATAATTTGAAGCTTAATGAATTCAAACATGTAATTGTTTCATTTGGGGCCCAACAGAAGAAAATTTATATCTGTGGTGAAGAGTCCTTGTGAGTCTTGGCACATGTAGAGTAAATGAGCCCTGAGCAGTGGTGAAAGGCTTTATTTGAAGTCTTTCATGATTGCAGTCGACCTGTCTTCTGAAGGTACTCCCTGCAAAGCATCTTTTTTACCGAGCAATGGAGCTTTAAATGTGAAAGGGGAAACTGTGCCTGAGGTAAATAGGGGAAACTCTTTTATTGACATTAATATCATCCATGCATATCAGTTTGGACTCTGGCCTCAAATGTTCCTAGCATAGATTGCAGCACCAGCTTTATGAGCCCCATCAAAACAGTGGGGCTTTAACTTGCTATGACCACAATGATACGGTAATAAGTGGGCAGGGTGAAACCTGGTTTAGGATCAGAAAAATGGCCCAGATGAACAAGAGAAAGGGGCCTTATGATTACATCTTCTTTTTGGCCGAGCACATGGTGGTTTACACCTGTAATCCCAGCACTCTCGGAGGCTGATGTAGGAGGATGGTTTGAGCTCAGGAGTTTGAGACCAGCCTGAGCCAGAGGGACACTCTGTCCCTACTAAAAATAGAAAATTAGTTACGCGTTGTGGTGGGAGCCTGTAGTCCCAGCTACTCAGGAGACTGAGGCAGGAGAATCACTTGAACTTAGGAGTTTGAGGTTTCTGGGAGCTAGGCTGAGGTCATGGCACTCTAACCTGGAGCAACATATTAAGACTCTGTCTCAAAAAAAAAAAAAAAAAAGATTACATCTTTTTAAAATGCAATTTTAGTAAAGATGGCTTAGCCTTTCCTATCCTCTTTTGTTATCCACAGATATCTTTACATTGGTGCCAGTGTCTATAATATAATCCAACAAAGATTAAAAAAAAAAATCCTGAAAATTCACCCTGGTTCTATGCATGATTTCCTAAGGCCATTGCATGTCGCAGGGTACAGTGAGACAACAGGCAGGCAGTTGCTTTGCAGAATCCATCTGGATACATCTTCTGGAAAATAAGTATATCCAGACTTTTTTTTCCTTTGGAATCTCCATTCAGCCTTTACTGCACATGTTTACATCTTGTTAGCCGTTGGCATTTCAAAGCAATTAAACTTCTATCACAAATACCAGTGATAATTTCAACAGACTTCATTTTATGGTATTATATCAGAGGACATGGTACACCCTGAAATTTCCAGAGTCATTCTTGAAGGAGCCAGAAGGAAATGCATTGTGGGTATTGTGATGCCTGTCAGAAGTTAACAAATGGGAAGTTGCTCCTTGGTAGTCGTTATCATTCTTCCAACTATGCATGGTTGGTTAGCTGTAATTAAAAAAAAAAAAAAAAAGGCCTAGGCATGAATATAAAAATAAAGTATCCCATGTGAGTATCTTCACACTCAGGGAAAATCCCTGATAGAAATGACTGGAGAAGGTCATTTCTCACCAAGAATGGGGGAAAGAATTATGGGCCAGATGTTAAACTTTCCATCTATGCCCAACATATTTTTTCTTCTACACATGATGTTTTAATTCATTCTGCAGAAGTTTTGCAGAAGAGTTCCATTTTTATGCAGTTGATTTGCAAAAGGCAAAGGGAATTATGTAGATGACTTCCACCAATGTTTTCCCCTTTGTTACTTTTCAAGGTTATTCTGAGGATTGTAATTGATTTGGGTACCTCAGTTGAAAAAAAAAATACCGTGTATCTCCTAGACAACAATAGCAATGGAGAAATATATAACAGAAAGGGATTCTGAAGACTTAGTTCAAGTCCCCATGACTTTTCAGGAGTTCTTTTCATGTTCATGAGACTTAATTTCTTTAGTAAAGAAAAAGTAAATAGATAAGTAAAAAGTAAATAATAGAAAAAAATAGTAAAAATAGTAAAAAAAATAGTAAAAATAGTAAAAAAATAGATAAGTAAAAAGTAAATAATACTTATCTTGCTAATAGGATTGTTGTGAAGATTTATCAGCTAGTTTGTAATAAAATACATATGTAAGGTATTAATCATGCTTACCTCCATATAAAATTTCTTCTAGGCACGTTATTTTGAGAAGCCTGGTTAGCACATTAAATGCACTTCAATTGTAGAGGCAATAGGAAATAGACATGTCAGTGCATTTCCTGTTTTCACCTCTGTACACTGAGTATGATTTCTTTTTTAATCATGACTCAATCAAACCCTGATTCTGGCCTAGCAATGAATAGAACTTAATGCCACAAGTAGTGTGCATCCAAAGAAGGACAGAGCTAGACCAACCTATGCTTGAAGTGTAAGAGATAATGCGTCTATAGGTTACTTGCAAGAACTTGATCTTCTTAAAATGTTTTTATAAAAGAAGCAAAAATATTTGGGATAATCCATATAAAAAGATTATATACTGTGTAGCCAATTCTCATCTCTTGTGCTCCTGGCATGAGGGAGTGGGTATTTGAGAATCATGCCTGCATGTTGGAGATGTTAGCCTAATTAACCCAACTTTTCCAGGAGACATACCAGCTCTAATACCCTAAGTAAGTGGTTCTCAAATGGGTGGTGGCTGGACCAGCAATGTGAGCAGCACCTGAGAACTTTAAAACTGCTGAATCACTGGGACTGAGCAGTCTGTGCTTTAACAAGTCATGAGTGGTTTAACAGGTGCACGTGTTAGTCTGAGAGCCACTGACCTAAGTCACCCACTGTATGGAATGAGTAACTTCTCACCATTTCAATGGTGCTAAGGAAGCACCATCCCTAGAAGAAATGAAAGAGTAGCCTCTCCAGTCATGTTTTTTCCCTGCAGTTTAAGCAAGGAATTTGTGAAAAGTGCTCCCCAAACATCTCATCTCTTATCACTTGCTGAACTGTTTGCTCCCACCTCCATTCACTCTCCCACCTGTCAGTTAGACCATGAACCTCTGTTTTCAGACTAAGAAGTATCATCCTTCTCGGGGCAGGGGAGGGGTGTTTCCATGATCCTCCTGTCTTAGTTCTGTGCTTCTTTTCACAACTGGAAGTTCCCAACAAGTAGAGTGAATTAGCTTCCTGGGTTTCCTTACTACCCAGTCCTTCTTTACCTCCCTGCAGTCTTATTTCCACTTCCACCTGTGAAGTGAAATTGCTCTGTGACTTTGACCCATCTGCAGCTTGGGTCGGAGGCCTCTTTTCCTCCAGGGATTTATGTTCTTGACCTACCTGGTCCAGATCTCTTTTTCCTTCCCTTGGTAATACAAAGATAAAGTCCCTGTTCTTCTGTAGATCTTTACTGAGTCCTTTCCCCCTTTTTTTACCCATAGGTGTTTTCTGTGGCTTACAAGTGTTTCTCCCTCTCTCGTTCTCTCTCTCTCTCTCCTCTCTCTCTCCCCCTCCCTCCCTTCCTCTCACATCCTCTTAGTTCCCCTGCTCTTCTTTCATGCCCCTGCCTTCCTTTCAGTTCTACATTTCAACATGGTCTTCATCCACTACCAATTTAGAGTCTCTACACAAGGCTCTCACTATGTCATTTAAAATTCAGAACTTCTAAAACAGAATCCATCAGTCATCTTTTGCAAAACAGCTTCTCCCATAAAGGGACCTTTGTAGTCAAGGGACACCCTTCTGCTGGTCACCCTGTTCACCCTTCACTCCTCTGTCTCCTGGGTCTTCTGCCTTGTGTGAGGTGGAAAATTCCATTGCTCCTTTCTCACCTGGTCTCTTATTTCATTCGCCCTTCCCATAACCTGGCTTAGGATCACCCGGGCCAGCACCGCTGTAGTAACTAGTGCTCTGCCTCAATCTTGCTGCCCTTTGATATCCTGTGTAACCAGTGCCCGATCAATCTTTCCAGAACATTGATTAAATCATGTCATGTCCTTGACTTTCCTTAGCTACTTGTGTCCAGATTAAACCCAGCCGTGCCTTTCAGGCCCACAGAGCTTTCTTGAGGAAGCCACTGTACCAAATATCCTGGTCTCATTACTTTCCCTCCGTGAATCCCGATCTTACTCAGAGATTTAAGGGCCATCTCAAGTGTTCTTTCTTTTAAGAGAATATCCCATTCTCATTAATAGCTTTTCTGAAATTTTACAAAGATTTTTCTGTTATTGTCCATTAAGCTTCAAAGTTATTTGAGTTTTATATAATGAAAAAGAACGTTTGTGAAGTGCTTGAAACTGAGAAGGTTAAGCTGGACCTTTTCTTCCCAGTAAGATGATGACATTACCATTTGCGAGGAGTATTTTTTTCTCCACTTCTCACAGTGGGTGAAGGCTCCATATCAGGTGAGCTAGTGGATGTGTAGCTGGATAAAATAATCAAATCTTTGTAATTACTGTTAACCCCTGAGTGGACGTGCACTCCCTTGACATAAATAGCAACTTGATCTCCTATTCCTTTCTTTGATGAGAATGTAAAGAAAAAGCAAACATAAAGAAAATTAAATGAAGAATTCTCTGAAAATAATATGTAAGGAAGAATTTTGACGGCTGGCTAACCTTCAAGATCCCACTCTGTTAATTGTTTGCTCAAGTTTTATTACACCAAGAAAATCTCATGTGGGAAGCTGACATATGGCCATTCTGATCTTCAGTTAGCCTTTAGCCAGAGGCCCTCATAGTACATGTTTTATCTTGTTCTAATCTCTGTCTAGACAATCTTTAGTTTCCTAAAAACAAGCAAAAATGGGATCTGGATATGCCCTGAGCTCCATGGCTGGGTCTCCCTCCCCAAGCTGGTAAAATAATTTTCCTACCTCTGTTCAAGAAATCCTAGTCAATTACTTTAAACCCCAATTACTTGCTTTTGATAACCATGTTAGAAACAAATAAGACTAGCCAGAAAAAAAAAGAAAATCATTTGACAGTTTTTTCCCCTTAACATAAATTTAGGCCCTTGAGAGAAGGCAGACCTATCTCTTTCTTGTCATAACTCTGCAAATTAAATAGTAGTAAATATTTTTATATTTACTGTAATAAAAATATTATAATAAATGTGTAATAAACTGATGTGTATATAAATACACATGTTGGTATAATGAAGCATGTGGTACTTGAAGATAGAGGATCTCAGCAGTATTTCCCTAAACTCTTATTACTTCATCACTCTGATGATGAGTCTAACAAAGCACAGCTGCTGACCAAACCCATCCCCGGAGGAGCTTTGAAGTACAGACCCAGGAGACAGCTGAGTGTCTGGAAACTTTCCACATGCAAGTCCTCAGTAGCTCTAGGGATGCTGGCATGCTTGGGTCTGGCTGGAGTTGATACTAGAGCCTGAGATTTTAGGAAGAGCAAGGGAAAAATGAAAACAAACCAGGCCATGGAATGCAGGTGCCAGTTGCTCCGTTTCCCTACCCCAAGGGAGTCTGTGCTTTGCACTATGAGGCAGAAGCATTGCTGCTGTAGCTCTGATTCTCTCCCTAAGAAGTATGTGTTCCTTTTCACACTGAAATCTAAAAGGGTATGCAGTGAAGAGATATCGGGAAAAGGGAGTAAGGAAGAAAGGGAAGAAACAGGTGATTTTATGAGCATTGAGACTTTCATCTGTACAAAATGTTCAGGTGTGGAACTGCCCATGTGAGACCAAAAAGCATCACTTCGCACTTTTTTCAAACTTAGGAAGCTTATGTTGTGTATTTTCATACATAGCTGTTTCTTTTTACCTTAGAAGGGCAATACTTAAGCGTTTCCATTAAGCGTGTGGGACCTGGTGACTTGGAAAAGTGTCCCAGACCCTCTCAGTGGCACGCCCTCCTCCCGTCCTGCACATTTGGCCTAGTTTGATTAATAGGCGCAGGAGGCACAGGGTCCCTGGTGGGAGCAGTTATTTCAGAGCAGGTGGTTTGGCACATTGAGGATCAAAGGATCCAAAGGTGCTGGGACTCCAACAGCTGCAGACGGCTCTTTGATCTCTGATTTGGAGTTTCTACCCAGCCCACCGATCAAGCAGCCTACCCCCACCACCATCCTACCCCATACTCAACCCCCCACCCCTGCCCAAAACAGGAACTTAGGTAACCACTTTTTATTCTGGTGGTTTAGTTATAGGTAGATGAGAATAGCAACAACTGGACTGATGGCAGACGACACTCAGCAATCATAGTCAGCTTTCAGTTCTCCGGCAGTCTGGTCTCATCTCCTATTTCCTATTTACCACTCCTCTCATGCCTGCTTTCCACTCCAAACAGCTAGGGATGCTGTTTCCTCGGTGCTTCAGTGAACTATACAAAGACTTGATTATTTAACCCCCCAAAAATGCTACCTGCTTCTCCACCTGCCCAAGTCCTGCGCATGCAGCAACGGGCAGTGCAGATGCGGACTGATTCCCCCTGGGGTGACCTGACTCACTCCAAACCTTGGGTAACTGATCAAGTGCTTAATACACACCTGGATCTCTTGGGTTCCTTCACATCCATTATCCTTTTGCCTAATTTCTTTTTCTCTTGAAGTCCTTTTATAGTTGCAGTAGTGGTGCTGTTTGGTGCTTTTAATTGGTTCTCAGTTAAATTGTAAAGTTATTCTTGTCTCACTCCTTGCTTGACTGAGAACACACATTATTTTGTTTCTTTTGGGCCTTCGCTGTTTAGGATGGTGTTGAGTACAGAGCAAGTGCTTTACAGCTGAATAAATGATTTAAAAATTCATTGAACCAGTTATTGGTGAAGTACTCCTAAACGGACACTTGGGAATAATCAAGCAATTGAACTTAATGTATTCAACAATGTTTCCTATTTTGATGACTATGTGCATCTTAACAAAAACAAATATAAGTGCAGGATGCCTTGTCTCCCCTAGGTTGTAAGATTATTGATATTAAAAGTTGTGAGAAGTCTGTGCTACTCCATAGTAGTATCACATTACTATGTCGGTTCCACAGAGTGGGACTGATCTCCTAGTTGCCCAGGAATGGGGAGATTCTCAGGACATAAGCATTTTCATACTAAAATTAGGACAGTCCTGAGCAAACGTGAACATTTAGTCACCCTGATCATAAGGAATGATTTCCTTCATGGAGATAATGGCTAGACTTTTTTATTAAATACTCAGTAATGGGTAGCTATCACTAAGTTGCCTTTTTTTTTTTTTTTTCAGTTATAAGCAAGACTTTTATGTTTCTCATTGGCTCCCTAGAGAATTTTTATAGTTTTTTGTTTGCCTTGTTTTGCCCTGGAGGGTACATCTGACAGCTGATCCCAAAAAGGTCCTTCTCCATCTCAGGAAGCTCAAAACCTTTTTAACCAATCAACTCCTCTATTATACATGGAGTGCTTTACTAATATTCCTTGTAGAGTCACCATGAAATGTCCATTTAATGTAATTTGAAAATAAAAGGATTTAAAATACTTGGTTCCAATAAAGATAGTCCACCTTAAAAGAAATAAACATAACCCTGGTTTCCTGGCTTATAGCTTCTTATGTTCAGAAACTTTGGTTTTTCCTGCAGAATTTTCTAGCTTATCTTTAGGATTGAGTTTTTTTAGGCCTCCTAGTCCATTGGTTCTCAACCTTCCTAATGCTGCGGGCCTTTAATACAGTTCCTGTGGGTCGCGACCCACAGGTTGAGAACCGCTGTCTTAGATAAAGCTGTTGCTTAAGTTAACTGAATCTGCTTTCAAACCCTTCGACTAGGCACTTGTGTGCCTAACGATTATCTTCTCGCTGCTCCTCTGATCTCATCAGAAAAGGAAAACATACCTGCCAGAGATTATTATCTATTTTTCTGAGTTCTGTTGTCCATCTTACTATTCCAAGCAGGGAAGCTTTTGGATAACTTTGAATAAAAACTAGTTGTACATCTGGTGCAAGATGAAACCACTTCCCTGAGCTTATCTGCATAAATGAGCCTGATTATAAGGTCTTGACTGCTATCTCATACATAAGAAAATGTAAATAGCCCTGAAGCCTAAAAGAACAAATATAATGTTATGCAAGTTTTTCAAATCCTCTTTATTGAAACAGAGCTTATCTTACCTCACTCTACTAAAAAATAAATTTACTTTCTGAAATCTACTTCAGTAACTTGGCTTCAAGATCTTTAATTATCTATATACACGCCTTGTTCCCGCAATATCTTTTTAGTGTTTGATTTTTGAATTTTAATGAAGTTTAAAACTAAATTGAATGTTTGCTACCCCACTTTTAGGAATGAAAAATTATATTTGAACTGGTCGGGATTCTTGTTCACTCCAGTGTTAACGGTATTCTGATTTTGTAGAATTTTGCATTTTACACAGTGCTTGTACAGAGTGGCTTCTACCTGATAATCATAAAATTATTTTCAGGCCCAGGTTTTGCTCTGACCTTGGGATGAGAAATGTGTATACATAAGGCTACTTTAGCTGTGGTGTGGCCACGATCACAGCCAGTTGCTTGTGTGGTATAATTGCTATAGTTATAAATTTGCTTTGGGTTGTTTTTTTTTTTTTGCAGTTTCTGGCCAGGGCTGGGTTTGAACCCGCCATCTCCGGTATATGGGGCCAGCACCCTACTCCTTTGAGGCACAGGTGCCTGTTTTGTTTCTTTGAGACAGAGTCACCCTTGGTAGAGTCCATGGTGTCATAGCTCACAGTAACCTCAAACTCTTGGGCTTTAATGATCCTCTTGTCTCAGCCTCCCAGGTAACTGGGACTACAGGCACCCGGCATAATGTTCAGCTATTTTTTAGAGACAGAGTCTTGCTCTTGCTCAGGCTGGTCTTGAACTTGTGAGCTCAGGCAATCCACAGTGGCTCTCACCTGTAATCCTATAACTGTAAATTTATAAAATGTGAATATTGGCTCTATACATGAATAAATTGCAAGTGTTGAAGATGACTTTATAGAAGTTAGTAATAAAAAGAACACACCTCTTATTTCCCTTTATAAATCTTTAGTAAAACTTATGCCACTAGGCAAAAAGTCTTTCATTTAACAAATATTTATGAAAGCCCTCCTCTGAGCCAGGTGCTCTGCGCCCCTGGAGAGCATCCTCCACTGAGCACTGTGACCCATCATGGTAGCAGAAGGATGAGCAAGACAGACTTGACTCCCGTGGTCACCAAAAAGATCAGCGTTTCTGTATTTTCAGGTCATTTCAGAGTGTGAAAATTTTGTGTTACATTAAAAGTTATTAGTGTTTCCAAACCACTTAATGCAGATTTCTCCTATGGACAACACAGTTTAAGGGAATTTATCTGGCCAACGCATTTGTTGTATAAATATTCTTAATATTTACCAAAAAAAAAGCAAAATAACTGCCCATACTATATGAAATTTATATATTGCCAGCCCAACAGGAGGGTTGGGGGAGGAAAATAAAGAAATGTATTTCATGTTTTCTTAGACTGTATCACAACTGTGGACAAATACAGATCTCTAGTATTTTAAAATACTAAAAATCTTTGTTACTGACTCAGTAACCTGCATTGGTGTAATCTATTCCTTTGTTTATTAGTATAAATTTTTTTCTTTTGACCTGACAGATTACAGTTTAGCTAGCTGGTCAGTCTCTTTGCTGAACATGTCTTTGGAGTGTTTCATGAACAGACCTTGTCTCTGGAGGGTGGGAATTGAATTAAAAAAGGAAACAAATTTGTGGCCGGCATAAAGACTCAAGGTGCTTTTCTATTGACTCAAGTGGTTTTTGAGCAGGTATGAAGTGTTTGTTGCATGTGATGATACTGTGTTAGTTTATGGTTTACGTCCTAATGGTTGTTGGGTGGACAGTTACTGGGGCACAGGAGTGGGGAGAAGTGCGGGAGTGAGAGCCGCTGAGCCAAGAAGGGCTACAACAGAGGCTGTCCTGGTACTGTAATTGCTGCTCCAGACATTTGTTCACCCCACCTCTCCACTCCCATTCTTTACCTCTCATGCACCAATCAGACCTATACTCCCATTACCCAAAACAGAGAAAATGGTAAATTGTGCTAGTTTAAAACCCGATCAGAGGTAATATTGGCATAATTTGGTAACAATTCAATTTCTCCAGGAAAAAAAATTGCCTTGGAGTGCTCATGATAAAATGGTGTAGTCTGTGGTTAGATGTTGGATGAGAACATATGATTTACATGAACTTCAACAAACGGTCTGCACAATTTGGCTTCTTTAAGCCTAAACTTGACATTCCGTCTGCATCATGTGGATCCCTCTGTCTCTTTTTAATCATCCCTTATTATATTAGGTAACTAAAACTAAATATTCAGAATAGTTCATAGTAGTTACCAATTTGTGATGAAGTTTTTGATTACTTTTGTTTTCTTTATTCTTTTTTGGATAAGATTTTTTACAAAGAACATGCATTTTTTTTAAGCAGGAAAAAAGTTACTAATGAAAATTGTGGAAGTACATGTATATATACCCTTATAAATACACATATATATATCCTTACCCCATAGGTTTTTATTATTGTTGTTATTTAGTATGTCTTTGGGTCCTTACATTTGTATGGTTGTTTAAATTGGTTGTCTCATATGGGACATATAATATTTAATAATACCTATTGAACTTACTAATTGTGATGGATTAGGTTCATATCCTAAAACAAGTAAATGTTGGGTTAATTTTTGTTTGCTGAGAATTGTGTGGTTAACCAAATTGCATAAATAAAGCAGCACTTTTTTTGGTTGCAGCCATTATTGTTGTTTGACAGGCCTGGGCTGGATTCGAACCCACCAGCTCAGGTATATGTGGCTGGTGCCTTAGCCGCTTGAGCCACAGGCGCCCAGCCAATAAAGCAGCACTTTTTAATCCTAGTACAGTTTTCCTTTGGTATATGCTATAATTTGTTTTGTCCTTTCCTGTGCTTAAGATGCTACTAAATCTCATGGAATATGTAAAGAAATATAAGACCCAGTGCCTGTCATCAGTTTATATGATACAGCTAAAGTAAAAAGATACATGCTGACAGAGTTAATTAGCAATGCAATTGATGACACAGATAAAAAAAATTCAGTACCTAGTACACCACCTGACACATTGGAGGCACCCAAGAAATGATGGGGAGGTGGATGGTTGGACAGAACTGCAGGTGGATTGACAAATTAGTTATCAGAGAAGGAAGAAGAAAAGTTCACTGGTCACGAATGGCTGAATTTTAGTAAATATCTTTTGACTTTTTTATTGGTCAGAAAATAGTAGGAAATGATAGGCTAGCCAGGCCTTCAGAAACTTACACGAGTAGGGGTTGACTCTGCAGAGAGGAGAAATGAGGCCAAGGGCTTGGCAAGGACACAGGCATTGAGGCAGAAAGAACCAAGTCTGACTGGAGACGTTACGAGTGGCCTTCCTAAAGCAGAAGTTTCAGTAGTGAGGAGGTGGTTTTGCAGGTCGAATGGGACTCTGTCCTAAAACGTTGTGAGTTTCAAGTTGGCCTTTTTAAATAATCCATAAGCACGAGCGACTATAGAAATTTTGCATAAAGTAATTAATGTGATAATGAAAAATGTTTTAGACAAAAACTGGTACAAGTATGATTTCATGTTGAATCTAAAGTAATAAGAGACAGTTCAATGCAAAGTGAGATTTTAAGTATCCAACTAGAATTTTAAAGTATTTTCAGAAAGAACTGCACAGGTAGATCTTCCTAAACCCTCATTAAAGTATTCCTATAGGTAACTGAAATTTCAGAGACAGTTATGTCAAATTCAGCTTTAGATCAATAGGTATGCTAATTGAGAACTAAAAGTTTTGAAGACAAGAAGCTGGCATGAAATTCTAGAGGCATCCAAATATTTCATACACAAAGTTCAATAAATTTTTTATATGCTGGAAGAAAGGTAATAATTTATGTCTTCTGAGGTATTCAACCTAATTACTAAATGTATCATAAAATTGATATTTCTTGCATGTAAGTTCTCTTTGTACTATGAGAATTGGTATACATTGTCACTTCTCTTTAGAGCTATGAATAATTTGATCTTACAAAAGCAATGATGTCATCACTTTTGAATGCAAGTGATTAACAGTGGGGTCCTGGAGCAAAATTATGTGTGGTAGAATCCAGCAAAATTATGTGACTTGTTAGTCAGTCATAGCCAAGTTTCTCCCTGTTTCTCAGTTCTATCCTCATCCATGGGTGATGATTATAATAGCACTAACATCTTAAGATTGTTGGATTTAAATGCAGTAACAATTATAAATGGCAATCATGCTACTGGTAATAATATATAATACATGAGAAATATATTCATCTTTTTCTCTTGTCATAATAGTTTTTCAAATCATTCCTGGTAAGATAGCTCATATCTATGGGGATGGGTCTGGGGTCTCTGCTGAATGACATATGTAGCATAGGTTGTGCCTAACCACACTGAAGTTGACCAGCCTCTTGCCTTTCACAGTGAGCCACCTCTATGGATTTGGACTGATGGACGCAGAGGCCATGGTGATGGAAGCAGAGAAGTGGACCACTGTTCCCCGGCAGCACGTGTGTGTGGAGAGCACAGACCGACAAATCAAGTAATACTTCCTGCCAGCGGACTGCGTGAGAACGCCTCCAAAGACAGGGAGGCCGCACAAGTGCTCCAGAAAGCCCCTTGTTGCACATGGAAGTTAAAAGCTTCTGTAGTTTCTTTCTAACGTAACTATGACAATGTCATAGAATGTCTAGAATTCTAAGTTTTTAAATCCTACTAGAACCCAAGGATCCTTAAAAGAAAAGCATCTCAGCCAGGTGCGGTGGTTCATGCCTATAATCCTTGCACCCTGGGAGGTGGACTGCTTGAGCTCATGAGTTTGAGACCAGCCTGAGCAGAGCAAGATCCCATCTCTATAAAAATAGTCAAATGTTAGAGTGGGCAACTGTAGTCCCAGCTACTTGGGAGACTGAGGCAAGAGAATCACTCGAGCCCAAGAGTTTGAGGTTGCTGTGAGCTATGATGCCATGGTACTCTACCTAGGGCAACAAAGTGAGATTCTATCTCAAAAAAAAAGAGAGAGATAAGAAAGGAAAAGCATCTCTTAAAAAGGGACTTGGGGATATGCTTACACATAGGCTTTCTGAAGTTGTCTGTTCCATCAGTTTTTGCTTGAGAGTGCAAGTATTCTCCAGAAATCACTGTACTTCAAAACACTGAACCAACTATATTCCAGGCAGTTACCCAAAGAATGGTGCGAAATGTACAGTAACTGAGATTGCAGTTCACTCAAAGATTTTTAGGGCCTGTTCCCCAGTAGTACAGACTCAGAGGCTATACTGACAGGGTTCACTAAACAATTGTGTGAAGTTTAAATACTAAATCCCAGCAATAGGATTACATCTTAGTGATTTTATTGATATTTCCCTCTTGTTCTTTTCAGAAACTTTTCTCCCTGAAAAATGTTTTTGAACTTGGGTTAGTGATGAAACTAAAGTCATTATAATTCCTGAGGAAACATGTTAGCAAACAGAAATAAATGAACTAAACTTTGGAGGGGGGGGGTGTTTGTTTGTTTGTTTTACTTTTCTTTTCCATTCTACTTTTTTGTGGCAAAGAATGAAAGAGAAAAAAAAAAAAAAGAGTGGAAAATTAACCTATATTTATTGAGCACTTATTGTGGGCCAAACCAAGTGCTAGAAACTTCCATGTGTATTTTGTTCTTAAAACTTGATAACATCTTGGATATTATTCCCATTTGACAATTGAGGAAATGGGACCAAAGGAATTACTCAATTATTCATTCACAAATACATTCACCAACTCAGCAACTATTTTTCTTGTACTTACTGGGTATCAAGCACAGAGTTAGATATTAGGAATAAAAAGGGCACTAAAAACTGTTCCCTGGCCTTGTGCAGCTTAGCCTTTGATTTTGAAGGAAGAAGACATCAGGCAGAACTGTGTGTACAAAATCCCCAAGGTGGGAAACTTGAATGATCCCAGAACTTGAACTGATGAGACTGTGGCTGGACCTCATGTTCAAGGGAAACAGTGGCAGTGGAGGAAGTTAGAGAGGCTTGTAAGCAAGAGGGAAGAATATGTGAGTGCCTTATAGAGCAAGGAATTGGGTAGACAGGGATTTGAACCAAGGGCATGTGAATTCTCAAGCCCCACTACTCCACAATCCAGAGGTGCTCAAAGTATATTCCATAGATCAGAAACATCTTTATTTCCTGGGAGGCTTTTAGAAATGCAAATTGTTGGGACTTACCCAATCAGACACTCCGTGCCTGGGGCCCAGCCGTCTGTGTTTTGAGAAAGCCATAGCAGCACACACTCAAGTTTGATGTCCAGTACTATATACAGACAAAATAACTTTCATTCGGTTTTTCCTTTCACATCTTTCCCACTGTCTCATCATTAATCCCTTCGAAATGACCTAGTCATTTGGGTGGTAGTGTTTTTGTTAGTATCTGGTGGCCAGCTGCTTGCCTGACACTGTGTATTCATTCCAAGCCTCCAGGGTCACACAGCTGACCTCCACCATGAAGTTTGCTCAAACTCCCTTTCTGTTGCAGGACGATTCGCCCCAACAGTGCAGTGCGCTCCATCTACAAAGCCTCGGGCTGCTCTGACAACCCCAACCGCCATGTCAACTACCTGGAGCATGTCGTTGTGCGCATTACTATCACCCACCCCAGGAGGGGAGACCTGGCCATCTACCTGACCTCACCCTCGGGAACCAGATCCCAGCTTTTGGCCAACAGGTACAGTTACGGCTTCTGCCCAAGAGGGTAGGGGTCACATTGATATTCAGCTGTTCTTTGGGGTAGAAAGGAGCAGCTGCTCCTTACTTCTGCCCTGGGAACTAACTGATGGGAGCTTAAATGTCAATCTCATTGCTTAGGATAGAAAATATGAAGCTGCCTGGAATTCATAGGCATGGAAAAGTATAGCAATTAATAGTTAAAGGATGACTAAAGAAAAGTTGATGGCCATTTGTTCTTTATGCTAAAAGAGAATTGCAGAGCACTAACTTCTAAGAGCTCCAAGATCCAACCCTCATCCGCCCCCCCACCGCCCCTGTTTCTGCTGTTATTTGCTACAAGTTAAATGAATTCTCTTGCCCAAGTACTACTTTCAGAAGTTAAAGGAACTTCTATTTTTTAAAAGCAATTACTGGCGATTTTTTTCTATACAGACCCAGATTGTAAATATCTTGAATTTTGTGGGCCAACTGATGGGTACGCTAACTACCCAGCTCTGCTGTTTAGAGTATGAAAGTTGCCACAGATGATGTAAATGAATCAGCACCACTGTGCCCCAATAAAACTTTATTTACAGACATGGGCATTGAAACACTGGCTGATGCAAGCCTGCGCAACCAAAAGTGACACTGAACTTACCACTTGCTTTTAAAAATATTCAAACGTCCCCTACCACAGGACAGTGAGAAAAGGAGAAAGAGTAATAGCATTTACAGGCAACAGTGACGGCGCGTCCAGGACCTGAGCTCTTCAAGTGCGTTTCATTGTGCTTACACCTGCTGTGTTCCTCTTTCAAACCTAACATCCTCCATTAATGCATGGGCATCCAGGACTTATTAAACATGAAGTGCAGCTTTGCCGGAGTAAGTGTATACAGGTGCAAAGAATGTAAGCTCCCTCTGCATCAGGGGGCCCTCCCCTGCCCTCCTCCCACCACAGATAAAGAAGTCTCAGCTTCAGCCTGCCAGGTAATTGCAGATACTTGCCTGAAGCTTCTTCCCAGCAAGCAAAACTTTCAGATGCTCAATTATGTGATTAATTGGGGTCTCTCCGACTCTTGTTTCTGAAATTGGGTGAAGGCTTTTATTTCTTGCTTTTTTTTCTTCTTCTTCTTTTCCTTTTTCTTTACCATTATTTCTCTGGGTTTAACTTGGAAGAGTATCCTAGTGAACTACTGGGGAGTGCAAAGTTTTGCTTCACATATGCATGGATCTTATTCCCCAGGTCCCTCCCTCGTAGAAAAACAATCCCTCTGCTCTTGCTGTTTGCCTGGAAAACCCCGCCTCCTTAGCCTGTCGGGGCTCTTCCTGCATATTTCGCTATTTATTTTTGGCTTCCCCTGAAATGACGTCAGTCAGGAAACTTGTAGCAGAGGAACTATGGATTCCATCACAGGCATTGGTGGGCTGCTGGCTGCAGGCTCGCGTGCGTTCTCCAACAGCTGACATCTGCTTTGCTCTTTGCAAAGTGCTGAACGGGAGGGTGCTGCGTGACTCATGTCAGAGAAAAGAGGCAGACAGTTCAGATGCTGGTGACCAGTGCTCACAAGTGTGCCTCAGTCTTGCCCATCAAGACCTCTGGGGCATAAGGTTTGCTCCCAGATGTTATTTCCTTGGCCTGAAGCACTTTGTTAAATTGCTACTCTTTTGTAGATCCTTCATCTTAGTCCTAGAAATAACTAAACCCAAAAAGAGGTCAAGAAATTGGAGATTGGAGGGGGCTGGAAGCACTGAGAGATTAAAGGATGTTATGAATTCATTTATCCACAGCTCCCCCCAAATATGGCTAAAATAAATGTGAAACAGCTCTACCTGGTCCCCAAACCATGAATGGCCACCTTCCAGGGCCTCCTCCCTGCCCACTCCCCATTTTTGTTGCTGGACACCAGTAATATCCCTCCGACCAACTCAGCTAAGAAAGTCAGTTTCTATTGGCAGTCTTCATCTGACATACTCTAAAGCTTTCATTGCATGAGCGAAAACCTCTACTCAGAACCTCTCTCCCTGAAACAGTGGCAGTGAGTTTTCATGTCCTTTCCCCAGGGCCCTGTCTCAAATCTCAAAGTCCACTCGGGGGTGGAGAGCTGAGAGCAAGAGGCAGAGGCCTGCTCGGCCCCTGCTGTCCTTCCCGTGGTCTGCACGGGCGCAGTACGTTTCCTTGAGGAAAAGGTAAATAGGTCAGGTTTTAGAAGCAATTTGTGTGCCAGAGATGATTCTTAAGAACAATAAATAGTTCCCCTCCTGGACTCTTACCTTTTTATAAAGGAAGGCAAGATGTCTCAGGAGGACCATGTAAGGCAAAGAACATAGTTTTTTTTATTTGTTTTTTTTTTTTAAGGAATTCCGAAAAGTTTAAGACAAAGTTTTCCTAGCGGAGGTATTTAGAAATGAAGATGTGGACTTGTGGCAGAGTCGTCCCCGTTTCATCTGTTCCAGTCCCCCGGGAAATATGACTCTTTTCTCGCAGAGGTAGAATTTCTAATGCTACATGCTTACTAGCCTGGCAGCGCCATGGAAAGCCCCCCACCCCCCCAGGCCTTCGAAGCAGCCCTTCTGCTCCTCAGTGAGCTCTCACAGACTGCACATTGGCTGTGGGGACAAGGAAGGGTGCCCAGGGCCAGCTCAGACCTAGAATCTGAAGGCTCACTGGCATCGCCCCATGTGATGCAGGGAGGAGAGCCACCTTCTCACCCGTGAATGTTCATTTCAGTGTGGACAAAACATGCTTCCTAGAGACTTGTCACTGTTCGTCCTTGGCTTTCCAGAAGTCCTTATTTTCCTAGACATTCCATGAAGAATTTCTTCAGAATTATTTATCCCCTCACCATAGTAATTCCTTGAGAGTCTCTTGTCTGCAAAGTGTCGAAGATGTTCGTGTAGTCCGTGTGGGCCGTCAGGAGCCCCCCAGTGGCTCCCTGTCCTGGCTGCCGGGCACTCACCCGAGCTCCCATGGAGAACAGCTGCTGGAGGAAGAACAGTTTACCCAAGCAGCTGCAGGTGCTGCGCTGGAAGGCCCTCAGCAGCATTCAGAACTCCCGTCCAGCCTGAGCTCCATGCCCCATTAGCCTAGCATGCCAGCTTCCCGGGCCAGCCCCACTGATGATTCAGTGGGTGGGCACCGTGGGCTGTCGGCAGAGCAGTCCTGGACTGGACATCCCTTTGTTCTTCCCCTGCCCTTCCACCCTCTCTGTCCTCCTCTTGGACTGGAAACCCTACCTAACAAAAAGCTGAAGTGAATATTCAGAGCAAATGCTTTACTTCTATGGAGAATGCGTGCAGGTCGGGTGTGAGGGGAGAAGCTAGGTGGACCTGGATCCTTTGGAAATGTCAGGTGATAGCAGCTTTTAGATGTAAGCATGCGTATATGTGACACATTCAAACTCAACTTGTGTCAAAATTTTTCAAACAAAACTGATCCCATCAGAGTCTTCTTTCAACTGCATTTGTTAGGAGATGCAAAGCTGTCTTCTTTTTTCTCCCCTAAATCTCCCCTGCCCCCAACTCATTGAGTTTTAGATTTAGTTTAAATGTATTGCCCTCTGTTCCAAATTTTGGCCTCTGACTGAAAACTGAAACTTTGCCTCTCTTTCTAAATTTGATTACAGATGAATACTTCTGCTTCTAATTATGGTTTTAACTAGACAGAAGGTATACTTTCAAGCCTGCAAAATCTAGAGGGTTCTATAATTATGTTTAAAATATAGTGTTTATTCTTCAATTTTTTTTTGTTACTGCTCTACCCAAATGTCCAGTGACAACTATTGACATTTGTAAAGTGTCATGGCATTTAAAATGCATCTTTGGCTTATGGTTAAAATTATACTTTTGCAGTGGAAATTTTACATTGTAGTAAGGTCTCATGCAAACCCTCTCCATTCGAAAGAAGGCCCAGCCTTTGGGGTGAGAGCTGAGTTTGTCTTGACTTCACTAATTTCTGTGTTTGAATTTGGAAAAGTGATTTTCTTTATAAAATAGATAGAATAGCGTCCGCCTCACAAGGTTGGTACACATATCAAGTAAGATAACACATAGCCATTACTTACAGCAGCTCCTAGCTTAGTAAGCACTTAATACTCAGTGGCTCTCATTTACATAATGCCCCTCACAGCACCTGGTAAATGACTCTGGGCATCTGTCCCAAAGGTTCTGATTCTGTAGGTCTGGAGTGAAGTCCAAGCATTTGGATTTCTAATAAGTTCCCAGTGGTACTGAAGCTGCCTGAGACAGATCACAGTTTAAATAGCATGGATTTGAAACGTTGTCCAACTTTTTCATACACATTCTTGTTGTTTTCATATCATGAAAAGACTGTGAGCAGTATGCTGCTGGATGCTGTGTAAGTAACTTACAAAGGAGTTTGTAATATAAAACAGATACTTTGATAAAATTCATCTCCTATGACATGGAATTAATCTTCGGGAAGATTAAGTACTTGTGTCATATATATACCACAAGAAGGAATGCATTTGGGAGCGAGTTGATAATCGTATTCATGTTGAAGGTTTTTTAAAGAAACCTTATCATTTTAGATATTATAAACATCTAGAACTAGTGCTTTTCTCATTCTCTTTATTAAGGGAAGCAGTTTAGATTTAGGAAAAAGAGACAAACCAAATAGTATTTTTTTTTTTTTTTGTAGAGACAGAGTTTCACTTTATCGCCCACGGTAGAGTGCTGTGGCATCACAGCTCACAGCAACCTCCCACTCCTGGGCCTAGGTGATTCCCTTGTCTCAGCCTCCCGAGTAGCTGGGACTACAGGCACCCGCCACAATGCCCGGCTATTTTTTTGTTATTGTTGCAGTTTGGCCGGGGCTGGGTTCAAACCCGCCACTATCAGTGTATAGGGCCGGCCCACTGAGCTACAGGTGCTGCCCACAAATAGTATGTTTTTAACTACTCTCCATGAGCAGCAAATTATTTAAAACATATAAAAATTAAACATCTAAAGAAAACCAAAACTCGATTACAATTGAGTGAAATGAATTCTTCAGACATTCTACGTAGTTATTTGTAGTATCACATGGCACACTAAAAAAAAAAAATTAAAATTAAAGTGACAGAAAAAAGGAAACTCTAAGAATATTGGTCTAATGTCTAATTCTGTGAACACAAGAATGAGTAGTTGTAGATGATTCTGAAATTCAGATCATTTGCAACTTAGAAATAATTGAATAATAACAGGCAGCTGCCAGTATTTATAAAATGTCTTATTATGTAGTTGCCATAACATCATAGAAGAATCTTGTACCCTTGGTACATTGGCTAGACTTTTTAAGTGGAGAGTGGATGGAAAGCTTACAGTAATTATATGAGTTATTTCCTGAGTTAATTCCTCAAAAGGATGCACTGCTCTTGATGGGCAGTCTTTTCTACCAGGCTTCGTCCAAAGTAATTCATCTGAAAACTGCTCCCAGGGATAGGGCTGTGGGGCACCATTTTAATAAGTGGATGCATGATTTGTGCCACTTCCTACATATATCATTTCATTGAGCACATGATTATGAAGTCAACTTTGACAGGACAGAATTTCACTGCATCAGGAGAAGTGGATACAGGCACGGAGTTAATCTGCTCCAGCTTTTAGCACACTGGCTCTATTTTATTGACATTGTACCCACACTAATCATGTTGGCATGTGTCTGATTTTCTTCACGGTTGGCACAGGACAGACATTCACACTAGGCATTAAACTTTTTAACTGATCAGAAGATACCCAACAATTAGAATCTCCATAGCAGGTGTCCATGGTTTGACACTTAATTATCTTGAGCAAGTATGTTTTTTTTAACACAAAGCTAATCTACAAGCCAAATTACTTCTTGTTGTATGCAGATGTAGTTTTTTTAAATGTTACAATGCCAAAAATAGAAAATAATTGAAGTATTGAATCAGAAATAAAATATAGAATGATACATCTTCTATCATTAATTATCTTCTATCTTTTAATTATCTGTGCTTATAAAGGACAGGATGGAACTAGAAATGTGAATTGCCCAGTTAGTTGAGGCAGCAGCAGCTATTCGTGTCTGTTTCTTTACCCTATCAACTCTTTCAGCAAAAGGTAATGATCGTGTTTGGCTACGTTTTCTTTCCTCTCCTCAATTTTTGTAGTCACATGAAATTAATGAACATTCCAGCTCTGAGTACAGTGAAGAGACTGGGGGTGGGAAACTGTTTAGCCACATAGACAGAACCCATTTATATTCAGGCTTTGAATCACTTATTTGAATTCTGACTTGCAGATATTTTTTTCTTGGTACCCAGTTTATATTTAATGTTTGTTCCACATGTGATTTGAAAAGTGATTGGCAGCAATGGAATGATTTTCAAAGGTGGACAGGAAAGGGTAGAAGGGAAGGGTCTGCTAATCCAGCAGTCAGATCCTTGACCCATGAGTAATTAAAAGTTGGCTGAGGTTGTGGAAACAAGACTGCCCCTCATGTGATGGCAGCCTCAAGTCTCCTTTGTAGTTTTTGGATGTGAGGCAACGAGCCAAATGTTCCGTCTAAACTGTTTGGGAAATGCTTTTAAGTTCAGCACTCTTGGAGAGGTATTACGTGACAAGTTATTGCTTCAGTGCCCTCAAGTGGCACAATGGCCTCAGTGAGCGAGAGCTTAAGTTAGAGGTGTAGAACTTAAGGAAGAAAGTGGTTCTGAACTGGTTTTCCACCTCCATTCATTTCTGTATCAACATATTTCATTTAACAATATCGGTTTTAGGAAGGGAAATTTGAAAAAGATCCTCTTTTCTTATCTCTTTATTGCCTTTTTGCCCAGTGTACACACTTTCTGGGTGTTAAGTGAAGGGCTTGATGGTTGTAAGTCAATCATAAAATGACACAGCAGTTTTCTTCCTTGCCCAAGTCCAGTTTTAAACCATAAACTTGTGAAACATCCTATTGTTGGTTGTATAGTATATTATAGGATCTCCTTGAAGATCTCCCTTGTGGTTGTATAGTATATTATAGGATCTCCATGAAGTAAAGCATCCTTACTTTATTGAGGATCAATTACAGTGGGAAAACGTTCATGTAAAAAGCCACATTTTCATCTCTGCCATTGTGGGAGAAAGCCACCAGCTCCAAAGGGGTCTTCACTGAAGTTCCACACTCCTCTATTCAAAGAGTTAACCTTTATAGATAGCATACAGATGTTCTTAAAAAAGAGAAAGAGAGGTAAAGCAGGCTTCATGTCCAGGTAAAGTTTTAAATCACTGTCTCCCATTTATATCATCACAGAGATTAACATTTGCATACATGGGTATTCTAAAGAGCTGAGATGTCCTCAAGTAAAGGTTATTTATTTGACTTTAATTCAACCTTTCCTGAATTTTTTGACCATGAGATACTTTGAGAATGAGGCTTAATAATCTTCATTTCCTTTGGGGCTGCACCTGTGGCTCAGTGGGTAGGGCGCTGGCCCCATATACCAAGGGTGGTGGGTTCAAACCCAAACTGCAACCAAAAAAATAGCCAGGCATTGTGGCGGGTGCCGATAGTCCCAGCTACTCGGGAGGCCATTTTAATAAGTGGATACATAATTTGTGCCGCTGCCTCCATGTATCATTGGAGGCAAGAGAATCGCCTAAGCCCAAGAGCTGGAGGTTGCTGCGAGCTGTGTGATGCCACGGCACTCTACCAAAGGTGATAAAGTGAGACTCTGTCTCTACAAAAAAAAAAAAATAAATAAAACAATTTTCATTTCTTCTGTCTTTCAAAGCTCAGGAACACATAGCAGGTGATTTTCCTGTTAAGTGTCGACCATTTACCTAGTACAGTCCAAAATTGTGCCTCTCGACCCTTGTGAATCCAGCTGGCATTTTACAAAGAGTTTCAAACACATTGATAGATATATAATTTTCAGAAATCAGGAGTCTGATTGGAAGCAGGAGTAGAGAGTAGGCTCCAGAGAGCCCAGAGCAGCCCCACTACCGCTGCTGGCCTGTTACCCTCACACATCAGGAGGAGCCACAGCTGCCACAGAGGGTCCCAATTACCATCACCTCAACCCCATGCCAAGATCCAGCAGCTGCCATGCCCACCCTCAGCACTGTACACCAAGCCTGGCAGTGGCTCAGGAAGCAGTGACCCCAGCTGCCTCACATTGTGGTGCCCGGTGGCTGAGACAAGAAGGTCATCTCAAGGAAGGTTTTGTGAACAATAAAACAGTTCAATGTAAGAAACGGATATGGTTTCATCAACAGGAATGACTCCAAGTGTATTTGAACACCAGACTGCCGTAAAGAGTGAGCCTGGGAAGGACCTCCTCAATGTAGGAGATGGAGAGACTGTGGGGTTTGATGTTGTTGAAGCAGAAAAGGGTGCGAGGCAGTGGATGTTGCAGGCCCTGGTGGAATCCCAGTTCAAGGCAGTAAATATGCGGCAGACTGTAAACATTATAGGCCGCAGGGGGCCTCCACGCACTTACCAACAGAATTACCAGAATAATGAGAGCCAGGAAAAGAACGAGGGGTCTGAGAGTGCTCCTGAAGGCCAGGCTCTAGAAAGTGGGCCCTACCACAGGTGAAGGTTCCTTACTGCATGCAGAGGCTTTATGGGCTACAGGATTGCAACCCTCCCTGCAGAGAAAAGTGATGAAGGTGCTGATAGCCAGGGTGCAGGAGAACGAGGTAGCTCAGTAGGACAGAATATGTATCGGCATCACAGACCACAATTCTATAGGGGCCCTCCTCACCACAGACAGCCCAGAGAGGACAGCAGTGAAGAGGAAAAGAGAAAAGGAGACAAGACCCAACGTCAGCAGCTGCCTCAACATCAGTACTGTTACAACCTTAGTTACCAACGCAGACGCCCAGAAAACCTTAAACCACAAGATGGCAAAGAGACAAAAGCAGGTGATCCACTAGCTGAGAATTCCTCCATGGGAGGCTGAGCAGGCGGGGCTGAGTAAATGCTGCCCACCACCTGCACCATCACCTAGGTTGGTCATCCCACGAGAAGACATAAGTATGAGAGTCTAGTGTACTAAGAAATGAACAAAAAACTGGAGCTGAAGGCCTCAAGTGCTGGCTTTTTACCCTCTGACCAGATACCTAGAACTATCTGCATTACCTATGCAGCATGCACAGCGTTTATTATTTTTACCTAAAGATGTCTTTTTTGGTAGTAACAAATGTGGGGTTTTTTTTAATGCCTGGTTTTTCTCAATGCACCTTTAAAGGTTTTTAAATTGGTTCATCTCGGGTCAAGTTGAGATTTGTAAGAACTTTCTTTTTAATTTGTAATAAACATTTGCAACTTGATTTTTTTCAAAAAAAAGTCACCAAAATGCAAGCAACTGTTAATAAAAGGTCTTATATAGTAATAATTTAAAAAAGGAAACCAGGGTTCTATTATAATAAATTATAAGGAGATTAAACTGGTTATTTTTGTTCTTAGACGCATTTTCTCTCAATGGGAAGATCTACAAAAAAGGTCAAATTGTCACCAATGTAGTTGGTGAACATGAAAAAAAAGCAAGGAGAGTTGGTTGATTGCATGTTCTAAACAACCATCAATCTCTGGCTCCTATGACCATTGTGTTTATCTTTACTGAAGGAGAGAAGTATCCGAGTAACCGGACGTGGTTGCTCCTAAGACAATGTTAGAGATATTTTCCTCTCTGTTTGTCCCTCTCACTCTCAGTTGCTTATTCATATTTTATTATTTTTTTCAATAAAATAATAGATATACCTGATAAAGAAAAGTACTTAAAACAATCTCTTGCCTTACCTTTCACTTTCTACCATGTTGGTTCCATCCTTACAGAAATGTTTCCTGTATCTTTTGGATTTTTTGGTGGGGAGGTAGTTAAATCTATATTATAGGCCTACGTCTTAATATGCTAACTATGTATAATCCATTAGCATCTCTTTACATTGGATAAGAGTACAATTTATTTTTCTTGATATTTTGTATCCTTCAGGATTCCCTCACAGGAAACAGAATTATTCTGGCTATTTTAAGTAGAAAGAGATTTCAGATAGGGAATAAGGAGCTCAGGAAACCACTGGAAGTGAGGAAGAACAGTCCAGGCTGGGATTCTAGGCATGACTTCCTGAAATGGGTAAGATGAGTGAGCAGAGTCTTTTTACTGAGGCATAATTTTCCTGCAATATAATTTACTTTTGTCCATAAATAATGAATTTGAACAAATCTGTGTAGCTGTTTAGCTATACACTATTACTCTAACAGTACAAAACAGTTCTATCACCTTCAAAACTTGTCCCAGTTGTCTTTCTTTCCCCCTTCCAGCCTTTGGTAAGCATCAATCTGTTTCTTTACTTATAGTTTTGCCTTTTCTGACATGTAATATAAGTGGAATCATACAGTGTAGTTTTTTTTGTCTGGCTGCTTAAATTTAGCATAATGTTTTTGAAATTCATTCACATTGCTGTATGTTAGTAGTTATTACTGGGTAGTAGGTCATTGCATTGATATACAATCATTCCTAACTATAGGGATTTGGTTTAAGGACCTCCCAAGGATACCAGAATCCCAGAATGCTCAAGTCCCTTATATAAAAGGCATAACATTTTCACATAGCCTATGCACATCTTTCCTTATACTTTAAATCATCTTTAGATTACTTATAATATCTAATACAATGTAAATGTTGTATAAGTCTTTGTTATACTATATTGCTTAGGAAGAATGGCAAGGAAAAAGGTGTGTTTATAGATTTTATAGAACATTCATATAGAGTTCTTTGTGAAAACATAGGTGTTTAGTTCTCTTGAGTAAAAAATACCTTTCTTAAGGAAAGGGATTGTTTAGTTTTGTGGTGTGTGTTGTCACACGAATTGTCAAACTGTTTTCCAGAACACCTGGACCATTTTGCATTCCCATGAGCAGTACAGGAGAGTTCTAGTGGCTCCACATCTTCAGTATTCTACTGCCCATCTTGTGGGTAGAGTCTGATTTTCGTTTCCATGATCCCCAGGGGGTTATCCTGTCCATATCTCCTATTCCATAGCCAGCCCCAGTCCTGTTTCCTTGCGGCAGAACAAAGATATATGCACAGATCTGCTAACTGGTGACATCCAGAATAAGGACAAGCTCCAGCGTCCAGTTAAACATGCTGATGGATGTAGAAAGTGTCTTGACCTCACTGGATTTTAGATTACATATAAATCTGGCCAGGTGCCGTAGCTCATGCCTGTAATCCTAGCACTCTGGGAAACCAAGGTGGGTGGGTTGCTCAAGCTCAGGTAATTGAGACCAGCCTGAGCAAGAGCAAGACACTGTCTCTACTAAAAAATAGAAAAATTAGCCACTTGCCCAACCACTTGGGAGACTGAGGGAAGAGGATTGCTCAAGGCCAAGAGTTTGAGGTTGTGAGCTACAAAAACACCATGGCACTCTACACAAGGCAACAAAGTGAGACTCTGTCTCAAAAGAAAAAAAAATGTACAAAGCAAGGTTTCATGGTTCTCTTTCAGGCTATTTGATCATTCCATGGAAGGATTTAAAAACTGGGAGTTTATGACCATTCATTGCTGGGGAGAACGAGCCGCTGGTGACTGGATCCTTGAAGTATATGATACCCCCTCTCAACTGAGGAACTTTAAGACTCCAGGTAAGAACTCCCTATCTTTAAATCAGGTGCCTATGTACAAGGAAATGATGGGATATATTTTGTCCAGAGAGTGTTTCACACTCATTTATCAGTGTTTTCTTTTTCATGTGATTCATTTTGTGTGTGCTTCAAATTATCTGCATATTTCCAGTTCTTAAGATTACCAGTTGAAAGGTAATAATTTAAGGATAAGAAATAAAAAATAAATATTTAGGCACAAGTATAGAACAAAACGTGACAGCTTTTGATTGATGTCTCACAATACATGATCACACATCTCTAATCAGCTTCCTGTGCCTTCTTTGTCTATAAATAAGGCAGCCTTGTCCACCTGTGATGTGTTAAATTTCATGTCATTTTTTCACAATAGAAAACAGGCTTCCTTAATTGTCTTTTTTTTTTAGTTTTCCCTAAATTTAATTTGTAGTTCAGGTAAGACATCAAGGTTGGCCAATGCCAGCTAATCTGGGTACCACCAAAGAAAATGAATGATGGTATTCTGCCTTGCGTGAACCCAAGAGCCAAGAAAAAAGAAAACCTTCTGATATGTAAAACATGGAAATTACGATGTTAACAAAAGTCTTTTCAGGTGGTCTCAGACTCTGCTGCTGCACACAGCCTATTTCCCTCTTCATGCTAAAGTACAAAGCTTGTTTGGGATATAAAATAGGGGAAAGTATGAGGCAACATGAGGTCAGAGATTGTATTGCCCATGACAGAGTCCTAAATAGTGCTTAGTCAGCAATAAATGGTATCTAATAACTACCTCGCTTCCTACCTGTCCATGGACATATTTTAGGCCTTAGATAAAGTCCTCTTCATCAGTGTTCTAGTCAGTCCTTCTGCAGAAGAACCAGACTGGAGGGGACTTTTAGGACTCACATCAGTTCTAACCCTTGACTGATAATAGAGTAAATTAACTTAGGCATTCTGCAGTTATCAGAGGGTGTATCATTCAGTAACAGTTGCCTGCACGGGGTGAAGGAGACAGAGAGCAGAACACAGGGATGTACTGGACTTTTGCCCGCTAATCCAGAAAGTACATTCTGGTTATCCCTTTTCCCTGATTCTGTAATGTTGTTCATCTATGTCCTCACAGTAAGTAGTCCCACAGTCAGTGAGGTCAAAACCAAAACGGTGGCCAGGTCACAGTACATTAGAGTTAAGGTTTTGTTGAAGATTGGCTGTGCCCAGTTCACCCCCAGCATACAGCTTGAGTATGATGGTTGCCAGGGCTTCATGCAAAAATCAAATGTTTATCAACAATGCAGAATTGACAGAGAAGACACGCAGATTACAGACTATGGTTTCTAGATGCTTCCGCTTCTTCTACTCAGCTCCTGAGACCTTGCTCTCTCCTTGCCTCCTCTTTTTAGGGCATGCATATTGTCCCTGCCATGAAGATACATGGGGTGATGGCATGTAGGGGCACTGACAGCATGGTGACAGGGCCGTGCTGACCTGGTCAAAGGGCAGCTGCCAGTTGACCCATCAGCAGGTCTCACTTCAGGGCTCATAGATTTCAAGAGACCCCAGAGAAATAAACACTGTCAACGTGTGGCAATTATATACCATGGAGCACAACTTTCAAATATAAAGGGTGGATTATCTATTAAGAATTTTAGACAGTTACAAAATTTTTAAACTTAGTAAAATTGACTCAACTCTACACCAGGCACCAGAAATTCTAGTCACCATAACAAGAGCAGGCTGCTCCTTGGGCATAGTACTTGTTACACAGGCATTGCGTACAAGGGTCGGGGCTGAGTGGAAATCCCTTTGCCTTCAAGTTATTCAGAGTCTCTGCAGAGTTTACTGTGATTATCTGGGTTAAGAGCTCTCTGCAGTAGCTCAGATAATCCAGAGTTATCTATAACACTGGATTCTCTTTATACTATTTAAATGTTCAATTTAATCTTAGTTACTGCCAATCATTTTAGAGATAATTCTTTCATTCCAGAAGAGACCTACCCTCATGCCACTAGGCCTGAAGTCAAGAGGCTTTAAGAAACATACCAACTTTGTGTATCTTTTCATTCATTTCAGCATTAATCACACCTTTGATAAGAGACTTTCAGTTGCCTGTATATCAGTTGTTGTGTGCACGCGCGCATTCATGTGTTCTATCACTTTTTCTGCAACATACAGTTCTGTGGTAGATTTCACAATCTCTGACTAATAAAGGATTTCTTTACTAGGCCAATAGAAATCCAGCTGAATGTGTAGTATTTTTCTCACCAATTAAATGATAGAATCATCCTCCAAAATAGAAGTTCCTGGCTCCACCCTGAGTTTAGATTTGCTTGTTGTTTCTTCCCATTTGTTTCTTATTACAATACATATTTGAGAATGTTTGGAAGGGGTATTATTGTTTTGGTTTTTTTCACATTAAACCTATGTAGGCAGATTGTTTTTATGTCTTAGCAAATAGGATGGATTTTTTTTCATTCTGTATTCACACAGCTATTTCTTAACAGCATATTTCACAATCAGTTACAAAAATCTTCTGTACAAGTTAACAAATGGAAAAAAGAATGGTAGAGGAGAAAAAAATGGTGGCCCAAATATGGCAGTATTTTATTTGAATCATGGCAGAGGTTTTAAGGAAATAAAATTGCATAATAAGTGAAATAGAACGAGATAAATTGCCTGATAAGGGTATCGCCAGTGGGCTCTTCATATACTTTAGAAATGGCACAAAGGGAAATAATAAATTTTGAGACAGCCCTCTCCAAAGCACTTATTACGGCAAAATTTTAGATCCAAAATGATCTTAGTAAAACGAACCAGGTGTTAGGGTGACTGATGGGTGAGACTACCTGCAATGTCCTTGTATTGTGCTCCATTTGTATACTTGAGAAATGCCTTGAGGAAAGTGGGTTTTCTTTTGCATTGCTACCTAGAGGCAATCAGACAGCTCATCCATTTCTGCCGGTCATTTACTTCTTGCCACTACTTAATGCATGGCACTTAGGATTCTGAGCCTGAATGACCCTCCAACCGTAAAAAGAATGGTCATTAACAAACGAGTCCAAAGAAAAGCAGGCAGAGGGCAAACCATATATGAATCAATTTTACTGGCCCTATACAGATGTCAGGAAAAAAAATTAAGGTATCACAAAATAAATTAATTTTTAAATGTCAGGCTCCTAAACTAGAAGTGAACCAGAGATGGTATTGTATAATGATTTAAGAACACAAGACTTGGATTCAGAGTAAGTTTCACTCCTAGTTTGTCCTTTCCCTGCCTTTGGGGAGTTACCAGCTTCTATGCCTCTGTTTCATCTGTGTACTAGTCATATTGGTGCCTACCTCAGGGTTGTGGTGCACATTTAATGGAATAAAACTTACAAAGCATATAGGCCTATGCTTAGCATATCCTGTTGTCAAACATCAATTTTATGGTGATTGTAGATGTTAACAGATGAGGTTCATCCCTCTCTGAGCTAGCCCCAGACCCTCACCCCTGACCTTGCCTGGATACTGTGTGTTAAGCCTGGGTGGGAGGGACACTGAGAGGGACCTGCCTTGTACCAGTGCATGTCCACGTTTGTAATGGTTTTCTCTTCATCCCTTCTACTTACGGTTGATTCCTTTTGATTGTGAAGCTTATCAAGCTTAATGGCCTGGAGGCACATTTTCTTTTTATTTTATTGTTCAACTTTTTGCTTTGAACACTTTAATTTTATGAAGCTGAGAAATAAATGAATAAATGAGAACTAAACTAAAGCAAAGTGTTCCTTGTGAGTGAGCCAAACTCACAGGAGGTGAAACACTTGTCTCAGGTCTCAAGGCATCCTTGACCAGGGAATGCTGTTTTGCAACATTGTCCAATAGAACATTCTGCAGTGCCATCCGGTATAGTGACCACTGGCTACACATGGCTACTAAGCACTTGAAATATGCTTGCTGTGTCACTAAGGAACTTAATTTTTAAATTATTATTAGTTTTAGTTCATTTAAATTGAAATAATCAAACGTGTCTAGTGGCTATCATATTGGGTGGCAGAGGTCTATAGGATAGCATAAGTAGTGACACATTCTTAATATTGAATGACTGGCTCAGAAACTAAGTGAAACAAAGAGGTTTTTTTTTTTTTTCTATTATTAACAAGTCAGATAATGCCAAAAAATGTTAAAAGGTCAAATAAGACTTTTATACCTAGAAAAACAAAGCCTTATATAAGATTCTGGGCTTCTCTTAAATATTCATAATTTGAAATTCAGCCTTTCACCCAACAATCTAAGGTGTATTTGTTTTCTAGTATTCCTACATAAATGCTGATGGTTAAATTAGGGCCTATCCTATAGTAGGTGTTCAGTAAATATGTGGTATGTGAATTATTAGTTAATTCCACAAATGGTAGAAAATATGCATTTTTAGTCCTGTGTCTGACACAGTGCTCCATGTCAATCTGCTTCCCACAGTTCTTTGATTGCTTTTTCTTGAGTGAGAATGACTTTAAATATCTTTACTGAAAACAGAGTCTCAGCCACAAAGCTAAAGAATGCATATTTAGTCATGCTGTGGTTTTATTATTATTTCTCAAGGTAAATTGAAAGAATGGTCTTTGGTCCTCTACGGCACCTCCGTCCAGCCATATTCACCAACCAACGAGTTTCCTAAAGTAGAACGTTTCCGCTACAGCCGAGTTGAAGACCCCACAGATGACTATGGTACAGAGGATTATGCAGGTGAGGTGGCTTCCAGTGAGACACAGGCTCCAGAAAGGAAGCTCATGTGTCTTCATCACCTATGGGGTTATAATATACTATCTGTGTTCTGATACATTTTCTTCCATCTTACTTTTTAATCCCTCCAAATACTTGTGTTTCTGTTCCTTGGTATATTCATCTACTCAAATACCCATGAGTTATAACCAGAAAACTAATTTTTGCGAAGCTAATAGTCCATACTGTGTTTATAAAATAATTTATTTAACCCATAATCTGAGATGCACAGTTTTCTTACAGTCTTATACTATTTTAAAGGTACAGAGTTTGGACAAACATCAGCATTTATCGGTCTGTATCTGTATCTTTCATTATTTCTGTAGAATAGAGTTCTGTTTTGAGATTTACTACATCAAAGAGGATAATCAGTTTGGGGGCGTGGAGATAATTTAGTCACACTGTTATCCAGACAAGTCGTACCAGTCTGTGCCGTGACCAGCCTGGGAATGTTGATTATACTTGTTTCTGTCAGCATTGACCAGAAAGGAAAAAGAAAAGTTAAAAAAAAGAAAGAAATGTACATTTTAAAGTTTTTATAGCTTTGATTGCTAGTAAATGTAAATGTTTTTCCTCTGTAGTTTTCTAGATTAAATACAACTGTCTTTCACCCATTTTTCTATTCAAGATGGCAGTAAGTCTCTTATCTATGTGTGAAAACTCTTTGTATGTTATTGTTTTTCACATTGTCTCCTATTTGCTGAAAACATTCTCAGTTATTACTTGCTTCCCAAGTGTAATTTTTGTTTTGTATTGTTTTGATAGAAAAAAACTATTAGAGAGTAGGGTTTATAGTTTCAGATATAACATTTGTGATTTTTTTTTTTTTGGCAGAAATTTTATCCTTTAAAATCCGTTAAATATTTGCATTCTTTTTTGGCAATCTCTTATTTTTTCATTTGGCCATTAATTCATGTGGAACTTATTTCGGTTTATGATATATAGTGTGAATTGAAACTCTGTCTTTAATTATTTTCCAAACAGGCTAACATTGTTGGCTGAGCAACTCTCTTTTCTTTTTTATTAGCTTAGGATGCTTCCTTTATGACAGTATAGTAAGTTCTTATACCAGGGTTTCTTTAGGTGCTACCTTTTCTGATTTATCAGTCTATAATTCTCAAACCAATACCACCCACACTGTTTTACTTATTTTCATTTCATGGTGTATTTTAATATCTGTAGGACATCTGCTTCCCATTTTCATAGCAATTATTGTCGTATTATTCTTCCAGATGAATTTTAGAATGATTTTTTAAGTCCCTCTTTAAAAATCCCATTGGAATTAAATTTGGATTTATATGCAATGTCATGGGAAGAATTGTTTTTACAATATATAAGCCTTACATCTAAAACATAGACTGTCTCCTTTTACTGAAATCTTTTAATTTTACGTAGTTTTCGTTTTGTTAGTGTTAAACCTACGTATCGTATTTTGGATCTTGCTGCTCTTGTGATAGAAAATATTCCATACTTTCTAACTAGTATGTGCTAGTGTATGGGAAATCTATTGGTTGTTGCATTTGTATCAATATATATGTCCACGTATTGTCTACTTTGCTTAAATCATTAATTTCTATGTTTTAGAGTTTATTTTCTAGGATGTTTTAGGTACTAAACTGCAAACTTTTTCTTTATAAAAGTTCTCATTATAATTCTGATTACTGTCTTCATGCATCGGTTAGCCTTTCTAGCAGTATTCATCCAGCCCTTTTGAGGTATGATATATAACACATAGCGTACAATGCTTCTGCTAAAGTTGAACTGTTTATAATGTACCTTTAGATAAGTAATACTCCAGCTTTTCTCTCGCTCTTCTCTATTGTGGTGAGTGTGAGCGGTCTCCTTTGTCGCCATGTCCTCTCATAAGACTTTCAGAATCAAGCAGTTATTGGCCAAGAAACAAAAACAAAATCGTCCCATTCCCCTGTGGATTCCAATGAAAACTGGTAATAAATTCAGGTACAACTCGAAGAGGAGACACTGGAGAAGAACCATGCTGGGTCTATAAGAAATTGCGCGTGAGACAGCATGCACTTACGCTGTACCACGGTCACTATCATCATCTTACCATATCAAGCTGAAAATGTCATCAGTTGGACATTTGCCACACTTCATTGGGAAAATGAGTTTTCTCTTCATTTATGGGCTATTCCCTAATAAGCTGGTGCAGTAATAAATATGTGAGACCTTGTGTTTGAAGTACTGAGTTGCACCTCCCCCAGAAGACCAAACACAACACTGTCCTGTAGAACTTTTTGCAATGATAGAAATGCCCCTAGCTACCAAGTTCTTGACATGATTAATATAAAGTTTCACTTTTTCAGTTTATTACAATTAAATTTAAAGTGGTTTTTTTATTGTTTTGTTTTGTCTTTGGAGACAGAGTCTCTGTTGCCCATTGACCCAGGCTAGGGTGATGTGGTGTTAGCCTAGCTCACAACAACCTCAAATTCCTGGGCTCACCCCAGTAGCTGGGACTATAGTCTCCTGCCATGACACCTGGCTAGTTTTTTTCTATTTTTAGTAGAGATGAGGTCACTTGCTCAGGCTGGTCTTAAAAGCTCAGGCAATCCTCCCACCTCTGGCCTCCCAGAGTGCTAGGATTACAGGTGTAAGCCACATTCTTCTTTAAACATCTGCATAAAGCTATTCTATACCAGTTCTTTTTATTTATGTTTTGAGACAGTCTCAAGCTGTTGCCTTGGATAGAGTGCGTCTGGCATCATAGCTCATAGCCACCTCAAACTCTTGAGCTTAAGTGATTCTCTTGCCTCAGCTTCCCAAGTAGCTGGGACTATAGGCGTCTGCCACAAGGCCCGGCTATTTTTTGGTTGTAGTTGTCATTGGCAGCCCTGGGCTGGATTCGAACCCACCAGCTCTGATGTATATGGCTGGCGCCCTAGCCACTGAGCTGTAGGCGCCAAGCGTATACCAATTTTTTTTTTAAATCATAGCTGTGTACATTGATACAATTATGGGATACAATGTACTGCTTTTGTATACAATTTGAAATATTTTCATCAAACTGGTTAACATAGCCTTCATGGCATTTTGTTAGTTATTGTGTTAAGACATTTATATTCTACACCTAGTAAATTTGGCATTTTCTTAGTTATTGCGTTAAGACATTTATATTCTACACCTAGTAAATTTGGCATTTTCTTAGTTATTGTGTTAAGACATTTATATTCTATACCTAGTAAATTTCACATGTACCCTTGTAAGATGCGCCATAGGTATGGTCCCACCAAGTACCCTCCCTCCACCCATCCTCCCCTCCATCTATACCAATTTGTTTTTTATTGAATCATAGCTGTGTGCATTAATGTAATCATGGGGTACAATATGCTGGTTTTATATACAATTTGAAATGTTTTCATCAAACTTGTTAACAGTCTTCACGGCATTTTCTTAGTTATTGTGTTAAGACATTTATATTCTACACCTAGTAGGTTTCATGTGTACCCTTGTAAGATGCACCCTAGGTGTAGTCCCACCAACTACCCTCCCTCCACCCATCTTCCCCTCCCTCTATACCAATTCTTTTTTTTTTCTTTAAGTAAATCATAGCTATGTACATTAATGTAAAAAAAAAAAAAGAAAGAAAGAAAAGAAAAGTAATATTCCAGCCAGGCACAGTGGCTCACACCTGTAATCCTAGCACTTGGGAGGCCAAGGTGGGTGGATTTCCTGAACTCACAGGTTCAAGACCAGCCTGAGCCAAAGCAAGACCTTGTCTCTTGGGAGGCTGAGGCAAGAGAATCTCCTGAGCCCAAGATGTTGAGGTTGCTGTGAGCTGTGATGCCACGGCACTCTACCAAGGGCAACAAAGTGAGACTCTGTCTCCAAAAGAAAAAAAAAAAAGAAATAAAGGAAATGTTCCTGCAGTTCTGAGATTTTTCTTTAGATACTAAAAATAAAAATACTTCATTAGTCACCTGTATTAATTATCTTAAACATGCATATAGTTTCTTTTATTCTAAATAGGTAGTATCCCAAAGTTAAAAACATGCCTGGATAATTAAGACCAATTGAACTAACCAGAGGTAGATTGTGTTAGATTTTGTATTGTTTTGCTTTGGACTGCTAACATTAGTATTTACGTTATAACTACCAAACCATTTTGTCTCCTCCAGTAGGAGAAAGCATATCCAAAAACACAAATGGAGCATAATATTACTCTTTACCTTATTCAAATTCTGGTAATATTTCCTATTCAAATTTTGGTGATGTTAAGAGTTTGAATATCTATACCTCTTTGTAGTTTTCTGATTACATCTCTAAAACGTTGGCATTGACACTTGTGGGAGAACAAAGACAATTATCTCATTATTGCAATCTGCAACACTAAACTAAACTGCATCTGGAACAGTTTAAGGTTATAGGAGACCTAGCATGTGAACTGTGCCATACAGAATGCTTTGGGCAAATGTCAAGAATAAATGTTTGGTAATCTTTTTTTTTTTTTACATCTAAAAATCATCTGGTGAATATTTAGGGCCACCCATGACTCTTCTTTGGAGCTGTAATCCTCACCTTCATTTAGAAGGCAGCCTGATTAGAGGCACAGACAGCATTATCACAACCAGATCCCTGTATTGTTTCATTGAATCCCAGGGACTATGAGACCACAGCTGGCTGAACTTCAACCCTCATGCAGCAGAGATACCACTCCCCTGGTGTACAATGGTAGACAGCTAAAATGTCCCAAGTTGTGCTAGCTCTGGAATTTAATGCAGAGATCTGTTTAAAGCTTTGGAGAAAATGAAATGAACTATGTTTTCAAATGTCTCTTACAGTTAATCAGAAGTATATATCAAGTCTGCAGCATTTTGAAATGACATATTTCCATTCAGAACAAGAAATCATCTCTATAACATGATTTGCTACCTCCAAGCACGAAACCATTATACAGGTGTCAGGACCTATGTTGATCCCAATTCGCCTGGCCATGTGATACATGTGCCTGAAATGCCAGCTTTGTAATCTAAGACTAGATGTTGATACGCTTATGCCAATTTCCACATGAAGTTTCTTCCCGGCCCTGGTATTTTATACATACTCAGACATATTTGGTGATGTTTAATGACTGTATCGACCACGCCCTGTAACACTTGAAAACTCAGTTTTTTCATCAGTAAAGTAAAAGTATTTTAAAAATCTCAAATTATTCTCTAAGTCATCCTACCCAGTTCTATCCAGTGTATGTTTCTAGGATTTGGTTAATTATAAAACATAGTCCCGTAATGACTGGAGGAAACTAAAATTCATCAGTAAGTCCTTTTGAATAAAATAAGTAGGACACAAAATATTCCTGATATCCTTGACTTACTGTTTGCACATTTCATGCAATTTCATATAATTAAATCATATGGGAAAGATTTTGAAGATTAGGAGTCCAAATGTCCCAAAATATGGAGAAGAAGGAAAAAAAGAACTAGAAACTTCTATAAGTAGCCCATGCCATTAGACATCTTTGCATCAATCACAAAATAACTCCATTTATTTGCTTTTTTGCTTTTTTGCTTACCATGAATTCTCTCATCTTGTATAAAGAATGTATAGCAAGAGAGAGGAAGCCTTTATTCCAGGTCTAGAATTCTTTACACTTACTCAAATTTTTTTTTTTTTTTTATTGTTGGGGAATCATTGAGGGTACAATAAGCCAGTTACACTGATTGCAATTGTTAGGTAAAGTCTCTCTTGCAATCATGTCTTGCCCCCATAAAGTGTGACACACACTAAGGCCCCACCCCCCTCCCTCCATCCCTCTTTCTGCTCCCCGCCATAACCTTAAATGTCATTAATTGTCCTCATATCAAAATTGAGTACATAGGATTCATGCTTGTCCATTCTTGTGATGCTTTACAAAGAATAATGTCTTCCACGTCCATCCAGGTTAATACGAAGGATGTAAAGTCTCCATTTTTTTTAATGGCTGAATAGTATTCCATGGTATACATATACCACAGCTTGTTAATCCATTCCTGGGTTGGTGGGCATTTAGGCTGTTTCCACATTTTGGCGATTGTAAATTGAGCTGCAATAAACAGTCTAGTACAAGTGTCCTTATGATAAAAGGATTTTTTTCCTTCTGGGTAGATGCCCAGTAATGGGATTGCAGGATCGAATGGGAGGTCTAGCTTGAGTGCTTTGAGGTTTCTCCATACTTCCTTCCAGAAAGGTTGTACTAGTTTGCAGTCCCACCAGCAGTGTAAAAGTGTTCCCTTCTCTCCACATCCATGCCAGCATCTGCAGTTTTGAGATTTTGTGATGTGGGCCATTCTCACTGGGGTTAGATGATATCTCAGGGTTGTTTTGATTTGCATTTCTCTAATATATAGAGATGATGAACATTTTTTCATGTGTTTGTTAGCCATTGGTCTGTCATCTTTAGAGAAAGTTCTATTCATGTCTCTTGCCCATTGATATAAGGGATTGTTGGCTTTTTTCATGTGGATTAATTTGAGTTCTCTATAGATCCTAGTTATCAAGCTTTTGTCTGATTGAAAATATGCAAATATCCTTTCCCATTGTGTAGATTGTCTCTTTGCTTTGGTTATTGTCTCCTTAGCTGTACAGAAGCTTTTCAGTTTAATGAAGTCCCATTTGTTTATTTTTGTTGTTGTTGCAATTGCCATGGCAGTCTTCTTCATGAAGTCTTCCCCCAGGCCAATATCTTCCAGTGTTTTCCCTATGCTTTCTTTGAGGATTTTTATTGTTTCATGCCTTAAATTTAAGTCCTTTATCCATCTTGAATCAATTTTTGTGAGTGGGGAAAGGTGTGGGTCCAGTTTCAGTCTTTTACATGTAGACATCCAGTTCTCCCAACACCATTTATTGAATAGGGAGTCTTTCCCCCAAGGTAAGTTCTTGTTTGGTTTATCGAAGATTAGGTGGTTGTAAGATGTTAGTTTCATTTCTTGGTGTTCAATTCGATTCCAAGTATCTATGTCTCTGTTTTTGTGCCAGTACCATGCTCTCTTGACCACTATGGCTTTGTAGTACAGACTAAAATCTGGTATGCTGATGCCCCCAGCTTTATTTTTGTTACAGAGAACTGCCTTAGCTATACGGGGTTTTTTCCGGTTCCATACAAAACGCAGAATCATTTTTTCCAAATCTTGAAAGTACGATGTAGGTACTTTGATAGGAATGGCATTGAATAGGTAGATTGCTTTGGGAAGTATAGACATTTTAACAATGTTGATTCTTCCCATCCATGAGCATGGTATGTTCTTCCATTTGTTAATATCCTCTGCTATTTCGTTTCTAAGGATTTCATAGTTTTCTTTATAGAGGTCCTTCACCTCCTTCGTTAGGTATATTCCTAGGTATTTCATTTTCTTTGAAACTATGGTGAAGGGAGTTGTGTCCTTAATTAGCTTCTCATCTTGACTGTTATTGGTGTATACAAAGGCTACTGACTTGTGGACATTGATTTTATATCCTGAAACATTACTGTATTTTTTGATGACTTCTAGGAGTCTTGTGGTTGAGTCTTTGGGGTTCTCTAAGTATAAGATCATGTCATCAGCAAAGAGGGAGAGTTTGACCTGCTCTGCTCCCATTTGGATTCCCTTTATTTCCTTGTCTTGCCTAATTGTATTGGCTAGAACTTCCAGCACTATGTTGAATAGTAAAGGTGACAGAGGACAACCTTGTCTGGTTCCAGTTCTAAGAGGAAAAGCTTTCAGTTTTACTCCATTCAGTAAAATATTGGCTGTGGGTTTGTCATAGATAGCTTCAATCAGTTTTAGAAATGTGCCACCTATGCCTATACTCTTCAGTGTTCTAATTAGAAAAGGATGCTGGATTTTATCAAATGCTTTTTCTGCATCTATTGAGAGGATCATGTGATCTTTATTTTTGCCTCTGTTAATATGGTGGATAACGTTTATGGACTTGCATATGTTAAACCAGCCTTGCATCCCTGGGATGAAGCCTACTTGATCATGATGAATGACTTTTTTGATGATAAGCTGTAATCTATTGGCTAGGATTTTGTTGAGAATTTTTGAATGTATGTTCATGAGTGAGATTGGTCTGAAATTCTCCTTTTTGTTTGGGTCTTTTCCTGGTTTTGGTATCAGGGTGATGTTTGCTTCATAGAATGTGTTGGGGAAGATTCCTTCTTCCTCAATTTTTTGGAATAATTTCTGCAGTACAGGAATAAGCTTTTCCTTGAAGGTTTGATAGAATTCTGGATTGAAGCCATCTGGACCAGGGCATTTTTTGGTTGGAAGATTTTTTATTGTTTCTTTGATCTCAGTGCTTGAAATTGGTCTGTTCAGGAGCTCTATTTCTTCCTGGCTGAGTCTAGGGAGAGGGTGTGATTCCAAATATTGATCCATTTCTTTCACATTGTCAAATTTCTGGGCATAGAGTTTCTGGTAGTATTCAGAGATGATCTCTTGTATCTCTGTGGGATCAGTTGTTATTTCCCCTTTATCGTTTCTGATTGAGGTTACTAGAGATTTTACTTTTCTATTCCTCGTTACTCTGGCCAATGGTTTATCTATTTTATTTATTTTTTCAAAAAACCAACTCCTTGTTTCATTAATTTTCTGAATGATTCTTTTGTTTTCAATTTCATTGATCTCTGATTTGATTTTGGATATTTCTTTTCTTCTACTGAGTTTAGGCTTAGATTGTTCTTCTTTTTCCAATTCTATAAGATCTCTTGTGAGATTGTTGATGTGCTCCCTTTCTGTTTTTCGAATGTAGGCATCTAAAGCGATGAATTTTCCTCTCAAAACTGCTTTTGCAGTATCCCACAGGTTTTGGTAGCTTGTGTCTTCATTGTTGTTATGCTCAAGGAAGTTAATGATTTCCTGTTTTATTTCTTCCTGCACCCATCTGTTATTCAACAGAAGATTGTTTAATTTCCATGCCTTTGGGTGGGGTCGAGCATTTTTGTTAGAGTTGAGTTCCACCTTTAGTGCCTTATGGTCTGAAAAGATACAAGGTAAAATTTCAATTCTTTTGATTCTGTTGATATTTGTTTTGTGTCCCAGGATATGATCAATTTTGGAGAATGTTCCATGGGGTGATGAGAAGAATGTATATTCTTTATCTTTGGGGTGGAGTGTTCTATATGCGTCTATCAAGCATAGTTGTTCTAGGGTCTCATTTAAATCTCTTATATCTTTGTTTAATTTCTGTTTAGAGGATCTGTCCAGCTCTGTAAGAGGTGTGTTAAAGTCCCCTGTTATAATGGTATTATCAGATATCATTTTGCTCAGACTGAGTAAGGTCTGCTTCAAGAATCTGGGAGCATTTAAATTGGGTGTATAAATATTTAGAATTGAAATGTCTTCTTGTTGTATTTTTCCCTTGACCAATATAAAGTGACCATCTTTGTCTTTTTTGACTTTAGTTGCTTTGAATCCACATGTATCTGAAAATAAGATTGCAACTCCTCTTTTCTTCTGAATTCCATTTGCCTGAAAAATTGTCTTCCAACCCTTGACTCGGAGCTTTAATTTGTCTTTTGAAGCCAGGTGTGTTTCTTGCAGACAGCAGATGGATGGCTTGTGTTTTTTAATCCAGTCAGCCAATCTATGTCTCTTCAGTGGGGAATTCAAGCCATTCAAGCCATTTATTGAGATAATTGATAAGTGTGGTAGTATTCTATTCGTCTTATTTGGTGAGAGTCCATTGCTTAGTTTTATCTTTTGCATCAGTGTGGAAGTTAGGTTCTGTCCTTTAATTTCTGATTTCTTACTTTGCTGCTGATCCATTGTGGTGGTCAGTGTGCAGAACAGGTTGAAGTATTTCCTGTAGAGCTGGTCTTGTGGCGAATTTCCTCAAAGTTTGTATATCCGTAAATGATTTGATTTCTCCGTCAATTTTGAAGCTTAGCTTAGCAGGGTGCTTACTCAAATTTTTTAAATGTATGTGTTGTTTTCTTTTGTTGAGTTGCCCATTGGCCCTTGGGAAGGATGCAGTTTTAAATCTATTATCTGTGCCTGAAGTACTTGCACTGTGATCCAAGACTAGTTGCTGATAAGCTTGTGCCAGATGCCATAAGGATATTTCTTGCTGGCTACAGTACTTCAGAGGCATCCAATGGCTTTAATGACCATGGAGGAGACAGGCAATCTGGTCCAGGAATTGAATAATAACCTTTTTTTCTTTTTTGTCAACAACTTTTCATTTTTCTATGAATACAACATTTTTATTGTTAATGCGTATTTAATTGCAGTTGGTTTTTTCCAGTTGCTACAGATTGTTTGCATTCTGAAATACCTGTTATCTCCCACAAGTCAGCCACGTGTGCTTTGAAGACAAGGCCACGACTACGATTTACATTCTTGAGACTTAGTTAAGGTTGCCTATGAGTCAAAAGTCAAAAATGTCAACAGTTCATCTCTGGATTTACAGCCACGTTGACCGTTATTCCTCCATCTTAAAGAAGCTCTCTCTGCATAAGGAAAAAAATCTTCTTTTATATTAAATTCAAGGTAAAGCTGACCTGCTGTATAATCATTTTTTCCACGTGTTGTTCTAATCTCTTTTGGAAAGGTCCCTGTGACCCTGAGTGCAGCGAGGTTGGCTGTGATGGGCCAGGACCAAACCACTGCAATGACTGTTTGCACTACTACTACAAGCTGAAAAACAACACCAGGTAAGAGACAGGCCATGTCAGATCCCCAGAGCACATCTCTGCCATCCCAGGAGTCCCCATAGGGCCAGTGGACAGAGCGTGCTCACACAGCCCACATCTTCCAGTGTCCTCCTACCTAAGCACAGAAAAGAGGCCACTGCACTTGTCTCTTGCCTCCCTGTGTAATTCAAAATAATGGAAATTCTACTGAGTTACAAAATGTAGTATGTGCATGCCTGTTATGAAACTCCAAGTGTCTTCTCTCACATGTGGGAGGGGATGATGAGGAAGGCCCAGCTAATCAACATGCCCCTCTGAACCTTCCTTTTTCTTTTTTTTGTTTCAGTTGGCAAGTAAAAATTGCACACACACACATATATTTTAGAATGACTAAATCAGGCTATTTAACATACACATTATTTCACACACTTGTCTTCGTTGTGGTGATTCACCACCACAGCCTTCCTCTTAAGACTTGGTTTCTCAGCATCATCCCTTTGAAAGAGCCAGATGCAAACTAGGAGATAGTTTGTGACACGAGATGCCTTCCTTGGTGGACCTGACGTCAAGTATCAGCATTGCTACAGTGCCCACGCTGGGGGAAGCTTTAGCAGGCACGATTTGGCCTTCTGGATGCAGTGTTGGCATCTTGGTTTGAAACTGAGGTTGGAGGCTGAGTTCAACTGTTTGCTTAGCACCTCCAGGAGAATGCTGAGGACTATGTCACCAGTGATGCTGCCTTCCTTCTTCTTCTTCCACAACGCAGGATCTGTGTCTCCAGCTGCCCTCCTGGCCACTACCATGCGGACAAGAAGCGATGCAGGAAGTGTTTCCCCAACTGTGAGTCCTGCTTTGGGAGCCATGGCGACCAGTGCCTGTCCTGTAAATATGGATACTTCCTGAATGAAGAAACCAACAGCTGTGTTACTCACTGCCCTGATGGGTCATATCAGGACACCAGTGAGTTGACTTCAAATATTTGGGTTTTAGAGAGGAAAGGGGAGGGGGGTTTCATGCACGTGACCTTGGGAGGGATAGTCCTCCTTTGTGAAATCTGGGCTTTGCTTCACATCAAACAGAATCTAGCCAATTTATGTCAAGAGAACAGTTTAGAAGCTTTATGTAAAAATGCCCGTAACTGACTTTGTCAGGGACCCCTCAAGCTACATCCATAGTCAATGACTTGCTAGGAATACTCACAGTACTCATCCTGGTCTCCTCACAACTATGATTTATTACAGCAAAACATATGAAGTAAAATCAGCAAAGGGAAAAGGCGTATGGGACGAAGTGCAGAGGAAATCAGACCTAAGCTTCCCAGGATCCCCTCCCAGGGGAGTCACATGTCTATTTCCCCTAGGAACAATTTGTGATAACATGCAACCTCATGTTGAGGGACCTGGGGAGAGAACCTCATTAGAGATGCAGCCCCCTCCCCCCATCCTGTGGCTGTTACTGGGGGCTGGTCAGGCCTGGCAGAAACCAAAATTTCAGATTCCTAGAAGGAATCTGTACAACTGTATTGTTTGTATAAATGGTCTTAGACAATATGAGTCACTCTTATCAGGGTGATGGGAACCCTCCCCAAATCCAAGTTCCCAGATGCCAGCCTAGGGCCAGCCTTGTAAGGTGACTTGCAGAAAACAGCAGCCAGAAAAAAAAAAGGGCAGCACCTGTGGCTCAAGGAGTAGGGCACCGATCCCATATGCTGGAGGTGGTGGGTTCAAACCCAGCCCCGGCCAAAAAAAAAAAAAAAAAACAGCAGCTAGGCTTCTCTCTTCACACTTACCAAATAGGCACCAGGCCTGTATGGTATCAAAACATACTCTTTAAAAAGTTTAAAAAATGTCTTTTTTTGTAAATGTACAGTTAGCATGCATCAAAGATTTATTTAGCCCATTAATAAGAGAACATGTAAGATGATAAATGTATTTAAAAATGATTAGGTACAGTAGTCCACCAGGAAAGGCAAAATGAAATCCTTTTGCTGAGTTAGAGACAAAATTGAACAGTTTTTCACATGGCAATACAAATGGAAATTTGGCGGGTGTTTTTTCTAAGGGACAGAGGTCATTTGCAACTTTATCAAAACCTCTGCATCCTGCATCGACACAGAACTTCATAGAGCTTGGGCCTAATAAGCTGTCATTAACAAACAGACAAAGACACATCACCCTTTGGGCAGACCTATTAGACAGTGCTCCTGTGTGGTTCTGCAAAAGACTTCAAATAATTTTTACTTTATTTCTGAGTTCTGCATAATTTGTCTTAACAGGAAAGTCACACCATGGTAGATGATAACACTGATATTTCATGGTTTTGTATAATCTAAGAAAAAGAAAACTCTAGTTTAAAGGAACAAGACTTATTTAAAAAGAAAAATCAGACAAAAGTCTGAAGTGGCTACTCTTGCTTCTTAAGAAGTTAAATTTTCTCCAGATTCAAAGGACAGGGTCTCACAAAAGCAAGATCCTGTCTTTACTAAAAATAGAAAAATTATCCAACCATTGTGGTAGGTGCCTGTAGTTTCAGGTACTTGAGAGGCTGAGACAAGAGGATCACTTGAGCTTAATAGTTTGAGGTTGCTGTGGGGCTATGGTTTGGCTACACCAAGACACTCTACCCAGGAAGACAGAGTAAAACTCTGTCTCAAAAAAAAAAACAGCTAAGCCTTGAAATTTGGTTCTAGAATATTGTATGAGAGACAGGATCAAGATAACTTGAGAGAGTCAATTAGTTCTGTTTCCAGAGTCTGAGAGGTAGATAAGAAAAGCTATTACCTTCAGCTACCAGGTAGTATTGATACAAGTGGTCTGTGTATCTCTCTCCTTTAATGTAATTGCCTTTTTTTATAGTTTCTAATGAGTCTATTTATATACAATATAGTGATCAGAAATGATCATGATTGGTAATAATGACAATGTTTAATAGTTTATATTGTTCCTTGAATAATTCCATTAACTTCTCAAGACAGACTGAAAGGTGAGTGTCTCCACAAAACAAGCACGATTACGGAGACCCTGGACTTGCCCACCAAAGGTGCTAAAAGCAGAATACAAATCTAGGTCGTTTGAATTCAGATTCTATGCCATGTTTTGTATCCTCAAGGACCCAGTGACAGAGATCAGCCGATAACAGCCCTCAGACTGTGAAGGACTTCATATTGCATGCTGAGATCAAGCAGGTTTCTTAGAGCTCCATTAGAGCAGTGTTCTCTGTAGAATGCTGAAGAACACGAATGCTGAAAAGCAAATAGACAAAGAGAGGCCCATGAACAAAGCTTCATCTGGTGGTACACATAGATGTGGGTGGAATCCACTTTCATGTAAGAGCAGGTACCAAGTCTACAAGAAAATTTTGTCTAAGGTAAAAGACCATCCTTAATTTACCAAATTATGCCTGTCTTCCCAGCTACTTGGGAGGCTGAGGTGGGAGGATCTCTCAAGACCAGGAGTATGAATCCACCTTGGGCAACATAGTGAGGCCTCATCTCTAAAGAATATATGTTTTATACATGTGTGTGTATATATATATATATATATACACATAAAAATATATATTTGTTTTATATAAATATATATATGTCAAATCATTATTTTCTACTATAGAGCAACCATGAATTTGTCATATTTTTTAAACAATATGGACCTGATATTGAATAGGAAAGCCAGTCTTGACAGTATATTTGTTCAAACTGATAACATTTCTATTCTCCAGAATATAGATATTATCTGAAATATAACAGCATGGCATTTATATCAATTCCACAGCAGCTATAAAGTGCAAGACACTAATTTAATGATGCACAAAATAAGTCTTAGTCTTCCATGTAGATCTCCTGTCCTAGCACAGCTTGTCAGAATAGTCCCCAAAGCTATAGGCATAGGCACCGACTGCCCTGTTCATTAGCCTCAAGCATTGCTTTTCAATTCATACACAGAGGTGTTCCCACCTTCATGAGTGGCACTTTCTTTATTGAAAGTCAGGAAACTATTCTTGGGAGAGAGAATAGGAAGAAGAGGAGGAAAGCCTATAAACTGTTCAACTGAGAATTAACTGGGCTATAGTTCTCTCATCTGCAAGATGGCAGGGAAGTCTAAGGTGTTTCCCAGTGTTATAGTTCCTGCCTGTATTTGGTTTGCTGAGAAGTGATAACAAATGGTGATTCTGGGGCTTTTGCTGCAGTTTTCTGCTCAATGCCATGGGTCCTATAGCACCCTGGTCTCCAACCCTCTAAGTGCTGACTGGGCTGTACAGCAGAAGGTGAGCATGAGAGGCAGGTTAAGCCTAGGAAGGTTCGTCGGTATTTACAGTCCCTTCCCGTCCCTGGGATCACTGCCTTAGTTACATCAGCAAGGCACTAGCTCTCCCAGGAGCACAAACCCTACTATAAACTGCATGTGCGAGGGATCTCGGTTATGTACTCCTTATAAGAATCTAATCCTCCCATCCCCGTCCATGGAAAAATTATGTTCCATGAAACTGGACCCTGGGGCCCAAATAGTTGGGAACTGCTGAATGGCATACGTTAACAAATGTTAAAACATCTCCATAGGCTTCTATGGAATCCAGGTGACCTACTGATTTATAACTTTCTTTTTTTTTTTTTTAAACAGAGAAAAATCTTTGCCGGAAATGCAGTGAAAACTGCAAGACATGTACTGAATTCCATAACTGTACAGAATGTAGGGATGGGTTAAGGTAAGAGAGTGAAGGATTTCATCAAGTAACATAGCCCAAGGAGCTTCTCCAAGTAAATAACAGGGGAAAAAAAGGATTAAAAAAAGTAAATAGCTCTCATCCATCTATCCTTGGTTTGACTCTCATTCTAACACTTGGTTGCTATTTGCATTATCTACCATTCTATGTGAAAAATTGGATGCCACCTCGGCTAAAGAAGGGTTATAAACCAAATAAATTCTCTTTAGAGAAGATGGCTCAGATACAAGTCAATAAAAATGACCATTTGAGAGGCATTCTCTGTGCTGTTTGACCTGCATTGTGCCAGACAAGGATTACTATGCAGGTGATGCCAATGAATTATGTTTAATCCTTTGATTCGTTCCTTGGATGGTCGAAAATTATTCCCTTATCTTTATTATTTCTCTCCACATACCCAATCATTCTCTTATCTTAAGTACCTCAGGCTTGTTTGCATTATGTTATGGTTTGCACATAGATCTGACACCAGGAGATGTTCTCCTTGAGTGGATGACATGCTCATTGCTAAAGCTGTGAGAGTTGGTAAACTCTGTAAGAGAACAATGCGTGCAGCTCAGATGGACTAAGTAGCCTTATATCAGAGAAGGTCACACCATTTGATGTTGAGTGAGAAGTTGCACCCTGCCTGTATACCAGGGTGTTCATAAATTCTAAATTAAATTGCACATGAACTTTATGGACACCCTCTGTACTCTATAGAGTTAGAATTCTGTTGCCCTAGACCCCTTTTAAGTATTGCTTATGCCTTTATTTTTACCCTTGATCAGAGGCAAAATAGGCAGAGTCTAGGCAGTTTCTAGGCAGGTAATTCTTCATAGTAATCAGTTTGGGAACATCCTCTTCATTTAGATTTTTGATTATCTATGGCATTATTTCTCTTTTCCTTTATAAGTACTTTACATATTCATTCCTTAGCAATTTTCATCTCAAGACTTAAGTCTTGGTAATTAACAGTCTTTTTAGCTTCCTGATTCTTCTTAGAGAAGAAGCAGAGTAGTATAATAAAAAGAAGGAAGGTAGATGTGAGTTCAAATCCTCCTCCACTGTTACTAGCTGTGTGATCCTGGACAAGTCACTTAACTGCTCTGAGTCTCCATTTGCTTATGTAGAAAATGGTGATAAAACCACTACATTGCTGGATTATGATACGGCTTAACTATGATACCATTTGCAAAGTATTTATTCCAGCATCTGTCACAAAATTGGTCCATGAGAAATGAAGGATTATTTAAATTACCTTATTTTTTAGGAGACATTTCATAGAGTGAGTTAAACCACTGCACACCAGTAGAAACGTGAGAGCCACATACATTATTTTAAATGTGCCTGTAGCCATATTAAAAGAAATAAAATGGGCTCAGCACCCGTATCGCAGTGGTTACAGCATTGGCCACATGCACCAAGGCTGGCGGGTTCAAACCCAGCCCGGGCCAGCTAAACAACAATGACAACTGCAATTAAAAAAAAAAAACAACAAAAAAATAGCTGGGTGTTGTGGCAGGCGCCTGTAGTCCCAGCTGCTTGGGAGGCTGAGGCAAGAGAATCACTTAAGCCCAAGAGTTTGAGGTTGCTGTGATCTGTGACACCATAGCCCTCTACCAAGGATGACATAGTGAGACTCTATCTCAAAAAAAGAAAAAGAAAGAAAGAAAGAAAATGATACATGAGAAATTGATTTTAATGAAATCTTTTATTTTACCTAATATATCTAAAATTATCACTTCAACAATATAAAAAAGTTTTAAAGATATATGTTCGTTTTCTTGTTTGATCAAATCTTCAAAATCTGATATGTATTTTGCCTTTAAAGGGCATCTCAGTTCAGACAAAAAAATTTTATGAGAAATGCTTGATCTCTATTTAGCTTTATGAAATCTAGCTGAAAAAGAAAGTTTTGCATAGCCAGGTTATTCTAGACTTACTCAAAATTTCACCAATAATGGAATCAAGCACCAGCTTGTCACATTTAGACTTCATTAAAATTAAATACAACTTAAAATCCCATTCCTTGGCCACACTAGCTACCTTTCAAGGACTCAGTAGCCCCCTATACCCAAGCATGTTGGACAGCACACGTCTCACCTGGCCAGTTTGTCACAGAAAGAATGGAAGCGGTGGCAGCTACAGGTATGTTAGCCTCTGAGCGTCTGTGCTTGGAAGCAGCAGGAAGTTTTGGAGGCCCGGACGGCTGCCTGTTACTTGTCCCCCACAGCTCATTCCTGCCGACACAGTGCAAGCTCTGTCTCCTGCTGAATAGATGCCAACCTCACAGAGAAGTGTCATCCTGCATTAGAAAAACTAGGCAGCTTTTTAAAAACTCGGATAAGTGTTTCGGTGGTCCTTATTTCCTCCCACCAAAGGATCCATTTGAGGCAACGTCTTTTTTTCTAGAGCTACAGAAAGGGAAGAGATGGTCTTTCTTTTAAGCTGCCCTCAGCTCTCTTGAGGCCCTTTATTTTGCCTCAAGAGACTTGTACATTTTTAAATCGTGGCTAAAAACAAACAGGGGAAAATGTCTATGCATAAAATCCAGGAAGGAAACAGATTAAAATATTAACAGAGGGACTATTGGAGATTCTTTTTTCATCTTTCTTCTTGTACTTCCCAAACCTCTTTAATGAACGTAAGGAAAAATAAATGTTAATTTTTTTATTTTCATTTTTTAAGACTAGTCAAGTGCAATAGTGAGAAGGAAATCGTAATTTCTAAAATTAGTATGATCCGTATTTAAAGCAGTCAAATAAGATGCAAATTGGAACAATACCAAGAGTTTAAGAAAATAGAAACTACTTGACCTTGTTGCTTAGATATGCATCTTCTAATGTCATCGATTTGGTGACATCGATTTATGTTTCCTCTCTATTATGTTTCCAGTGGCATTAGTTATTTAATGAGTAATATTTTGTATTAAATACTATAAATTTTATGTACTTGTTTTCAATTTTAAGATCAATCTATAGACTATGAAAATGTCATAGATGACAGAAATTAGGAGGGAGAGAAAAACATGCATTCCTCATTTGATGTTCTGACAGTTCATTAGATACTGACTCAGTGCTGGATAGAGAAATAGAAATTTGAATAAATTATTTAACATGTTGCAGATAAGTCTTAAAAACACTAAGTAATAGTATAACGATGAAAAGTTGAATTTGGAGAAGCAACAGTATAGATAATTCTGTTAAATTTAACATTAGAGTATTTTAAATGAACAAATCAATACAGGCAAAAATATATTCAAGTTTTGTTTTTATGGGAATCAGTATAAAGCTAAAATCAGTAGCACTTAAAAACAAAATGGCTACTCTAAGGAGTTTGGGCTGGGGGTTGGGCAGGAGTAGTTTGTATACTTTTATTCAATCATAATTTATTTTATTATGTGTTCCTACTGCATTTATTATTGTAAAACAACTTGTAGATTTATTATATAGTAAGTCTGTATATTGGGGAATTGGTAGGCAGATGTTAGGGAATGTGATTGTTTTATCAATCACACACCTTACAAAACTTCTGCATTATAAAATGTTGGGCAACACGGGAACGTGTCTATCAGTTTAACAAATTAAGGCAAATGTCCCCAAAGCTTAACAGCATGTGTTCATGCTACAGACATCATTATAGGCACAGAGAACCATTATAGGTATCAGGAGGGCAAAAAAAGAGGGTACAAGGGCTGTTGTTTCCCCTGCTTTGAAGCTCTGCCAAATCCACTGGTCTGTGCAGGGAGCTATATTTGTTACATATGGAGTTTGGGGAGTCTTTACTGCTTTGCCTTGATTGCAACAGTCTGTTTAAAGCTCTGTTTATGTTTCTCCTAGCCTGCAGGGATCCCGATGTTCTGTCTCCTGTGAAGACGGGCAGTACTTCAATGGCCAGGACTGCCAGCCATGCCACCGCTTCTGCGCCACTTGTGCTGGTACCTTCCCCGGTTCTTTCGTTCCTTCTCCTGGTTCTGGTTTTAGTGCTGACTGTCTGGTTTTAGCCATCACTCATGCAATGCACATGACACTTTTCAAGTAAATTCTAAAGAAACATGTTTCTCTTTTGGTAATCACAGGTGTTTTTTCACTGAAAGTCAATCATCAGCATTCTGTCCTTGTTGAGAAACTTAAATAACCCAGTGATATTGTCTCTTCTTTCCAAGGAGGATAGATATTTTTGGCAGATAGGTTCCATTTACATGGGGGGTTGAGGGGGGTCTAAGGAAATGAAGAAAAAACACAAATGTTAAATTTTAAATTATTACTCATTTAAAAAGTTGCAGATTAATGTCATTTTCACAAGCTGTTAAAAATGAAGCCCATTAGGCAACCACCACTGAGGTTCTATTTCTGTTTCCTGCTTTTATCTTCCTTTTAAGGGGCAGGAGCTGATGGGTGCATTAACTGTACAGAGGGTTACTTCATGGAGGATGGGAGATGTGTGCAGAGCTGTAGTATCAACTATTACTTTGACCACTCTTCAGAAAATGGATACAAATCCTGTAAAAAGTAAGTGAAACTGCCCTTCCAGCCCTAGCATTTAGGACCTGGGCTCTTTATATGAGCACATTCGTAAGTATTTAAAAACTTAGAATTTTTAATGATAACATTAGGTTTAAAAAATTGCCTATGGACACTGCCCCACAGCTTTAACTCATCTTATCTTTCATATTTTTATTCTTTTGCCTCAGGAGCACCTTCATAAAGCTCAGAAGTAATATTTGTTTCAAGTACATCCTACATCCCCTTCAAAAATCAGTGTCATAGTGGCTCACACCTGTAATCCCAGCACTTGGGTGGCCAAGGCAGGTAGATTGCCTGAGCTCGCAGGTTCAAGACCAGCCTGAGCCACAGCAAGACCCTGTCTCTAAAAAAATAGCCGGGCATTGTGGTGGGCACCTGTAGTCACAGCTACTTTGGAGGCTGAGGCAAGAGGATCACTTGAACCCAAGTGTTTGAGGTTGCTGTGAGCTAAGATGCCATGGCACTCTACCAAGGATGACCAAGTGAGACTCTGTCCTCAGAAAAAGAAAAACCACCGTGTCTACCTGCTAGGTTTTCTTTAAGGTTAGCAAACCTAGATGTTACTGTAAGAAAGATTTTTAAAAAGATTGAGACAAGGGTGAATTAAGTTTACCATGTGTTCTGACAATTCATTAGATACTATCTTATAGTGCTAGATAGATAAATAGAAATTTCTTGAACTCAAGACCAACTTGAGAAATAGAAATTTCTCTAGTTCAAGACCAACTCTACTAAAAAAAAAAAATAGAAAAACTGAGGCAAGAGGATCTCTTGATCCCAAGAGCTTGAGGTTGCTGTGAGCTATGATGCCAGGGCACTCTACTTAGGGCACCAGAATGAGACACTGTCTCAAAAAAAAAAGGCATTAAGAGATTGAAAGTCAGCATACCTTCTCCTGTACATGATGTGTGTTGGATAAAAATTGCACATTTTTCTACAGATGTGATATCAGTTGTTTGACGTGCAATGGCCCAGGGTTCAAGAACTGTACAAGCTGCCCCAGTGGGTATCTCTTAGACTTAGGAATGTGTCAAATGGGAGCCATCTGCAAGGATGGTGAGTACAATAGTTCATTTCGATCTGTACAAAGTGTGATCTTTCTACTTGAAGGCCTAATATTTTCTCACTTAAAAGAAAACAAGCATGTATCAGATAGCACACATTAAACAACCTGTGCCTTTAATGGGTGTGTTTGTTGGTTTGCTATTGGTTTGAATTGCAAGAAGAAATAAATAACCAAAAGTCCCACTGGCCAAGATGGCTCCAGTTAATTTTGTTTAATTAATAAACTTTATTTTTTAGAGAATTTTTAAATAGAAAGTCCAGAGATCACCCATATACTTTTTACCCACATGCATACACAGCCTCCTCAACTGTCAGTCTGACACCATAGTGGTAAATTTTTATAACTGATGAACCCACCTTGACACATCATTATCACCCAAAGTCCGCAGTTTACATTAGGGTCCACTTTTGGTGATGTACATTCTGTGGGTGTGAACAAGTGTATAATGACATGTATACCATTATATTATCAGACAGAAGAGTTTCACTGCCCTAAAAATCCTTTTTACTTTACCTACACATCCCTCACTCCCACATCCCTGACAACCACTGATTTTTTTCTACTATTTCCAGAGATTTGCCTTTTCCAGAAGGTTATATAGTTGGAGTAATACAGTATGCAGCCATTTCTAGTTATTTGTTGATATATTTCTTTCCAGTCTTTTGCCTTATATACTCTTTGCCATGTTTTTAAAACCATGTATATAGAGTTTTGTACCCTGCCTCTTGCACTAAGCATTAGTCATAAACATTATGCTATGTTTTTTGTTAGGAAGCTTTATTTTTAATGATAGCATAAAACTAAATTATGTGAAGATGCTATAGGGTTTTACCACTCTCTTATTCTTTGAGATGTTTATAATTTTATATTTAAATAGTAATCAAATGACATCTGAATCTTCCATTAAACTTGTCAGCCTAGGAATTAGTATTCCAATCTTACAAAAGGGAAAATTCAAGGCATGAATCTAGGAAATGATAGATAGACCCAAGTATAGAACTTAATACTTAGAAATGTTGGTCTTTTTTATTTTCTTTGTTCCCGTGCTTCACAACCAAGATATGGGGATCTCATGCCTTTCCCAGGAGTTTTGACTAGATTTGCCTGGGTCAATCCTAAGCATGTATTTTAGCCTCTCTTGACCTTCTCTTAGAAATGGTGTTTCTAACATGCAGGCAAGTTTGAGAGCCATCACGCTGTAGCATTCTCCCTGACAGTTGGGCAAGTTCTAAGTTCCCTCACATCTCTAGCCTCAGTTTCTCCATCTGTGAAATGAATGAATTTAAATTATTCCAGCTCCCAACATTTTGTGAACTTTGACTCTCAATATAATTTTCACTAAAGGGAGCCCTAAATGTGTGCCTGACTTTTATGCAGAAATTGTTATGAACTCTTTTGTTCAAAACTTCTTTGGATCATTATAAAAACAGAAAAAGGGGGAAAGGTATACATTTGGAACAGTCAAGGACATTATCATTGCCCTGGGTTTACTCTTTCCCTTCTCTGGAATATTTTTTCTTGTGAAAATGTCACAAAAGGCAGAGCTGTACTGTGGTTGAGAGAACATGAACTTGGAAGTCAGAATGCTATAGTTCATATCTGGGCTCCAGGCCTTGAGTAGCTTGGGATTCATGTCTCCCATTTGTAAAATAAAAAAATTAAGATGATAATACTACTGACCTTAAATGGTTATCCCACAATTGCCTATTAGGAATCTCCAAAAGGCATCAGAAAGAGCTGGGCACATGATGGCACTGATAGACATCATTTGTGGTCTCATTTCCTTGGAGCATCACAGGTGACTGTGCATCTTCCTGGCTTTTCTGATGTATCATTGGCCTGGCGAGATAAGCCTGACCCACTCAGGGTCTGTGTTTCCAGGGCTTCTTGCCAGGGCTGATGTTGATTGCACCACTACACTGGGGCGAGAGGCCCAGGGTGGGGAGGCCAAGGGACCATGTTAGTATCATGCTCTAGTTACCAGCAAGTGCCTATTTACCTTTACTTAAAATCCTGGTACCCTTCCATCTGAGTATGACCAGAACTCTTTGTTAGTAACCAGAAAACTGAGGAAGGTTTTTAATGATCAACACAGGAAATCCACTGTAATTTGAAATTTTTACCAATAGCCCTTGGTACTAGACATTTCAAGATTCATGATGCTTTAACTGTTTTCCCTAAACCATGGTGAGCATGGGACCAGTTAAATGGCACTTTGATAAAATGGGAACATGAAGGGGCAGCACCTGTGGTGGGTTCAAACCCAGCCCCCACCAAAAACTGCAAAAAAAAAAAAGGGAAAATGAAGAACCATATTTTTGTCATGAATCCATTTCCAGGTCAAAGAATGAGATCCTTGATGGCTCACCAGGCTTTTCAAATTACATGGCGACTGCATTCCAAGACATGCTATGTCTGCTCTTCCAACCGCCATATTTCCATGATTCTAAGACATACTTTTAATATATATATAATTTTAAAGCATTAAATCAGATGCATCTTCTAATTCATGATAGTTTACAGTTCCTTTAACCCAGCAGTCTCCCCCAAGTAGGAGAGTTGGGCACAGAGATATCTGTTTTACTGAGTTAAGCACACAGTTGCTACTCTTTGTGTTAAATTTAATTACAGTTCAAAACACCTTCAGAAAATTAAACTTGTGTTTAATATCCAAAGGAAGGGTTCTTGCCTAAACACAGAAATGAAACAGAATGTTACATACCACATAAATACTTCTAATAAGTATAAAATTAAAATTCTAATCGATAAGAGAATATTGAGTCACTGTTTAATAAGAAACTTTTTTTTTCTTTCTGTTACTTAAAATAATGGTGCATCTTAAATCCTATGTCTTGGATTCAATGAAATATAGAAAAATGAGTGTATACTCTTCTGCTCTAGGTTAATTCTAAGAAGAAAAATTTCTAGCTTATGTTATTGATTTCTAATTTATTCTTTTTCTAATCTTTTTTCCCCCCTTTCACAAATGGATACCAATCACATTTACCATTGGACTACAATATCTCTCCTTGAAAAACAATGCTGTTGACTGAAATCACTGTGGGTGGACCAAATTTCCTCCTTGTTGACTGCTCCTGAATGATCTCTTCCAACCCCCCCAATCTGCCTCTCTGGCCAATCACAACCTTCTCCCATGTGTGCACGTCATGCCGCTCTCGTCTTCAACTCCCCCTCTCTCTTGCTGACTTCCCGGAAAAGCAACGGAAGAGTCCTGGGCCGAAGGAGGCTTCTGTATGCTTGTGAAAAAGAACAATCTGTGCCAACGGAAGGTTCTTCAACAACTTTGCTGCAAAACATGTACATTCCAAGGCTGAGCAGCCATCTTAGATTTCTTTGTTCCTGTAGACTTATAGATTATTCCATATTATTAAAAAGAAAAAAAACAAACAAAAAAAAAAAAAAAAGCAAGCCACCTCTCTCTTTCTTGCTTTCTTTTTCCCTCTTTCTTTCTCTCTCAAGTTTGTGCAGGGAGATGGAGAACTGTTTTGTCAGAACTTAAATGGAAAAAAAATAATAAACCTACAACAAGCCTACCTTTTATAACTGGGTGTTTAGTGCTAAACAGCCAGAACCACAGAGACAGTATTGTATGACCAAAGCATTTGATGCCAAAATTTGACGTTAAAGTAATGATTTGATTTCCTGCCCTGGTTTTGAAGGTCCACTTTTTTTTTTCCTTTTGCATTCTACTTGCTTATTTCCCCTTTGAGACGCCTAAAAATACCTTCCCAAAACATCACAAGAGCATACATAGATCAAAATGAAACAGAAAGCTCTTACATCAGTCATTTTTCATGCTGGAGTCCATCATGGGGGGAAATGACAAGAAAGTGGACCTCAGGGCATTAGGAACATCCTGCAGAGTCATGTTCAGTGTCATTTGTTTTAGTATTCCACAGTGAGACATTGATACTCTCCACATAGAATTTACTAAATGCGTTAAGCACTGGGTTTTGCATTTTACTCACTTGATAAGTCTGCTCCACTGGTTTCATCAGATAGACTTGCTGCTACTGGCTTTTTCATTGTAGATTGGGTTATTTTACATGCAGTTCATCAAATGGGATTGCTCTGTATAGTCAAATTGATGATGGACACATGGGCAGAATGCCGAGATTCATGAAAGAGCTGAGACTGATCCAGCTTCCCTAAAATCCAGAATGTTAAATTTGTAGACCCTGCACAATCTCTTGGTGCTATCTAGCCATTATCCCCATAGCATTTTTTTTTTTAAAAGAACATCAGAAATTCCATTGTTCATGGTGGGAAACATTTTGGGTATGATACAGAAAATTTCTTCCTGGAGTCAACAGTTTCTAAGAGGTCCTGTATTTTTTAAGAAATGGAATTTATTTAAATAATATTTAAGCTCGTGCCCATGTTGGCCAGGCAACTTTTTTCAATGGTGCTTTATTAGAAGTATTTTCATCTTGTCATTTTAAGAAAATGAAACTGGACATTAAATATGGGTGGCATGATTGTACCCTCCTGATTCTCTTATTTTCCCACTCCTCTGTCCCTCTATAACTGTGCCATGCTGTTACACACCTGTCCACCTGAATGTCCTTGAAATCATCTATTTTTGTTTGTTTGTTTTAGAAATATTTTCACTGGTTTTCTATGACTCCCTAAGCATTTCATTGAAACTAGGAGACTGAATTATGAGAAAACTGTTTTGGATCAGTAGTCAGAAATGATGTAACCTTATAGATCTTTTTACAGTTTCTCTGTCCAGGGGAGGATAGACAGTTAGTAGATGTCTTCATTTTTCATATCAAAGCTCCATTGGTGACCTTATTTGCTTTGGGAGTGACCGGTCATCTTATAGGCTTTATGCTTCTGAGCGCCACACTTCCAAGATGCCACTGGCTTCATAGCTCAGAAGAGGAATGGTATCCATACAGACTATCCTGGGAAGGACAAGGGAAGTGGATACGAAGGTCCCCATCCAAGCAGTAGTAAAAAGCCTGCCTTGAAAATACCCCCAGACATCAAAGGTAACTTACAATCCAAGGCGAATAGTAATTAAATAGTCCAATGACCCTTTTAATAACATTGCAGTGATACTGAGTCACACAATGTTTCGTACCTAAGGAAGCAACTGATTTTGCTAAATAATTTTTCTTTTTATAACACTGTGGGCCCTTCTGACATAAAGAATGAAAGTTAAGCCTGGGTCTGGTGTACAGTTTTATATTTAAAGACAGAGTCTTTAAATGGACAAATGTAAGCACACAAGCCTAAAGCAAAGTCAAGCACAAGGTCACTATAATAGGAAAGATAAAAATAATGCCAGTATTCGTAGACAAGTAACCACCAACATGACAGCAAATTCATCGGGGTCTACTAGTTTGCGTTCCTTTTCCCACTACCCTGCAGGTGCACATCGTGGAAATACTGGTTTAACTACTAGTGTGTTACTGCCTCATTTATCTATATAACATTATTAACTAGAACATAATGCTTTCAAAGTTTAAGTTAATGTTATATATTATGTATAAATATATATATTCATAATGAGATATATGTAATAGATAGTACAAAATTTGGAGACTTAACAAATGCTCTAATCTTCTAGAGACAAAAGTCCTATCTTCTGTTTTCTTTTGTCTTTTTATTTCAAATTAGTGACCCATTGTTAAATCCAAATCCACTTTTACTGAAAAATACTGTACATGTGTAAAATGTTCAGTTGTTTTTTTGTAAAATATAGTAGAATGGTTGTAATTGATACTGGCCAAAATCAATGTTATTCCATATTTTATTTTTTCTATTAAATTAACCTAAGTTCCTGTTTATTTGATCTGTTCATACCCATGTACAAACATCTCTGAAAGGGTGAGGTCATGAGAAACTTCTCTGTTTCCACATAGAGGCTGAATATGAAGGAAGGGTAGATATGAATGGAGCATTTAAACAAAGTTGGAAAAGAAAGGGTGAACAGAGGTGGGAATTGAAAAGAAGGAAGAAAGAAACAACAGTGTAAGGAAGGAAAGGTTAGATTTGGGCATGAATGTAGGTTCAATCTCACTGTAGGAAAGCCGTCTGTGAAAAAAATCTATACAAGGTTGGTGTGGTTGTTAGCAGAGTGTATAGATGCTGGTCCACAGTGCAGGGTCCTCTGGGCCTGTTTTGTGGAGTTCTGCACACCTACCTGTGTGTGTGCATAGGTATGGGAGCCATGGGCTGGGGGCAAGAAGGTGGCCAGTGGGAAAACCATTAAAGGAGAAGATGACTTTGTTTAATGTCCTGACATCTCACATTAAGTCGAAGGATGCCTAAAAGCTGATTTTATTTCAAGTAAACCTCCAATGCATACCACAGGGTGAGACCAGTTAGCTAAAAACACTGGCAAAGTATAGATTTTCTTGATTGAGATGCAGTCTCTAGAAGTTTAATATCCTGCCTTTTGGGGAAAGAAATGAGAAATCAGCCAAAGCAGCAAACAAGTTGAGTTCCAACTAGTTTTAAAGACCTGGGGATACAAAAAAGTATTAAAGGGAGAGCCTCTACTGTCATGAAGTTGCATTGTGGGGATGAAGGAAAATTTGTTTTATTGACCATTTACTATGTGGTACCCATGTGAGAATGTAGACTATGTGTATGTACATGCCGACGTAAATATATCCTCTGCTGATTCTCAGAAGAGCCACGTAGACTTGAAATAAATTGATTGGGATTATATACCCAGACTCATAATAATAAAATTTAACAGTAGAAACAGTAAGCAGTGAATCCTAAATCTCAAATGAGCGGGACAAATGAGTTGTTAATTTTAGAACAGGCAGAGCTTCCTTTTAATTGAACCAGTTGGGGCACGTTTCCTAGAGCGAATAAAACTAGAACTGGTCCTTGAAGCGTGACCAAGGCGTACCTAGGCAGGTAGGAAAAGAGCAGAAGGAACATACCAGTGAACATGCTGCGTAGGAGAAGTTCAGGGAAGCAAGATGTTTTAGTGGTTTTGATCTGAATTAGTTCATTGCTACATAGGACAGTGATTCAGCATTTGATGGATCTACCGTTTTACACTTCGTATAAGAAAGACGTGCACACACATCCATGGAAGACCTTGCTATTTATCTGTATCTATCTATCTGCAGAAAAGAATTTTCTTTTTCCCTGAGTAGAGTGCTGTGGCATCTTCATGGCTCACAGCAACCTCAAACTCTTCAGTTCAAGCAATTCTCATGCCTCAGCCTCCCAAGTAGCCTGCCACAAGGCCTGGCTGTTTTTTTGTTTTTTTCTATTTTTAGTAGAGATGGGGTTCTCCTTCTTGCTCAAGCTGGTCTCAAACTCTTTAGGTCAAGTATTCCACCTGCTTTGGCTTCTCAGAGTGCTGGGATAACAGGTGTGAGCCATCACATTCACTTTTGACCCCAGTAATCAGAGGCTTCTTATCACACTACTAATCTTTTTTGTCAGATTCATTATTTCCCATTCAACAATCTACTCTTCACTTTAAGGAACATACAAACCAGTACTTGGTAGAGAAAGAGAAGTGATTATTTTAATAACTACTAAAATAAAGTGGCTAAGCCCAAGGAACCAATACTTTGGGCACATCTGAGTGTGAAAATACACAGCATTGTGTCCCCTCACATATAAAGAATGTCATGCAGCTAAATAGACATGCATTCTTTTTTTTTTTTTTAAAGATAGAGTCACACTCTCCTGCCCAAGCTGGAGTGCACTGGCATCAGTCTAGCTGACAGTAACCTCAAACTCCTGGGCTCAAGTGATTGTCTTGTGTTAGCCTCCTGAGTAGCTGGGACTACAGGTGCTACCACAACACGTGGCTTAGACATGTATTCTTTTTTTTTTTTGCTGCAATTTTATTATTATCTTTTTTTTATTGTTGGGGATTCATTGAGGGTACAATAAGCCAGGTTAGACATGTATTCTTAACAGCGTCCATATTATCATTCAGCCTTGCCCAAGGAGAGCGATGGCAGACAACAGCATGGTGAATGGAAAGAGCACATTAGAGGCAAGTTTAAACCATGCCCCAGCCAATTTGGCATCCTTCCTTCCATCCTTCAGCACAAAATAGTAGATGGGGAGCAAACACCACAGCTACAGCTCAACTTCACCCACCCCAAGTGGGGCCCTTGGCCCTAAACTCACTATGTGTATAGGACAGAAAGCATAGACTTGCTTCTCTTCTCTGGTCAAAATCCATTTCCAAATGTTATTTTTCTTGCAAACCCATAAAAGCTGGAATTCTCAGAATATTTCAGAGCCTTGGCATAGCCAAGGTGGACATAATTTTACTGTGGCTTATTGGAGCTACTTGGCACCTAGAAATCAGGCTGTGATTCATATAATCATGTCACCTCTTCATCTCAAGAGGTGAAGACCAGGCCCAGATTTAGTTTTTGAACAAGAAGAATGCAATTATGTAGTGTCACTAAGTCTCAGCAAGCCAGAATATGATTTACAACAACCAGCACATCATTCTCAAGCTCCACCTCTAAGGGACTTGGAAGAATAGTTTGTGTTATTACTGAAGGATTTTCTTATAAGTTCTCCTCTATAATCAGCCATCATTTGGATGTAATTGTGGTTTTTCTCACAGCCAGGTGTCAGACATCAGAAGATACTTTGCATCCCACTTCCTTGAGAAGTCCAGAAATATTCCCTAAGGCCTGAGTTATAAGAACTTTAGATATATATTTTTTTAATTTTAGAAATGAATACATTATTTTAAGAATACTGTGTTTTAAGGTTCACTGAGTTTTACTAAAGTGGCCTTATTTAATTTGGCCCATGCAAAAATCACATCTATAGAGATTAACTTTCTGATGCAAAATTCAGAGGGGTGTGGCTGAGACAAACCCACAGCTTCAAGCTTCTGCACTGCACTGCCTCCTCTGTAAGAGTGCCAGAGAAGAGGCCACATCACTCATGCTATGAGGCAGGGGTAAGAGCCTTTTCCCAAGTGAAGATAGAAAATACACTGTGTCCCTGGGCATGGCTTTTTATCATGAGCTCAAATGAATCACATTCATGAGTATACATTAAGTCCTTGCCATATACCAAGTTCTGGGGTTTTTCTTGCCCTCTTCATCTTCAAGTCTATAGTCTAATGTGAAAAATGGACATAAAAACACATGGTTATCATAAGAAGCTATATAAGTGCCTTAAAAGAGGTATAAAATATTGTTGGGAGTCCAGGGCAGCAAGCTTTGCCAAGTAAGCTGAGATCCTTTGCCCTTATCCTTTGCTTAGTCACTATGAGCTCTCCAAGGGCATCCTGAAATAGCGTAAAACATTAGAAATAGAGTTGGTTCTAAAAGGTACAAATAAAACTGCAAAGCTCAAAATCAAATCATATGTTAATTACCTGCAAAACACAATGTTTCAAGCTAGTCAATTGCAACTCACTTGTACACAGTTCTGTCTTTGACTTAACAGCAGGGACATGTCAGGATGTACTGCTAGGCAATTCTACCATTGTGAGGACATCAGAGAGTGCATTTCCCAAACCCAGGTGGTGTAGCCCACCACACACCCTCACCTACATGGGATAGCCTCCCGGGCCACAAAGCTATACAACATGTTACCATCCTGGATTCTACTGGCAATTGTGACACAAGGGTAAATGTGCACGTAAACAGAAAAAACAAGGTAGAGAGCAATGGTATTATGATCTTATGGGATTGCCATTGTTTATGCAGTTCATAATTGTCCAAAATGTTATGCAGCACATGACTGTAATTAAATTTAATGTAGGACGAAGGTGAATTTTAATGTTCAATATGATGTGGGACCTGCAGAGGTTGGAGAATCTAGGATTTGTGGGGATCTTAATACAGCTCTGCAAAGAAGGGAGACATTCACTATTTGCTCCAAGCAAGGAGTGGTCAGGAGGTCACTAGGGTCAGGGGTGGAGCCCCATATGGAGGCAACAATGTTTGATATCTTCCTAGGTCCTGTCTTCTGCTCTTTGCCTTCCACTTTCTCTCCAGGGAGATCTAATTCAATCCTATGGTTTTAAATGCCATCTATATGCTGATATCTTTTAAGATGTATATATTCCTGGTCTCTTCCCTCAAGATTCACACCTGCAGATTCAATTAACTACATGACATTTCCCTTGAGACATCTCGTAGGCCTCTTAAAATGCACATGCCCAAAATAGACTTCAGACACCAGAGCCCTGGCCATCTTTATTACCACATCTCTCCTATCACAGTAAATGGCCTTATAGTTGCTCCACTCCTTTGCTCAAAGTTCCCCTTTTCTCCTCCCCCAAATCCAATCTAAGCAATTTATCGGCAAACTCCCATCAACTTTGTTCACAAAATATATCTCTAAAGATCTACTTGTGCCCACTCCATAATTGTAAACCTGTGTACACCAAAACGACAGTCTCACCATCCTGGACCATTGCATGAGCCTCCAGGCTGACACCTGCATTCTCGTTCATGTCTCCACTTTTCTCTTTTTTCTCTCCCTATCCCAGTTTATTCTCTACACAGCATAGTATCATTACAGCTATGAAATTATATTCTATCTATTTACTCACAAAAAATGTCCTGATGGTAGCTCACATCTGTAATCCCAGCTACAGGAGGGTGAGAAGGGACAATTGCTTACAGGAGGGATGTCAGGGAAAGTTGCTTGAGGCCAGGAGTTCAAGACCAGCCTGGGCTATATAGCGAGACCCATCTCTAAATAATAATGATAATAATAATAAATCTGAACTCCTTACCTGAGATCTTTCTTTATTCACCTCAAGCTACCTTTTCCCATCCCTCCCATCTTCTAGTCATACCAAATTTCTTTTTGTCCTTTAGACAAAATCAGCTTGTTTATGCCTCAAGAGACCGGCCGTTCATATGGCTGGCTTCTTCTCCTCCCACAGGTCTTAGCTCAAAAATAACGTTTCCTCCAGAGCAGCTCTGTCTGCCACCCACCCCACACCTGCCCACCTTTTTGTGTCTTTCCGTAGCACTTGCCACAACGTGAGATTCTGTGTGTGGCTCAGTGACTCGCATATTGTCAGCCAGTTCCCTGAGAGCTGGGGCTTTTCTATCTTGTTCACAGCTGTGTCTTATATGTCCCGCTCAGGATCTTGCTTAATACATATTTGTGGATGAATGAATAAAAAGACATCAGAGGGTGGCGCCTGTGGCTCAAAGGAGTAGGGTGCTGGCCCCATATGCCAGAGGTGGTGGGTTCAAACCCAGCCCTGGCCAAAAACCTCAAAAAAAAAAGACAACAGAGAAAAGGGATATTTCACCTGAGTCTTAAAGGTTAAGCAAAAAAGTATAAATCAAATAAGGCTAGGATATCTAAGAATGAGTCTTGAGAAAGAGAGAGAACCTGTAGAAAGGCACAAAGCCAGGTGAAAGTTTTGTGGACAGAGGAGGCAAGAGCCCGAGGCAGGGAGTAGGCAGCTGAGCCAAGGAGGTGGAGACCCATGGGCCCAACTTGCAAAGAACTCTTTACTGGACTGTTTTCCTTCCTCCACCTTCTTGTCATCAGAGTCATCAACCTCTTTCAGAGAGGCTAATTGACTTGCCCGAGGAGGTCAACTCTTGGCCTGCTGCCAACATATTTAGGAAGGATTCATTCAGACAGAATGCTGAGGAGGTTGCCTGTGCTTCAGTCCAGGGGATTGATGACTACACTAAGCTGGCAAAATAAAAAGACAGGGTGCTAAACTGAGCTCTGCTATCAGATGAGCTCACAGCTTCTGTTCACTGGGATGGCCATGGTCAGAGCATTTCGCAGTCTGTTTTTTAAGACTGAATCTGGGTCCACAGGCCTTCTTTCTTTTCCTTCGAAGAGAATGCTCCCTTGACCTCTAAACTGTCATCACAGGGGAAGAGTAAAAGGCAAGAAAGTGAAATGCTAGTACCTCCCTTCCCTAACAATGATAACAATAATAATAACTCCCATATGTGGAGCATAACTTCCTATATCCTAAGCTCAGTGCTTTCTGTTGGCTAATTCATTCAATACTTCTAATAGCCTGGTTTTATCCCCTTTCTACAAAGAGAAAGCAGTTGAACTAAATGTGCATGGTACTCTGGTGGATAGGAATTGTGGGATTGATTTATTCTGACAGCAGTGCATCAAGAAGGGGAAATATAAGAGGGAAAGCTATAACTATCCTGTCAAAACTAGCATCAGGTTGTGACCATGGAGTATATAATCAGGTTTATATGTTGTTCTCAGGTCCCAGGTGCATGTTTTCTGTTATCAATAGAGCAACATCCACCCAGGATCCACCCACACACTGTGGCCACATAATTCTTTGTGTGAACAAGTTAGGAGTCAGCCAGGTGCAGTGGCTCACACCCGCTGGTCCTAGCACTTCAAGAGGTTGAAGCAGGAGGAAGGATTGAGGCCAGGAGTTCAAGGTCTCTTCATCTGTATCCTTTGTAATAAGCTGATAAAGAAAAGTAACCCTAGGGACCAGAGCAACATGGTGGACCAGAAGGATCATTCACCTGAGCTCTCCTAGGATGACTGGGGAAAAAGGGAGAACCCAGCCATATCTGGTGCAGGGATCTTACCCAGAGTCATAGTTCAGGGAGCACAGCAAGGAAATGGTGAGCTAGATATACCGTATAATCTGGAGCAGTGGTAATCTGATGAATTAGGCAAGTGATTGTGACCAGCTGGGACTAGCTGCTCCCCACAGAGGACAGGAATGCAAAGAAAGCTTTCTAGAGTTTTCAATTATTGGGGGAAGCTGTGCATTGAGTGGAAAACTTGGAAGAGTGGGCAGACTCAAGCAGTATACAGCAACCAGATTTGAGTACCAGTGGAGTGGATTTGCCAGAGGTTTGGTGGCTGGTGAGGCAGCCATACTGAGAGGGTCTTGCTGGCTAGGGGGCTACCACTGTAGGAAGGTCATGAGAAGATCTTAGCAGGGGCCTAAAGCACAGCTTTAGGGATCAGAACTCCACTCTTGGGACAGGATGAGGGACTCCCACACCCCACAGGAACTAGAGTCAGGGGCCACTATGAGACCTGCCCCTGAAGCGTTCTTGTGAGCTTTAAAATCCCAATGTGGCAGGGTCTGAATGCTGAAGAAACAATCACTGAAAGCATAAGAGCCATAAAGGTTATTGGCTGTGCTCTCTGTCTCCTAAAAAAAACCACAGAGCCATCTGGTGTCCCGGTGACATATTGCAACATACTGTCATCAAAAGAAAAGACTTCTGTCTGAAGCAAAGGAGGCAGTGAGAAGTAAAAAGGAGGACAAGGATGTGAACAAAAAGAAAGAACATATGAAGAGAAATCAACAGAAAAATTCAGACAATGTGAAAAACCAAAACAAAGGAACTCCCCCAAGGGACCATGAGACAGCCACTACAGAAGACTCCACCTATAAAGAATTAATGGACTCAACAGAAAGGGAATTTAAAATATGGATGATAAATACAACAAAAGGAATGGATAAGAACATGAAAGACAGAACCAAAAATCAGACAAGAGATATGTAGAATATAAAAAGGATATGTGGCAGAGCTTAAGGAAGTGAAGGAGACAATCAGGGAATGGAAAGATGCAGTAGAAAGTTTCAAAAATAGGTTAGATCAGCAGTTCTTAACCCATGGGTCGTGACCCCTTTGTAACAATGAAAATACTTCCTGCATATCAGATATTTACATTACAATTCATAATAGTAGCAAAATTACAGTTATGAAGTAGCAACAGAAATAATTTTATGGTTGGGGGTCACCACAACATGAGGAACTGTATTAAAGGGTCCTGGCATTAGGAAGATTGAGAACAACTGGGTTAGATCATGGAGAAGAAAGAGCCTCAGTGCTACAGGATAAAGTTTGGAAGTTAACCCATGTAGTTATAGAGGCAGAAAAGAAGACAGAGAAAGCAGAACAGGCACTTAGAGAACTACAAGACTCCACGAATTGTTCAAACATACAAATAATAGGGATTCCTGAAAGGGAAGAAGATTATCTCAAAGGAATGGAAGTCCTTCTGGAGACTATCATAAATGAAAACTTCCCAAGTTTTACTAAAGACCCCAACACACTCCTTTCAGATGGATATTGAACCCCAGGTCATCTCACCTCAAACAGAGCCTCTCCAAGACACATTGTAATGAATCTGTCCAAAGTCAAGATGAAAGAAAAAATTCTCCAAACAGCCAGGAGTAAGTACTGACTGACCTAAAGAGGCAGAGCCATTAGGATGACAGCAGACTTTTCAATTGAAACCTTCCAAGCCAGTAGAGCATGGTCATCCACCTTCAACATTCTTAAACAAAACAATTTTCAACCCACAATTCTGTATCCTGCTAAACTAAGCTTCAAAATTGATAGAGAACCCCATGATTGCATTAATGTACATAGCTATGATTTAGTTAAAAAAAAAAAAAAACATTGATGGAGAAATCAAATCTTTTGTGGATATACAAGCACTGAAGAAATTTGGCACAACAAGACCAGCTCTACAGGAAATACTTAGGTCTGTTCTAAGCACTGATCACCACAATGGACCACCAGCAAAGTAAACACCCAGAAGCTAACGGTCAAAACTTAGCTTCCACAATGGTGCAAAGGATAAAACTACACAATGGACTTTCACAAAATAAGATGAATAGAACTCCACCACACTTATTAATTCTATCACTAAATGTCAATGTATTGAATACCCCACTGAAGAGGCATAAGCTAGCTGATTGGATTAAAAAAAAAGCACAAGCCATTCATATGCTGTCTCCAGGAGACACACCTAGCCTTGAAGGACAAATCAAGATGCAGGGTTAAGGGATGGAAAATAGTATTCCAAACAAATGGAAATCAGAAGAAAGGAAGGGTTGCAATCTTATTTTCAGGTACAAGTGGATTTAAAGCAACTAAAGTTAAGAAAGACAAAGGTAGACATGTTGTACTAGTCAAAGGAACAATACAACAAGAAGACATTTCAATTTTAAATATTTATGCACCCAACTTAAGTGCTCCCAGATTTATGAAACAGACTTTTATGGATCTGAGCAATATGATATCCCATAACACCATAATAGTTGGGGATTTTAACACTTCTGAAATAACTAGACAGATCCTCTAAATAGAAACTAAACAAAGATACAAAAGATTTAAATGCAATAGACATATACAGAACACACTATCCCAAAGCTAAGGAATATACATTTTTCTCATCAGCCCATGGTACGAACTCTAAACTCTATCACATCCTAGGATACAAATCAAACCTCACCAAAATTAAAAGAATAGAAATTATACCTTGTATCTTCTTAAACCACAGGCAATGAAGGTGGATCTCAACTCCAATACAAACATTCATCCCCACCAAAGACTTAGAAATTAAACAACCTTGTGCTTAATGATAGTTGGGTTCAGGAAGAGATAAAAGAGGAAATCATTAAATTCCTCAAACATAACAACAATGAAGACACAAGGTAGCAAAACTTATGGGATACAGCAAAAGCAGTCTTAAGAGGGAAATTTATTGCATTAGATGCCTACATTCGAAAAACAGAGAGCACATCAACAAACTCATGAATCATCTTATGGAATTGGAAAAAAGAAGAACAATTTAATCCCAAACCCAGCAGAAGAAAAGAAATATCCAAAATTAAACCAAAGATTAGTGAAACTGAAAACAATGTTAACCATTGTGATGAAAATATGTCAAATGGTCTATGAAGCGAGTGTATGATGCCCCATGATCATATCAATGTATACAGTTATGATTTAATAAAAAAAAAGAAAATAAATAAATAAATAAAAATACGTATTAAAAAAAAAAAAAAAAGAAACTGAAAACAAAAGAATCATTCAGAAAATTAATGAAACAGCCCAGGCATGGTGACTCATGCTTATAATCTCAGCACTCTAGGAGGCTGAGGCAGGGAAATCATCTGAGCTCACAAGTTAAGACAAGCCTCAGCTAGAGGAAGACTCTGTTTTTAAAAATACCCGAGTGTTATGGTAGGAGCTCGTAGTCCCAGCTCCTTGGGATGCTGAGGCAAGAGAATTGCTTGAACCCAAGAGTCTGAGGTTGCTGTGAGCTATGATGCCATGGCTCTCTACACATGGCAAAAAGTGACACTCTGCCCCCCCCCCAAAAAAAAGGAAAGGAAGGAAGAAAGAAAATTAATGAAACAAAAAGTTGTTTTTTTGAAAAAGTAAATAAAATCAATAAATCTTTGGCCAGATTAACCAAAAATAGAAAAGTAAAATCTCTCATAACCTCAATCAGAAACAATAAAAGGAAAAAAACAACAGAAGCCATAGAGACACAGAGATCATCTCTGAGTACTATAAGAAACCCTATGCCCAGAAATTTGACAATGTGGAGAAAATGAACCAATACCTGGAATCACACCCTCTCCCTACACTTAGTCAAGAAGAAATAGATCTCTTGAACAGACCAATTTCAAGAACTGAGATTAAAGAAATAATAAGAAATCTTCCAAAAACAACAAAAAAATGCCTTGGTCCAGTATTCTATCTTGGACTATACTTGGTCCAGTATTCTATCAAACCTTCAAAGAAGACCTTATTCCCATACTGCAGAAATTATTCCCCCCCAAAAAATGAGAAGGAAGCAAGCTTCCCCAACACATTCTATGAAGGAAACATTACCTTGATACCAAAACCAGGAAACAACCCAACTAGAAAGGACAATTTCAGACCAATTTCACTAATGAATATAAAAGCCAAAATTCTCAGCAAAATCCTAGCCAATAAATTACAGCTACACAATAAAAAATCATTCATCATGATTAAGTAGGTTTCATCCTAGGAATGAAGGCTGGTTTAACATACACAAGTCCATAAATGTAATTCACCATATCAACGGAAGCAAAAACAAAGACCATATGATCTGCTCAAAATGCAGCAAAAGCATTTGATAAAATCCAGCATCCTTTTCTAATTAGAACACTGAAGAGTATAGGCATAGGTGGCACATTTCTTAATCTGACTGAAGCCATCTACAACAAACCCACAGCTAATATTATACTGAATGTAGTAAAACTGAAAGCTTTATCACTTAGACCTGGAACCAGACAAGGTTGTCCTCTATCACCACTACTATTCAACACAGTGCTGGAAGTTCTAGCCAATACAATCAGGCGAGGGAAGGAAATAAAGGGTATCCAATTGGGTGCAGAAGAGGTCAAACTCTTGCTCTTTGTTGACGCTATGATCTTATACTTGGAGAACCCCAAAAACTCAACCACAAGACTCCTAGAAGTCATAAAAAATAGAGCAATGTATCAGCATATAAAATCAATTTCCACAAATCAGTAGCCTTTGTATATGCCAAAAACAGCAAAGATGAGAAGCTAATGAAAGACATAATTCCCTTCACTGTAGCTTTAAAAAAAAAAAAAGAAAGAAATACCTAGGAATATACATAACAAAAGAGGTGAAGGACCTCTACAAAGAAAATTATGAAACCCTATGAAAAGAAATAGTAGAAGATATTAACAAATGGAAGAACATTCCATTATAATATCATCATCATACTTCCAAGATATGGAAAAAATAATTCTTCATTTTGTATAGAACCAGAAGAAACCCCATATAGCCAAGTAGTAAAAACAAAGCTAGGGGTACCACCCTACCAAACTTTCAGCTATATTACAAGGCCATAGTGATCAAAACAGCATGATGCTGGCACAAAAATAGAGACAATGACGTTTGGAACTGAATAGAAAAACTTCAAATGAAACTAACATCTTATAGTGACCTGATCTTTGATGAACCATACCCTAGGTGAAGAACATATACTGGGGAAAAGAATCCCTATTCAGTAGATGGGGCTGGGAGAACTGGATAACCACCTGCAAAAGACTGAAACTGGACTCACACCTCTCGCCACTTTCAAACATTGATTCAAAATGGATAAAAGATTTAAATCTAAGGCACAAAACAATAAAATCCTTGAAGAAAGTGTAGAGAAAACACTTGAAGCCTGGGGAAAGATTTTATGAAGAAGACTTCTGTGGCAATTGCAACAACAAAAATAAACAAATGGGACTTGATAAAACTGACAAGCTTCTGTACAACTAAGGAAACAACAACCTTCAGAAGGGGAAAAGATATTTGCATATTATAAACTGGACAAAAGCTTGATAACTAGGATTCATAGAGAATTCGAATTAATCAACAACAAAAAACACCCCAACAATCCCATATATCACTGGGCAAGAGACATAAATAGAACCTTCTCTAAAGAAGACAGATGAATGGCTAAAAACCATATGAAAAAATGCTCATAGTCCTAATCATCAGAGAAATGCAAATGAAAACTACCCTGAGCTATCACCTAACCCCAGTGAGAATGGCCCAGATCACAAAGTCTCAAAGCTGCAGATGCTGGAGTGGATGTGGAGAGAAGGGAACACTTTTACACTGATGGTAGGACTGCAAACTAATACAGCCTATTTGAAAGTAAGTATGGAGAATCCTCCAAGAACTCAAATTAGAACCCCCATTTGATCCTGCAATCCCATTATTAGGCATCTACCAGGAAGAAAAAACTAATCCTTTTATCACAAGGACATTTACACTGGACTGTTTATCATAACTCAATTTACAATCTCCAAAACGTGGAAATGGCCTAAATGTGCACCAATGCAGGAATTGATTAACAAACTTGGTGTATGTATACCATGAAATACTATTCAACCACTAAAAAATATGGAGACTTGACATCTTTTGTATTAACCTGGATGAAGATGGAACACGTTCTTCTTAGCATCACAAGAATGGATAAGTAAGAATCCAATGTACTCAATTCTAATATGAATGCAGTAGATGAGCTAATACAAGGGGGTGCTAAGGCAATGAACAAGTGAGGAGAGGGGAGAAAAGAGGGGGGTGAGAATTCAAGAACAAGGCGGGAGTCAATATCATTATGAGAATTAGTGCCCATTGGGTAAAATCAGTATAGACCTATGGCCAATAGACAGTGGACGTTATTTAAAAGAAAGGAGGATATGATGCCTCCTTTTTTCTTTACTGAGAAGTCATTATTTGCAGTCTTTAACTCTAGTTGAAATAAGGAAAAAATAAAATAAAAATATTGCGAACATTAGAGTAAATATTAGAATGCCGAAAGTTACCACATAATACACATTCTGTAAGTTCCTTTAATAAATCAGCTAAAACATCAATTCCTTAGGTGATTATTAAACAGTATTTCTTGCCATCTGAATCATAATGACAATAATATAATACAAGCTAACTTACCAAGGAGATATAAGTTATTTTTATAAGTAGGTATGTGACATTTAATTGATTTGTGTTATGAGAAAAGCTACAAACATAGCAGAACCTCGAAGTCACCTGGACATCTCCCTTATTCCCATCCCACATCTCACCAATCACCAGGTCAAGACAATCACATTTCCAAAATCTGTCTGAGAGACATTTTCCATTCTTCACTGCTACCACCCCCTTCCTAGTCCACAGCACCCCTACTCAAGCTACTCCTCAGCTGCACTGTTGGGACACCTCCCAGTCAGCCTCACTGAATGTCCCCATGTGTCCACAGCCTTGTGTCTTCACCTTCTTCCCCATTCATTCATCTCAGCAGCCAGAAGGAGCTTTTTGTAAAAAAATCAAAGCTCAGCATGAGACTCTACCCTACTGTGGCTTCCCATTTCCTTAAATAAAGTTGAAATTCCTTCCACGACCTAGAAGGCCATGGTCAACCTGACCCACCCCACCTGTCTAAACTCATGCTATTCTCTCCCTCACTGAGTATTTTCCAGTCTTACCGATTCTTCCTGATTCTTCTATTCTGCCCTGCACCCTAAAACATTCCCACATGCCATTCCCCCTACTTGAATACTCTCCCACCCTATTCATCTACACCTGGCTAAAATTATCTGGACCTCAGTTTAAATATCATGTCTTCATTTTCTGACCCTTAACTATAAGCTTTCATGGAAGCTTCTACAGTTCTATCAATTCTATGATAAATATCTTGTTACTTACTGGAGTATTTATAATGCTCAACTACAAAGTTTGTAAATAACCTTACATTTCATGAACCTAGTAAAATGTCTCATAGAGTAGGTACTTGATAACTCTGTGATTTATAAATGAAAAAAATCAATGAGTCTATAGTTAAGTAAATAATTGAGTAAACATCAGAGAAGAAATACCCCTAACCCAGGTACTAGGACAATTAAGTTCTAGTCTCGGTTCTGGGTGACTTCTGTACAGCCCTCTATGTATCTCTGCCTCAGTTTCCCCTTCTTCACTGTCATCCCTGAGAGCCCTTCCAGTCCTTCTAGGCAATGTAAAGGGAAAATAGCAGGAGACTTCATGGAATTCCCATCTCTCATCCTAAAACACATGCAAATCCACTGGCACAAACTCAGTAAAGCTGATGCCTTGGGACTTTGTCACTCAAAGTGTGGAGTAGCAGCAGCTGGGCATTGGTTAGTGTGGCAGCAGAAATCTAAACATGCCTGCACCCTGCCAAGGTTTCCATTCCCTGGACTTTTCTGCAAAGTCCCTGTGAAGGGATAAGTGTTATTATCAACTGACCTTAAAAGAGAGACATCAGCTTGAATTACCCAGTGAGCCCAAGGACTCAAGAGATGTGGTGGAAGAGGAAGGCTGGAGGGGCCTGAGGCAGAGGGGAGGTCAGAGGGATTCGAGGAGTGAGAAAAGGATTTGACCCACAGCTGAGGAATTTGGAACGGATTCATGCCCAAAGCCTCCGGAAAGAATGCAGCTGCCAACACCTTGATTTCAACCTCATAAAACCTAGAGCAGAGAACTAGTTGAGTTGCACCATGCCCAGACTGCTATAGAAACTGTGAGTTACTAAATGGGTATTTTTTGAAGTCACAAAGTTTGTGATAACTTGAGATGCTGCAATGGAAAACTAGTACAATAAGGCTAGAACTACTCAATCAGAATGTGTGCTTTTGCCAGATCCTCAGATGATCATTTCCAAGGGATGCTCAATGTCACAGTTATCATCACAGAACCTGGAAGGAGGATACTTGGGTTCAAATCCTGTCTCTGTCACTTCCTGGCTGTGTGATCCTAAAAAATACACTAAACCTCTCTGTGCCTCTGCTTCCCCATTTGAATGAAAACAATCTTACCTTTCTGCTAGAAAATTATGATGATTAGAGGATGTAATGCCTAGGAAGCACTTAAAACAGTGTCTCCATGTATTAGGCAAATATGTGTTCATGATTATTACCTAAACCTGAAATTTGGGAGTTATTCTTTTTCCTTCCTCTCTACTTACACCCAATCCATCACCCCATCTAATTAATTTATGATTCACCTCTTGAATATTTTTTGAATATGTTCTCTTCCCTCTTTCCCCACCACTATCACACTAGGTTGGGTCATCTCCAGCCTCCTCTTTGGTTCCTGCTTTTCAAAGAAGCCAAAATGACAGTTTTCAAAATGCAAATTTAAGCACAACAGTGCCCTGCTGAAACCTGATGCTTTGAGAGTAAAATATAGGACCCATTAACAAGTTCTGTGACGCCTGACACCCCCTTATCTCAATTTCAGTTGTGTCTCCTCTCTCTTTCTCTTTCCCTTCCCTCCATCTCTTCCAGCCCCCTGGCCTTCCTTCAGCCCCTCACATTAGCTAAGCCTCATCTCACTGGCCCCTCCACAGACATGGTGCCTGGTTAGCTCCTCCCTCAGCCTGTGGAGTCCCAAGTTCACATTTGCTTTTGTGATTCCTTGACTGATGGCTATTTCTCACTCTAGACCAGAGGTGCTCAAACTGCAGCCCGCAGGCCACATGAGGAGGTGTGATTGTATTTGCTCCCGTTTTGTTTTTTTACTTCAAAATAAGGTATGCATAGGAATTTGTTCATAGTTTTGTTTTTAAACTATAGTCTGGCCCTCCAATGGTCTGAGGGACAGTGAACTGGCCCCCTGTTTAAAAAGTTTGAGGATGCCTGCTCTAGACTGTAAGCAGGAGGGCAAGAATTTCATTTACTATTTCTCATCATTGTATCCCCCATATTTAGTAGTTACCGGCACAAATATTGCCTCAGTAGTTTTTGAATAAATGAATGAAAATACTGTGTCATTTGAAGAGGCTGGACAAGTAGGTTGTTGGTGTGTCTTTTTTTTTTTTTTTTTTTAAGACAGAGTCTCACTCTGTCAACAGGGCCAGAATGCCACGGCCTCAGCGTAGCTGACTGCAATCTCAAACTCTTGGTTTCAAGTGATCTTCCTGTCCAGAATACCTGGGATTATAAGCAGCCACCTCAATGCCCAGCTAACTTTTCTATTTTTAGTAGAGAAGGGATCTCGCTTTGCTCAGGCTGGTCTGGAACTCCTGGCTGTAAGTGATCCTCCCACCTTTTCCTCCCAGAGCACTGGGATCACAGGCGTGAGCCACCCATGCCCGCCTCAATGTCGGTGCTTCTGTTGGTTTGACTCCTACTTGGGGAGAAGGAGAGTGAAGACTAAACTATATCAGATCAAAAATATCAACTTACTGGATGGCTAACAGCTGAGTGGATGCAACCTTTGTGGGCATGTTGAGAATCTTGTTGGAAGTAGCCAAGCACAGAAGGAAGCAGAAGCTGGTTCAGTAAAGGTGTCATTTTAACTACACTGCCAGTCTTAGGGGTTATATAAAAACCAAGAGATGGAAAATCATCTTTCCACACTCTCCCCTCTCCATACCTATTATTTCTTTATGACTGCTACCTAGAAACATTTATCTTCAGATTTCTCTCCACCAAAATATATAAGCATTAGTTTGCAACTATCCCACTAATAGGTTGGCTCTTGTTGTCCTTTATCCTTAATCAACCCACCACCTCCTGCTGTGGGAGTAAAACATGATGATCCAGAGCAGGAGAATGAAGAACCGCCTATGCTGTTCCCACAGAGTGGGGCGCGAGGGTGTGGGGAGACATTCGCAGACCAGAGAGGGCCCCTCGGGTGTGGACTAGGGCAATTCAACTTCTGATGTCTATGCCAGAAAAGAAACTGATTAATAGATATATCATCTAGGAATGTCCAAGCTGGCAAATCCTTTGTGAGGCCAGCAGAACATGAGGGCCTGAAACCTAATGCAGGCCCTGCTCTATGCTGTGATATGTTGGGCTTCCAATCACTAATGTTTCATCTCCCTGTCCCATAAGCTCTAAAAATATGGACACCATATCCAGCACTGAGAGGTCCAGAGACAGGCAGGTGCCTTAAAACTGTAGCTTAATCTGGTGGTTGTCAACAGAGACATCAGTCTCCTTATGTTGTCTCAGGCTAATTACCAGACAACTCTAAAATGGAATAAAGATGTTGTTTATCCTTATCTTACTAAGTGTTTCATATCCAACTCACTGTCCAGGCTGTCAGCAGAATTTCTGACTCTGTGCTGGATCCCTCCTCCTCCTCTCTCTGAGCCTTCTATCACAACACTTACCCTTCTGGATGGTAAATCTGGGATTATCTTTGCAATATGCACTGACCACTTTCTATGGCTGGCGCTAAACAAGGTCTCAGAGCAACAAGCAGCCTGAGCCGGGGCTGAGATGAAGAATGTCCTTCCAAAAGACTCTAAGAAGACCTACAGAAGCAGTGGCTCTCAAATTTGAGCGGGCAATGGAATCACCAGGACAGCCTGTGCAAACACAGAGTCCTCTCTGCCACCCCCAACTTGGAACTTCTGACTCAGTAGGTCCAAATTAGAACCTGAGAATTTTGTGTTTCTAATAAACTCCCAGTTGATGTCAATGCTGCTGGTCCCACTTTGAGAACCACTGACACTGATGTCAGGTACACAGACTAGAGAGACCTGGGTTCAAGTCCCAGCTCAGCCACTTGTCATATAACCTTGGATAAATTATTTAATATCTATAATTCTCACTTTCCTCACCTATAGAGAGCAAGTAATGACAGCTCTGAAGCTGAGGATTAAACCAGATGATGCATCTGGGCACATGTGAGGCACCTCCTCTCCTGGAAGACAGCGCCCTCTCCCCGGCTGCAAGTTCCACTCTCCCTGGCAGGGCGGCTGTAGGAACATTTGGGAGGTGGGCAAGACTCAGCCAATTCGGTCTCCGGGTGTCTTTCTCTAGAGGTGTCTTGTCTCCATGGACAGTGCTCAGATGAGTGTCAGGATGACTCCTCCACCATGTCACCGAGAGAAAACAAGTCTATTGCCTACACTTCTGTAAGAAGGGTGTCCCACATAGCTTTTGTCCTGAGACCAGGAGATTAATTCATCCAAACCCACACAGATAATAACAGCAGAACTCAGAGTTAAAACAATGTTGACTCTCACACTGGCTTGCATTTGTAATCTTGCTGCATTAGGTTTCCATGGCTGCTCTAACAGAGGACTTTAATTTGACACTTTAAAACAATACATATTTATTCTCCTACAATTCTATAGGTTGGTAGTTGGCAATGGGTCTCACTGGTCAAACTGAAGGTTTCAATAAGACCACCCTTCCAGAGGGGCGTTTCCTGTCTTCCCAGCCTCTAGAACTGCCTTCCTTGCATTCCTTGGCTCCTGGTGCTCTCCTCATCTTCAGAATCAGTGATAGAACCTCTAAAGCTCTCACTCAGCTGAGATCTTTACATCACTTTCTCATGCAGTAAAATTTCCTTCTATTTCCCTTTTATAAGAACATTTATGTTTACATTGCGCCGCCCGCCCCCCCCAACCAAAAGGTTGTCTCTATCGCCAGCTCTTTAACTTAATCGTATCTGCAAAAATTCCTTTTGCCATATAAAGTAATATTTGCAGATTCCAGGGATGAGGACCTGGATGCCTTTGGGGGATCATTATTCACCCTATCACGCTTGGATATGGCATCTAACTCTCTGAACAACGATTTTTTCATCAGTGAAATACAAATAATAATATATCCTCATGGGAAGGTGCTGCATGGCACACACCAGTTCACTGCAGAAACATCACTGGATTGTTACATGCTTCCTGCTGTATGCTCGTGTCTATCTTACATTAATGCATTAACTCTATTTACTCTCCTATCTTTGTTTTTCAAATTATTATGAGGGTACAGACGATGTCTGCATTTGTTGGGTAAGGTCCCTGTTGTAGTTGTGCCATCCCCCAGGAGGTGTGCCATATACCCTTACATTGTGCCCATTAGGTGGGAACATCCCCTTCACTCTTCCCCTCAGTCCCTCCCTCCTTCCCCTAACTTTTATTAAGCACTTACTATGTGCTAAGTGCTGTACACACAGAATAACATATGATGAGAGATAGAACATACTTCCTTCCTTTACAGACTATATACTATAATAAAGACAGATGGAGGAGAGAAACCCCAGATGCATTAACATGTGTTATGAAAAGAAATACCGTACCAAGACTCTCAGGAAGTATAAAGGAGCAGGTTGTCAGTCCCCTGGCCAGGAGGTAGGAGGAAGGATTGAGCTGGAGACAGAAGGCTGGAAAGGGACAGGGGATAAGAAGGTCTCCCTGTTGGAGCCTTGGGTGCTGGCTTAGTCCATTTTCTGATGCTGTGACAGAATGCCACAGACCAGGTGATTTATGAACAATAGAAGTTTGTTTGGTTCATAGTTCTAGAGTCTGAGAAGTCCAAGACTGGTCTGGTGAGGGGCTTCTTGCTGCATCATAACCTGCCAGGAGATATCACAGTGACGATGTGTGTGTTCATGAAAGAGAAATGGGAGAGCCCACTCCTACAATACCTAACCCATTCCTGCAATAATGGCATCAATCTGTTCATAAGGCAGAGACCCCATGACTTAATCACTTCCTAAAAGGCCCACCTCTTAATACTGTCACAATTAAATTCCTGTGTGAGTTGTGGGGGGAGGGGGCATTCAAACCACAGCAGGTGCCAAGGGCTGGGACACAGCTGAGAGAGGTGACTAACAATGCCAACAGGGGTCTGATTGTCATGGCCCTGAGTGCCATGCAAAGAAGTCTGGATCGAATTGTTCTAGGAGCCACTGGAAAGTGTAAAGAAGCCCTTCTCAATATCCCAGCCCCTGCAGGGATCCAGGGCTCCTGGCAGGAAACCCTGAAAGCCCTGTTCTCCTTATAAATATTTAAATACCAAATTCACAGAAAGTTCTCTGTGAAGCGAGCTGGTTTCTTTAAGTGCCTCTTGCCTGGCTTTGTCATTGAGACCTGCGTGATTTACACGTTCAGAATTTTATTTTTAGAGCCTCCTGTTACAGTGAGCCATCATCTCCCTTAGAATCTCTATTAATCCCATTTTTAAATCATTTGCTCTTAAAAATATTCTTGTGCCCCAGATCCGACTTAACACCCTAATCTTTGCAGTTCTTTTTATACAAGAATGTTCAAAAGGCAAATTCAATATATAAACTGCTAGTGCACTGGGAAGAGCACAATGATTTTGATTGCTCATGCAATATTTTTTTCCAGCCTGGGTGGTTTTGCTGAAAAATGATTTGATGGTAAGCATGATACACATGTGAATTTAGCTGAAATTGTTTGCTTTCCTGGATGTGTAGTCCCTGAACTGTTTCATCCCTCTACTTTTCTTCCTGAAACTTAGCACCCCTCTCTACTGCACTTTTGTCAACTGATATCATTCTCTCCATGAACTTCAGTAAATTGGCAGTGAACTTCTGTGCTGGAAAGACATTTTACATTAAGAACTGGATTCACAGCAGGCAATCTGCCTGGGGAACACATGTCTAGGAAAGCAGTCATTTTTAACTAACGGTATTTCAAGCCTGGATAGAATAGGGCTGGTGTGCTCTGAAGCCACAAATGTCTAGCCTACTGGAAGCAAAATTACTGTACTGTATGTTGGTAATTAACCTTGTCAACTAACTTTCAGAACAACTCCAGTGTAATACCATGCCCTCTTCTTGGGTTCTACTGCTGTGATTTCTGGATCCTATTATATCCTATTGCAACCTGCATTCCCATCATGACCCCTTACCAGCGCTCTCTGATCTGCTTGCCCTGTTCAACTTTTTGGCTGGTATATTTAGTTGCTTCTAACCATACTAAAATTTAGTAGGCTGTTGTGTTTATGGTTTACTATATATCTCCTGTAATAATGTAACAATGTTAGCTCTACCAGGGAAGAGATCTGTGTTTTGCCTGCTGCTATTTTGTACCCCACAGACCTGGAATAGTGCCTGCCATGCAGTAGAAGCTCCATATCTATATGTTGAATGAATTAACAAATGCCTTTACATGAAACTTTCAGCTGTCAGGTAACTGTTTTTTGCATCCCTACATCCTAATGAACTCATTTATTTACCAAAATGTTCAGATCATTTTATCATGTTCACAAGTAGTTGTCTCCATCACAGGAAATTATTCATGACTTTAAAATTAAGCAACTAGTCCCATGGGAAGACACATATATGCAGACTCACCTATTGATATGTTGAATAAATTAAAATATGTACCAACTACTACAGAGCACAGTAAAAAATCAATGCAGCTGCATAGTGATGTCCTAGGAAAGAATCAAGGAATACTTCACAGAGGAGGCTACTTTGAGTAGAAGGTCACCGGGAGAAGGGGTAGGCACAAACCATGTAGATATTCTAAGTAGGAGAAGGCACCCTGGGCTTGCGGACTTGGAAGTATCTTGGAAAGTACAGAGTAAGCGGATATGTCTTTTCTGGTCTTCCCAAAAGCTGACCTGGAGACAGAGATTCAAGTGCAAGATGATTTGGGGATGGGGAGGAGATGAAAGAAATTGCCAGTGGAGCAGGAGAGTGAGATAGGGAAAGGAAGGCAGCCAATGAAAGAAGGAAGGAAGGCTTATGTTATCACACTAGCTACTGGAGGGTACCAGGGGGAACTGCAGTTCTGTGCCAAGGGGAAACTCTGGACAACAGTGCATAACACAGGCTTCAGAGCTGTTTCCCTGGTGGGACGATAGAGCTGCATTATTCATATACTAAATCCCTGCTGTTGGTTGAGGACAACTCCTGGGGCTCCATTCCCTAATTCTGTGTGCCTGTTACAGCAGCCTTCCCAGGCTGGAAAAAGCCCCAGGCTGGTACAAGCAGATGCTCTCCCTGGACATTGGTTTTTGCACACCGTGAGTCCAAGGGATGTATTCAGGGCACCAAAAGGGCCCGCTACAGTTTTTAAGGAGCACAGCAGGGGATAAGGCTAGAATTTGCAGCAAAGGTGAGATTTTGAAGGTCCTTATGTATCCTTCCTTAGAGCTTTATTCTGTATTGAGGGAGCAGCCCTGGATGATTTTAGGTAAGAGAGTGGTCAGATAAATTTGAATTTGAGGCCAGGTGCAATGGCTTGCACTTGTAATCCTAGCAGTCAGGGAGCCTGAAGCAAGAGCATCTCTTGAACTCAGGAGTTTGAGACTAGCCTGAGCAATTGTGAGTACCTGTCTCCACTGAAAATAGAAAAAATAACCAGTCGCCATGATACATGCCTGTAAACCCAGCTACTTGGGAGGCTGAGGCAAGAGGGTTACTTGAGCCCAGGATTTTGAGGTTGCTATGAACTACGATGGCACCACTGCACTCTACCCAGGGTGAGAGAGTCAGATTCTGTCTCAAAAAAAAAAAAAAACTGAGTTTGAGAAAGACCATTCTGGCTGTAGGGTGAGGAGAAGAAGGGCAGATAGCGAGCCCACGAGACCAATTAGCAAGATAAGTCCCCAGGTGGGAGAGGAATGATTGGATTAAACATCATGTGGTGGTGCTAGAGAGGGGGATGAGCAGCTGGAACAGAGACATGTCTCAGAGATAGAATTGATGGAAGTCATAAGGGATCAGATGTGAGGAGAGGCATAAGATGACTGCCCTCCGCTGGCCTCCCTGATGAGATGCTGGGCCACTCACCTAGATAGGCGGTCCAGGAGGGGTGTCTGGACTGGGCAAGAAGATACAGGTCTTGTTGAACATGGTAAAGCACCCAGTGGAGAATCCAGTGGATGTAGCATTGATATTGAACTCAAGAGAAAGATCTGGACTGAGAACTGTTAGGAATCACCACTCTATAGAAGATAATGAGGCCAGCGAAGCAGAAGAAATCCCAGGATACAAAACTAGAAATTTGCCATGTGGGATGAGTGAGTTAGATGTCACTAGCAACATCCTCCTAGTATCTAGCCCTTTGCCAGCCTAGAGATGACATAGCCTCTCTTATACCTGGCTAATGCTTTGCCATATTTCTCTTTACATCTTCCCGAAATGATTATTTTTCTCCCTTTGCCTAGCTGAGTATGGAGCGGGAACGAGATGAATCGTGTGATTTGGGGCAAGCTCTATAAACTCTGATTATCAGCTTCTCCATCTGCTATGATGAAGATCAGTTTGTATGACAGTCAATCAAAGAACCTTTCTTGGGAGGCTTTGCAAACTTCAACCTCTTTCTCTCACTCCTGACCACAAAAGATATCAAACTCATGCTCTTACCTTAAACGCACTCCTCAGATGCTCCCCAATGCAGCCCCTGTGTAAATTTTCTCTCCTAGCACTGTGCCTTTTACCTACTAATATCGGCCCATCTTTCACCTGAGACTTGGTAACTGATTGAAAAGCAGCTGCCCATCTTTCTGAATGGTCACAAAATCCAAGCCACTGAAACTGCTGTGATGAGAGTCCTTTGTAACAACTCACCTTCCTTCCGTGCGGGTTATATGCTGAGTGTCTTCAGAGCACAGCTCTTATGCCAAACAGTTCTGCTGTCCAAGGACAGGACGGCCCCTCCTCAGGAATGCGTAGGTGATGACCTTTCTTTCACCATCTGGGCACCTAAACATGACACTCTATCTGGCACAATGAATTGAGTTCCCACTTGTTTATGGCACGGTTCTGGGCAGAATGGGCTGTGAACGTCTGCACTGTATTTTACTCCATCAACTCTTATTACGTGTTTGTGTCAGAGAGAGAACACAGCCATCCAAATTGAGCAGGCCCAAAATACAGCCACTGTTAAAATACTGCCTGTGGCATGTGGAGGAACGCACAGAGCTATGCCAAGAGTTGTGTGGTTTCAAAACATCTGCCTGATGGCCCCGACCAGCTTCCCTTACGCCCTCCGGCCCTGGCAGTGCTACTGTCACTTCTTCACTCACCCAAGTCCAAGTCCATTGAATTGACTGCTCTCTCCACTCATCTCCCATATGCACACCGTAATCATTTGTCGATCACAATAGTATTTATCCATCATTTATTATATTCCAGGCAAACTCTGTGCTATATGCTTTAAAATACTTTATCAAATTTAGTCATGAGTACAACATGATTAGGGCTATATATACCCTATTTTGCAGCTATGGGAATGAGGGTGAGAGATGTTAAATAGCTAATCAAAAAAAATCACACAGGAAGCAGCAGAGCTGGGATGTGGCTCTGGCTTGGGCTGCCACTAGCCTGTTCAATATTCCTTCCCATGGTGCATTGATATCTGCCCCTCCTTTATGTGGCATCCTGAAGTTTCCAGTTATGGGTTACATTGTCACAAAGCATATCACTGGGTCCTCCAAATGGACCAGAGAACGAGGCAGGACACGTGTCATCCCCGTTTCTACAGAGGTGATGAAGGCTCACAGAGTTTCCCTGACTTGCTCAGAGTTACCCGTCTGAGCCTTGAACTCGGGCTTTCTGACTCTTTTCACTATTCCCACAAATACCATATTTTCCCTGAGAGCAGCTGCTGCTTCTTTTGAAGTGATCAGCATATGAAATTCCCTAGGAGGCCAGTTTTGGCCTATTACAACAACACTTCTAGTAGTCAGAATTTTCCAAAAATGGAGGAGGATGTGAAGAGTTCTCCTTCTCTTTCAAACCCTGGGCAGTCACTGACCTAGAAAATCATCAAAGGAATTCATCCAGTCCTCAGGGGAAGGGAAAAGTAGATGAGCTCTGAGACCCTTCCAGCCTTGAGATCCGAGAACTGTTTTCTGGGGGCTACCCAGAAACTATTTTCACCATTTGGTTTGCTGTAGTTCAATCCCTTTACACCTGCCTTACTGCAGCCATCTCCTAGTTGACTTCTTGAACTTGGTCTACCATTTCATCTCGTCTCCCTTGACCAGGGTAGTCTTCCCCCAGAACTGTGCCTATCATAGACTTTACCTCTTCTGGCCAACCACACCCATTTGATACACTTCTGTCTGATATTTTATTCCCTGTCTGCACCTTCTGTCCAAAGGCATTTATTTTCCCCAAACCCAGCCAACGCCATCCTGCGCCTGCTTCCAGAGACATCATACTTATTCTAGCCGTTGATTTGTTGCTTTCCTTGGTTCTCTCTCCTTAAATGTTCTCCACTTTCCCTTTTTCCCACCTAACTACATCCATCCTTTCAGGCCCAAGCCAATCTTATCTTAGTTCAACAAACACAAAATTTTAATGAATTCCTCCTAAAGAACACAAAACAAGCCTAGGAAACAATCTACCACTCATGCAGCAGGGCCATGGGGACCCAAAAATAAACAAGAAAAGTCCCTGTCTTCAGGGAGAAGTGTAATTAGAACCAGCTGCTCTTGGAAACCCTTACGTGTTGAACACTTGATTCTACACTGGCTCGTGTTCTTGGTATTTTATGCGAGCTGATTGTGTGTGTCCCACCAAGGGGAGACCCTAAGCCTTCTTCCATCGTGCCCCCAGAGAATGGTAGGCAAGCAGATAGTTACGGGTTATGTGATGGAGAGCCTAGGAATGCATATTTTGACTTTATCCCCAGGTTTACTCATACACACCCACCCACCCCCACACACACACTCACAGACACACACACATGTGCATGCAGCCCACCAATTATTTGAATATCTAGCATATTGGGTGGAGAATGACATTTGAAGATAAAATCCTATCTGCAGTATTTTCTGGGAAAGAGGTGTAGCAACACCCTGGTTAGAGAAGAGTTTGAGGTCTGACCTCTTTAGTTTAACTCGCAGCTCTGTCAACAGCTGAGTGACCTTATAGGTCACTAATGTCTCATTGCCTCATCTTTTTAAACAAAAAAAAAAAAAAAATTAGGTTGATAAAAAACAGCAGTACATAGTACCCTCCTCCAACAGGGTTCCTATTGTAAGGACTAAGTGAGCTAATACATGTAGGGCACTCAGGGCAATTCCTAGCATGTGCTAATCTCCAAATAACTGTTAGCTATCCTTATTATTACAAATTCAATGACTTTGGACAGATTGGTAAAATTTCCTAAGCCTCAATTTCTTCATCTGTCAGATGAGCAATGCTGACCTCCAGAAGAGCACTCAAGAATTAAATGTAAAAACATCAAGAAAGCTTTTTTCTAGAAAAAGACCCCTTACCTGTGACCCAAGGCCTGGATTTATAATCCCCAAACACCACAACTACATCTTTCTGCCATCACTGCTCCTTTAGCTGTTTTGCAAGTTTATCACTGATGCTACCGTAGTAAGCCAGTTGTTTTTATTCCATAGAAAATGTTGGCCTCCTACAAATTCATCTTTAGAAAATTACAACCTAAATTACACAAGATAATTGCAGAAGCAATTATGCAAGTGCCCTGAGCCCATGGGCGGCTTTTCCACAGCCCATCCCTGCCCATTTTGGCAAACTGTGAACAGCAGAGAGAGAGAGAGGAATTGGCCCTGTCCAGGAAGATTTGGGGCCCCAGGCACATCACACTGTGTAAAATCTGGTTAAGATAAATATCAAGAGCAGCCTTGAAAGCAAAAAGGAGTCAAAGCAGGTCAGATAGCAGCTAGAGGGAGTTTGGGAGGAGGAGGAGGGCCTGAGTCACCAGCCCTGCCTGAGAGGATGGCTGGAACTGAATTTCCAGGGAGCGGAAGGTTTCCTGAGTCCCGGAGCTGGGCTCTGACTCCCCTGAAGGCTGCAGACCTAACCCATGGACTGGGCTATAAAGCTTAGGACCCCTAAAAGGGAACCTATTGACCTGGTTTCCTGTTCCCTAGAAATGACACTGAAGCAGCCCCCCAAGGGACCAGCAATATAACTGGTAGCTAGTTCAGGAAGGTACAGTGGCCTCCAGAGCAAACACTGAGGGCCTGCTTGGGGTGGGCTTGGTAATAACTGAGAGTGGAGTCAGACCCTAGGGAGGAGAGTTTAAATGCACTTCAAAGCAGCTCTTCTGCCAGAAGACCTGAATTGTTCTAGAGAAGTTCATGTAGGCTGCTAGCCCTAGAGCAGGCGTCCTCAAACTTTTTAACAGGGGGCCAATTCACTGTCCCTCAGACCGTTGGAGGGCTGGACTATAGTTTAAAAAAAAAAATAAACTATGAACAAATTCCTGTGCACACTGCACATATCTTATTTTGAAGTAAAAAACGAAATGGGAACAAATACAATTCTCACTGCTTCACGTGGCCCGCGGGTTGCAGTTTGAGGACGCCTGCCCGAGAGTGTTCAGTTTCTGGTAAAGTCAGGTGTTTTTGCAAGCTTCTCCTCTCTTCTCTACAGGTTTCTACAGGACTTCTCTGCACGACTAGGCTGGGAAGGCAGTGTGCAGGTCCTCATGGTGGAGGGATGCAAGGGCTACAATGTCACCAATGGAACCAGGCTCAGCAGGACATAGGGGGTGGGGGATGCCTAACAGAATCTAAAGGAGACATCAAGGTAGAAAGTGGCAAGAGCGCTTGGGCTGTACTGTTCTGAAATGTTTTGATGAGTCAAGTATCCTCTCCTGATATTATTAACATCTAAGAAACAATGCCTTGGGTTTCTATTGAGGTTGTACAAATTAGCACACACCCACTTCCTGACCACTGTGTGAAGAGCTGGGTGAAGCTCACTTAAAGTCACAAACAATGTTTTATTATTCCTAAGAGCTTTCTCCATAAAGCAACAAGAGGCAGAACATGGGACAGTAAGAGAAAGAGCTGGCCTGCCTTCCTGTGAAGTATTGGCTTGGGGTACCCAGAATTTTTTATCAAGTTAATAATTCTAGAATTTGTGGATTTGGGGTAGGAGCTCCCATTTTCCTGAACAGAATTTTGGAGTCAAACTGAAACATGCTTGTTGAGTTGCTAAAAGTTAATAAAATGGTTAATGAAATTGGAATCCACTGTCTTAAGTGGTCCCTGAAGTGTTGTGGAGGAAGGAAATCTTTGGAGATATTTTATTTATACTTACCATGCATTTCTAAATCAACCACAGAAGGAACATTACCTGATAGCAAGCAAAAAACAAACAGGGAACTGCGGAGTTTGGAGATATTGATCTTATTTTAGGAAGCTGAAGAGAGGTGAAGTAAGTTATTCAACGCTACCAGGCAATAAAATGTGAGTGGAGCTTTGAGTGTTTCCACCGGTCTTTTCACTCTCTGGTATAGCTTGTTCAAGGGACCTGGTGGTGCTAATTGGAGCAGTAAGAGCTCACTGTTGTGGAGAACTTAGTACTACGTTAGCACCTTCCAAAGCACCGGGCATGTGTTAACAAATTTAATCCATCTGACTATTTTAAGGCACAGCTGTGGCTATTTCCATTTTACAGATAAGCTGACTGAGGCTCAGAGAGATTATATAACTTGTCCACTAAGCTAGCCGAGGCAGAGCTGGGATTCACACCTAGGATGTCTCGCTCCAGACACAGGCGCTTCACCTGTCTTCTGCCTCTCGAGGGAAGGCTTGACTCTGAGTGGGAAGAGGAGAGCTCATTCAACAGAGAAGCAGCTATAGTCTAAAAGCCATGACCAGTCAAGAATTACAGGTTCTGAACCTCACTTGGTGAAATTCTGCTAGGAAGAAGCCCCCTCTGACAGAGATTCATACATTTCTGACAGACTTTGACCTCAGCAGCCTGAGAAGGGCATAGCCATGGCTTTGGAATTTTCCACAGCAAAATTCAAGAAAAGCTGGTTTAGCGCGGGTACAGGGAGGCTGTCTCCAAGGGGATGCTAATAATATAAAATAACTTGTGTAGGTTGCAAGGTCATTGTTCTCAGTCCACAGGGTCATTAATTCTAGTTGCCTCATTGCCACCCACATATGCAGCCAAGACATTCTTCAAGCACCCTCGGGGGCCATAGGAAAAGCACAATTTGGGAACTAGTGCAACCAGAGTTTCAATGATGTTCACAGAGCTAACATTCCACTGCTTTCATACTTTATTTGGTCAGATGCACCTGATCCCCACATCTACCGTATGTTATAATTGGAGGTTTAATGAGATAGCATGATTAAAGTACACGATAATGATAATTAACTTTCTGCCATCCATTGTGCTGGTGCTTTCTCATTGGATCCCCACTACATCCCATGAGAGAGAGACTATTATCTACATTTTACAGAAGAGGAATGTCCGGGAAATATGTTATTTGGTTAATTCCATACAGCTGGAGATGGAAGGGTGCCAAAAATGAAACCCAGGACATGGGTTTGGATGACTCCAAAATGTACACCTTTACCCAACACAGTGCCTCTTGCTATACTGACGTTCAGTAGGCACTGAGCTAACTTGGACTCCCTTCCTTATTTCCACACTTAGGCTTTTGGAAAAGCACAATTTGGTCACTCCCAGGAAAGCACTGGGCAGCCTGACTGATCCAACCCTTCCTCAGTTGCCAAGGGGCTGACACGTTCTGGGTGCCATGATCCTTACACACCTGTCCCCAGACAAACCAGCAGATCTCTCAGATAGATGTGTTAATGAGGACCTGATGGAAGACTAAATTGGAGGTGATCATCGGGACTAGCTACAGCACAGCTGCAGCCTAGGCCTTGGAACGCAACGCCTCCTCTTCCCAGGGGCTTCTCTTTGCTCTTAATTAGAAGTTTAGCTGAAATGTTTGCGCACAAAAGACAGAACATAGGAGAGCCTAAACTAAGCGTGGGTGAGGAAGGATGAGTCAGCATTTTCTGGGTGCTGATACAGAGGAAGAGAAAGACAGTGATTTCAGGAAGTTCCTTCCCACAGGCCAGTGGAAGTGCAGGCTGAGGAATTTTAAAGAGGTTCAAGGGCAAGTTATAAGGGAGAGAAGCTGATTGGGACTCTGCAGGAAGGAAAAGTGCATGTTACGGGTCTCACCCACGTGCCTGAGTTTCAGAACTAAACACAGTGGCAGGGAACATTTTGATCCTTTTAAGCTTTAACCACCTGCATGCTTGCCCTCTTTGTTTAGCTCAGATGTATGAGGGCCATGCTCCTGAAAATTTCACCTGCCATTTTCATCAATTCAAGGAGAAAGGTAATGACACCTCTTTTAAGACCTGACAGCGCTGTGCTCACTCATAGGTTTATAGGTATTTAAGGTGAAGTTCACCCCTTCCTCCTGGGCCTCAGCACTTCCAAGTCTGTCCGTTTCTAAGGGTGACCTGTGCCGGGTAGGTGGAGATGCTTTCCAAAGGTAAATGAGTTAGTCTTTCAAATAATGGTAGTTCATTTCTGTCATTATGTATTAAAACTCAGGTATCCCAGGCCAGGCGCAGTGGCTCATGCCTGTAATCCTAGCACTCTGGGAGGCCAAGGTGGGTGGATCACTGGAGCTGAGGAGTTTGAGACCAGCCTGAGCAAGAGCGAAAAAAGGACCCAGGCATTTGTGGTTGGCACTTGTAGTCCCAGCTACTAGGGAGGCTGAGGCAAGAGGATTGATTGCTTGAGCCCCAGAGTTTGAGGTTGCTGTAAGCTATGATACCAGGGCACACTACCAAGGGCAACAAAGCGAAATCCAGTCTCAAAAATAAAACAAACAACAACAACAACAAAAAACCCCTCAGGTATCCCCTCATTGGGAACTGGGTACCTTTCCCCCCATGAGAGCAGGCCCTTAGAGTCGAAGAGAGAGGGGACATTTGGGGATAAAATAGTAACTCTGATAAGCAAAGAGATTGTGCACACTAGCAGACCTGTGGACATTCTAGGCTCACTCAGCAAAGGTAGCCCAGTAAAGAAAGAAAGGGTCCAGAAATTTTATGCACATAAGATGGGCTATAAATGGATTTATGGCTACCATACTCTGCTTTCAAGAGCATTTTTATGATTTTCCTCATTGACAAGTTCAGTGAGAGGCTTTGTAAATTTATTTTGTTTAATTGCACACAATAATCACATGCAGGCCTTTTTCCTCCCTTGTGTCTGACCCTGCAACCAGCTGTTCAGTGCCCCCCTTTTTTTGTTAATTGACATATAAAAATTGTGTATATTTAAGTTGTACAACACGGTACTTTGAAATATGCATACATTGTGGAATGGTTAGATTGAGCTAATTACCATATATATTACCACACATATTTTTTTGTGGTGAAAACACTTAGCGTCTAATCTCTTAGGGATTTTTCAGTATACAATACATTATTATTAACTATAGTTACCATGCTGTACGATAGAGCTCTTGAATTTATTCTTCCTGTCTAACTGAAATTTTGTAGCCTCTACCATTCTACTCTCTAATTCCATTAGCTCAAGGGTGCTTTGTTTTTTTTGTTTTGGGGGGGGGTTGTAAAATTTTATGGATATGCAATTATACATTTTTATGGAGTAAATGTGATCTTCAGGCACAATCACACAATGTACAATGATCAAATCAGGGTAATTGAGACATGCAAAAACCTCAAACATTTGCCATTTTTTTGTGTTGTAAACATTCCAAATCCACTCTTCATTTATTTTGAAAAAAACATAATAAATTATTGTCACTTTTTTTTAGATTCCACATATAAGTGAGGTCATATGGTATCTTTCTTTCTGTGACTTTTTAATTCTAGCATATTCATCTAGGATTTATTTATTTATTTATTTTATTGTTAAATCATAGTTGTGTACATTAATGCGATCATGAGGCACCATACACTGGTTTTATAGACCGTTTGACAAATTTTCATCACACTGGTGACCATAGCCTTCCTGGCATTTTCTTAGTTATTGTGTTAAGACATTTATATTCTACATTTACTAAGTTTCACATGTACCCTTGTAAGATACACCACAGGTGTAATCCCAAAACCCTCCCTCTACCCAACCTACACCCTCCCTCTCCTCCCTCTCCCCCTTCCCCCTATTCTTAGTTTATAACTGGGTTATAGATTTCATATGAAAACCGTAAATTAGTTTCACAGTAGGGCTGAGTACATTGGATACTTTTTCTTCCATTCTTTTTTTTTTTTTTAATTAAATCACAGCTATGTACATTAATGTGATCATGGGGCACCATACACTGGTTTTATAGACCATTTGACACATTTTCATCACATTGGTTAACATAGCCTTCCTGGCATTTTCTTAGTTGTTGTGTTAAGAAATTTACATTCTACATTTACTAAGTTTCACATATACCCTTGTAAGATGCACCGCAGGTGTAATCCCACTGATCACCCTCCCCCCCTCTTTCCCCTCTCTTTCCCCCTTCCCCCTATTCTTAGATTATAACTGGGTTATAGCTTTCATGTGAAAGCCCTAAATTAGTTTCATAGTAGGACTGAGTACATTGGATACTTTTTCTTCCATTCTTGAGATACTTTACTAAGAAGAAGATGTTCCAGCTCCATCCATGTAAACATGAAAGAGGTAAAGTCTCCATCTTTCTTTAAGGCTGCATAATATTCCATGGTGTACATATACTACAATTTATTAATCCATTCGGGGATAGATGGGCACTTGGGCTTTTTCCATGACTTAGCAATTATGAATTGGGCTGCAATAAACATTCTGGTACAAATATCTTTGTTATGATGTGATTTTTGGTCTTCTGGGTATATACCTAGTAGAGGAATTATAGGATTGAAGGGCAAATCTATTTTTAGATCTCTAAGTGTTCTCCAAACATCTTTCCAAAAGGAATGTATTAATTTGCATTCCCACCAGCAGTGTAGACGTGTTCCCTTTTCTCCACATGCATGCCAACGTCTCCGGTCTTGGGATTTTGTGATATGGGCTAATCTTACTAGAGTTAGATGATATCTCAAAGTAGTTTTGATTTGCATTTCTCTGATGATTAAGGATGATGAGCATTTTTTCATATGTCTGTAGGCCATGCGCCTGTCTTCAAAGAACTTTCTCTTCAAGTCTCTTGCCCAGCCTGCGATGGGATCACTTGTTCTTTTCTTGCTTATACGTTTGAGTTCTCTGTGGATTCTGGCTATTAAAACTTTGTCGGAAACATAACCTGCAAATATCTTCTCCCATTTTGAGGGCTGTTTGCTTGCTTTACTTACTGTGTTCTTGGCTGTGCAGAAGCTTTTTAGTTTGATCAGGTCCCAGTAGTGTATTTTTGAAGCTGCTTCAATTGCCCGGGGGGTCCTCCTCATAAAATACTCGCCCAGACTGATTTCTTCAAGGGTTTTCCCTGCACTCTCTTCTAGTATTTTTATAGTTTCATGTCTTAAGTTTAAGTTTAAATCCAGTGAGAGTCTGTCTTAGTTAATGGTGAAAGGAGGTGGGTCCAGTTTCAGTCTTCTACAGGTTGCCAGCCAGTTCACCCAGCACCATTTGTTAAATAGGGAACATTTTCCCCACTAATGTTTTTAATTGGCTTCTCAAAGATCAAATAACAGTAAGTAACTGGATTCATCTCTTGGTTCTCCATTCTGTTCCAGACATCTAATTCTCTGTTTTTGTGCCAGTACCATGCTGTTTTGATCACTATCAATTTATAGCATAGTCTGAGGTCTGGTAGCGTGATTCTTCCTGCTTTGTTTTTATTTCTGAGTAATGTCTTGGCTATTCGAGGTTTTTTCTGATTCCATATCAAACAAAGTATTGTTTTTTCAAGATCTTTAAAGTATAACAGTGGAGCTTTAATAGGGATTGCATTAAAATTGTATATTGCTTTGGGTAGTATGGACATTTTAACAATGTTGATTCTTCCCAGTCATGAGCATGGTATGTTTTCCCATTTGTTAACATTTTCAGCTATTTCTTTTCTTAGAGTTTCATAGTTCTCTTTATAGAGATCTTTCACGTTTTTTGTTAGATAAACTCCCAAATATTTCATCTTCTTTGGCACTACTGTGAATGGAATAGAGTCCTTAACTGTTTTCTCAGCTTGACTATTGTTGGTATATATAAAGGCTACCAATTTATGGATGTTGATTTTGTAACCTGAGACGCTGCTGTATTCCTTGATCACTTCTAAGAGTTTTGTCGTAGAATCCCTGGTGTTTTCCAGATATACAATCATATTATCTGCGAAGAATGAAAGTTTGATCTCTTCTGACCCTATATGGATACCCTTGATAGCCTTTTCTTCCCTAATTGCACTGGCTAAAACTTCCATTACAATGTTAAGGAGCAATGGAGACAATGGGCAGCCTTGTCTGGTTCCTGATCTGAGTGGAAATGATTTCAGTTTAACTCCATTCAATACAATATTGGCTGTGGGTTTGCTGTAGACGGCCTCTATCAGTTTGAGAAATGTCCCTTCTATACCAATTTTCCTAAATGTTCTGATCATGAAGGGATGCTGGATATTATCAAAAGCTTTTTCTGCATCATTTGAGAGAATCATATGGTCTTTGCTTTTTAATTTGTTTACGTGCTGAATTATACTTATAGATTTATGTTTTTTAATTTGTTTACGTACTGAATTATACTTATAAATTTACCTATATTGAACCAGCCTTGAGACCCTGGGGTAAAACCGACTTGGTCAGGATGTATAATTTGTTTGATGTGTTGCTGGATTCAGTTTGTTAGGATCTTGTTGAATATTTTTGCATCTATATTCATTAGTGATACTGGTCTATAATTTTCTTTTCTTATTGGGTCTTTTCCTGGTTTGGGGAGAAGGGTGATGTTTGCTTCATAGAATGTGTTGGGTAGTCTTCCTTCTTTTTCTACATTTTGGAACAGGTTGAGTAATATAGGTACTAGTTCCTCTTTAAAGATTTGGTAGAATTCTGACATGAAGCCATCTTGTCCCAGGCTTTTCTCATCTAGGATTTAGAGTGACTTTTCCCTAACATGACAGCAAGGCAAAAATCTCTTGATTGAGGAAAAGACATTTAAGAACCAATCCAAGTGTACTAGATTGTCATATAAATTGAGGGTCAGAGAGCTGTTAACATAATTCTGGTTATAAACTATTTGTAAGAGGCTAGTTCACTTGTTTTGTGACAGAATGGAGCAGTATAGAAAATCCCTGTCCAAAGCCCCAACCCATTCATTTTATTCATTCAAAAAATATAATTCCTCTTAGGAGCTTATAGCCTACCGGGCAGAAAAACGACTTGCAAATTCTCAGTTTACATTATACATGGAATTTCCTTTTAATGAATGGTGACCTTTTTATCAAAAAACAAAAATTTGGAGGGCATATTTCATCACTGAGTAAATCACTTTATAGAACATGCCTGCTCAAAGTTCATTTGTTTCCCCAGTAAATTCCTTTTTGATACCCTTACCTCACCAAGTGGTTTAGATGATGCACATACTCACTTCTTTCTTTTTAAAGATAGCAAAACTGCTTGGAATGCTCAAAGGGGATATAGAATCTATACCAGAAAATATTGAAAAAGTATGAGCTCAGTCACAGACACACCTGGGTCACGGCCCCACTCTACCATTTGCCTTGCTGATGTAATTTTTGCAGGATGTTTTAATCTCCCTGAGCCTCAGTTGCTTGTTTATAAAGGAGGTTGTGTGTGGATTAAATGTTATATAGAAAAGCTCTTGTAATGTGGTAGGTATCCATGAATAGGAGCTTGTGTGATTACTACATCACCACTATTTTCAGGTTTTTTGGCCAAGATTTCAATTTGGATATTTTTTTTTAACCACCTGACTGCAGACAGGGGCCAGACAGCAGTGGAAACTAGAAAGATCGACTTTTAATTCTGCCCTTTGAACAACATGTAAGCTGAAGGAAATGAAATATTTGCATGTATGTTAGATCCACAATTTATGATCCATCCTTTCTGAGGGAGTGCCAACCCATGGGCTGCCAGAGTAGCATTCAACAGCTTGTGCACAAACTGTAAACATCAATGCCAAGGCCTATGAGTGAAAAACCAGTGGGACCAGGAAGGATGAGCTTGCCAATCAAAAAGAGCTTGTGCAGGCAGGGGCTCGGAAGCTGACACCGGTCATCCTAGACTCCGGGAGGCCAAGGCAGTGGATTGTTGGAGCTCAGGAGTTTGAGACCAGCCTGAGCAAGAGCAAGACTTTATTGCTACTAAAAATAGTAAAATTAGCCAGGTGTTGCGGGCTGTAGTCCCAGCCACTTGGGAAGCTGAGGCAAGTTGTCCCTGAGAGGACAGGAGAGAGAAGTAGTGTCCTCCAGACACCTCCCAGCTGTGGACATAGGGCTCTCTTTCTCACTGCCTAATGTTCATTCTGCCTTTAGTGGATCCTAAGGAAAGGAAGAAGACAGAGATTTCCATCTGACATCTGTCTTCCTCATCACAAATTCTGTCCACAAGTTCATTGATTTCCATTATCACAAGAGGTCTCCCAAGCCTCACTTCAACAGACTGGCTCCCTAGAACACTTCATGCTCTTTGCACCCTTCCCCAATAGGCAGACAATCCTGACCTTTTTGGCTAAAATTAAGCATTGGCCTGCTAAGGAACACACTCAATTGTGTAGACTCTTTTATTAATTGTGGCAAAATACAAGGTGGCCGTAAAGGTCATATGCAATTTTAAATACCACACTATTTTAAATTGCACCCGAACTTTATGGCCAACCCATATATGTAACATAAAATTGATCATTCAAAGAATCTTAAGTGTGCAACTCTATGGCATTATGATCATTCTCACACTGCTGTGCAACCATCATCACCAGCCCTACTCAGAGCTGTTTCATCCTTCCCCACTGAAACTTTAAGCAATGACTCCCCATTTCCCCTTCCCCCAGTCCCTGGAACCCACCATTCTTCCATATCTGTGTAAGTGGAATCATACCATACTTGTCCTTTGGTGACTGCCTTCTTTGACTTAGCATAAGATCTTCACGGTTCATCCATGTTGAATGTAGCACTTGTCAGAATTCCCTTCCTTTTTAAGGCTGAATGATTGTGCAGAATTTCAAGTAAAGATGTTGTAGTCTCAGCTGATGGCCTCACATTTTGAGCCTGGCTATAAAACTTCATGCTTAATGAGGCTTTAAAAACGGACTTATTTCATTAGCGTGCATTTAGTTGAAAGTGTCGCTGTGTTTATTGTAGCTGGTGGAAAGAAATAAATGTATTTTTTTATATAAATATTGTATTCACATAGTGATAGCTTAAGTTGGAAACTGTGTTTTGGCATCCCTGCAAAGAGATAGTATTATTTGATTAGCACTGAATGATTTTAGGGTCATTCAGTGAAGTCACACTTGATGATTCTTGGCATCTGAGTGATAAGGCCCATGAATAAGGCAGAGGTCTACAGATAATTTAATACTCCAGGGTTGTTCACTGAAATAACCAGATCAAAAACCAAGCAGCTGAATCTCTTCTGGTGTTCCTTCCACCCTCTCTTTTTAATCACCTTGTTAAAAAGTTGTTTTGAACTCATATCACTCTAAGAAAGAGGAAGAGTCGAAGGAGGAGTGAAGGGTAAACATCTACCTATTTGGTACAACGTACACTGTTCTGGTGATGGGTACAACTAAAGCCTTGACTTCAGCATTACATTATAAAATTTTGTTAACAATCCATGTTACAAAAATATTTGTACCACCAAATCTATTGAAATTTTAAAAAGCAGACTCATGTCATAACCTACCTACTTATCTGTTTATTAATTTGTTTAGTGTACATATTTACTTATTTGAATTCTACAATAAATTAGGCTCTAATTAATAAAGACCACTATGGTGGGGCATGGTGGCTCACACCTGGAATCCTAGTACTCTGGGAGGTGGAGGCCAGTGAATTGCTTGAGCTGAGGAGTTCCAGACCACCCTGAGCAAGAATGAGACCCAGTCCCTACTAGCCGGGCATGGTGGTGAGTGCCAGTAGTCCTAACTACTCAGGAGGCTAAGGCAAGTGTTTGCTCTGAGCTACGATACCACGACACTCCGGCACCCTATCTGGGGCAACACAGTGAGACTCTGTCCCCAAAATAAATAAATACTAAGAGGTATAAAAGAAACATATTTCTTCAGGAGAAAAGAGGCCCTTCTGGCCATGTAGGTCTATTATTATTAGCCTAAAATTATTATTATGTTTAAATCATATTTTGTAACTTTGGATAATGTGACATGTTTTCCTATTTGGGATGACTTCATAAATTTTATTTATAACCTAGACTCATCGATAACATTCTGCAATATTATCAAGAGATGGAACAAGCACACTAAGCCACTTATTTGTAAATAAGATTTACAAATATTCATTCCTTCAACTTTTGAGGTATCCTTCTCCATGTGACTCTATTTCCTCAATGTACTTTGAGTGATTATAGGATTAGAAAGGAACTGAAAGGGAAATAGAAAATTTTTGATCATAGGAGAAAGATAATTTGGACATCATAATAATGGATAAGGTGCCAGAAAGAAGAGTTTATTGGATGAGGTGGAGAACAAAATATGGGCCTCTGAAGTCTCTGCTAAAAGTGACTTTTTCTAAAGCTTTTATATATAAGGCCTGCCATAAACATTCAGCTTTGTTGTGCAATGAAGACAGATGACAAGCATTTGCTGCTCCAACAACCTTCTGCCCCCTCCCACCCCACCCCACTCCCCCCCACCCCCCACCCCCAGAAGCATCCCTGTGTCCTTGGGATCTGGCTTCTTCAGTTCAAAATGTGCAGTGGAAAACTTGTGCCTGTAGGGCCGGGGACAGTTGTTTATATAACTACTTAGACATCTACATAAATATGGGAATAGGGGACCTCCTTCTATTCTCTTCTGTTCTAAAGCCAGAGCTTGCTCTCAAGTGCAAGAGATGTGCAGAGTTGGGAGACATGCAGTTTAGCTGTCCTGTGCTGACTCTCTTACATAAGCTTCAAGGTCATGAAGTTTTCTCTGTTTTGTTCCCAGATGGTCAGAGAGAAAAACAAGTTTTAAGAGTCACTTAACTTATCAGGGAGGGAAAAGGCTTGATTTTAGGGGAGAACTTTTGGAGATCAGGCAATGATGGGAGATGTTTGGAAGATATTTAAGACGGAGAAACTGGATGAAGAAATATTCTGAGGAAAGAAAATTAATAACATTAAACAAAGAGTTGACAATGGAAAGAAAGACATACTGATATACCTTCTTTAGAGACAGAAAATAAGTGACTGGTCAAGAGAAGATGGAAGGGAATTTTGACATTGAAAAAAAGGAAGCCAAGGGAACTCATATATCTCATCAGCAAATTAAGAGGTGGTGTCTCCTCTGAGAAAGAATAGGGGTAGATCTTGGGCTTTGGAATGGTTGGCCCAGCCCAAGTGGGGATACAAAGTAGATATAGAAAGAAGTGAATGAAAAGATGGCCATGTAATGGTGATACAGACTCACAGTAGGGCATAAAGAGGTGTGTTTGAAAGGCATATTTGAAATCTTGGAACCTGGCCCAGTACTTTGAGAGTTGAGGTGGGAAGATTGCTTGAGCCCAGGAGTTTGAGGCCATACTGGGCAACATAGTGAGACTCTGCCTCTAAAAACAAAGGAAAAATGAACCAGATATGTCAGCGTGCATCTGTGGTCCTAGCTACTCTGGAGGTTTCGCTGAGCTATAGTGATGCCACTGTACTCCAACTTGGGTGACAGAGCAGGACCCCATCTCAGAAAAAAGAAATCTTAGAAATGGGGAAATCCCTGGTGTTCATTATATCTAAGGTGTCACTTTGTGGGTGCCAATAGAGGCCATTATGGTGGAGCAGATCAAGGAAACTCAAAGCCAAGGTATTAATGCCATATAGAAGCCAATGAGAATGCAAGCAAGAGATATAGGGGAGAATTTAAAAGTTTCACACTTATATCCTGATAGCTCTTTCCTAACCTAGCAATGCATCATCATCTGTAATTAAAAAGAATTTGCGTGTGACTATGGTATAACTCTCAGAACCATCTAAGTAGCATTCAGCTTAGCAGAGCAAGATATTTTTAATTTAAAATTTTATCCTTTGTATATCTCTGAATCTCTCCTACTACATGGCATGTATGTAGATTTTTTTTTAATCCATGTAATGAATGAATGGATACACCATGCTCTCAATGAGCCCACATTTCTCTAGAATATACTTTCTTTGGATTTTGAAGCTTTTATGACTCTCCTTCATGCTTTTTCCATTCAATGTATATATTTTTGAAAGATATATACATTTCATCCAACTCTGTAAATACAAATTGTTGGCACTGGCCTCTGCAAGCAAGATCTACTTCTTCCTACCACATTTGCCCTAGATCCTCTGCTCTTAATTTTGCTGGTGCTTGCCCTGGTAATCACACTTCTCAGTTGGTTGTGCCTCCTATGACAAAAGTGGAAGCACTTACAGCAAGGTTAATAAACAAGGAGTGGGGCGCCTGAATAAACTAAAGGCTGCATAAATATGATGCCTCCTAAAAGCGAGATAATCTCAACTTGAAATTGTCATCCCTGCTAGACAGAACTCCCAGATTTCTTCTGTCTTGGGACTGATACTTACCAAGAATGCCACCTATCTATTCAACACCTTCATCTGAGTTCATGAATGATGCTCCCCACAGGGATCATCATTGTCATAATGAGACAAACATGTCCTGGATTTCAGCCTCCATGTGATCACTTAGGCAGGCTGGAGTCTTGTGCAGTGAACTACTGGCTTACCTGCATTCTTTGTTCCTGCTTGTTGGGCCCTCTTTAGGACCAGCTCTCCTGGGATGTCTCCAACTCATTCCTGAGCTAAGAACTGTACTAAAAGATTCCCATTCCAAGGTATACCTTAGTAACATTGAGAAGACTAGATTGTAGACAGATTGTAGGGTGTATGAGTATGCTGTTCTTAGATACTGGCACCACTTTCCCTTTCAGTTAACAAAACTAACAGAACATGACATGAAAGGCTTAGTCTGCTATGTGAGAGCAAACTCTGATAGTCTCATCATTTTCATCTTTGTGGTTTAGTGCTAGCAAGTGGGACACACATGAGTATATATGTAAGGTCTATGCACATACAAACTACGTCAATTCAGTAAAGCAATGGGGAAAGGCCAGAGGATGGGTTTCCCTCCATCCCTGACCAGTCAGATCAAGGTTTCCATAGCTTTGTTCAATCACCTACAATAAATCAGACAGTAAATCTTAGAGTTCCAGTGAGACAACTTGATTAAACTCTGGGTAGGTCCTGCTACATCACCACACCATCTGGATCTCAGATTCAAGATGTTCAGACACACTCATGGGACTGTTAAGGTTGGGGAGGTGGGTCCAGGGAAGGTTGTAACTTTGCCAAAATCTGAAAGTATTATTTTCTGAGCATGATCAGGTTTCAAACTAGAAAAGGGGGCTCTTTGGATCTGACTGAAGACGTCTGTGGAGTTTTAAAAAGATAATGGCAGGGAGGCTGAATGTGGTGTAGGTAGGAAGGTGGGGGTCAATGAATGGGAGCCCATACTTGAATGATCACCTTCATGGAGGCTGGCCTCTCTCTCCCCTCTTTGCCATATAAGTCATTTCTTAAAATGTTCACAAGAAATTCGTGAGTCTGGACGCACTTCTGTGGCAAGGCCTCATTAGTGTTTTTACTTGGGAAAGATAAACTTTCCAGTTAAAGGAGAATTCTCTGGCTGTCTCTCTAATGTTACTTTTTCAGGGTGAGACATAGCTCACATCTGCCACATGTCAGCCAAGACTCAAGTCCCATTCCTGACCAGCAACCACAATCCCTCCCCCTGCCCCCGGCCTTATGGGGTGGTAAGACAAGATCTGGGTGGGTCCTATTCATTGCTTGATTTGAACCAAGTCTATAACTGAGGTCTCTGTGGGCAGCAGGCCTTGGCTTTTAACAGGAAAATCAGTAGGAGCTCAGGAAAGATGTTCAGCAGGAAGCCCCCCTTGGCCTCCTCTACTTAGAAAATGTGTAACACATGTTGACTAGATTCAGAATTATGTCATTGCCTCATAACTTTTTAAGGTTCCAACTTCTGGGGCCCCTGGGAGAGGAGCAGTTGTTAGGATAAGGTCAAGATTTAGGACTGGCAGCCGAAGCCATTCAGGCCCTCCGCTCGCCATGCTGTCTGCATTGCCTTCAGGCGGCCGCAGAGAACTCTGACTGCTCTCAGACTGACAGCATAGGCAGCCTCACCATGTAGAAATGAAGTAAACAACTAGATTTTGTTCCCCAGGAGAATTCATTGACCAGCACGGCCATTGCCAGACCTGTGACGCCTCGTGTGCCCATTGCCGGGGGCCAACCCAGGAAGACTGCACGGGCTGCCCCGTGGCAAGGTGAGTGGCCACTCAGAGCCTCCTAGTGGGAAGAGGGAGAGAGAAGGAAGAGGTGCTCACCACCCCAAGGGGCTACAGAAAAAAGAACCACACTCCAATCTGTGGTACAGGTATTTTCCTTGGTCTGGCCACAGACCACACCTCCGTCTCATCCTCTCTCCATGAGGGTAGTGCCGACTGCAAGGACCAGTTCTCTAGACACTGAAAGATTTACTCATTAGTTAATATGATGCCACTTTATGGGAATCTCATCCCTTCTTCACAACCATCCGTCAACCAGCACTTCCTTCTGCTGGTCAAATACCTGCTCATTTCTAGAGTCATTTGTAGAGTGAATTGTTCTGTGAAGGCATTGCTGACATCTTCCCAGGAGAAGATGCTTTTCCTTTTTCTGACCCTCATGCTCTATATAAGCTTCTGTAAGAGTGCTGTGAAGACATTCATTTACAAATCTATTTCTTCCTTAGACTGTAAGCCCCTGAGATACTCATCTTTATATCTCTAGTACCAGCCACAATGCTAAGATACTAGCAGGTGCGCAATCCATGTTTGGTAACCTGGTGAATCAGGGAATACCAAGTATGTGTGTAAGATGAGCATTTCTGAGAATTTCTGATGAAAGAAGGGGAAATTGGTTGTACTTTTAGTCAATGCTCCTGTGATCCTAGCACTTAGGATCAGTTGGCTGCTGAGTGTTTGAATGAATGGCCCCATCACTGCCCCCTGATAAAGGTGCACGAAGCAGGGTCTCTCCTCTGACCGTGACCAACAGCCTGCCCCAGCAGCACGCACTTCCCATCTCTAGTCTGGACATTCCCTTTGCTTTGCATGATGGTCATTTTATCCTAATTCTTCCTTAGGACTGTAATACCCTTGTGAGCAGGGGCTGCGGTTTATTTGTCCCTTTATTCGCCAGTGACCAACACATAATAATTCAGTAACTGTGTTTTATAGAACTTGGTAAAGTGTGTAATCAGTTTTGTAGGTTTGGCTCTCAGAATGAGGAAGGAAGAAAGGAAAGAAGGGGAAAAAAAAAGAAAAGAAAGAAGGAGGAAGGAAAAAAGAAGACACAAAAGAATAATCTTAAAAATTTTCAATGCTAACCGTGAGAACCCTTTTCCAGGGTCTCTTTAAGATATCCATCCCTCTAAATACTGAATTTGCTTGACAACAGCTTCAGGGAACACTGTAAGGTACACATGACATTCCCAAAATGAGGTCCTGTTTCTTCTCTAACTTCCCACCACATCGACAGTTAATTCTCATTGCATGTTTGAATATCTTTTGAATAAGGGGGACAATTTAGCCTTTGCTCCATAAGGCAGCTACCATGATTCCTCTATACTTTTATAAACCCTTGAGTTTAGCTTCTTAAAGACAATTGACAAAGCTCCCTCTGCAGGTGTGTTTTACATGTAAAGTCCTGCTATGCTGGGGTCCTTGTTGACCAAGCTAATTTCTCACCCCAGCCCTGAAGAACCAGTTAAAAGCACTTAAAATGATCTCTGTTGTGACCCACCATCAAGTGTTTTGTTTGATCTGTTTCAACAAATTTCAAGGAAAAAAAAAACTTTTTTTTTTTTTTTTTTACCAGATTTCATCCTATCAGAACACTAAATCACCAAGAAATTATATTAAGTGTCCTTGTGGTGGTTTTAATTAGCCTAAGCCAACAATTAGCATAGAAGACCAGCTAACTCTCACTTGCCATTTCTTCCACTACAGTTCATATCTATCTCTCTCTCTCTCTCTCTCTCTCTCCCTCTTTGTCACATACACACCCAACTCCTAGGACCTTCTGGAATATTCAATGCCAACATTAAGATCTTCTCTGCCCTGCTCTTTGGAACTTGGCCATTTCTCTGCTATCAGCTGTGTTGGAGCTGGAAGGCTTCACTACCTGTGAAAAGGTCAAGAGCAGGCATGAGTTGGGAGAGAAGCTCTTCCCCTGTAGAAATGAGCTTTCCTGGGTGTCTCAGGAATCCATGAGTTGAATGACTGATGGTCCTTGAGTTGGCTTTCAAGAAAATAATCATCAGCCTCCTTTTCTGCTGTCATGGAGCAAAGTCTCTATTCTCCTCCACCAGGGAAAAGTGTTGATGTCTATTGAAAACTATGGCCATTTGAAATGGGGCTTTTCTTCAAGTTTCTTAGCAATTTTTCTTGAGGGGGATGGAGAGTGTTGGCAAGTGATGTACTTCAGAGCCTTCATTTAAGTTATCTTCCCTATCATTCTATCTTTCAAAATAATCATGCTCTTCTAAAAATTGGGTATGTCGCCTAAGCTATCCTTAGGAGGACCAGGTGGTTTAAAGAGCAATTATGTGCTTGAAACTTTCTTAAAATCAAATCAGAAAGGCAGCTGTTTTCCTACATAAACATCGACGTGTTGTACTGTCTACTTCCTCCTCTGTTTCTGGATGATTTTTAATGGTTCCCGTTGAGAGAATTAGATCACCTCTCCCAAGAAATGATTTCCCCAAAAATCAATCTGTCATCTCTTCCTAAGGACAAGCTGACGATGTACTTTACATCCCTTTCTCACCTGGATTTAGCAAGAAAATGAACCCTAGAATAAACTTGCCGCATTCTCCTTTTTAGCAGAACATTGAGTAGTCACCTTGATTAAATTCCTCAAACGTTCTTATGGGAGTTTTTCTTACAGGAATATTAAAAAAAAAAAAAAAAAACAACCCAGCCACATCCAAATTATTTCCTTAAAAATATAGCTCTGAAACCAGAGCCTGGGTGGGCCTAGGAAATTCCCCATTGGCACTAGTGCCATCCACTAAAGTTCTGGGCTGGGAGAACAGGCACCTCATTCTATGTCACAGTGCAGGGGATCTGTTTTGACGTGGCTAGCCAGATGTGCGTGAGTGTTTGTTTAGATCTGGACTCCACACTCTGTAGTGGCCAAAACAACTGTTCACACCAGTGGTGCTGGGTTTGGTGACCAGAATTGGTGGGGCTGAGTATACTACTGAGTGAGGTGGCCTTCTGTCACATGTTGTTGGTTTGAATCTGTTCTGTTTCCCAACTATGCAAAAAACACAGACCTTCAGGGTGTCGGAATGAAGGAGATGGAAGGCTACAAGTGGCATACTATTCAAGATGCCTTCCTCTGGCCCCAGTTTCCTCTAGTCCTGGGATTGAAATGGCCCACCCTCCATTTAAGAGTTGACTCTAGCTCTGCAAAAGTGCAGTTTAAACAAACCAAGGAACAAGTAGCTTCTGACCTACATCCAGCCTGCCTTTTGTGTGGTGTCTGGCCTGAGTAGAGAGAGGAATTAGAGAGAGAAGGAAGTCCTTCCCTTTCCTTGCAGGCCCGCTCAGCTCTCCTAGGCCTGGATGCAGCATTATGCCCGTACGAGCTTGTGCCAGATACACAGTTAAACTGCACAACTAATGCAATAACTCCTGTTCTAAGGGAGCTCACCTATACTACTTAGGAATCATTTAGCAAATTCCAAAGTAATCCAGCCTGTCACTGAGCAGCAAGGCTCAAAGAGTGCTCTCCAAACCAACCACATTAGCATCATCTGGGAATTTGTCAGAAATGCAAATTTTCAGCTCCCTTCTTTAAAGATCTACTATAGAAACTTTGAAGGGTGGAGCCCTCATCATCTGTTCACATTACCTATCTGACTTGTGAATTGTTTTTGTTTGTTTGGTTGGTTGGTTGTTTTGAGACAGACTCTCACTATGACACTCTTGGTAGAGTGCCGTGGCATCACAGCTCACAGCAACCTCAAACTCTTGGGCTTAAGTGATTCGCTTGCCTCAGCCTCCCAAGTAGCTGGGACTATAGGTAATGCCCAGCTACAATGCCCAGCTATTTTTTGGTTATAGTTATCATTGTTGTTTGGCAGGCCTGGGCTGGATTCGAACCCAACAGCTCTGGCGTATGTGGCTGGTGCCCTACCTGCTGAGCTACTGGCATCAAGCCCTAAATTTGTTTTTTTTTTTGAGACTGAATCTCACTTTCTTTCCCCTATAGAGTACTGTAGTATCATACTCACAGCAACCTCAAGCTCTTGGGTTCAAGTGATCCTCTTGCCTCAGCCTCCTAAGTAGCTGGGACTATAGGTGCTCCCCACAATGTCAGGCTATTTTTTAGAGATGGGGTCTCGCTCTTGCTCATGCTAGTCTCGAACTCCTGATCTTAGGCAATCTACCTGCCTTGGCCTCCCGGAGTGTGGATTACAGGAATGAGCCACCACGCCCAGCCCCAGAGCTTCTTCCTTCTACATTTGATTCTAATTATGATATCTTGTTCACCTAGAATTTTTGAATCAGTAGATAAATAGAAATAAAGATGTGGCCAGGCATGGGGGCTCCCAGATTACCATCATAGGCTCCTGCCACAATTCCCAGCTATTTTTTAGAGATGGGGGTCTCATTCTTCCTCATGCTGGTATCTAACTCATGAACTCAAGCTATCTACCAGCCTTGGCCTCCCAGAGTGCTAGGATTATAGGCATGAGCCACCATGCCCAACCTCTAACTCCTGAATTTGTTTTTGTTATTGCTTTTTGTTTCTTGTCTAGACAGAGACTTACTCTGTTGCTTCAGGTTAGAGTACTGTGGTGTCAGCCTAGCTCACAGCAACCTCAAAACTCCTGGGTTCAAGTGATCCACCTGCCTCAGCCTCTGAAGTAGCTGGGACTACCGGTGCCACCACAACTGGCTAATTTTTCGATTTTTAGTAGAAATAGGGTCTCGCTTTGCTCAGGCTGGTCTTGAACTTCTGACCTTAAGTGATCCTCCTGCCTTGGCCTTCTAGAGTGCATATATCTACTACAGGCATGAGCCACCCAGCCCCGACTCCTGCATTTGCTAAACATTTTGTATTTTTCTGAGCAGAAATCGTGGAAACAACTTAATCACATTTGCTCTTGTGATTACTTTGCAAAGAGAAAAATGAAGGAAAACTATAAAATATTAACCATGACATTATGATATGTACTGTGCACATATATAAAAAACCAATGCCATTGTAGGTATTCACAAGTATAGTCAGAAAATAGAGACTGCAGTACCCATAAATCAGGAAATGCTTTCAAAAAAACGGCCCTCAAAATCAGAGTTCATTGATTACTTGCAGTGTGCACAGGCCAAGTTTATAAGTAGCACCTAAGCTACAGAATCGTGCTTTGTTCTACCCTTCAAGAGCCTTGGAGCTCCCATTTCCCTTGCAAAGTGTGAGCATGCTGACAGATAAAGGAAAAATATTTTTCCAAAGTTTCTGGAATCAGAGGCTCTTTTATTGCATGCAAAGTTTACAGACCCCCATCTGAGTGTTGGCTAGATTTTGCTGGGGTCTACAATTTGGGTTCAATCCCTGTGGGCACGAATTAGCTTGTTTGGAACCAGAATCCTACTGCTTTCCCTTCCTGTTTCTGGCATGCCTGGTGTTGACTCCAAAACTTGAGCCAAGGATTGGTATAGGACTAAAAGTTCACATGTTCTAAGGTGATCAGTCCCAGGCGTCCCCTTGTCTTTGGAACAATGAAGTCAAATAAGTGGGGTGAAACACGAATATCACATGTTCTGATCCTTAGGACCATTTGGGAAAGTCACTGATCAATTCTAAAACTCTGCTTTTCCTCTAGGATTTTTGACGATGGCCGCTGTGTTTTGAACTGTCCTTTATGGAAATATGAATTTCAGAACCAGTGCCATCCATGCCACCATACCTGCCAGAGCTGCCAAGGAAGTGGGCCTGCCAACTGCACCTCCTGTGGCTCAGGTGAGGTCTGCTGCTCCTCATGCGTCCTGACCACAAACCTGTTCTTCTCCTGCTGGACACTCTTGCCTCACTGGCCTTGTCTCTGGGGTTGAAGGTTGAGATTAGACAGCTGTTCAGTAGAGAGAAAGCGCAATCTTGAAGTTCCTGCTTCTTGTCAGGACATGAAAACCTTGCTCATTGTAGACACGGACTCATTGCCCTTAAAAAGATGAGAGAGAGAAGTGAAGTGAGATCTTCCCAGAGAAGGAGAAAGAAAGGCATAGAAACATGAGTCAGACAGAGATAGACAGTGAAGCCAAATTTGTTGAGATAAAGTGAAAAGCTAGGGAATTCAGAAAGACATATAACATCTCTGAGAGAAGTATCATATTAGAGGCTGTGTCAAGGTCTTCTTGGAGCTGGGCTTTGCCATTTAGAATTGTCAGAGCCTACAGGAACGAGATCATCATTTCAAATGATTACAAAGGAGAACTTCCGTGTTCAGCTTTTCCTCCTCTGCAAGTTCTCTGCTGTCACTGGATTGTATTCTGTGGTCTCAAAGGTCCTTCTGTGACTCTTCTCCAGCCTCAGCTTATATGTCTGTCCCCCACTTTAAACTCATGTGGGCTAGATTCATAATTGGCCTACATAATACTTTTTATTTGAACCAAATTTCAAAATTGGGAAATTTCAAATAAAAACTTGGATTTCTTGTTTCTCTTAAAAACTCAGAAGATTTGCCAGTACGGGGCATGCATTTACCAAATCATTGGCTGGAGTCCCAAAAACGTTGCTCTTCCTTTCTCCATAGTCCACACCATTCCCAGGCTTATTCCAAGGCTCTCAATTACCATCATCACACTTACATCATTTTTCTAGAAGAAGAGCATTATTTATCTTTATTCTTGCGTACAATAAAGCCAAGAAAAATAAAGAACAAATTGAGAGTATCAAGCAGTGAGATACACATTTCTTTGCATACATTAAAATCACTGCTTAGTGTCTCATGTATAAACAGCATACACCTATGTCGTATTTTATCTCTAGATGCCTCATTTTGCTTTCTTCCTCATGTATGAGATGGTGATAATGGTTACCTCTTTTAGAGTTATTATGAAAATTGAATGAGATGAAATGAGATAGAACAGTAAAGCATTTAGAAACAGGGCTGGACATATAGTAAGCACTCAATAAATATTAACTATTCTTATTTTCATTTCTGTTGATCTTCATTATGGTAATTATTTGTAGCTGCTTACTCCTCTGGGCATTTGAGTTTTTTTCAGCCCCAAAGACTTCACTTGAGATGTTTACACTCATTGTCTGGCTGATGTCTTCCCTTTCCATCTTGATTTCAATGTCATTTCCTCAGTGACAGCTCCCTAACCTCCTTGTCTAGGTCAAGTCACCTTCACATGCTCATTCTTGGGTCCCTGGGCTTCCCCCCTTCACAAGCCTCACAACATTTGATATTTATCTTGCTCATTACACTCTGTGCCTTGTAGGAGTAGTGAATGGCTTCTACCCCATTTTCTGGTGTATTTGAGTACTAGTACTAAATCTGGCTTATTGAAGTTGCCCAACAAATAACTGAATGAAAGAACATCAAGGCCAAGATTCAGAAAACTTGGCTTCTAATCCCAACTTTGTCACAAACTAGAAGACACTAAACTAGTCATTTCACCTCTTTAAGCTTCTCCTTATTGTAAGAAAAGAAGAAAAAGACAAGTGGATGTCAATTATAAAAACACTTTTATGTCTCTATACATAGCACAAAATTAGAAAGAAGTTTAGATGCCACACACACATCTACTCTTCGAAGCATCCTACAGCTTCGAAGAATAGACCAATCTACTCTTGTATGGACCAATCTACACATAAATGTTCTGCCATTTCTTCTCTATTTTCTATTTGAAAGACTTTGTTTAACCCATTAACTTAAACATTTATTGTTTCCCTCCCTTTCCCCTATATAAGTTACTAACACATTGAGTGCCATGGAAAATGTAATAAATAGCATGATCATCACCTTCAAGGAATTTATAATCAAATAAAGATGTTTGTTCTCGTGTATTACAAAACAAAAAATATATATTTGATAAAGACCAAATGAATGGTAGAAATCCTACCATGAGTCAGAGAAGAGGCATCATTTCCAGCTCTAGTGAGCAGAGAAGGCTTCTTGGAAAGGGTATAGTTTAGCAAGCCCTATTTTAGCTCTGCCTACCAAAAGCAGCACATCCCTACTTCAAGAAATATTAGCACAGCAATAGTCAGACCTTTCTGAGACAATGCTAAAGAAGATGGATGATTTAACTAAAGAAGTTCCCTACTCATAAATGGAAGCTTTAAAAAGAGGCCAATGATCCTTCAGCTGGAAAGTCCCATGTACCCTCATAAGCCTTTACCACCCGTTTGTAGAGATTGTGCCCCTATTTTAATTTTAACTTCATTGCAGTTTAGGTATGAATCCTTTTGGAAATGTGAACCCTCAGCTATGTTGGAAATTCTCTTCCAGATTTATCCTGTACCAAACTGAACCTAAAGCTAAATTTGACCTATAACACAACAGCTACCATTCAAGACGTTGAAGTAACCTTCATCAAGTTTATTTTCAGAGTCCCTCAGCCTTTCTTTCATTCTTTCTAGCAGTCCTTTTCCCTTTGGGCCTTCAACCCTCAGGCTCCCTTTCCTGCTGCAGACATCCAATGCCTTCATGCAGGTCCACCTTCTCTTCTAACAAAATCAGATGCCAAGAAATGCTCTGGTCATAGTTAATTACTCTTCAGAATAAACAAAAGCCAGGATGAATCTCTTTCAGAGCTCCTAGAATTTGCACTCCTGTCTCATGTTATTCCATGAAAGATTTGGGGGTCTAACAAAAATATCTACTCTTCTACTACTAGAACCACTTTCTCCTACATAACTATTGTAGTAATTTAAAAGTGGAGACCCTGGGAAAACAGCCAAAGATTTATGCATGGTATTCAAGTCTCTGGGCTATCCAAATGATTGTCTATAACTAATTGACTTGGCATAGTACTCAGGCTATTAGTTATATGACCAGATCTTGACATAATCCTGGACCAAATGTGTGGGGACCAAAAAAGCTGCCCATGGTCAAGGCATGTATGCAAACTCGCTGTGCATGGTTCATGTATTTAAAAAACTTAGACCCCTCAAATCTCTGACCTTTAACCTTAAATTATGATACCCAAAGAAGTTCATATAATAAAGTTTTATTGTCTAAACAATAAAAATGGGATTAAAGAACATTTCCTCTGATATCTGAGCCCGTCATCATTCATTTTTATTTTATGATTGCTGACCCTATGGGATATAGGAGGAAAAATGAATATTGCCAAATATGAATTCATTTACTCAATCATTCAACAAATACACATATTACAGTAAGCCATATGAAAGGACCATATTTACAGGCTAAAAAATAGTCAAATATCAACAGTTTCCTGTGATTTAATCAAACGTGAAATTGACTCTCAGTTTCTGCACTTGCAACATGGGGTTAGTTCTGTCTTTATCCACAAATGCTGCAGCCTTGCATCTGGGAGATTGGTTTTGGACTTTCATGTGGTAGATCGCATGACAAGTGAACACTAGAGTTTGCTGGTTCTGGGTAACACAGATCAGCTGCTCTTCTGAGGCAGCAACATGCAGGAAATCTGATTTAGAGAAGAAGGCTATCTGGAGTACACCCTCCATAAAAACTCTAGGAGAGCGGAAGTACTCTAGCTGCACCTATATTAACCTCAGAGTTGTTTGTTTGTAAGTGAAGGAACCCTCAGGAAGGCATGTAAAGGAGTCAAAGAGGGGTGCTTGGTCTAGGGCTTCAGCAAGGCTGCCCCGCTGGGAATGGGCTGAACTTAGGTGGTGATACAAGGCTATGATTTTGATAACTCAAAATCATTTTAAAAGACTGCACTTTCATAAAATGTGTGTATCATTAAGCATCTGTTTATTATCATGGGATCTCCATAGCCCCCAAGTCTGAGAGCTTTCACAGATACCAAAAGGAGCCCTGGGGAAAGTTAAAGACATTTTGAATTGTAGTTATTCACAGAGCATGGCTTGTGGTTTTGCAATGTTATCCCAGATAGTAGTTGCTGTTCATTCAAATATATAAAAAATTAGAAAATCATTCCCTGCAAGGAAAAGTCTTCAACTACAAACATATAGATATTATACTTTTCATTATATCCATTCTTATATTCCTGTTCCCCCAAGAGCAAAAGTACTCACTCATATCTTTTTTCAATACAATGGTTTACAATTTACTAGCTTCAAGGCTAATATTGCACATTTTCTCTCTTTTTGTTGGCCCTCTCACTGTTCAGACAAGCGTGGCCGAGAGTACTTCCTGTACCAGGGAGAGTGTCGAGAGAGCTGCCCAGCAGGTCACTACCTTGCCAAGGGGCACAGCTGCCTGCCCTGCCCGGACAACTGTGAGCTTTGCCCCAGCCCACATGTCTGCGTGAGATGCAGGGCTGGCTACTTCGTTGTGTCCACCAACCACACCTGCCAGAAGTTAGAGTGTGGACAAGGTGATCCTGCTCTGGGGCCCCTGCCCAGCCCCCGGAGGTGGGAGGAGGGGTTATATCCTGCATGTTCTGGAGAATGGAATTGCCTCTGTGGCTTTAGTGTCAGTGCTTGGGATGACTTTGCGTGACTCTGTATGTCAAGTGGGGACAGTAGTACCTGCCCCCCTCTCTTTCCCCACACATCCTTTCTCAAGGCTTCCCTAGACCCTATCCAAGGTCACAGGAGTGCAGTTAATCAGATAGATGTCGTCTTGAATTAGGGAAGCGGAGATTGTGGAAAAATTAGATTAGAAATCTAAAGTTCTGACCAACACTTTTCTTCTTCCCAGTTACTAGATATAGGACCCTGGGCAAAACAAAAGACACTGCCCCCGCCTAGTGTCTTCATTTGTGAAAGGAGAGCCTAGTTCCAAAATAGAGTTGTTGTGAGAAGCAAGAAAGAATCAGCCTGCCCAAAACTACTTGAAAATACTGTAGTCTTTGTGACTCATATGTGTTACTGTTATTGCCCAGTTTCTTATCTCATATTGGAAGAGGGAACTTTAAAAACAATACACAATTATGGCTCTCTTCTGTGTAATAAAGCCACAGACTGTCGCTCTGCTCTGAATCAGAATTATGCCTTACTGGTGCAGAAAAGAGTTCCAGGACCTTTTTAGAATTATTACAACACATTCCCGTAGCTCAGGGGTTAGGGCACCGGCCTGTGCACTGGGGCTGGTGGGTTCGAACTGGGCCGGGGCCCGCCAAACAAAAAAAAAGAAAAAAGGAAAGAAAGATATTATTCATTTCTGTCTCTCCTTGATATTTAGCAATGTGATAAAAGATTTAAAACTTTTTTAAAAAATATTTAGTAGGACAGATAAAAAGAGAGAGAGAACCCATCCATGTACACACTCAATCCCATTTTCCCAGAAGCATTTTCCCAGATTTTTTAATAAATAAAATCTACCACCTTGACTTCAGAATTGGCATAGAGTTCAATTTGGCTCTGTTTGTCCCCAAGTAAACTGATACAATCTATTAAATTAATAGAAAGAGATAAAAATGTGGAAGCCACGCATATGCTCAAGGATGGTTTTAGGCTTCATAATTGCTCTGAGGTTTATTTTAAAATAAGCTACACACCAACGTATTTTTATAGCAATTAATGTGTCTCTACTCATTAGAGTAGAAATGATTTCTATTTTTCACTCCTCATATTGTGTAGGTGAAGTCCAAGACCCGGACTATGAAGGATGTGTGCCTTGTGAAGAGGGATGTCTGGGGTGCAGCTCAGGTATGTCCTCTTCCTTGGTTACTTAAAGAGTTCAAGTAGCCGTGTCCTTCCCCGCACTTTCTCAGCCTGTTACTGCTTCAGCAGGGACTGTTTTCATTGCTGTCAGAATCAGTGTCTCCATCAAATCCATTAAGGAGGCTTGCTCCAATACAAAGAAGGTCATGGTAACAAGGCGCTTGCTTTTGAGGCAACAGAAAACTCTCTTGTCTTTCTTCAGCTCGAGTTTAGGAAAGGAGATGGTGGCACCCTTCCCTCTGGTTGTTATCTAGTCGGCAGGGGATATCTAACAATGACCACGTTTCAAAGGACCAGGGGACTCAGCTTCTTCTTAGCTTTTCAAGGTGACAAATTTTGAACTTGAACAATGAATAAACTCAAGCCAAGAAATGCCTGATTAAAACACAAAAGCTGGTGGGTATAGAGATCAGGGAATTTCCTTTATAAAAGTGACCCTGTTGCTTAGAGCCTAAGACAGTCCTTAGAGAGTAAAGCATAGTGGGGACAGTGGAGTTTAAATCCTCATCACACAATGAAAGCACTTTGAGTCCTCTATATCATTCCTTTGTTTTTGTTTGTTTGTTTTTTGTTTTTGAGACAGAGTCTCACTTGTTGCCCTCAGTAGAATACTATGGCCTATGGTGTCATAGCTCACAGCAACCTGAAACTCTTGGGCTTAGGCGAATCTCTTGCCTCAGCCTCCCAAGTAGCCGGGTCTACAGGCGCCTGTCACAATGCCCGGCTTTTTTTTTTTTTTTTGGTTGTAGTTGTCATTGTTGTTTAGCTGGCCCTGGCTGGGCTCGAACCCACCAGCCTCAGTGTATGTGGCTGGCACCATAACCACTGTGCAACAGGCGCCGAGCCCTTTATATCATTCTTTAATTCAGATCAGTTCCTCCATTATTCCCCCTCTCACATGCCTAGTTCTCGCGAGTGGAGCCGGTGATAGGCTCCACTCAATTTGTAACACACAGCACCATCAGATTGGCTATAAAATGAAAAACAGGGAGGTCATCAAATTCTGGGATTGTATCTTAACATAAGTTTAGGCAAAATATAGAAAATAATTAGCATGTGGAATCTTTGAAAGGAAACTCAGAATAAGTAAAGGTTCATGGAATAGTTGCTCTTCGTGGAGCTTCTATGAATGCTGTGATTGACTAGTGTTTCTAAAACTTCACTGTGCACACAGATCATATGAGGAATTTGTTATAATGCAGATTCTGACCCACCAGTTGCTGTTGGGCTGGAGAACTGTCCTTCCTAACGAGTTGCCTGATGTTGTCGTTCTGTAGATCACGCACAGAGTTGTGAGAGGTTATATTGTGCCAGAATAAAGTAGACTTTCATTGGCCTTACTTATTGGATTTTATTAATTCTATTTTATTCATACTTAAAAGTTGTACATATTAATGGGGGACATGTGATTTTTGATATATGCATACAGCATGTAATGATTGAATTAGGATAACTGGGGTAGCCATCGTCTCAAACATTTATCATTTCTTTATGTTAGGGTCATTCCAAATCTTCTCTCTTAAAATTTATTTTTTGAAATAAATTCTTAAGTATTACAAAGAATTATAATTTATTTAGTGGTTAGTATGCCTCTTTTTGCCTTAAATGAAAAAGATGTGTTTTTTATAATACATGTAACTACAAAATACAGTGTCTAGAAACTTATATTATATTCCCCTATTATATTCCATGATAAAATTGTGCATATATTGCTAGACAATAAAATATAATAATAACGTTAACGAATACTTTAGAAGAAGGTAACATTTAGAATCAGAGATTTAATGGTAAAATATTGATTACCTGAGAAGCAAAGAATAAACCTAGACAAAAGTAATAAAAGTTACTAAAGTAACAAATAAAGGCAGATTCTTTGTGTCTTTGTGAAGTGATAGGAGATGATTTTTGCAGAGAGTAATGATTAATGTTTGGACTATCGTTTTTATTTCTTTTTGGCTCCGTGATCATGATTACCTACAGATATCTCGATTTCCCTTTTTGCCCATTTCAGACTATGGTTTTTCCATTAGGTCTCACATCCTAGGTAACTTCTGTGGTCTCCTTTTGCTGTTAATACAGGGTGCCCATAAAGTTCGTGTGCCATTTGTAATAGGTGGCTTTATGTTGTGTGCCCATGCTGATGTCTTTCCACATCATGGCAGGGGGTGTGTGTGTACACGTGTGTGCATCTGCTTGTGCACGGATGTGTGTGACCCTAAACCTGAGATCTTAAACCTGAGCCCTATTGGCTCTGCTCAGTGATGGCATTGGGACAAGTCCACCCCACAAGTTAAGCCTAGAGAAGGCGTCCCTTCCATATCTTCAAGACATCTTGAAAGGAATGTGTGAATGTGTATGAACTCATTCAGGATGAGTGAGGGTCTTAACATTGGGGTGGAAATGATGACAAGACAACCATGATCGCTACGGATCTGTCCCCACCTCACCTTGACCCAGCCAAAGATGAGACCAAGGGGAAGCCACTGGAAAATGAATCATATGGCATACGCCGGCCACCAGGGTACTCAAAATCCCAAAGAATCCACCACTTGCAAACAGAGATAAATTAGAAAGTTTGATTCACATTACAAAGTACTATCAAAATATTCAGTGCATTAGCTCCTCTAAGGACTGTGTGTACTGTGTGCCAAGTGTGTGTCCAGGCACTGGGCATCCAAGGGCGCTATGGCTCAGACCCAGATGTACAGCCTTCTTTGTTATAAGTGACACATCTGCAATGGCGCCTTTGATGAGATAATCTGCCACAGTAGAGACAGGTACAAAGGGGGCTCTCTGGAATGGGTGACAGGCATATTTTAAATGCTGCTAATTTCTCTTTTAAAATTCTAAAATCTCTCTTAATTTATAAAATCTGTATGTATTGGGGCTTCTGTATTCTGGATTGACTTGACTGAATTTAATGATCATCTTATCTCTGAACCCTTTATTGATCTTTCCAATAGAATAAATTTTTCCCCTTTTTGTTTCCCTCTATTTATAGACCAATGTTAATAGTTTTTACAGGTGACTAGTGGAAAATGTGGTGTGTACATACCTTTCTGCTTAGACACTAAACTACTTAAGCACAGGCTCTGTAACTTACATGCTCTGATCCCACAAGAACTCTCAGTGTGCCAAGGATATAATAAATGCACAATTAAAGTATAAATGTTTGTTGAGTTGAATTTGAGAATCACCTAAATTCAAAGCAAAGATACATGGCTCAGGATACCCAGGGACTTAGTTCTGATGCTTTCTCCAATTAAACTTTGCCTATGGGCCAGAAAGAAGAGAAAATCAATCATGTAATATAAAAATAAGTGATTTTTCATGAAAAGTTAGAACTATAAGGCAGATTTGAACAGGACATGGTTTAATACATTTTATAATTTTAATAAGATGATTATAAACTTTAAAAGATGTGAATAATTTATTGTAGATTTCTCTGAGGCTCTTCTTGTGCAAAGGGATACCATCCTTTAGAGCGGACTTAGCTTTATTCCATTTTAATAGTACAGATTCATCTTCGGACCAGGTCTACACAATCTCTAGGGGACGTAGAGAAAAATGAAATCAGTCTTTTCAAGACATTTTATCTAAATTATGTAATAATTATTTTTTTGGCAATTTGGGATTTTTTCCTGAGTTTTGTATTCCTTTCCATATATTTAGTGTGCAATTGATTAATAGATATCTTTTACACCGAATAAGAAAAATCTCAACTTCCAGATTGACTGGCATCTCTTCCAGTTCCTAGGTGGATCTAGCTGTTTGTCATTCCGAGCAATGATTACCAAAAAGGGACAGAAAATTAAACACATGACCATACGTGATTGTTTTGTCTGGAGGAAGATATTGAATTTGATACTCTGGAATGAAACAAGGCTGTTTTCATTATTAGGGTTAGATTTTTCTCTTTTTTTTTAATCAGGCTGTAAACAAATACATACATTTTGTATAATACCATTTTGCTCCTTGAGTATTTATGTGTTAGATTTTTTTTTTGTCTTCCTAACCAATATTTCAATTGGAAATTTTAATCAAGGTAAATCTATGTGTTCTAAATTGTATCTCTTCCCTAATTAAAGGGAGCAGTAAAGAGAGTATTGTTTTGAGGCACCCTTTTTTGTTTTATTTCAGGGAATGTAGTAATAGATACAATACTTTAACTATTAATATAATTCAGGATTTGGAGTCCACACCTACATCACCATCAAGTTGATTAATTTTAATCAAATTGCATAAAATTGCTTTACTTCCTTGTCTCTTCAGTAAAAGTCGTGGTTAATGTGCCTGTATCTTAACTCAGAAAATGGTAATGAAAACACATTAACATTTGCCTACCGAAATGACTATTCTGACTCTTGGGGAAAAAAACACACAAATTTTTGGGCGGCGCCTATGGCTCAGTGGGTAGGGGACCAGCCCCATATACCAAGGGTGGTGGGTTCAAACCCAGCCCTGCAATAAAAAAAATAGCCAGGGATTGTGGCGGGCACTTATAGTCCCAATTCCTCTGGAGGCAGAGGCGAGACAATCACCTCAGCCCAGGAGTTGGAGGTTGCTGTGAGCTGTGTGACGCCATGGCACTCTACCGGGTGTGATAAAGTGAGACTCTGTCTCTACAAAAAAAAAAAAAAAAAACCCACAAATTTTTAAAATTTAAAAAATTGCAAAAAAAAAAACGAAAGAAAGAAAAAGAAAAACATTAAAAGGTCATATACGTGAAGTACCAAATAAGGAAACAAATATATGCACCAACAGAATTTTAGAAAAGGGGAAACCCTCTGGACACTGAAGTGGTTGAGAAAGACTTCCACGAAAATGGGACTGGAGATGAGCTGGAGAATCTCCAGGGAACGTAGGCAGAGAAGAGGGAAGCATGGCCCTGTGAAGGATCTTTCAACCTGGAAAATGGCAGGAGGAAAAAGCTGGAGGGAAGAATTTCTGCCACAGATTTAGGACAAAGAGTGTACAAACTCTGTGGAAGAAATAAGTAAATTATAAGGGAATAGCAAAGAGAAATTTGGACAAGTGTTGAAAACCAAATCTTAAATTCCAGACTCATGAGTTTAAAAGTAGTCTGTGGCTAACAAGGCGTAATTGAAGTTTCTTTAGCAAGAGTGGGGGAGAGACAGTGTTTCGAAGAGGTGTTTTAAGATGAATTTGATTACTATGAATGTGTTGACTGTATTCAGGGTAATTAGAAGGGAGAGGGATGGTAGGAAAGAAACCACCTAGAAGATGATTACAGAAATCCAGACATAAAGTAAAAGCAGCCTGATCTAAGGTGATAACCAGGAAATAATGAGGAAAGAGTTGGATTTTTAAAAATCACATGAAACAAATGGCCTTAATACATAAGCAAAGTTGCTGGTTCATTATATGGGAAACACAAATTAAAACTACCATGAGATGTTATTTCTCACCTATCGGATTGGCAAAAATTCAAAAGCTTATAAGCTCTACATGCAAAGATGCAGAAAAGCAAACACACTTATTTCCTGCTACTGGGGACACAGAATGGTGTGACAACTGCTGAAGGAAATTGGGCAGGACGTATGACACAGCTACATGTGTGTTTGCCCTTGGACCCCACAACACTTCCAGGAATTTACCCTGAATTTACCACATTCACAAATTCAATATAGCACATTCACAGGGCTATTCATTGTGCTATTATTTCTGGCAGCAAACTATTGGAAACAATCAAAATGCCTGTTCATAAAAGGCTGGTAGAATAATTAAGGCACTGCACACAAGGGAGTACTTTGTAGCCTTTAAAAGAGCAAAAAGATGTATGAGAACTGATAGCGATTTCATGAAACACTGTTAGGTAGAAGGCAAGGTGCAAAAAGTATAATCAGTTTTCTCCTTTTGGGGTAGAAAAATGGTGAAGTAAAATGTGGATGTGTGCATCTACATTTTTAACTTATTTTTGCAAAAAGAAACGAACAAAAGCAAGATAACAAGGAGCTAATAAAAACAGTTACCTGTAGAGCAAGCAGAGCAAGGGGTACAGGGAAAGTGAGTAAGACTTCTCTACTATGTAAGTCTTTTTTTACATAGTTTTGATTTGAATCAGGTAAGTTTTTGTATGTTCATAACAAGTGACACAACAACTAGTGTGAATAGGCTTCCACTAGTCAAATTCGGGACAATCTGAGCATTTAAAGAACTTAATGAGAATCTGTGCATCAATGGTGATCTTTAAAGAAGGAAATGTAAGAGGGAGGGAAGTAGAAGAAAAGGAAAACCTCTTATTTTCAGAAAAATTTCAGCTGGCACCTATGTAAAGGGAAGAGTTAGAAGTGTATCATTTTGTGTCCCCTAGTATATTGCCTCAAGGGAGAATCATAAAAGCATCAGTGGAGGTTAAACTCATTAGGTGGAAAATTGTTGGGGGACAGGATAATTGCACAGACTCAAAGTGCCACCACAATTAACAGTTAATTACAATGGAGAGATTTGCTGATTATCAACCTAAACAAGTTATTACACTTAGAATCACTGTTATTAGTTCCAGGCGACCTGAATTTATTTGGCCCCTGTTTTGATGCTTTAACAAGTACGTAATGTGACCTAGTATCCTTGACTGAAGTGTCTAGATCAGTGATTTTTAACTGAAAGCAATTATGCCCCCATGGGACATTTGTCAATGTTTTGAAACATTTTTGATTGTCATTACTGGGCGGTTTTTACTTGCATCTAGCAGGTAGAGGTCAAGGATGCTGCCACACATTCTGCAATGCAGGGGCTGGCCCCTCACAACAAAGAGTCACCTGGTTCAAAACGGTAATAATACTAAGGTTGAGAAAACCTAACTTAGCTTGAAGATAATCACAAGATAAATCCATAATGTGGACTTTCTATAAAACAGCTGCCCTGCACCCTTAAAGAAAATTCAATTTTGCGGGGGGGGGAGAGGGGGGTGAAAATAAGAGAATTAAATAAAAGAATAAAGAGATAAAACAACCAAGAAAATACTTAAATACTTATTTGAGGGGTATTTGGATGTTTATTTGGATTTTTTCCTTCCCCCCCCCCCAGCTTTATCATGGTATAATTGACAAATAAAAATTATATATACAGCTGGGCGCAGTGGCTCATGTCTATAATCCTAGCACTCTGGGAGACTGAGGCAGGTGGATTGCTTGAGTTCAGGAGTTCAAGACCAGCCTGAGCAAGAGTGAAACCCCATCTCTAAAAAATAGCTCTACATTGTAACAGGTGCCTGTAGTCCCAGCTACTTGGGAGGCTGAAGCAAAAGGATAACTTTAACCCAAGAGTTTGAGGTTGTTGTGAGTTATGATGCCACAGCACTCTCTAGGGCAACAGAATGAGACTCTATCTCAAAAAAAAAAAAAAAATTCCATATACTTAAAGTACACAATGTAGCTTTTAAATTTATTTTTAATTGGTGAGTGAAAATGTACATATCTATGATGTACACATAATTTTTTGAAATATGTACACATTTCTTCTTCTCAAATGGTTCAGAAGAAAAGGATCCAGGTAAATCATACAAAGTTGTTTATTGTACTACAATCTCGACCCTTCCATAAATTTGAAAATTTATTTTAAAATGAATTTTTAAAAAATACTTCATGGATCACACATTGTGACTCATGCCAATAATCCCAACACTTCAGGAGGTCAAGGCCAGAGGATGACTTGAGCTCAGGAGTGTAAGGCTACAGTGAGTTTTGATCACGCCACTTCATTCCAACGTGGGCCACAGAGTGAGACCCTGTAACTAAAAAAAACAGGGAAGAAGAAATAAGGAAAGTGTTTAAAGAAAGAAACTCAGCAATGATGGGGGTATGTCAAAGAAACAAAGGGGCACAAGAGCCTATTGAATGAGTTCCCAATGGCTAAAGCTGAAACAATTTGAGCTATAACTAAAATAATATTAGGTTATATTGTAAAGTATAAAATAAATATCCATAAGTTCATGCAGACTTAAATAAGTGCTCAAATAAATAAATAGGGAACAGGAGGTAAATCTTTCATGGTATTTAAAAACTTATTTAAATACCCCTCTCTTGAGAAAAGGGAGCATTACTGTCTGCTCCTTAAGCCTGGGTGGTGTGTAATGACTTTCTCCCAAGAGCACAGCATAGGAAGAGTGAGGGGAGAAGGGCTTTACAGTGGAGAAGCCTGACAAACACTACCTTGTCCAGGTGATCGAGGTGGGCATCAACAGTAATAAATCACATTTGCTGTCTGTATCCTTGCTATAAAGTATGAGAAGGGCACTTTCCCTCTGTGGTCTTTCCATCTAAAAACCATGACCCCATGACTCCAGTCTAATCATGATAAAAATATTAGACAAATCCCAATAGAGGAATAGTTTATAAGATGTCTGATTAGTATTCCTCCAACTGTCAAATTCATCAAACAAGTAAAGTGTGAAAAACTGTCACAGCCAAGAGGCGCCTAAGGAGACATGATGAGTAAGCATAACATGGGACCTCAGATGGGATCCTGAACTAGAAAAAAAGACCCTAGATAAAAACTAAGGAAATCTAAATGATTTAGATGTTTAGCTAACAATAATCACATTGTCATCAAGAGGAAGGGCATGAGGGAAGTACTTGGGGTGTTGGAATTGTCCTATATTTTGATGGTTGGGGAGATTATGTAACTGTATGCATTTGTCAAAATTCATAGAACTATACACATAAGAGGGCAAATGTCACACTCTGGAAATTATGTTTCAATAAACCAAACCTAGGGAGCCCAAGACCAAAATGCATGCATTTTGCTACACTCTCACCATACTACCTAGTGGTCTTCCCTTCGGCTTCTAGAGCAGAATGTTATGCTTTTTTCAATAATAAAAAAGATAAAAGAAAGCCTTACATTCTGCCTTATAGTTGCACACATTGTAGCCATTGCACTCAGCTGGCCACTGCTTTATGCCCAGTAACAAAGCTGAATTCACCAAACAGTACAACTGTTCATCACAGTCATGCAAAATTGACTTGGGGCCTCTGTTCACCCAGAGAAGTCAGCCTTCAGGGCCTACATCTGGAAGGTTCTGAGATGGGAGAAAGCAGATAGACGGTAGCCCCACAGCAGCAAGACCTATTGAGGAGTGAGCACATTCTCAGCCCCAGCCCCCCACCCCCACACACACACACACACTTTACCTCCCTTGGGTTTCATCACCTCCACAAGGCATTCTTTTGCTCTCTGAGAAAGTGGGTTCTATTTTAAGAGTGTAATTGGCAGGAGACACCCCTCTTTCCTCCATGCTAACCAGCATTAAATTCAAACTTCATGATCCAGAAATTAGCAAACTCACCTCATTTACTCTTGCTACTCTATCTTTCTGTAAGGAGAGAGACCCTCGTGTATAAAAGAAAAAGTATTAGAGACATTTGAGACGTGAATTCCACCCTTTCGTTTTTTAATGGAGCAGATATGAAGGGTTTTCAAATCAAATACTGTAGTTATAGGTTACTGTTTCACTTCTACCCAGATCTCCCATTGGGCCCTTTCCATATAATTTCAGGGGAATGAGAACAGGTTGGTCAGACAGTGTTGGTACCTTCCAAACCAAAGGCATCACAGAAAAAAAAAATTATACTAGCATGCTGTCTCCTTCAAGTTGGGAGGAAGTTGCAGATTTCAAAACTGGAACTCAGCACTCATAAAGAACCTTTCTTTCAGGGACGTACTACATCCCCCCCAGTCTAGTCAACCATCATGCAGTGACCCGGGTGGCTACCAATTAGCACCTCCCTGGATGGATGGAAGAAAGACATTAAGGAGGCCTCTTTTCTTTAAAAGGCCAAATACTGAGCCAGCTTCCAAGGAAAGGATTAGAATATGAATTGCACTATTTTTTTTTTTGCAGTTTTTGGCTGAGGCTGGGCTTGAACTCACCACCTCCGGCATATGGGGCCGGGGCCCTACTCCTTGAGCCACAGGCTCCACCCATGAATTGCACTATTATGAATTTGCTGAAGAAAAGAGAAATGAGCAAGTGCTATTAAATAGTGATGTCTTAAGAAATATCTTAAACTGATGGTATTTTTTACTCATCAGGACCTCCCTGCGTCCTTCTTATCTAAATGATACCACATTTCATATTGGAGGTTAAGGAGATGCAAATTTTTTTAAAAAGAGGACACAAAGTTGGAAGAATTTGCTGTTGTTAAGGCAGTTTCATTGTCCCCAACTCTCCTGGCTTTCTTCATTAATTCAGTTCACAAGTGCACACTTTTTGTACTGCATGCTTTTTATTTTCCCGACATTTCTTCAGTTTCTTCCACAAATAATAGGGCGAAATAACCTAATATTTATCAAGCATCTCCATTCACTATGCATCCTGCTAAACACTTAATGTAGAGGATGTGTTTTCACATCCACAATCCAACGATTTATTTGTACAGATAGGGAAACTGAAGATTAGAGGATCATTGAAATTTGACCAGTTTCAGGCATATGGGATGTGAGAGAGTAGATCAGAAATGCCATTTCTGAGCAATCTTTGCATAACTTTGTTGAATCTATCTTTACAGAGGAAGTAGTTGGCTTCGAAGCTCTGTTGTTGCTATAACAGACAACCTCCAATTCTCAATGGCTTCAAACCTCGTGGGATTACTTCTCTCTCTGGCTACATAATCACTGAGAGCTCTGCTTCTCAGGGTTCTCCGTGTAGGAATCGTCTTTTACGGCAGAGGCAAAGCACATGCTGGCTCTGACAGGTTTCACTGGGATATGGCACTTGTACCTCCTATTCATATGTTTTTGGCCAGAATAAGTCATGTGATCATGTTCAGAGTGGAGAGGTATAGTTTTACCAAGTGTCTGAAAAAGAGGGAGAAACTAATAATTGTAAAAAACAAAAAATGGTAACAATCTCACCGTGGTAATGACTAGAACTATTATGAATATATTACATTTGTACATTAAATAGTTACAAAGTATGTGCCCTTTCAGCTTTGCTAAATGATTTCTCCCTTCTGTGAACTTGTCTATTATCTTACATTGGTAGTGTCTCACCTTTTTTTTTTTAATGTGACAAGGTCTTGCTCTGTCATCCCAGTAGAGTGCAGTGGCACTATCATTGCTCACTGCAACCTCCAACTTGTGGGCTCAAGTGATCCTCCTAGCTCAGTCTCCTGAATAGCTGTGACTACAAATGCATGCTACCATACTCACCTAATTAATTTTTGGGGAGGGGGTAGAGATAGGGTCTTGCTGTTTTGCCAAGGCTGTTTTAAAACTCCTGGCCTTAAAACGATCCTCCCACCTCGGCCTCCCAAAGTGCTGGGACTATAGGCATGAGCCACTGCACCCAACCGCTATGTATAATTTTTTCCTTCTCTCAAAAAAAATTCTTTTGACGAAGTCACTAATGTTTTAAAAAATAGATGGATTTCCCAAGTATCCTGCTATCTCACTTGTTTGATCTCTGACAACTGATGAGTGAAAAAGAGGACCAGTGGGAGGCGCCTGTGGCTCAGTGAGTAGGGTGCCGGCCCCCTATGCCGAGGGTGGCAGGTTCAAACCCAGCCCCGGCCAAACTGCAACAACAAAAAAAAAATAGCCGGGCGTTGTGGCGGGCACCTGTAGTCCCAGCTGCTCGGGAGGCTGAGGCAAGAGAATCGCGTAAGCCCAAGAGTTAGAGGTTGCTGTGAGCCATGTGACGCCACGGCACTCTACCCGAGGGCGGTACAGTGAGACTCTGTCTCTACAAAAAAAAAAAAGAAAGAAAGAAAAAGAGGACCAGTGATGGTAACATGTAGTTGACGGTGGGCTGTCAGCTAAAAGGACTTTGACTCTTCTTTCCCCAGTCTTCCAATTCCCCACTATGAGAACAACAATGGGCTGCTGTCTCTTAAACAAGTCTTGGGGATTTAGATAACTTTCTCTTAGTTTTTGAGTTGGCTTTGAGAAATGTTTACTCAGCATCTATGTCAAGCTAGGTAAGAGGTTATAAATATGAATAAAACTTACTATTTGCCCTCGAGGGGCTCGCATATAAATGAGACAGGCCAGTGGTTCTTAGCTCTCAGTGCACCTTTGAATCACCTGAGATGTAAAATGTAGCCACTCCCTGGCTCGGCACCTGAGCTCAGCAGCTAGGTTGCCAGCCACACCTGGGCCTGCCAAACAGCAATGACAACTACAACCAAAAAAATAGGCAGGCTTGGTGGCAGTTACCTATAGTCCCAGCTACTTGGGAGGCTGAGGCAAGAGAATTCTCTTAAGAGAATTAAACTCTGCTTAAGCCCAAGAGTTTGAGGTTGCTGTGAGCTGTGATGCTACAGCACTCTACCCAGGGTGACAGCTTGAGACTCTGTCTCAAAATAAAATAAAATGAATAAATAAATAGATAAATAAATAAAATGCATCCTACTCCCAATATTCCTGATTTAATTGGTCTGGAGTGAGGTATAGGCATCAATACTTCTTTTTTTTTTTTGAGACAGAGTCTCAAGCTGTTGTCCTGGGTAGAGTACCGTGGCATCACAGCTCATAGCAACCTCCAATTTGGGCTCAAGCAATCCTCTTGCCTCGGTTTTTTCTATTTTTAGTAGAGATGGGGTCTCAATATGTGCTCAGGCTGGTCTTGAACCCGTGAGCTCAAGCTACCCACCCACCTCGGCCTCCCAGAGTGGTAGGATTACAGGCATGAGCCATCGTGCCCTGCTGGCATCAATACATCTTAAAAATTCTCTGATTCTAATGTGCCTTCAGAGTTGAAAACCACTGATCAGGATAGCAATATAAGTGGGTAACTTCAACATTATATTTAAAACACTCTGTTGAGGATGGAAGCTGCAACAGAAACAGATACATTCTATTTAAGATTTCTTTTTTTTTTTGGTAGAGACAGAGTCTCACTTTATGGCCCTCAGTAGAGTGCCGTGGCCTCACACAGCTCACAGCAACCTCGATACATTCTATTAATTATAATTCATTGTTCATTCCATACTAAATTGCTCAGCTAGGCACTTTACAAACATAATCTCTCAATTCTCAATGTAACCCTCTCTGTTCAAATGAGAAAACCAATGCCCAAGGAGTTTATGTCATTCGCCCAAAATTATGATACATAGCTAGTAAGTCTTAGGGCCAAACTAAAACTTAGGACTATCTAGCTCCAAACCTATGGCCCATCCAAATATTTTCTCTTTTTCCCAGAGCAGCCTGCAGTCATATACTACTTTCCTAGAATCAAGCATGTCGATGAAGATTGTGGAAAGGGCGAGCTGCTGTACTCGCTTTATTCTTGGTTGCATTCTCTGTTCCCTAGTTGTGTCTCCTGACGTTTCCCTCGCTACGTTCAAGCTCGCACTCTGCAGAGGTATCCTAAGTTCAATTCTGGAGCAATTAGCTCATCATACTGGCTCTTGGTCTTATTACGCTCTTTTCCCCCTGAGCTGGGTATAGTCAAAGTTCTTCCTACTTGTGTAACTGACCTGTGAAGTTGAGCTGTGAGCGCCAAGTCTGTCTGGATCACGTATGCTTGCAGGAGAACTGAGCCAAGTGCTTCCAAAACAAACCTTGTTAAACAAAAGCACAGACTGTGGTTGAGCCCAACACACACTGACACAAGAGTGTCAGTAAATTCAGAAGACTGCCAGTCCCCAAAGCAGTGTGGCGTCTGGGACTTTAAACTTCCAGTGATTGGGCGGCACCTGTGGCTCAGTGGGTAGGGTGCCCGCCCCATATGCCGAGGGTGGCAGGTTTGAACCCAGCCCCGGCCAAACTGCAACAAAAAAATAGCCAGGTGTTGTGGCGGGCGCCTGTAGTCCCAGCTACTCGGGAGGCTGAGTAAGAGAATCACCTAAGCCCAAGAGCTGAAGGTCGCTATGAGCTGTGATGCCATGGCACTCTACTGAGGGCAACAAAGTTAAGACTCTGTCTCTAAAAAAAAAAAATAAAGTAAAATAAACTTCCAGTGACTGGAGACGGGGGCCAGTTGGGGTAGAGGGATCACCTTGGCAGGAGAATCTAGAAACCCACAGGAATGCTTTCACATGTTTAAGAATAAAAAGCTGGGAAACCATTGTCAAATTACTTCCCTTTTGTGAAATAGCCTTGGTGTTCCTGAAATCCTTAGGCAACCAAGACTCCAGTTCATATCTGTCTATCAAACATGAGCAAAAATAATAATGAGCCCAGCGGTAATGACCAGAACTTCAGATGGTTAGGTTTTATCTGGTTTAACAGAACTGTAGAAATGAAATCGAAAATCATCTCATCTTCATCCTCCCCTGCCACAGTGAAAATTGTAGGGAAGTCCCATGAACTTTTTCTTTTAATCATTCTATCCTGTATTATCAAGGAAAACATGACGTAGTTGCCTTCCTTGTGTTTCCTAATAGGGCTCTAGAGATTACAGTGAGACCTAGAAAGACGATCATACCTTGAACTCTTGAAGAGAGAAGAACCAAGAGGCTCTGTTATTAACACCCAAATAAAGTTTAATTTGTTTTCTTCTCATTTCAACCCTTTTTCCTTCACATCTTATCTGCCATCATTGAGGAGCTCGTTGGTGTATCCCAGTCCACGTGTCTAACCTGGGCACCACTGTGTCCCAGCACCTAGCGTGGTGCCTGTCATGGGTAGGCACTCAGTAAATATCTGTGCCTGTTGCTAGCTGTCCTCCTCTCCCCTGCCCACTCTCCATCTCCCTATGCCACAGCCAGACTGCCATTTCATACTCCTCTACCAGATGGTAGCAAGAGCTTCAAGTTCTACCAGTTGAGGAGAAAAAAACTGATTTAAGTCACAGAGCAGCTGCCAGCATGGAGAGAAGCTGAGGGTGGCTGAGGCGGGAGCGTCTGCACAGCGATACCCAGCTGCTCAATAGGCGGCCTCCCACCGAGAGCTGGGCCAGTGAAGAGTGTCAGTAAATTGCCTCTGAGCCTCTGAAGCCTGAACTTCCTGCTTTCCAAAAGACAACAGGAGGGTCATTTGGTAGGAGTCCAGACTCATTCTTTCCACAAAGTCTCCCTGCAACCCCCACCAGGGAAACCTTGGCTATAGCTCTCCCAACAGCCTTCAGCTCAGCTTCTAGCACAATGAGCCAGCCCAGGGCATTAGGAGCAGACTGCAGACCCACACTCAACAGTACAGCAGGCTGGAGACGGGATCCGGGCAGGGCTATGCCTCCTTATCACCCACTGGCCAAATGCCCAAAGTTCAAAGGCAAGGGGTGTCCGTGCTGACATTTCCAAATACCTTGTCATGTTCTCGCTGATGATGAACTGGGAATATCAAAACTTTCTTCTTCCCAGCTGTGCCTATCGCCATCTGCAACAGCCAACTTTACTTTTTTTTTTTCCATATCTTGTCCATAAAGATGGTGTGTTCTAACTAGCTATAAACTATCCGCCATTAGATGAAACAAGTGAAAAATGTTTTACGTGAACCAGGCAGGTATCCCAGAAATGTCTACCTCTCAGCCTCAATGGACAGGAAGCCCCCAAGAGCACTCGGAGAGAAATCCCCACTCAATCAGATCATCAGGGCAAGAACAAATCCAAGAACACATGTGGTATTGCCTACAGAGAGATGACAAGTATAATCTGGAGATGCAAATGGTGGAGTAGAAAAGATCCCCAATCTCTCCAGTCTCTGATTTGGACCAGGAAGAGCTCACAGCTTGATTTGTCATCAAGATGGAATTTTATGCCCTCAAATAATTGCTAGAAAACTGGATGTTCCTCTAGAAAAATAAATCAACCTAAAATTATAGATTCCCGATTACCGTAACCCCAACATTTGAATGATGACATTGAGCCCTTGAGCCAGGTTCAGAGGTGAGTCTTGAAAGAAAAAGGAAGTTGTTTTGAAGGGGTGCTTATTGGAGAGCAGTGTGCAATCATGCTAGCTGCCCAAGCCAATTGTAAAATTGCAGATTTATTGTGTTTAACAGAAATGCAGCCTGTACATTTGAAATATCATCCAAATGACCTGGCTTCAACTTACAAATCTTACACAAATTGAAACAAGTGAATTAGGCAGGCCTCTTGCCTTCAGCACTCAAGGGTCTGTGGGAGGTGAGTCAAGAACCATTTATAGCAGTGATAAAATACTATATTTAAGGCTGTAAAAATTTGGCATACGAGGTCTCAGTTGAGAAGTAAATTCGTTTTATGTGCTCGGCAAAGGAGCAACTGGAAAGTTTTACAAATGGGAAGTTTGACCTACTGAGATTTTAAAGATAAAATGTCAATTATTTCTTGGGATTGAGTATGATAATTACCCCCCTCGAATACTGAAATGCAAATCAGAACCATGAAGTCGGTAACAGCTTAACTTTACCATGGTACACATGGCTAATGACAGTTACCCAAAGCCATTGTCCAACTGTCACATTAAATGCCAAATGTGCATTAATGGGATGGACCACCTGGGAACTTAGCAAGTAACTGGAAAAGCATCAGAGCCCTGCCCAATTAATGAACACCTCATCTGATAGGACATTATGCTTTTGCTCTGCCAAGAAGCCAGTGATCCTTTGCTAGAGAATTCTATATCTGGCTTAAGCTAGGACTGGTAGACATTGCTTGACAACTGACATCTGTGTGCTTTAATCAAAAGAGCTTTATTAACTTTGGTCTCTGAGACATCTCTAGTGCATCGTCTCCGTCCCTTCTCTCACTTGCCCTTACTGTCCAGCTACTCTGGAAGGTCCTGGTCTTGATTTGCTTCCAGCCTATTCTTACTCCAGGGCACTGCACAAACTCTTCCCTCTACCTGGAGTGTTCTTCCCAAGAATTCATATGGCTGGATCTTTCCTGTTATTGCATCTCTTTTTAGATGGACCCAATTTAGCCTCTCTCTCTCTCTCTGTCTACACATACACCGATTGCTCCATTTTAATTCTAGCAGACCATATATAGTTATCTGACATTTTAATATTATGTTGACTTAAAATTAGTGTGCTATATCTCTTTCCTCACTTAAAATGTAACATCTAGGCAGGCAGAGGCTTAATCTGTTCTATTTTCCGTTGTGTCATCAGTACCTTGAACCATGCTTACCACAGGTAAGTGTTCAATCCAGATTGTTTGAACAAATGCATGGAAGTGTGCTAACAAATAAATCTGTGGTGAATGATTGGAAAGGACCCTGAAGAGACAGGCTCCTAACTCACCCCAGGGAAGGTGTTTTGCACTGGTCTCCAGACCTCATGTTCTCATCTGGGAGGAGGGGGGCGAGGTCAGAGCAGTGGTCTGCCTCCTCCCTTCTGTGATACCCTTTCTCTCTCCCATAACATTGCTTTCATATTTTTGAGTTTTTGATTTGTGAAGTAAAATGTTAAATTTAACCTTTACATTTTAGTTTTAATGAAGGGTTAGATAAATCCTGTGGCTGGAAGGTAATCCTGGCCCAGCTTTCAGGGGCCAGTTGTATGCTTATAAGAAATTCATCAATCGGGAGGCACCTGTGGCTCAGTGGGTAGGGCACCTGTCCCATATACCAAGGGTGGCAGGTTCAAACCTGGCCCCGACCAAACTGTAACAAAAAAATAGCCGGGCGTTGTGGCAGGCGCCTATAGTCCCAGCTACTCAGGAGGCTGAAGCAAGAGAATCCCCCAAGCCCAGGAGTTGGAGGTTGCTGTAAGCTGTGACACCACAGCACTCTACCAAGGGTGATAAAGTGAGACTCTGTCTCTAAAAAAAAAGAAAGAAAGAAAGAAAGAAATTCATCAAGCTGAGTCTCCTGGTATAAATGGGGGAATATGTCAGGACCTACCTCACAGCATGTGCAGGGATATTAAATGAAATGAGCCATCTGTGGTAAGCAGAGTAATGCCTTCACCCCCAAATGCTCATGCCCTAATCCCCAGAACCTAGCTTAACATGGCAAAAGGAACTTTGAAGATGTGACTAAAGTTAAAGGTTCCTGAGATAGGGAGATTATCCTGCATTATCCAAGTGGACCGAGTCTAAGCACACAAGTCTTTTTTTTTTTTCTTTTTAAGTCAAATACACATAGATAATGAATACATTTATGCATATGTGGGGTACAATGTGCTGATTTTTTTTTTATACAATCTGACATGGTTAGATCAAACCAATCAACATAGCTTTTACCTCAGGATAGATTGTTTCCAGCTGCAGTCAGAGAGCGAGAGATGAGACAAAAGAAGAGAGACCATCATTGCTAGCCTTGAAGCTGCCAGGAGGTAGTCCCCCCACCGTCCCCACCAAGCCAAGGAGTGCAGGAGGCCTCTCAAAGCTGGGGACAGCCCTCAGCTGGTAGCCAGAAAAGAAAGAGTTATCTCAGGCCTACAACTGCAAGGAACTGAGTTCTGCCACAATTCAGATGAGCAAAGATTGCATCAGACTCTCCCAGAACCTCCAGAAAGGAACCTAGCCCTGTTGCCACTTTGATTTTCACCCAGATTTACAGCCAACAGAACTGTAAAATAATACATTTTTATATTTTAAGCTGCTAAATGTGTGGTAATGTGTGATAGCAGCAATAGAAAACTAATACAGCACTTAAACTGTCTAATGAAGTGCTTGGCACATGGGAAGGGCTCAATAAATGTATTTCTTATAAATGGTGTATTTATGAATATTGTTTTATTATCTTGAAAACCTCTTCCTACCTTACTGCTCAACTCTGAATTTTGAAATTCTACTTCCTGCCTCTCCTGAGCTGCTTCCTAATTGTCTGAACCACCTTCAGGATCCAGGATTGAAGTGAGAAGAAATTTTTGGAGAGGCGAAACCAAGAGCACAGATTAACAGTTCTAAAGAGGAACAGAGAGACGCTGGCTGCTTCCTGAGATGAGATTTTACGAAGGGCACGACCCACACAGCGTTTTGGCTGAGGACACTTAACCTCCTAGGAAATATCAGGCAAATCCTAGACGAGAAACATGCCATTAAAAAGTAGACTGTTCCCTTTTAAAAAACATCAGTGTCACCCAAGTCAAGGAAGTGTCAGGAAAGTGTTCCAGATCAGAGGAAACTATAGAGACAAATGACTAAATACAATACGTGATCCTAGAACAGATCCCTATGGAACATTATTGGGTCAACTGAAAAGAAATGAAATATGGACAGTAGAGTAAATAAATGTATTTATTAACATGAAATTGCCGGAAGTTGAAATTTTCTGAAGTTATGACTCACTTGTGGTTTTATAAGAGAAGGTACTTGTTCTTTGGAAATTCTCACTGAAATGTTTAGGGGTAAAAGACTACAAGTATGCATCATACTTTCATAGGGTTCAGGAAAAAAATACAATGCATATATTACATATATATATATATATATATATATATATACCCTGTTTCCCCGAAAATAAGACAGTGTCTTATTTTAAGGTATGCTCCCAAAGATGCGCTAGGTCTTATTTTCAGGGGACGTCTTATCTTTCCTGTAAGTAGGTCTTATTTTTGGAGGATGTCTTATTTTCGAGAAAATGGGGTATATATATATATATATATATATACACACACACACATACATATAGGTTCACAGAAAGTAAGAGCAAGTGAGCAAATTATAAAGCAAATACAGCAAAATATTAATAATAGGTAAATCTGAGTAAACTGTAAATGTTTTAATCTTGTAACTTTTCTGTAATTTTCAAGTTTTTTTTTTAAAGTTTTTAAAAAATAGCCTAGTTTACAATCCTGTGAAGAGAAAGACTGGTTGGTTCTTGATGCCCATTTAAACTACATGTTTTCCTCCTGATTTATAATTCCATCTGACACCTATCTTATCATGCCTGCCTATCTTTTGGACTTTTAGAATGCATACTTTTTGAAACTAGTATAAAGACAGAAAATTCTTTAAACTTCTTAGATGCATTAAATGGAAGCCCTGGTCAAAGACAGTACAATTTTCAAGTAATCCATTAGTTTTAGTTCTTAGACACAGTATTGCTAGCACAGTGCTTAGAAATATTCACCTAATAGGCTAAATAGATATAGTGCCTCAAAAAGGTGACAAAGCTGTCAGCAAAACTGTTAGATGAATGTAGTTAATTATCCATTGTAAAAATAATTACATGTACTTACTACACATAGACATAATTGGCAATAATAGGCCTAGATATCATGGTGGTTTGGGTAAATCACAGGTGTCGCCAAACATTTCTAAATATGTGCCTACTTAATTCCCACTGCAGAATAAGCCTTTTCATTTTCATAGCGTTGATAAAGAACATTGGTGTTCATAGTGGTGTTTTTATGGAAACTGAATCCCGTTCCCTTTCAAGCACACTCCAAAATATATGTGCCTTCTGTGTTCAAGTGTGTCCTTCTTCCATCGGTGCCAAGCTTCTTAGAAACACTGGAGATTTCTAAAATGGATCGACACTTTGGAAAATTGCCTCATCACCAAGAATGAACACTCACGCACTTAGCCAGCCACACGGGCATCTCTCATTCAATAGTGTCTCAAGCTCCAGGAATGAACCTAACAATGGCTCTCCTAGAGGCCAGTGGCTTCTCTTAAAGCAAAGAAAGGCTGAGCGTTATCATCCAAGTAATTTGTGACCATTAGAAAGATGGGTAGGTGTTCTTTCATCGAATCCCTTTGGACAACAACACAGCTCATCTGGAGCACAAAAGCACTGAACCCAGAAAAAAAAAGGGCATAGACCAGTTAGTAGCTTCCGCTGCACCTTCCCCATTCAGAGGTGCTAATAAGGAAAAATGCTAAATTACTACCATTACAAGACTTGAAAATAGCTTATCACCTGCCAATATGAATGAAGGCCCCGGGGGGCTGTGAAAGGCCGGGAAGAACAATAGATGTGGAGAAAGAGTCTTTGTGGAGTCTGAGAGAGGCATCCGAGCAGACTGCCAAGTGGCCAGCCTTATAAAACGGAGCTCTTATTTTAAGTGAACCCTGCAAACTGGTTCTGGGGTGTGCTCATGCCATAAAGAAGGAAAATAGAAGAGCTTTCACAAAACAATCAGGCCTGTAAAACTGCAATGAAAGGGAGAGATAGCCAGCAATTATCCAAAAGAATCATATAGCAGATAAGCGGCCAATTTAATGGTATTTCACTGTGGAGCAAAGCTCTTCCCCAAATTCAGCAGATAATTGTTAGCCTGAATTCTGCTTTATGTGTTATTGTGTAGATTCAGTCATACTGTGAAATCCCTCTTGTCTTGAGACCTAAGTGCCACTGGAATGCTCTTAGAATGGTCACATGAGGTTCATTAGGAAGAAGAGCTTGGCTTTGTAGAGAATGGATATTTGGCTGTTCTCTGGAATCTTTTCTCTGTTTTCACAAAGCCTGCATTAAGGCCATTGTGGGCATGATAGTAGAGCATCTCTCGGCACAGCAAGACATAATATCTCAGTGGTGGCCTGCCCAATTGGCAAGTGCTGAGCTCTTATTTTTATTATTATAATGGGTTTATTTCCCCATGAATCATTTAGATTAAGTATTACCACAGCCTGAGTCCTTGTTTGTGGCCAATTTTTTCTTTTTATTTACCGTGGCATCAAAGCGACCAAGATTTATTTACTAATTTTTGTTCTCTTTGGGAGTGGGTATAAGGAGAAACGGCTCTCCAAACCTGGGGAGCATTGCCTTTTTCTGTTCAGTAATGCATTGTCCACCTTTATCAAACCCACATATGTGCTTGTGAGTGTGTACACACACACACCACTCACATGCTTGTGAGCTTGCCTTCCTGAAACTGTACTAACACAGGTGGGGGAGCAAATAACATAAAAATACAGTAGACCTTCTATAAGTTGACCACCCAAAGGTGATTCACATATGGAGATGGTCAACATAAGGAACTAGGTCTACTGTGCTGATATGTACGTGTGGTCCACATCCAGTCTATCAAAATTAGGCCAACCTTAAGGAGGTGGTCCCTGTGGGGAGGTGATCAACCATGAAGGTTCAACTGTGTTTCTGATCTTTCACTACCTTCTCCAGATAAATCGGCTTTGTGCTCATAGTGCTCAGATGAACACATTGCTAATTGAAAAATCTTGAAAAGTTGCCAGTTTAGGAAAAGAATGTGCTGAAAGGGTCATTCCCCTTCTCTGGCCCCATGCTACCTCACACATACACACACAGAGTTGCTTATCGCCGGGTGACGTGTCTCTCTATACCTGAATCATAATTCCCTTCTTATTCAAAATTATACAGTATGTTTTTTTAAAGGCCCACAGTGACAGAGGTGCTGTCTTATTGCCTGGGGGTCAGCTGCACGGATTTGAATAGTTTTCAGTGATAGTCAGTTTAAAACAGATTTCCTGATTACCTAGTGTGTCCCTCATCTGGAAGCTAAAGAGATGTTAGAAGATATAGTTTTGATCTTCAAGGGAAGAGAAGCACTGGGATGATGGTTGATAAAATTGGATTTGGTTCTCAAATTCAGGTTCTCAGTTCTTGGTGGTCTCAAAATCTCTGTTTGGTTTTGGTCAAGTCCCTAAAAATTTCTAGGTCTCAGTTTCTTTATCTGTAAAACTTGGGAAGGGGATAGAAGCCAAACAAGATCAAGAGCTCTAGATTCTAACGTCTGCAGGTGCCAGGTAGGTACGGTGGTCAAGAGCCACCTGCAGGGCCAAGTGAGTACAGAGTCCCACAGGGGTATCCCCATCTAGAGAAAACACTTGCAAGCTAGCCCTGAGCGCAAAACATGAAGTAACCCAAGTTTTATGAGAATCATTTTAATTTCTTTAAATATAGTTTGAACACTGTCTATACAGGCCAAACAAATCATTTCTGCAAACCAGGTCCCAGTTGCCACTTCTGGACTCCTGGCACTCTCCAATATCTCTTCCTCTGATTTTGTACAATGTTCAGAGCCATCCAACAATTGACGTCCAAACCAAATGCTCGGAGTCAGTGTACTTACTCCAGAAAAGATGATCACCGAGGCCCACAGGCTACCAAATGATAAAGAATGTGCTGATCACTCCTCCCAGTTTCAGCAGATCCAAGTGTTACTGATGAAAATTGAAAGAGGATTGCTGACTTTTGAAAAGGAGGAGAAGTTTTCAAAGAACATTAAAGGAAACAAAACTCTGTTTTTAACTACACAGCATTTCCAGCCAGTGGTATACATAAGGAAGACCAAGTAAAGAGTTTCTGTATAATTTACCAAACAACTCTGGAGGCTTAGCAAAACCTCCCAGAGCTGTAAGCAATAAAAGTACAGAAGTACAGAGAAAGGAGCAATCAAAACGTACTAGTATTCTACAGAAGCCGTCAAATAACACAGAGGAGAAAATGTGTAGCAATAAATAATACACCGAGCACAGCAAAACTCTCAGATCAAGAGAAACAGTTTTGAAGAAAACTATTTCCAAAATCTGTGAAGCTTTAAAAGAGGTAAAGCATGAGGCAAGAGCTCCAAACCTGGGGAGGGGGGGAAAGGATAGATTCTCTGGCTGGCGCCTCCTAATTTATGAATAGAAAGTGATCCGGTTGCCATAGTGACTTGAATATACACAAAAGAAAACATCACTTCTTTAAAATACGCCTGATGATGAATAGGGAGAGTCTTTCAGTATTTCTTTTTAAAAATATGAGCAACTCTCTCTTTTTCTTTTAAAGCAAATCTTGCGAGATAGCTCTTAGATTTTTTTTTTTTTTTCCAGATAACAGGACTTGTTTACACAAGTCCTAGTTTATTCCCACAAACTAGCAATTTGGGCAAAAAGTAATGACCAGAAAATATGTCTGTTGAAGAATAAGTTCTGTTTTTCAGCAGTTTTATTTCTGTTTAAACAGCAAGAGAGATAAATGTATGTTGTCTTGGTTTTCCTTTTTTTCCAACAATATATTTAAATGGAGAGTTTCCCTGGATGCTGAGAATGTGAAATGCAGCTAACAGCGAGGAAATGTAAGGTTATGCTTTTGGTAACCTTCCCTTATCTTTCTGAATGGAGAAGTAATAAAAAATATGATTTGGGTAGGACTGCACACCCAGTCTCTTTGGCTTCCCCGGACTGGCTCCTACCACACTGGACACTATTTCAGAGACTAAAGGAGTGTTCTGTTTTGCTCCAGGCAGTTCAAGTTTGGCACAGTACCCTGGATAGATTTGATATTCAGAGCGAGGTCTTGAAATTAAAATTGCAATGATTAAATATCCTGGGGACCCCTGATGTAGGGGATGGAGCATTCTTAACTGAATGATTTGGATAAACTGTTGGCACAAATCCTAGCCAAAGTGTCCCAAGGGCTGTGGCTTGGATAGACATTCTTTAACTGAAGATGTGATGTGGGCTTTTGCTAACCAGTGGAAGGGTCAATGGTCTTGAATAGCATACTAAGCCTAAAGAATATGGTCTTTTAAAGTGGGTGTGTATTGGGCAGCGCCCGTGGCTCAAGGAGTAGGGCGCCAGCCCCATATACTGGGGGTGGTGGGTTCAAGCCCAGCGTTGGCCAAAAAAAAAAAAAACCCCAAATATTTGGGCGATGCCTGTGGCTCAGTGAGTAGGGCGCCAGCCCCATATACAGAGTGGCGGATTCAAACCCGGCCCCGGCCAAACTGCAACAAAAAATAGCTGGGTATTGTGGCGGGTGCCTGTGGTCCCAGCTACTTGGGAGGCTATGGCAAGAGAATTGCCTAAGCCCAAGAGCTGGAGGTTGCTTTGAGCTGTGACACCATGACACTCTAACAAGGGCGACAAAGTGAGACTCTGTCTCTAAAAAAATAATAATAATAATTTTAAAAAATAAAGTGGGTGTGCGAATATTTTTATTAAGCAAGGATATATAATCTTTTTTTTTTTTTTTTTTTGAGACAGAACCTCAAGCTGTCGCCCTGGGTAGAGTACCATGGCATCACAGCTCACAGCAACCTCCAACTCCTGGGCTCAAGCGATTCTCCTGCCTCTGCTTCCCAAGTAGCTGGGACTACAGGCGCCTACCACAATGCCCTGCTATTTTTTGGTTGCGGCCATCATTGTTGTTTGGCAAGCCCAGGCTGGATTCGAACCCTTCAGCTCAGGTGTATGTGGTGCCTTAGTTGCTTGAGCCACAGGCACTGAGCCAAGGATATGTAATCTTAAATAGAGGCAGTGCAGAGAGGACAGAAAGAAATCACTAGGAATTCATAGGAACAGAAGTTCCCAAATATGCATTTGTTTTGTGTGACTTTGGACAAGCAACTGAGGTTTCTTGGGGCTCAGTTTACTCAACCTTAAAATAAGAACATCAGACTACCTTAAATTCAGCAAGCATATTAAGCAACTCCTATGTGCTATCAATTTCCACCATATCCCCCCAGGGAACTCCCATTCCCTGGGCTTTGTTAAAAATCAAGAGATAATAATCATACATCTCTCCACAGTTCAGAACCAAATGAATTCTGAAGGGAAGGAGAGATGATCCAAAAAAATAATCAAAGTTGGCTCAGCACCTGTGGCTCAAGCAGCTAAGGCACCAGCTACAGACACCTGAGCTGGCGGGTTCGAATCCAGCCTGGGCCCACCAAACAACAATGACAACTGCAACCAAAAAAATAGCCAGGCATTGTGACAGGTGCCTGTGGTCCCAGCTACTTGGGAGGCAGAGGCAGGAGAATCGCTTGAGCCCAGGAATTTGGGTTGCTGTGAACTGTGATGCCACAGCACTCTACCCAGGGTGACAGCTTGAGGGTCTGTCTCAAAAAAATAAAAAGAGCAAGAGCAAAAAGAAATAATCAAAGTATCAGCTTTATTTCTTATAAAGCTAAAATGGAAACTAGGAATTGTCTCTATAAACCGTGAGCTTCTCAATGCTTCTCTCCTCTGCCTTGAACTCCCCGTCTCACTCAGCTGGATGTGATGAGCTGCTTCTCCCAAACTCACCAATCACATATGATAAAGCACTCCTTTATCCACTAAAAAGTAGTAGGTGAATTGGAAAGAAGGACTAGCAGCTCTCTTTCCAATATTTTAAAGATCAAGGAAGGAATATGGGGGGGAAATGATGTCCTCTAAACACTAGTAAGTTGCATTATTCATTTTCTTAGGGCTACTGCATTAAAGTACCACAAAATCAGTGGCTTAAAACAACAGAAATTTATTCTGTCATGGTTCTGGAAGCTGGAAGGCTAAAATCAAGGTGTCATCAGGGTTGGGTCCTTCTGGAAGCTCGGAGGGAGACTTCTTCCTCATGTCTTCCTAGCTCCTGGTGGTTGCTGGAATCCTTGGCATTCTTCGGTTTCCAGTTGCAGAACTAGTCTCTGGCTCTGTGGTCTCATGGCCTTCTTAGTCCTGTGTCTGTGTGTCTGTGTCTTCATGTAGATGGAAATGAGTCGCTGGATTTAGTTTGGGGCCCACCCTCATCCAGGACAACCTCATCTTACCTTCATTACATCTGCAAAGACCCTATTTCCAAGTATATACAGTATGGTCACATTCACGGGTACTGGGTATTAATATTTAAACACCTCGCTTTGAGGACATAATTCAATGCCCAGTAGCCATCAAGTCATTCTACTTCCTAAACATCTTTCACTCTTCTTTTCTTCTGCCCATCTCAACTGCTACACTAGGTCAGGCCACTGACATAGTTCCCTGGACACTTGCAGTGATCTTTCAACTGGTCCCCGTAAAATCTAGTCTTGTTCCCATTCTCCCACTGTCACAAATCCATTCCCTGCACTGTAATACTGCACTGTAATAATGGTGTCCCTTCTAAAATTTAACTCTGATCATGACAACTGCCTACAATTCTAAAGTGTTTTCCTGCGACCATGGATAAATTCTGCACTCCCAAGCACAGCATAACAGCTCCTCCCAGACCCCTGATCTTCAGGCACTGGGCTCTCCAGCCTTTCCCACCCCCGTCTCCCTGGCTTCTTCAAGCCCAAGCATCTACTCTTCTCTGCAGCTAACCCAAACTCTTCACAATCCACTTGGAACATCCCTCATCCTTTTATTTTAAACCTGTATGTTTTTAAAGGGAGGGCAGTTATACTATACTCTGTCAAGGTCTTGGCGCTCACTGTATGGTTTCTTCAAGGGGGATCTACTGAGCACCTTCACTGAAGGAATTGTCTCTGTAGATTCAGCGTCGCTGCCTTCAGGCATTTCCACATGGAATGCTTTTCTTTACTTTTCTACCTTCTCCCTGTTCCTCTCCCTCTAATTCACCTTTCAGGTCCCACCTAACCCTTCGCTTCCTCATAAACCATTCTCTGATGGCACCTGCCACACACATACACACACACCCCCAGGGTTAGTTATCACTCTATTATCTTCTCAGACAATTGTTCAGAATCTTGTTAGTTACACTGATCACACAGCAATATCTTTTTACTTGCGTCATTCCCTCCGAACCTTGAGCTAAATATTGTACTAGGAATTGGTCACCTTTCTAGCCATAGCATCTAGTAGGACTCAGATTTGTAGAAGGAATGAGCACTGAGCATAACAGTGGGCACTGAGCAGAGATAAGTGAGATCTATTTTCTTTTCTTTTTTTTTTTTTATCGTTGGGGATTCATTGAGGGTACAATAAGCCAGGTTACACTGATTGCAATTGTTAGGTAAAGTCCCTCTTGCAATCATGTCTTGCCCCCATAAAGTGTGACACACACCAAGGCCCCACCCACCTCCCTCCTTCCCTCTTTCTGTTCCCCCCCCCATAACCATAATTGTCATTAATTGTCCTCATATCAAAATTGAGTACATAGGATTCATGCTTCTCCATTCTTGTGATGCTTTACTAAGAATAATGTCTTCCACGTCCATCCAGGTTAATACGAAGCATGTAAAGTCTCCATTTTTTTTAATGGCTGAATAGTATTCCATGGTATACATATACCACAGCTTGTTAATCCATTCCTGGGTTGGTGGGCATTTAGGCTGTTTCCACATTTTGGCGATTGTAAATTGAGCTACAATAAACAGTCTAGTACAAGTGTCCTTATGATAAAAGGATTTCTTTCCTTCTGGGTAGATGCCCAGTAATGGGATTGCAGGATCAAATGGGAGGTCTAGCTTGAGTGCTTTGAGGTTTCTCCATACTTCCTTCCAGAAAGGTTGTACTAGTTTGCAGTCCCACCAGCAGTGTAAAAGTGTTCCCTTCTCTCCACACCCACGCCAGCATCTGCAGTTTTGAGATTTTGTGACGTGGGCCATTCTCACTGGGGTTAGATGATATCTCAGGGTTGTTTTGATTTGCATTTCTCTAATATATAGAGATGATGAACATTTTTTCATGTGTTTGTTAGCCATTCATCTGTCGTCTTTAGAGAAAGTTCTATTCATGTCTCTTGCCCATTGATATAAGGGATTGTTGGCTGTTTTCATGTGGATTAATTTGAGTTCTCTATAGATCCTAGTTATCAAGCTTTTGTCTGATTGAAAATATGCAAATGTCCTTTCCCATTGTGTAGGTTGTCTCTTTGCTTTGGTTATTGTCTCCTTAGCTGTACAGAAGCTTTTCAGTTTAATGAAGTCCCATTTGTTTATTTTTGTTGTTGTTGCAATTGCCATGGCAGTCTTCTTCATGAAGTCTTTCCCCAGGCCAATATCTTCCAGTGTTTTTCCTATGCTTTCTTGGAGGATTTTTATTGTTTCATGCCTTAAGTTTAAGTCCTTTATCCATCTTGAATCAATTTTTGTGAGTGGGGAAAGGTTTGGGTCCAGTTTCAGTCTTTTACATGTAGACATCCAGTTCTCCCAACACCATTTATTGAATAGGGAGTCTTTCCCCCAAGGTATGTTCTTGTTTGGTTTCTCAAAGATTAGGTGGTTGTAAAATGTTAGTTTCATTTCTTGGTTTTCCATTCAATTCCAAGTGTCTATGTCTCTGTTTTTGTGCCAGTACCATGCTGTCTTGAGCACTATGGCTTTGTAGTACAGACTAAAATCTGGTATGCTGATGCCCCCAGCTTTATTTTTATTACAGAGAACTGCCTTAGCTATACGGGGTTTTTTCCGGTTCCATACAAAACGCAGAATCATTTTTTCCAAATCTTGAAAGTACGATGTTGGTATTTTGATAGGAATGGCATTGAATAGGTAGATTGCTTTGGGAAGTATGGACATTTTAACAATGTTGATTCTTCCCATCCGTGAGCATGGTATGTTCTTCCATTTGTTAATATCCTCTGCTATTTCCTTTCTGAGGATTTCATAGTTTTCTTTATAGAGGTCCTTCACTTCCTTCGTTAGGTATATTCCTAGGTATTTCATTTTCTTTGAGACTATGGTGAAGGGAGTTGTGTCCTTAATTAGCTTCTCATCTTGACTGTTATTGGTGTACACAAAGGCTACTGACTTGTGGACATTGATTTTATATCCTGAAACATTACTGTATTTTTTTGATGACTTCTACGAGTCTTGTGGTTGAGTCTTTGGGGTTCTCTAAGTATAAGATCATGTCGTCAGCAAAGAGGGAGAGTTTGACCTCCTCTGCTCCCATTTGGATTCCCTTTATTTCCTTGTCTTGCCTAATTGTATTGGCTAGAACTTCCAGCACTATGTTGAATAGTAAAGGTGACAGAGGACAACCTTGTCTGGTTCCAGTTCTAAGAGGAAAAGCTTTCAGTTTTACTCCATTCAGTAAAATATTGGCTGTGGGTTTGTCATAGATAGCTTCAATCAGTTTTAGAAATGTGCCACCTATGCCTATACTCTTCAGTGTTCTAATTAGAAAAGGATGCTGGATTTTATCAAATGCTTTTTCTGCATCTATTGAGAGGATCATGTGATCTTTATTTTTGCCTCTGTTAATATGGTGGATAACGTTTATAGACTTTCGTATGTTAAACCAGCCTTGCATCCCTGGGATGAAGCCTACTTGATCATGATGAATGACTTTTTTGATGATAAGCTGTAATCTATTGGCTAGGATTTTGTTGAGAATTTTTGCATGTATGTTCATGAGTGAGATTGGTCTGAAATTCTCCTTTTTGTTTGGGTCTTTTCCTGGTTTTGGTATCAGGGTGATGTTTGCTTCATAGAATGTGTTGGGGAAGATTCCTTCTTCCTCAGTTTTTTGGAATAATTTCTGCAGTACAGGAATAAGCTCTTCCTTGAAGGTTTGATAGAATTCTGGAGTGAAGCCATCTGGACCAGGGCATTTTTTAGTTGGAAGCCTTTTTATTGTTTCTTTGATCTCAGTGCTTGAAATTGGTCTGTTCAGGAGGTCTATTTCTTCCTGGCTAAGTCTAGGGAGAGGGTGTGATTCCAAATATTGATCCATTTCCTTCACATTGTCAAATGTGTGGTCATAGAGTTTCTGGTAGTATTCAGAGATGATCTCTTGTATCTCTGTGGGATCAGTTGTTATTTCCCCTTTATCGTTTCTGATTGAGGTTACTAGAGATTTTACTTTTCTATTTAGTTAGTCTGGCCAATGGTTTATCTATTTTATTTATTTTTTCAAAAAACCAACTCCTTGTTTCATTAATTTTCTGAATGATTCTTTTGTTTTCAATTTCATTGATCTCTGATTTGATTTTGGATATTTCTTTTCTTCTACTGAGTTTAGGCTTAGATTGTTCTTCTTTTTCCAATTCCATAAGATATGAGATCTATTTTCTAACTAGGACAGATCATTAACAATTCACTCTGTCCCAACCAAAGAATAGCTGCAGTAACTCTACAAACTTTGTTGTAAGCTCGAAGATTTAAAAAAAAGAAAAAGAAGAAGAAGAAGGCAGTGCCTGTGGCTCAATGGAGTAGGGCACAGGCCCCATGTGCTGGAGGTGGTGGGTTCAAACCCAGCCCCAGCCAAAAAATGCAAAAAAAAAAAAAAAAAGAAAGAAAGAAAAAAAAGAAAAGAAAAAAGACCCATTCTGTCATAAGTAGTAGAGGACTCAAAACAAACAAAAATGCTTCATGTACTTGTAATGGTTGAGATGGGCCATGAGCCTGAATTACTATTTGGCTCTTAAACTCTATGATTACAGATCTTTCTTCAAAATTTCAAAGAACTTTCTGCCACTGTTTTAGTGTCTAGATGCTCTTTCATCCACCAAATTTTCAAGCCCTTTACTTAAGGTTTTTCTTCTCATTTATTATGTCTCTTTATCCCTCTCCACAGGCTGACAGTTGCTTTTCTTCTTGATTGTTCGGCAGTCTCACTGTGATGCATCTTCTTATAGATTTACTGTAAGAATGAGAGTATATATCTTTGTGCTGCTTTTTGGAATTAAGAGTGGTGTCTTTTACCAATTTTGGAAAATTCTCATTCTATTATTATTGAACATTGCCTCTTTCCTTTTCTCTCAATCATCTCCTTTTAGAACTTTGGCATCTGTTAGCTCTTCTCATTTTAACCTCCCTGTCTCTTAAAAACTCCTTCCTGTTTCCATCTTTTCTGTCTCTGTGGGCTAAAGTTTATATCTTCTCTTTGTATTTATCTTTGAGTTTACTAGTTCTCTTTCTACTATGCTTAATTCACTATTCAATCTATCCATTGAATTTTACTTTTTGGGTAGAGTGCCATGGCATCATCATAGTTCACAGCAACCTCAAACTCATGGGCTCAAGTGATCCTTATACCTCAGTTTCCCAAGTAGCTGGGACCATAGGTTCCCACCACAACACCCAGCTAATTTTTCTATTTTTTTAGTGGAGACAGGGTCTCACTCTTGTGCAGGCTGGTTTTGAACTCCTGAGTTCAAGCCATTGGCCCATCTCGGCCTTCCAGAAAGCAAGAATTTCAGACGTGAGCCACTTACCCAGCCTCTATCCCTTGGATTTAGATTCTAATTTTCATGTCTTTCACTTATAGAAGTTATATTTGATTTCTTCTCCAAACTGCTTTTTTATTTTTATATTTTCAAAATGCTCTTCTATTGCTTTAAAAACATTGAATATTTGTTATTTTATATTCTGTGCCAAATAATTTCAAGATCTGCAGTCTCTATAAGTCTGATTCTGCTGTCTGTTTTTTCTTTCGACTTTTCTCTCACAGTGATTAGTTTCTCCATGTTTTAACTGTTTATGTTTTAAACTGTGATCATTTTCCTTAAAAATTTACCTATGAGAATACTTTGAGGTCTGAGTTAAGATTACATTTCTCTAGAGAGAATTTGTATTTGCTTCTATTGATTGCTTTGGGACACTACCTACCTGCGACTACTTTAGGTGGAATTTTCCCTTTGAGATGTTCTAGAACATACAAGTAACACGGAATCTGACTATACACCAATATGAGTTCCAGCATAGGGTTGCCAATTCTCAGAGGAGTTTTTTGTTGTTATTTTGTTTTATACTACCCTGTGCCGGGACTAAGACCAAGATGATTTCTTCTTGTCTCGTTCTCCTGAGAAGTTTATTTTTCATTCATCCTTATACTAAAACTTTAGTTCTCAGGTTCCCATTTCAGTTCTGCATTTTATCTGGCAACTCTAACCATAATAAGAATGCCCTGAATTTTTTCATTAAGAGACAGAGATAAAAGCCCAATTCAGTGGGAGGAGAGAAGAGGGAAAATGAAAACTTGGTTTCTATCAGTCAGGACAAATACTTCTGTGATATACTAGATGAGAGGTTTGTTTTTCTATTCCATCATTTGCCACACTGTGGTTTCTCTCTGATTACCTTTGTTTATTACTCTCCCCTCACCAGATTGCAAATTCCTTGGGGATAGGGATTGCCTTTATCATCCGCATATAGTTCTCATAGTAGCCAAAGCAGTGTACAAACTGTAGTACCTGATCAGTTAAGTATGTGTCTGTGACTCCTGTGTCTACTTCCCTGCTGAGTTCTCCACTTCTCCCAGCCATTCAGCTGCTCACGCTGGGCCAGGGAACTATCCCACATCTTTACCACCACCACCACCCACATACACACATACTTCTTGTCATTTAATCTTCTTGATTTTAAATCTTTCGTTTCTCTCAAATATGAATTTTTTATTACTTAAGTCTTAGTTTATCCCTAATCAATTCCTCCTTTTAAAAGTGCATCTCAGGGCGGCACCTGTGGCTCAGTGAGTAGGGCGCTGGCCCCATATATTGAGGGTGGCGGGTTCCAACCCAGGCCTGCCAAACTGCAAAACAAAAAAACAGCAGGGCATTGTAGCCGGTGCCTGTAGTCCCAGCTACTCGGGAGGCTAAGGCAAGAGAATCTCCTAAGCCCAAGAGCTGGAGATTGCTATGAGCTGTGACGCCACAGCACTCTACTGAGGGCAACAGAGTGAGACTCGGTCTCTAAAAAAAATAAAAAATAAAAACTATATCTCAGCCAGGCATTGTGGTGCACACCTATAATCCTAGCACCCTGGAAGGCTGAGGTGAGAGGATTGCTTGAGCTCAGGGGTTCAAGACCAGCCTGGGCAAGAGTGAGACCCCATCTCTACTTAAAAAATGAATAAATAAATAAAAATAGCCAGGCTTTGTTATGGGTGCCTGTAGTCCCAGCTACTCAGGAGGCTGAGGCAAGAGGAATAACTTGAACCCAGGAGTTTTTGAGGTTGCCATGACCTAGGCTGACACCATGACACTCTAGTTTAGTCAACAGAGTTAGACTCTGTCTCAAAAAAAAAAAAAAAAAAAAAAAAAAACCTGTTTCTCAAGTATGTTGCTTGGAATTCTTACTTAGCAAGACTTAATAGATGCAACTGTTTCTGCAGTTAAGTAAGCCATTTCCCCCACAGCACCCACAATGATCTTCTTAGGTAAATCAGACCACATCAGGTCTTTTTAAAACAAAGATTCTTGTGGCTCTCCATTACTCTTACATTAGAATGCAAACATCTCACCCTGGCCTGTAAGAACCTATTTGATCTGGTCCTGCCTTATTATAGTTAGAGTTGCCAGATAAAATGCCCTTGACCCTGGCCTCATCCCCTGGCTCTCTCTCTTTCTCTCCTTCTCCTCCAGCCCTGTTGGCCTTCTTGGTGTTCCTTGAATAGGTCAAGGTTTCCCAGGCCTCTGTCTGGAACACCCTACCTTGAGAACTTCATGTGGCTAGCTCCTTGTTATAATTCAGATTTCTACTCAAATGCCAATTCTTGGAAGATACTCTCCATAATTAGCCTTTCTAAATTAGGGCCTCTTTTCTGTACCTCAGTCTCATCGCTCTCTGTATCTTTATCTGAATTTATACACTTACTTATGTGTTTTTCTTCTTCACATGCATATTTCTGGAGCATCTGCTGTGTACACTCAGACAATGCTCTTTGGTACTGGAGATACAGGCAAACAAAACAGAACAGAACAACCTGATTTCACAAAGCTTGAACTTTGGTGTCTGTTATGCATTCATTGAAGAAAGATTTATATTTTATTTGCATGCTAATACTTACTAATTTTCCTTCCCCACTGTGTTTTCCTCTCTAAAATGAAAGCTCCAGAACAAGTGACTGTGTGGATGAACGTACAGCTGTAGTGAGGAACCAGCTGCACGTATTAATTCACAACTTCCACCTGCTGGTGGGCTTGGACAAGCGTGAAGTCCACAAACAGCTTGCCTGTTAGAATATTCCGTTGCTGGAATCTGAGACTTGGTGAAGACTAGAGTCCAGTGGAGGACTGAGCCCTCTTTTCGCCAGCATCTGTAGACAGTGATTTCGATTATTTATTTCAGTCTCTTCTACTACTGTGTCCCTCCAGGGGGTTCTGCCCCATTGTCAGCTGCACCATTTGCACTACTGCCAATTCAAATATTTGTTCATTATCCTTGGACAACGGTGCAGACAAAATGATTGAAAATCATCAACAGACCCTCTAACCAATATTGTATTCCGGCACTATTGAACATTCCAGAAAAATCTTCTGCTTTGGCAAAACTGTCAAAGGATCCATTTTCTAGTTGAGTGTTCATTATTTGAGGGAATTCTAAGTGCAAGCCCTATTTGATTATGTATTTTTTCAGTGCTATTTGGGGATAATAATTAGCTGCATTCCTTGGGCATATAAATCTGTTACCCAATTCATCATTCTTGGGTGGATTGAAGAATGTCAGTGATTCTCCTGCAAATTTGTAGGTCTTGTCCAATCACGAAGCACATATTTACTCTGGGAGAATATGTATTCTTGACAATTTATGTAATTATCTCTAAAAACAATTCAAGTAGCGGCTGTTTATAATGCTGCCTCTCCCCTCAGAAGTAGCATTAGGGCCTCTCAGTGTGGATGGATGTTCTGCTGATGCTCCACCATGGATGCAGGTGCTCCCCTGGGGAATGGTGTAAGCATGCCGCTTGCCCCAAATGACAGCCCCTACTCTGGTTAGTAAGTCAGAGGCAGAGCCAAGAACAACCCTATTTCCTATTCATTGGCCTCCTTTGCAGGATTATATCAGAAAAAAAAAAAAAACCAATTTATTTTAAAAGGGAATCTTTTTCAAGGAGCTTATGCAAACATCTGTCACTGTTTTAACCACACCCAAGAAAGGACGTCATTCTTGTCCTGGGGGTATAGAATTACAAAGTGCTGAGAGACAAAATGGAAAGATGAGAAAATAGGAGTGGGCAGGAAAGGAGAAAAATAAAATAAAATAAAGAACAGAGCGAAGTGGCAAACTCCCGCGGGAGAGAGCTGTGGGAGCGTACTGTTTTCAAACATGTGACCCAGAGGGTGCCTGGAACTCAGAACCTGAGCATGTTCTTGTCTTAATCACATATGTGCTTTAATCAATTCCATAGCACACATTTATTTTAAAACTTTAGAAACATACGTATGTGTACATAAATAAAATTGGACATTTAAACCAAAAAATCAGAGCTTACTATTACTTAACATTTTAACATTTTTTGTCTAAAGCCATATCTATATATATAAATATGGATATAGTATATATACATCCCTTTTACAGACAGATAAGGATTATCATCCTTTCAGATAGTCTGTCATGAAAATATATCCATGTTGTAAAATACTCTTGAGAAATACAATTTTAAATGGCTGTTTACTAGCCCATCCCATATAAACGTACAGACATACTCCCTTTTACTATGTTTTGCCCTGTTGAGTGTTGCGGGTCTTGCACTTTTTTCCAATTGAAGGTTTGTGGCAACCCTGCACTGAGCAAACCTATTGGTGAAATTTTTCCTGCGGCGTGTGCTCACTTCATGTCTCCGTGCTACATTTTGACAATTCTCACAATATTTCAAACTTCTTCATTATTATTAAATTTGGTATGGTAACCTGTGACCCACCATGTCTGGTCATATCTTTATTTCTATTTCCCTACTGAACAAGATATCATAATTAGAATGTCAGTGATTCTGTCAGTAATCCACGTTCTGGGAGGCTGAGGCAGGTGAATTGTCTAAGCTCAGGAGTTCAAGACCAGTGTAAGCAAGAGCGAGACCCTGTCTCTAAAACATAGCCAGATGTTGTGACAGGCACCTATAGTCCCAGCTACTTGGGAGGCTGAGGCAAAAGGATCACTTGAGCCCAAGAGTTTGAGGTTGCTGTGAGCTATGACGCCACAGCACTCTACCAAGGACAACAATGTGAGATTCTGTCTCAAAAAAATAAATAAATAAATAAAATAATAATAAGTTCTAATGTTTGATAGTAGACTGTAGTTAACAACAATATATTGCATATTTCCAAATAGCTAGAAGATAGTTGCCAAGACATAGAAAGGATAAATACTCAAGGGGACGAGACCCCAAATATCCTGACTTGATCATTACATGCTCCACACATGTGTATATGAGGTTTTCGTGTACATGCAGGGAGTCCTTCCTTTCAGTTACAACCTTAAGAAACCAAATGTAAAACATGTTTTTGCAAGGTTAAATATAAACTTATTAGCTCAGATGTGGCATCTGGTCATATGTACCCGGGGTCACCAGTCTCCAAACAGAGGTAGGTAAAACAAGCCATTGGGCTGCAAAAAAGAAAAAGAAAATAGAACTTACATTCACATTTACTTTTAAGTTATTCTCTTAAGCATTCTGTTTTAACACGTCTTTTTAATATATGTCAGGTATTTGTGCATAGTATGAAATAAATAACAATAACTAATCAATAATTTGTACACACATGCATTGTGGGTACATGCTAGTTTTTTTTAAGCCAATGGAGTGATCAATTAAGAGAGTATGGAGCTGACTGGTTTAGGTTTCTGTTGCTGATGGAACTTGCAGAGTGATTGAGACTAGAAGTCTGTGAATAGCTAATCCATGGCTAATTCTAGCATACATGCTATGGTAAAAGCCCTCTTAAGATGTAGAGTTTCCTCTATCTTCCCCAAATGAAAAATAAACATACATGATGAAGAATAAGATTAGAAACAGCAAAATGGAGCATGACTTTGGTCTAATACTTTGCCTAAATATGGGAGACATTAGCCAAGCTAAATCCTGGAAAAGTGAATACAGCCCCAAGTCTCTATTTGGTAGAGAATAGCATATAGATGATTGGACCAAGGAAGGCAGCTGAGCCAAAAGATTGAAATTATCTAGGAAAAACAAGTCTCCAGGGTATGCTAGATTACAATGAAGTGGGTAACATTCTATGGATGTGGCCTAAGAGAGTCAAAGTGGAAGAAACCTAAGGAATCTAGAATACCTGAGAAGAGAAGGAGAGATGTGGGTGCCTGGGAGTCCCCCAGGGTGTGTATTTACCATGAACATTAGCCTATCATCTTAGGCAGTAACCTAGGAACTTAGGTCCTTGCAGTAATGGGATCCAGGACAGATAGGTTTTAATAGGGAGTGCTATGGAAGGCTTGGCTAGCATGCAGTATGGACAAAAACCCGAAAAGCTTTAAGGAAATAGCCAAAGGGAGGACAGGAGTACCTTGAAGTCAGCTTTCCCCACAGTTTAGCAGAGAGTCAATTCTCCCTACACTTCATATCTAATCCATAGCTAACTCTGGCATATAGAGATATTCTATGGGAAAAGGCATTTCCTTAAGACAGTGTTTCTTCTGCTTCACAAAAAATAAACAGAACAAAAAAATTAGAAAAAGCAAATTAGAGGCATTTTAGCTTATACACATTCTTAATTATGGGACACAAAGTTTATGCAAACCATAAAAATAAATGTTTCTTCTCTGGACTTTCCAAAATATTCAAGTCCATCTCAAGTTTCAAACATTCCCTTTCCAATATATTTTATAGATAATATGTGCCTAGCTACTCCTGTGGCCCTTCACCCGTCCATGTTCAGTGGTGAAGGCTACAGGTATGAGTGAGAACCAAGTAAAATGGTGAAGAATGTAAGCTGACGGCGGAAGTCACGTGAGGCAGCAGGAGTGCGTATCCATGGGACAGTGAGTTTGTAACGAGTTCCAGTGCAGATGATCCTGAGGACATATTGAGGTGACCCAGGACCACGAAGAGCCCTCAAGACACAGTGGACATGTAGTCCTTCCCAACCACACCCCAGCCCTGTAAAAATGAGACACTAAAAATGAGTTTTCTCAATAAGGAAGGCCGTCTCCCTTTCTTGGCAAGGCATCTGCTCCCACTTTCTCCTTAGCAGGGATGTGAGCAGCTGGAAGCCAACAAATGTTTCTAAAGGCTTTTTTCCAAAAGTGAGGCTCTCTCTGAATTCTGACGGAACTTGCCCCATCTTCCCTTAAAAATATGCTCTCTCAGCTCCAAAGTTTGACAAGATCAAATAGCCAAAGCTATTTAAGCATCCGACTTTGGATAACACCTTCCAAGACAGTTAACAATGGTAGCTTGTTTAGACTCCCCTCCCTATCACCCTTCACCATGCATGCACACATACGCAAACACACACACACACACATTCCCCAGGAAATTTCATCATTCTCCTTAAAACACCCCTTCTTACCACCTAAATGCCAAGTTGACTTAAAGTCAACTTCTAGGTTTGGGGTTATAACCTTCTTCCTTAATCCCATAACTGCAGCCTCTCAGTGGTCAAACTAAATCCATTTAGCTTATGTCTGACTTGTGGATCTTCTGGGGTGGAAATTTTTTTAAAAAATAATTGTCATTCTTTAGAACAACTGGTAATAATGAGAAAAACTAATGGGCATTCGTAAGATGTTTTAAGACACAGTTCTTGATCTATGCATTATTCATTTATGCAAACTGTTGCAAAGGTACCAAATTCACTGTGCAATTGGGCTGGAAAAGTCCCCAAACTCAAGATTACATTGGTATGCACATTTCTACTTAATATTTTCATCGGTGACCTGCTTAAAGGAGCAGAGAGCAAGCTCATTAAGTTCCTAGATGAGAGAGATGACCAGAACATTAGAGAACAGGATTAGAATTTCCCCAGCCCTTGCCAAATTAGCAAAACTGTTAAAGTCAAATTTATTTGCATCGGGGACAGGCAGAGGAAGTCAAGCTGCCCAAAGCAAGCTGACTGGTAGGAAGTTATTTAAGAGAAGAACTGAAAAGAGGACAGATGCAAAAACAGACTTACAATAAGCCATGAACTAGCCCAGGGGAAAAACAGTGTTCACTGGGGCCTCTGCAACCCCTTGAAATGGATTTAGAGCCTCAGTTCATGGCTTGTGGAAGCAAAAAGCCTTCTTCAAGATTTCTAAGAATTCCAGGGAGCTTTTCTTCCTCGTGGGCACCTCTAGGTTCAGATTCCTGGTTCTACTTAATTAGCCTGGTCTGGGCTTCAGTTCACTGTCCTGTTTTAGTCATCTGTCACGAACTACCTTGACCCAAACATTGAAAACCATTTCCCTCCCATGAGTAAATCACAGTGTCCTGCAAAAGGGCCTTTCTATCCCTTTGCTTGTCTTGGCTCTCTGTCAATTCTTCCAATTAAACTTGTACCCCAAGTAGCTTAACAAGGCATTTTCCCAAATATAGACAGTTCTCACCCTAAGAGGAACTCTGGAAGCAGCTGTTAAGACAATTACATTTACATCGTGTGACCTCCCAAAGATAAGCATGACAAAGTCATGACCTGATAGTGCTATAGCCAGGGGTGGGGACACTTGTTCTGTGAGGTGGCAGATAGGAAGTATTTTCAGCCTCTGTTACATTCAACTCTGCTGTATACGAGAACATTCAGACATAGAACAGATAGAATGAATGGGCAAAGCTGACATTGACCCCAGGGCAGGCCAGCTACCTGCTAGACTCAGCTTCAGAATCTTTGACTTCTAAGGAGTCTGAACAGCCGCCTTGTCCAACCAGCTCATTTTGCACATGCAGAAACCAGGACCCAAAAAGTAGAGTGACATTTGTGCACATTCACAAGACAGTTAAGCCTGAGTTTAAACTTCAGACTACAGACAAGTAGCCCAATTTCCTCAGCCAGTTCCCTGTCCACTGTACCATCACCAGCTATTTCCAGAAAGTTCTGAGGATCCCTGCTTCATTGGCAGAGATTCTGCTAGAAATTTTCCCACTGTAACTTTTGGCGCAACATTTTGTGGAGTAGATAGCAGTGCCATCTTGCAAAATCCCTAGGAGGACCTGAGATGAATGTGTGACTAAAGATTTGGGTGCAGCTGTGTCTATCCGCATAAATGGAGTCTTTGAGAAAACCAGAATAGAATCCACATAAAGGGTGTCTCAAAAGTTGCCATACACATGAAGACAGCTATCTTGGAACATGTTTGTCATGAGTGACAGAGAAGACTTCATGTGTGTGTAAAAAGACATGGCCAATGTGTACAGAATATCTTGTAAACATTTTGTAAATAAAGGCACATTTAGCTACAATTTGCCATTGTCTCCTATGTATGACAACTTTTGAGACACCCAACAGATTGGAATGGAAAGTTATAAACAAAGTTTACAGTATACAGTTTATTTTGTGTAAAGTTAAAAATGAAATAAAATCTTCATGAACCAAGAGAAATGCTTTAGGAAAGAGTTGAACTGCAGGCCAGAGGAAGTCGCTGAATTCTCTTAATAATTAGATCTGAGAGTTGCTTCTTCAGGGGAGTGTTAGGACAAGAGAAACAGACTGAAGATGGTGATTCTCCAAATCCTCTGTAAGTCCCCTGAAGCTGCAGGGAAGGATCCTTCTCTGAGCCAATAGGGACCCGTTGAATCATTACTTTTAATGAGAACAAGATGGTTTCTTTAAAAAGGGTTGTGAAGTACAGAACATGAAGTGGATACTTGGGAAAAATAATAGGTCAGATTTCAAAGGCGCCTCCTGCCCCAGTAATCAGAAGTATTTGGGCTGGCGTAACTCATGGAAATTCAGGGTCAGAAGCCCACAGCCCCTTCTGAACGCTTGTCTGTGGGTGTGCTTGATGCCACCACCTGAGCAGAGGTCAGGAGGATGTTAATGTAGGTGGTTGTCCATCTGTAACTTGAAGACCCAGTAGCTTAAGCCTGCTCCTCCCCAACAGTCAGGGCCAAGCATCTACGGGAACTCTTCTTTTACTACCTTTAATAAAGATTCATCCTAGTGTACATCTCATTACTAATTATAATAAAAAGGGTGCAATCTGATTAAACATCATTTCTGGACAGTACATCTCATGAAATGATGTCAAAGCATTGTTTGTCTTGAGCCACTTTTCCAAAATCTATTCTTCCAAATGACAAACTCTTGGTGATAATTATTTTTGATTATCATATTTTTTTTTTCCAGATGATCCAGGAACCTGTACGTCATGTGCTGTGGGCTATTACATGTAAGTCTGGCCTTCTTGGTCATGGCACTAACTTTTCTGCAGTTTAAGCATTACTGACTTAATCTTCAATCCAGTGATTAAAGCAAAAAGGCCCTGCAGACTGAAGCAACTCTGTCCTGTCAGGCTATTAATGAGTAATTCTTGGATTTAGCAATAAGAGCCCAGCTGTTTTCTTGCCTCCAAAGGAGGTCTTCTCCTTCTTGATCCTGAAAGTCCTCCAGCCTGTCACTGGTGTCTAGGAATCTTGCCATGAGTTACCAAAATTCAGATCTTACTGTTTATGGGCAGACCTTAATAATATACCTGACCCCAAGTAAGCTGTTCTTAAATGGCTGCATGGAGACCTTGTCCGTAACCAGAGTCAGATGCTGCAGGGTGAAGCCAGGTGCTACATTAGCTCTTAATCATCTCCTCAGTGAGGAGACACAAACCACCAGAGTAAAGGAAACACAGGTACCCATCACCCTCAACATTCTCTAATAAAAATCTGCAGAGTCAAAGATGGAGTGTTTTGCCGTCATGTCCCCTTCCCATTCGTGCCTCCTTTCCAGCATACAGTGTTGCCTATCCCAGAAGAAAAACTAAGAAAAGAAGGGAGATGAAAAGGAAAGCAAAGCCCCTGATAAGGCAAAAGCAACATAAGCCCTCCCTGCCATCCCAAGAACTCAGGAGTTTGGTGATAGGCAAACTCTCACGTCCATTTCTTCTTTTCATCTTTCCAGCGAGATTGTCAGTAACACAGAGTTGATACAAATCTCCAGAAGAGAAAACTGACGCTCAAAGAGCTGCTGGGCTCCGCTCACATTGTACCACAAGCTAGTGGCAGATCTAAATCTGGGCATCTCAGCATTAGTGAGTCACCTCTTCCTGCCACCACCTTTCTTTTCCCCTCCATCCAATTCCATGGGGCTTGACTGTGGTCATAGGTGAGCAGACAGTAAAAGCAGTGAGGAGGATGAGAGGTGGAGGGAAGCCCAACAAGCTCATTAAAAGTGATCAGTTACCCCAATCATTACTTAGCTTTATAATTTTAATCCAACTTTTTATTGGATTTAAGTTTTTAGGTTTTTATTCTCTGCCTTGAATGGGTCTCACATCACTGCTCTCCTGACCTACTACTTTCAATTATTGTCACATTTAGAGTCTGCCAGGGTGACTCATGCCTGTAATCCCAGTGCTTTGAGAGGCCAAGTAGGGAGGATCACTTGAGGCCAGGAATTCTAGACCAACCTGGGCAACACAGTGAGACCCCCATCTCTACTAAAAATTATCTGGGTGTATGGTTTGCACCTGTAATCCTAGCTGAGGCAGGAGGATCACTAGAGCCCAGGAATTTGAGGCTGCAGTGAGCTGTGATCATGCCACTGCACTCCAGCCTGGGTGACACAGAGAGACTTTGTCTCTAAAAAAAAGAAATTCCTCACCTAATGTGCATAATGCAATGGTACATTTCAAAACTATTAAGAAAAGAGCATCATTGTCTTACCACCACAAATAAGTAAGTGAGGTGATGGATGTGTTAATCAGTTCAATGTAAGCATTTCACACTGAATATCAAATCAGTACACTGTACCCCATAAATGCATCAATATACACAGTTATAATTTAATAAAGGGGAAAAAACAAAGAAAAAAATCCTTCCATATAAACAGGGGAGGTGGGATGACAAAGATCCTCCCAGTTTGATTACAAGGTAGACCAGAGGACATTTAATGACCAAAGTAATTTCCAGCATGTTCATAGTTGACATTTACCCAGCATACGGTCTGTGACAGGATCCCCAAGCAGAAATACAAGCATTCCTCAGTGAGGTCACATGGTGGGGGGCACAAAACTTTCCTTGAAGAACCAAGGAAGAAGAGTTTAGAGCTAAATTTAAAAATAGCAACTATGCAGAAGGGAATGAGGAACTCTCCTCTTCATCCGTCTAACAACTTTGCGTCTTTCCAGCCTAACTGTTGCCTGGCTGTGTTCTTCATTCTGTTTGACACCAGAACACACCTCACCTGCACTTACTTCCTTTGCAACCTGAGCGCATCCTCTGTTAAGCTTTGAAGCCAACCTGTCAACCTCTTCAGGTCCCTGTGACTCACTAATGAGTATGTTTCCTTTTGGAAATAAAAACACTGAAAGAATACATTCTAGTATTACTAAAGGTAAAACGTGTGGTAATTGTTTTAAGAACCACACATTTACAATCTCTTAGAGCATTTGGTGACTTTGAACACAGCTCATGAATTGCTCTACAGTAGAAGTGGTTCTGCCGGAAATGCAAAGATTTCCCCAGACATCTTGTTGATGCTTTGAAATTCATCGAAGGGCCAGTGGTCAATTTCATTCCACTCCACCTTTGGATGAGCCTGTAATTCAGTGGAGTCTGAATTATCACATTGTGCTGTATAATGAGAACAGCAGGCAATATATTTAAAAATGTTTATGATGAAAGTTGAGGCAGTTCCCTGTTATCGTTAATCATCTGTCCGCAAACATTTTGGTAAACTACTTGGACTCAACACTGAGCTGTTTCAGGCATAAGCCCCAGCTGCTACCATGTGGCAAATCACACTAGCAATCTGTTCACACAAATTTTGGTTAAAATTCCAGTCCCACCTTTAACTAGCCATATGATTTTAAGCTTGAGCTTCTGTTCTCTTACCTAGAAATTAAAGATAAGTAAGTATCCTCTGGGAGGCCAAGGCAGGTGGATTACTTGAGCTCAGGAGTTCAAGGGAGTTCAAGACTAGCCTTAGCAGGAGCAAATCTCCATCTCTAAAAAAATAGCTGGGCTTTGTGTCAGGCACCTGTAGTCCCAGCTACTTGGGAGGCTGAGTCAAGAGAATAGCTTAAGCCCAAGAGTTTGAGGTTGACAGAGTGAGACTCTGTCTCAAAAAAAACAAACAAACAAAAGAAAAAAGAAAGAAAGAAAAGTAATATCTACTGTATGGGATTTGTGCAAAAGAGTTAAACAAGTGACTACTTGACACATAATCAGCCTTCTATGGCTCCAAGTATCAGCACCCCTTTGCTCGTCCCCAGCCCTGCCCCAGTTTCCCTGATGAAGTCTTCTGAGTTCGGGAAGGAGGTGGTTGAGACCTAGAGGAAGTTTTCCCCCTTGAAATCCAATTATCTATGCCCATTAAAAAACTCTGCCTAGATATAAATAAGGAGATTAAAAATTACGTGGTTAAGAGAAATACAACAACATATCTCACGGAAGAAACAACAACTTCTTTCTCTAGGTTTGAACACCATTGTTATAAAACCTGTCCCGAGAAGACCTTCCGTGAGCAATCGGAATGCAAAGCATGCGACACTAACTGTGGCAACTGTGACCGGAATGGGTGTTACTGGTGTGAAGAGGGCTTTTTCCTCTCAGGTAAGCAGGAAAATGGTGCTGTGCAAAGCGAGAAGCAAACTCAGGACCTCCACCCAGTCCCCGAGATCGGAGTGTTCATATGATGGGGTTCAGAGGCTTCAGGCTCTGGTACCTTTGGTCCCAGGAGGAATTTAAATTTGGTTTGAAAATAAACATTAGACTCGGCACCTATAGCATAGCGGTTATGACACCAGCCACATACACCGAGACTGGCGGGTTTGAATCTGTCCCAGCCTAATAAACAACAATGACAACTGCAACAAAAAATAGTCAGGCATTGTGGCAGGCACCTATAGTCCCAGCTACTTGGGAAGCTGAGGCAAGAGGATTGCTTGAGCCCAGTCGTTTGAGGTTGCTGTGAGCTGTGATGCCATCGCACTCTACCAAGGGCAACATAGTGACACTCTGTCTCAAAATAAATAAATAAATAAACAATAGCCAGGACCACTTATTTCTGCTTTTATTACTGAAGCATAGTTCATATTTCACTGATTACTCTCCAATATCACCAAGCTCCTGGAAGCAAGAGTGAACAGGATAAAGAAGGCAGGAAGAACAAGGGAGGGAGGTGACAATAAATGTTTTAGAATTGAAGTCACCTGGAGTATGCAGAACCCTGACCTTTTTCTTGAGACTTAATCCATGTTATATGTTCCTGTGCAACATAAGACTTGAACAAGATCCTTTGTCTGAGGTTTCTGTCAACTCATTCATGTGATGAAAATGAGTAGTTAGGAGGGTGGCACCTGTGGCTCAAGGAGTAGGGCGTGGCCTCATATATCAGAGGTTCAAACCCAGCCTTGGCCAAAAACTGAAAAAAAAGAAAGAAAGAAAAGAAAATGGGTAGTTAGGAGAGTAATAAACTGTGAGTTTGCAGCTGAAGAACTAACAGCCCAGCTCTCTGAAATGTTTATGGGACAAACAGTGAGACAGACAGCCCACTATGGTCCTTAGGGGTTCTCCATACAGAGATTTATTTTATTTGTCATTTTTCAAGGCCTCAAGGACATAAAGTTCTTTATTCAGTGCTCTTAACCCTTTAAGTGGATGGCCAACTTAATTTCTTCCTTGAAAAACGACTTAGATAATGTGTTGGATTTATTAAAACACATTCATGGGTTGAGGTAAGCTAAAGCTATCTTGGTTTCTTTAAAAATGAATGCATACTGGCCAGGTGTGGGGGCTCACACCTGTAATCCTAGCATTCTGGAAGGCTGAGGCAGGTGGATTGCTCCAGCTCAGGAATTCAAGACCAGCCTGAGCAAGAGCAGGACCCCGTCTCTACTAAAAAAATAACCGGGCACAGTGGCAAGAGTCTCAACTACTCAGGAGACTGAGGTAAGGAGATTGCCTGAGCCCAAGAGTTTGAGGTTGCTATAAGCTCTGACTTAATGGCACCCTACCCAGGGCAACAGAGTTAGACTCTGACTCAAAAATAAATAGATAAATAAATACGACTAAAAACAGAAATGTTCTTAAAACTTCCTTCAGCCTTTTTAGAACTTGGTCTTGGTTGAGTGCAGTGGCTCATTCCTGTAATCCTAGTACTTTGTGAGGCCAAAATGAGAGCATCACTCGAGGCCTGGAGCTGACACCGGCCAGGGCCCTGTCTCTACAAAAAAAAAAAATTTAAACAAAAAACGACACCAAAAACAGAACCTGGCTTTGCACATGCCACCAAGGTCAGCTGACCAGAATTCCACCTCCATGCTTCCTGCCTTTGATCTCACGTAGGTGGCAGCTGTGTGAGGAAATGTGGCCCTGGCTTCTATGGTGACCAAGAAATGGGAGAATGTGAGCCCTGCCACCGAGCCTGCAAAACCTGTACGGGCCTTGGCTACGACGAGTGCAGCAGCTGCCCCGACAGACTGCAGCTGCGGAACAGGACGTGCGTGCGGCCCGCGCAGACCCACGTGGAAGGCCGGTTCTGGAATGGTACGTGCCGCCCAAAGAGAGCGCGGGGTCTGGACGCCTACGCTGCCCTCCTCCTTTTTCAACCCTGATTTTCTGAGTTAGCCAGGAGAGAAAGGCTGTGCAAAGAAACAAGAGTTTGGAGAATCAAGTTGAGGCGTTTCGCGTCTCTCCGATGCGAGGGGTGGGAGAGGGTAGGAAGCTGGGGTGGGCGCCTGGCCAGCAGGGGGAGCCCGAGCGGCCATTTCTGATTGGTCAGGGGCTGAACGAAGGGAGGCCTGTAAAGAAGAGACGCACAGGGAAAAGACCCCGCGACTATTTTCAGAAAGTATTCAGTATAGCTGCTGTCACGTACGCGTATCTCTTTGTTGTGGTAAAGGAAACTTCTCCCATAGCGCAGGCTTTTCTAGTTAGACAGGGAAGAACTGCTCCTGTATAAGAATTTTTGCTAAAACAGATGATCTTTCTGGATGAGTTATTAGAACTTGCTGACTTGCAAGCTTGCCTTTTAAAAGTTGCCCTGCCCAGTTGCAGATGGGGACAGTGGGGGGCTTCTGAGGGAGCAAGAAAGAGAAAGAGCAGGGAAGCCGGGAATCTAGCAAGAAAGACCCGCGGGGCTTCGTTCCTCTTTAGAATTCAGGAGCCTTTAGAATTGGCCTCCTCACATTTCAGCCTCAGTTATGGGCTTCCTTGCAAGGTAATTACAAACTTTCAGTGACCTCTCCATGTCTGCGATGGTTACAAAACAAAACCTTCCAACTACTGGAAAACTCTGACTCACATTCTACACAGAGACACTCAAGAAAACAAGAGACACTCAAGAAAAAATGCTGTCCATTTGATTTTGAGACTAGCATTTGTTAAAGGGTCACTTCAGTGCACAGGCCACAGCAGCGGAAAGGGCTGCGGAGGCTGAGTCTGCTGAGGGCCTGAGGGAGAGACAGCGCCGAGGCTCTTGCTAGGTGTGAAAGCAAGGATGTCTGTGACTGCTGTCTACAGTGACAACTTTGCACAAGTGACTTAAAGGAAGCTCGGAGACTATCACAAGCGTGGCAGCCAAAGGCCACGGAGAACACAGGATGTATTTCAGAGGCATAGCTGGGAAGAAAATCATTCGGTCCAGATTGGGATATCTTCCGTGAATTATAGCGAGCAAGTTTGTCTGGCATTCAGGCATTTAAGAGACAGGGCGAGCCAAGAGGAAAATGGTCTGGTGCTGTGTTTGTAGCTGAGAACATCTGTATTTTATCTGGCGTCCAGATGATGAGATGGTCCAGGGAGCCAAGTGTCAGAGCGGGCTCGATTCCCCAGATGATTACATGTCCCTTCAACTGGACTACGCATTTTGCAAGCAGAAACCAGGCTTTGATTGTTCCCCTTTGTCGAAGCACCCTCCCCACCCCTCTGTATTTTCTACTATTGCTGTGCAATGCTTTGGAAAGAGGAAGGAATTTGTCCTTTGGGGGATTTCATACTAATAAGGGATTGTGGAAGCAGATGAGAATGTTTCTCATGCCTGTACAAAAGCAATCAAATACAATGACAGAACTGCACTTTTCCATTTCTCTGATCTATGAAATAAGACATGCAGACCATTAGCAAAGAGGAAAAAACATTTATTCACTAAGCAAGGTAAGGCCATGGCTCAGCTTCCCCAGCACTGAAATGGATAGTAAATGGGAGACGCATTCCATAAAGCCCTGGGAGTATTTGAGCCAATGTCTACATCTTTCTCCCAACTTCTTTTCCTTAAAAGAAACAGGGTCGAAAGTGTAATAGGAGAGTAGAGGTTTCCAGAAAACAAACACTAATTAGCCACACCTTCAAGATGATGGGAAGCAGATTGCAGTCATTCTGGGTCAATTTAGAAAGAAACCCAGACAAATTACAGAGTGTTTATGAGAGAATGTAACTGCCAAGGTGGTGCCGACAAGGATTTTTTGTTCTGTTTAGGTTTTTTTTTTAAAACACAGATTCAGATACAGGTAGGAAAAGTAAGATGACACAAACTACAATTCATTGTGAGCATTTTCTCACAATGCTCCCCAGTAGAAACAATAAGGTTTGTACCCAAACACCACAACTAACCTTATGAGAATATATCAGTGTGGGCTGGGACAATACCCTGGAAATAGTTCTCTGAACTCCTCTTTTTACAAGGTGATTAATCAGAATGAGAGTGGCAGCCACGAGAGAGCCATCGTTCATTGTCAACTACCAATAGAGAGGGAATACCTTCTACCTGGGTGAGGTAGAAGGGTGGAGGATGGAGGATGGAGTTTCCCTCTCTGTATCAGACTGTGCCTGACAAGTCCGCCAGCCAAGACTGAGTGATCCCCGAAGATGGCACCCAACTCTGTTCTTCTAGCCACTGCACAAATGTATAGATCAGACCCACTGGGTCAGTTACTGATGTACTGTCTTGAATGATTACTTAGTCCCGTGTCCTTAAAAGGGAGGAATAAAACCAATATCAAACAGGCCACAAATGGCTTTAGCAGTGGCTCAAGCATTACACAAAGCCACTGCTGGTAGAAATGTTTGGATCCAACAGGCCACGGGCTTTTAAAGAGGATGATGGCTTCAGCTGGTTTCCTAAAGCCATTGTTGAGGATGGAAACCGTTTCCTCTGTTACTGTTAAATCATTTGAAGTTTCTTAAGTGGTTTCCCCCTTGGTAGTGCTGGAAAGTCCTCAGAGTCATTCCTGCACATTTCTCTGACCCACCTACTTCCATCATTGATTAAAACCATGTTGTAGTAGGCTCTAATTACATATTCTGCTGATAGTCTAATCTGCAGAGCGCAGATGTGGTGAATGAACTTTTGTCTTTAACCACATCCTAGCAATTTGTCACTAGCCTGCCTTTTGATCTCAGTTCCTATGCTTGGGGAAAGGTAGGAATCCCAGAGTCAGTCACAGACACTGCAAGCTACTCGCACATGAAAAAAAAATTAACTTCAGTAGTGGGGAGATATGTTGCCTAATAGGAAGTGGACTTTAGAAAACTTCAAAGATGCCACAGAAATCTGATTTTTAGAAGGAATTCGAAGATGTAGACAGCTGCTTCACTTAATTTGGAAATAAGGGCACCATTTTTACTTAGCTAACCAACCAGAACACAGAGTGCAAAAACACATGTCCCTGTGTAAGCAAATAATGAAATGTTTGGCCCAATACTATAAAGGAGCCACTTGTATCAACTTGCACTGATATCCAGGAACTTTTTTAGGGGGATTGTTAAACTATTGACAGTTTACGGTCGGTTATAAGTGGGAATATTTATGACATGGAAATTAGAAATACTACAAATCAAGTCATTTGTTTTTCTAGAGAACTGTTTCAAACCAGCACACCGTCGGTTTGGCCTCTATCAGACTACTTTAAAAGCCAAATCAATGACCAAAAAAATCTCTCTAGCGGATGTGGGCTTTAGAGTTAGGCATACCTGAATTCAAATCCCAGCTGTTATTTACTAGCTGTGTGACCTTGAGCAAGGTATTCATCCTCTCTGAGTCTCGATTTCCTCCTCCATAAAATGAAAACATGAAATTTCATCACACGGGATCATTTTGAGAATTAATGTGGGAGAATAGCATATAAAGTATCTGGCCCACATACAACATAATAAAAGTTAATCCACTCTTTCACCCTTTAACCTGATCCAGCTTTAACACTTGAAACACTAGTTTACTTCTAAAGCAATATTCCCTAGCTCATGAATGAAAGCAATTTGGGGGGCTTATAGAGAAATACAGGTCTGGGAAAAATAGCCGCAGAGGCAGAGTCCTGACTTAGCCAAGAATGTATACTCACGAAGATGTTCACAGCAGCTTTATTTATAATTAAAAAAGGAAGAGAATAAGGTTAAAAAAAAAAAAAGAAAGAAAGAAAGAAAAAAATTAAGCGAATTATGGTTTGTACAAATAACTATGCAAACATTAAATTATTTACAAAGAATTTATTAACAAGAATAAATGCAGTGGCGCCTGTAGTTCAGAGGGTAGGGCGCCAGCCACATACACCGAGGCTGGCAGGTTCGAACCCACCCTGGGCCAGCTAAACAACAATGACAACTACAACAAAAAATAGCTGGGCATCATGGCAGGCATCTGTAGTCCCAGCTACTTGGGAAGCTGAGACAAAAGAATCACATAAGCCCAAAAGTTTGAGGTTGTTGTGAGCTGTGAAGCCATGGTACTCTACCAAGTGACATAGTGAGACTCTTTCTCAAAAAAAAAAAAAAATGAGTAAATGCCTGTAAGATTTATTATGTTAAATGCAGTGTACAAGGTCAGTATTTTGCCTGCAGAACGTGTAAATGATCACACATCTATACAAAATATATATATGTAATTATACTCACTCATAAAGATGAAAAATCTTTGTAGCAAAATATACACAGCAGACATTTCTGGGTGGTGGGATTGTAAGTGAAGTTTATCATCTATATCCTTTTTCATTAAAAAAAACTTTATTTTTTTTTAATAAAAAAGAAGCTGTGCCCACTGCAAACCCATCTTTACTGAAGAGCCTGCTGCAGGAGCGACGAAGGTGGAAGGTTCAAATCAAAAGAGGTAACAGGGAAATAGGGAAGTGACAATCACAGTAGCAGAGAACTTCTCTGCTATGTAGAAACCAACCCAAGAAGCTGGGAGGCCAGGAGCAACTGGGGTGCAGAAGTGATGAGAGAAATGCAGAGAGGAGGGGCCGTGAGTAGAACCTCCCAGTGGGTGCTCAGAGGGAAAACTGTGAAAACGTTCAGCAGTGGAGACTTCTGTAAAGTATAAGACCTTCTTGACATCCCAGGTGGTCATGGTGCAGGAGGCTATCAAAAAAGCCTTTGTCTCTGCAGATCTTTAACAGGCAAAAGAATCACTTCTTACCTTCCCAAGTCCAGTCACTGTGGCATTATTTAAAATAGCAAAGCTTGGGCTTGGCGCCCATAGCACAGTGGTTATGGCACCAGCCATGTGCACTGAACTGACAGGTTCAAACCCGGCCCAGGCCAGCTAAACAACAATGACAACTGCAACAAAAAAATAGCCGGGTGTTATGGCAGGTGCCTGTTGTCCCAGCTACTCAGGTAGTTGAGGCAAGAGAATCACTTAAGCCCAAGAGTTTGAGGTTGCTGTGAGCAGTGATGCCACATCACTCTACCCAGGGCAACATAGTGAGACTCTGTCTCAAAAAGAAAGAAAGAAAGAAAGAAAAGAAAAGAAATAGCAAAGCTTGGAGAAAACTTAAGTGGTTACCAGTAGGAGATGATGGAAATGAAGTTACTATTATGTCCAGTCAATGGAATACTATGGAGCCATAATAAAAGGACAAGAAGGTTCTTTATGTACTGATAAAAAAAGATCTCCAAAATATAATTGCTGGTTCGTTTATGTAAAAAGGCAAGGTGGGCTCAGCATCTGTAGCTCAGCGGCTAGGGCGCCAGCCACATACAACAGAGCTAGCAAGTTCGAACCCAGCCCAGGCCTGCCAAACAACTATGACAACCGGAACCAAAAAATGGCCTGGCATTGTGGCCGGCACCTGTAATCCCAGCTACCTGGGAAGCTGAGGCAAGAGAACCACTTGAGCCCAGCTCAAGGTTCTGTGAGGTTGCTGTGAGCTGCAATACCATGACAGTCTACCAAGGCTGACATAGTGAGACTCTGTCTCAAAAAAAATAATAAAATGAAATAAAAAGGCAAGGGCTTGGCGCCTGTGGCTTAAGGTGCTAAGGCGCCAGCCACATACACCTGAGCTGCCGGGTTCGAATCCAGCCCAGGCCCGCCAAACAACAATGATGGCTGCAACCAAAAAATAGCTGGGCGTTGTGGTGGGCGCCTATAGTCCCAGCTACTTCGGAGGCAGAGGAAGGAGACTCTCTTGAGCCCAGGAATTGAAGGTTGCTGTGAGCTGTGATGCCATGGCACTCTACCCACGGCAACAGCTTGAGGCTCTTTCTCAAAAAAAAAAAAAAAAAAAAAGCCAGGTAATAAACGGTTTGAATAGAGATAGTTTGTATTAAAAAGGATGGAGAAGGGATTGGAAGAGAGACTTCCCAATAAATATCTTTTCTCCATATTGAACGATGGGAGTATTACTTAATAAAAAATAAACAGAAAAAATGAACCTCTTGCTTTAGCTAAAGTCATTTCTGAAGAATGGACACTATGCTTTCTTGATTGAAATGCTTTCTTCCTTTCCTTTCTTTTTTTTTTTTGGTTGAGGTCCTATCCAATCTAGAATTTCTGGGGTAAAAATAAAGAGAAACTATGATCACGGTCAAAATTTACTCAGGGAAGTGAAGTCACTAATCTTGTATGGTAAAGAACTCTAGCTGGAGATGAGTTTTCCCTAACCCAGGCCTAATTGCAAAATTAACTGCTTGTACAGCGCTCCCTCTGGTGGAAAACATGGACATTGCAGAATTTTATACCAAACGTATGCAGTAAAATAGCAAATTGCCAGAATGTGAGATATCTGTAACTATAAATACATATGTATGTGTAGATGTATACATTAAATCTTATATAAATTTGAAAAGATTAATATCATGTCTTTGTATGTAAATTATAAAATTGAAATGAAATCAGCCTGTAGCCTGGACACATAACATCAAGCCTTTTCAAGGTACTCTCTGTCTCATGAATACTATCATGTCATTCTTTGAATAACTGCTCTTAGCTGTCAGTAAGAATCTTGACTGATATTGGCATCAGAATTGTCACTCATGTTTCTTCTGGCTTCTCTTTTGGGTTAAATGATATTGTCAGATTAAGAAAACTTTCTGGGGCTAAGGCGCGAGCCACGTACACCTGAGCGGATGGGTTCAAATCCAGCCTGGGCCTGCCAAACAACAATGACAGCTGCAACCAAAAAATATCCGGGCATTGTGGCGGGCGCCTGTAGTCCCAGCTACTTGGGAGGCGGAGGCAGGAGAATCGTTTGAGCCCAGGATTTAGAGGTTGCTGTGAGCTGTGATGCCACACCACTGTACAGGGCGACAGCTTGAGGCTCTGTCTCAAAAAAAAAGAAAACTTTCTGGGATAGAACTGGGCATGTTGGGAGTCATACTGAACACTTTTGTGACAATCGTGTTGGTTAAAATAGCTCTGTATAAGGCCAAATTGAGTCCTTAACAGGTCTCCCAGGGAGAGCACATCAAGTCAATCATCAGCTTTAATTAGTACACTGGGAAAACGGGGCACACTTTTCTCTCCACACTAGGACATAAACCAGTAATTTCAGGCAGCATAGGTAATATTTGTCTCTGCCTCTGTCTCTATCTCTGTCTCTGCCTCTGTCTCTACCTATCATCTCTGTTTCAATCTCATATCCTCTGTAGCAAGGCTCAGCAGGTTTTTATCCATGAGAGCTGTCACAGAAACCCAGCAGTTTGGGCAGCGCCTGTGGTTCAGTGGGTAGGGTGACAGCCCTATATATGGAGGATGGCGGGTTCAAACCCAGCCCCAGCCAAAGTGCAACAAAAAAATAGCCAGGCATTGTGGTGGGCGCCTATAGTCCCAGCTACTCAAGAGGCTGAGGCATGAGAATCGCCTAAGCCCAAGAGCTGGAGGTTGAGGGCAATAAAGTGAGACTCTGTTTCAAAAAAAGAAAGAAAGAGAGAAATCCGGCAATGCCTCCAGGTAAACTACAGGTCTGAACTAGAGGACACAGAGAGGGAAATGAAACAAGTCTCAGAAATGGGTGGAACCCGATAGTCAGGAGGCAGAGGGAGGACCTTTTTACTAGACGCACATTATCTCACTTAGTCTTCACGACAATCCTATAAAGCAGGAATCACTTTCTCTTGTTTAAAAATGTGGAAAGTGGGACTCTGAGAGTTTAATCACCGTATCCTTGGTTACCCTGCCCTTACAGGGCACAGCTGGGATTTGGAGGCAAGTGTGAGTAAAAAGTCCATCTACATCAGACTGGCTCTCAGGGACAAAAAGGAAAGTGAACGGCAGGAAGGGAGAAGGGGCGGCAGGCGGTAGAGAGGAATGATCAATGCCAATAACAGACTGGGGGACAGGGTCATTCAAAGCGCATGTTCTAAGCTAGAATTTCTTTTTCTCATTTTCCCCTGCGTGAGTTATGCTGATTGCTGAGCAATTTCTGAGCTTTAGTCAAGATCTCCATATGTATTGATGGAGTGATATCTCTGAGATTATTCGGTATGTCTTTGAAATTGTCACATGGAGTTGCTTTGGTGGCTTCCTGGAGAAGCCTGCCCTTGGGCCCTGCAAGGGGCCACTTCTAATGTTTTGTGGGTTAATGGCATATCAACCTGGGACAGCCTGCTTCAATCCTGACCAGCAAAACTCATGAGGGGGCTATCTATTGATGCTTAATGATGATTTGAGACCAATTTAAGATGACATCAATTTAGGCTGCATACCACAGTGGCTACTCTGAAGAACACAGAGTCCCAGACAATGACCAAGGATGAACTCTGGTTTTCAAAGAACAAACTACAGGAAAAAAAGGAAAGTAAGGAAAAAAGAAACTATGTTTCTCCACAGGAGGAACAGTGAATTCTCAGTTATCTCCTTAAAGGGACAGTCATACGGAAAACTTCTGTGACAATCCCGTTGCAGTGGTCATCCAAGAATCTCAGGAAAAGAAGCCATTGCCTTTGACATTCACAAGTGCATACACACAAATACACATTCGCTCCCACACATTTTTAATACATGAACAAGTATCCCCATAGTATTTAAGGTTATCTTATAAGATGCCACATTCCTGGCTTGGCACCTGTAGCTCTGAGGCTGGCTACATACACTGAGGCTGGCAGGTTCGAATCCAGCCTGGGCCTATCAAACAACAATGACAACTACAACCAAAAAATAGCCAGGCGTTGTGGCAGGCGCCTGTAGTCCCAGCTACTTGGGAAACTGAGGCAAGAGAATCGCTTAAGGCCAAGAGTTTGAGGTTGCTGTGAGCTGTGACACTGCAGCATTCTACCCAGGGAGACAGCTTGAGACTCTGTCTCCAAAAAAAAAAACAGATACCACGTTCTTGTCACTGGAAGTTTGCAAAGAAAGTCTTGATAATCAATTGCCAAAGAAAGAGTAAGAAAAAAATGTAAATGACGTCTACAGAATGGCAATGGGAGGGTGCCATTAGCTAATGTAAAATCAAAGGGATTCTCCTTTGGGTGGAGAGACAGACTAGATTATTCATGAGATCTTTTGTAATATTATAATACCATGTGCCTGTTCAAAGAAGGCTGACTTCTTTCTTTCCCATACAGACATTTTCGGAAGATACCAGTCTTGTCATTCTTCTTGTAAAACCTGCAGTGGATCTGCAACTCTATGCACTTCCTGTCCAGAAGGTTGGTATGGAGTGTACAGCGGGTGGCAAGGGCCAGGCCAATTCATTTAAAACCGTGTATGTTGGTGTCCTGGTGTACAGAGGTTTGTAGGTCTTTGGTCTAATTCCATCACATGTTCCCACCTTAGTGGCTACTCTGGAGACACACAGGGATCCAAACATTGACTAGTAATAAATATTGGCTTTCGGGTGGCCCCTGTGGCTCAGTTGGTAAGGCGCCGGCTCCATATACTGAGGGTGGCGGGTTCAAACCCGGCCCTGGCTGAACTGCAACCAAAAAATAGCCAGGCGTTGTGGCAGGTGCCTGTAGTCCCAGCTACTCGGGAGGCTGAGGCAAGAGAATCACTGAAGCCCAAGAGTTGGAGGTTGCTGTGAGCTGTGTGATGCCACGGCACTCTACCGAGGGCTATAAAGTGAGACTCTGTCTCTCCAAAAAAAAAAAAAAAAAAAAAAAAAATTGGCTTTCAAAGGATTAAAAAAATAAAATCTTAACCCAAAAGCATGATGAAGTAAGTTATCAATTGATTTGGTTGCAGAATTTGCTATGGGTACCTGACATTTTAAAAAGTTCTCTTAGGGCTGGGCACAGTGACCACAGTGACTCACGCCTGTAATCCTAACACTCTTGGGAGGCCAAGGTAGATGGATCGCTTGAGCTCAGGAATTTAAGAAAAGCCTGAGCAAGAGAGAGACCCCATGTTTACCAAACAGAAAAATTGGCCTGGCCCAGCACAGTGGCTCACGCCTATAAACCTAGCACTCTGGGAGGCCGAGACTCACAGGTTTGAGATCAGCCTGATCAAGAGTTAGACCCCCATCGCTAAAAATAGTCAGGTATTGTGGTGGGCACCTGTAATCCCAGCTACGTGGGATGCTGAGGCAAGAGAACCATTTGAGCCCAAGAGTTGGCGGTTGCTGTGAGCTAAGATGCCACGGCACTCTACTGAGGGTGGCAAAGTGAGACTCTGTCTCAAAAACTAACTAAATAAATAAACCTTCTCTCATTCTTTGAAAATGCTCTATGCAGAATGAGAACTTAAGGTAAACAATATAAGAAGAGAAAAAGCCTGTACGTTATATCCCTTTTCAGCAACCAATACTGTGTGTGATGGTGGAGGGAGGAGGAACTAGGGCAACAAGATAACAGTTCAATAATTTACCAAGTGTTTCCTCATCTATAAAAACAAAACACCACAAATAGGCTCAGCACCCATAGCACAGTGGTTATGGCGTGGGCCACGTGCAACGAGGCTGGTGGGTTCGAACCCAGCCCCAGCCAGCAAAACGACGACAACTGCAACCAAAAAACAGCCGGGCATTGTGGCAGGCGCCTGTCATCCCAGCTACTCAGGAGGCTGAGGCAAGAGAATCGCTTAAGTCCAAGAGTTTGATGTTGCTGTGAGCTATGACACCACAGCACTCTACTGAGGGTGACATAGTGAGACTCTGTCTCAAAAAAGAACAACAACAAAAAAAGAATGTTTATCTGAGCCTGTTTCATTTGTTAAAAGAAGAAGAAGAATGTTTAAGTGACCATTGTGCAGCCTGTTTAAAATGTACAGTGTTAATAGTGGGATCTGATGCAAAAGAAGACTTTAAGATAATAGATGAGCCATGATTATAGAAATTTAAAAACTTACACTCCCAAAGTGAAAGAGTTTTCTTGGAATTTGGGGGTTATAGATGATTATATTTTTTAAATTTTATTTTAATTATTAGTATTATTTTATTTATTTTTAAAAATTACTTTAAGAGCATAAATTCAAGTTGCCATGAATATACACTCGCAAGGGTGATTTTAAAATTGGTTTTTTGAGTAATGATTTCTGCCTTTTTCAATTATATATAAATAAATGGACTGTTTTTAAAGTGGGTGTTGGGTGAAGAGCTGAGGCTTTGTTCGTGTCCTAAAGGTCAGCTGTCCTAAAGGTGTCACCGCGAGGACAAAGATGGGGTGTCATTAAGACTGGTCAACCTGGGAAGGGGAAGCCTCACAACAACTCTCACCTAATATCAGTAGGAAAGTAAAACAGGGCAAAAGCTTCCTGTTGTCAATTTCCTTTCTAGAGAATCAACTCGTGCTTGAGGATTTCACATCACTAATAAATATTTTGGTAAACCTGAAATAAGTGTCCCAGAGACTTTGGGTTTCGGCAAGGTTTAAGAAGCCATTGCAGGTGTCTTTGCCTGGACAAACACGTGATGACTGCTCTCTGTCTGTCCCTTTCTTGGATTCTAGGTACATATCTGTTGGCCCAGGCCTGTGTTTCCTCCTGTCCCCAAGGCACATGGCATTCCACAGGGAGTGGGAGCTGTGAGAAATGTGCAGAGGACTGTGCCTCTTGCTCTGAAGCTTCTCTTTGCATGAAGTGCCAGGATCAGCCGGGCCACCCTCTCGTCCTCCATGAAGGCAGGTGCTACTCTCAGTGTCCCAAGTAAGTTTCCTTCCTCCTTTTACTTCCTGCTCGTGCTCATTCTCCTGCGGTAACTGGGGGGCAATTCCATCCTATTCACTAAATTCCTCTGCTCCATGGTCACAGCACCCACATCAGTGTTCTCTGTTGACTGACACTGCTGTTGGTGCAGCAGCCAAACCGCCCAAGGCCACATGTCTTCTTCTTTGTGACTGTTCTATACATATATTTTTACTTCTTTTTCCACCTCATATCAATGACCAAGTGTTATCAGCTCCTAACCAAAAATCAGTCATTATTTACTTATTAACCTTTGCCTGCTGAGATTTAACAGGAGGTTGTTAATAACTTATTTACTTAATGATGACTGCCCTTTCCCAACTCTTTCTTGGATTCTCCAAATGTTCCAAATACAATGCATTAAGATGCATTTTGCCTTCCTTTAGTTAGGTGAGCACTCAGCAATTTTTTCTCCAGATCTGGGTTGAGCCACTGTGCAGATATGCAATAGTCAAGATATTTTGTATTTTTTGAGCAGTGGGAAAGCTACCACTATTATCTAAGAATGCTGCAGGCTATAGAATTATAGACATGTGCTCTCCTATTACAGGTAAGGTCATCTGATTACTGTGGAATCCCTCATCTTCGTGTACCAAAAAAAAAAAAAAAACAGAAGAGACAGGGTCTGAAGTACATATAATATTCAGCTCATCTTAGGGGTGGTAGGGTTGTTGCTATTTCTGAGAAATCACCCTTTTGGGTGTGATCCATCCTACAATGACAATAAGATTTATAACAGGAATGTAACCTGCAATGAACCAGCATCCAGGTGTTACCGGACAAAGAGGGTCTGGCCGCCTGTCACTGTCAGCCAATATGTAGAGACAGGGATCAGTCCACTAAATGTTATTTATCAGAAGGCCCAGGATTCCCAAGAACAGGGAGAGTAGCCTCTCCAAGACTGTTCTGTTCTTCTATTTCCAAAACCACAGTTTTATATGTAAAAAATTCAAAGCAAAGACCATGTTAACCTTTATTTTAAATAATAATCAACATAATAGATTTTGAATTGTCTGAAATGGCAGGCACCTTCCCCCAGAACAACAGGAGTGAGTAAATAGGCCGGACCGTTCCTGGTGGGGAATATTGGTATGGACTGGCAGTTCAGGCTGCGTTGCGAACTGGCGGGTGGCTGGACTCAAAATTTCCAGATTCAAAAGTGAGACTCTGAACCACAAAAACTGAGTATAAGATTTCCACGCACCACAGCTGCAGTGGCAGTGAGACCCAGCCGCTGCCAGCACCCTCCCCCACAGCCGATTGCAGTTGCCATTTTGCAGGAGAACGCAGGAGCAGAGTGGAAAGATTTGTGAAGTGTGGACTCCTGTACTGAGTTGGGAGGTCGGATAGGAGTGCTGTCTGGAACAGAGCCGCTAAGGTTGCACAACAATTAGTTGTTTTGTTGTTGTTGTTGTTGCCTGTATATCAATGTGTTTCTGATTGTTTGTGCATCTGTAGGCTTCTGTGTCTGGTAGCCTTTTTATCTGTTTATTTGCTCATTTGGTCTCAATGAGTTTGGTGTTTCAACCTGCAATTCTGAGCTCCCAGTACTCCCTCCACTCTCACTCTGAGGTCTGGAGGCCTGTCCCCCAGGAGTCCAGATTCTTGGGTGATTTCTCAAAGGGTGTGGACAGGGCCTGGACTCTAGCTGGTCAGTGCTGATTCTGCGGCATGGGAGTGAGGAGACGACAGTCAGCTGAGAGGAAACCACACTGGAGCGGCAGTGCCCTGAGGTGCAGAGCAACAGCCATTTTTGGCAACAATACAGCCCACCCCCGGATATTCCAAAGCCACACCCCCATCTCCCTGGGCAACCAGAGGAGGCTGGGCATCTTCTCAGGTGGCAACCACTGCAGAACAGATCTGGGACTGAAATGCAGGCCCCTTGAGTAAAGGGTTTGCCTGTGGCAGTACTGCCCTGGGTGGAGCGCGGGGACTAGAAAATGCACGCACAGATCCAGGAAATTCCCAGGGCAGGGCTGACCCAGAGGACTGCTTTACTGAGCCTAAGATGCACCCAGCCCTCAGGGGATCATCAGCCTATAGACAAAGGAAGGCAGGAGGCTAGAGCTGACCGTGCTACGAATGCAAACCTGCAGGAGCAAAGACAGGGCCTGAGGCACAGGTTCTGGGAACTCAAAACAGCTTCTCTTCTGCAGAGGAATTTAGCAGGGACAGAAACAAATTCCCACAAAGTTGTTCTGTTCTGTCAGTAATATCAATCAGGGGCGGGGCTGGAACTGAGTGAACACCACCCAGCCTCTATCAAGTGCTCGAGGTTGTCAGGCCTCACCACCCCCTGCTAGATAGAGGCAGAGAGCATTGGCCTGGCTGAGCAGATACAGATTTCCTTGTGATTCAGGCAGGTGCAAACCCCTGGAGTATCTGCTCACGGGAGGCAACTGAGTCACAGCCCTGCGGGGCTATCAGTGGCTGGGTGTGACAGAGGTGGAAGGTGGGGAAGGAGGCATCAACCTTCTGAGACTACTCTATTTGCTGGGTGGGTCATCCTGACTTCACAGAGCACCAGAGCAAGTCATATTTGAGTTGTCACCAGACCCCAGCAATCCAGTTCCCAGAGACGTTTGAAACTCTCACACCTGAGGCAGGTGCTGACTGAGACAATTGATTTGGACCTTTTGAACTGAGCCAATTGCCTGAGGACAAGTCAAGTGGTGCCCTGGGTGTGTGGTTGTAGGAAGGTTTGATTTTCCTTTTCCAATTGTTCCCTGTTTGGGGTGGGGTGACTTAATTGCTGGTATTTCTCCACAGCTGAGACTTCAACCCAGAGTAACTGTTTCACTAGGGTCGAACAGAGACCAGCTGAAAACAAGACAGAACCACTTAGCCCCACCAAACCAAATAGGTCCCCAGCTTGTCAGGCTATACCACTGTATGGGTCCTCAACAAAGCTCCAGGGGAAAAGTCAAATGGTGTAAAATAATCATGGGGCAAAATCAGTGGAAAAACTCTGATAACATGAATAACCAGAATAGATCAACCCCCCCAAGGAAAGATATGGCAGATGCAACTGAAGATCCCATTCATAAACAGCTGGCCGAGATGTCAGAAATTGAATTCAGAATTTGGATTGCAAACAAGATTAATAGAATGGAGGAAAATTTGGAAGTAGAAATTCGAAGAGCAATTCAAAAGTCAGAATTAGAAATTCAAGGAGAAATTCAAAAGTTGTCTCAAGAATTTAGTGAATTTAAAGACAAAACCACCAAAGATTTTGATGCACTGAAGCAAGAATTTGCAGCCCTCAAAGATCTGAAAAATACAGTAGAATCCCTCAGTAACAGAGTGGAACAAGCAGAAGAAAGGATTTCTGACATTGAAGACAAAGGTTTTGAATGCTCCCAAACTCTCCAAGAGGAAGAGAAATGGAGAGCAAACACAGATCATTCTCTCAGAGAGCTCTAGGATAATTCGAAGATGGCTAATATCCACCTCATTGGAATCCCTGAAAGTGATGAAGTGGCCTCACAAGGCACAGAGGCCCTTCTCCAGGAAATTATGAAAGAGAATTTTCCAGAAATGCCAAGAGATTCTGAAATTCAGATAGCAGACAGTTTCAGAACCCCAGCAAGACTCAATCCCAATAAGATATCCCCCAGGCATATCATAATTAACTTCACTAGTGTTAATATGAAAGAGAAAATTCTGAAAGCAGCCAGACATAAGAAATTCATTACCTACAAAGGGAAGAATATTAGAATGACTGCAGATCTCTCTGCTGAAACTTTTCAAGCCAGAAGAGGATGGTCATCGACTTTTAATCTCCTAAAACAAAATAACTTTCAACCCCAAATCCTGTATCCAGCTAAACTGAGTTTCATTTATGATGGAGAAATTAAATACTTTAATGACATTCATATGTTGAAGAAATTTGCCATAACCAAACCAGCTTTTCAGGATATTCTCAGACCTATCCTGCATAATGACCAGCCCAATCCTCTACCACAAAAGTAAACTCACTCAGAAACTTTATATCAAACTCCAACTTCCACAGTGGCAAAAGCATTAAAAATGTCCACTGGACTTTCAAAAAACTTGATACCCAAAATTTTACCAGACTTATCAATATTCTTCATTAATGTGAACGGCTTAAACTGTCCTCTAAAGAGGCACAGGTTAGCTGACTGGATACAAAAACTCAGGCCAGATATTTGCTGCATACAAGACTCACATCTTACTTTAAAAGATAAATATAGACTCAGGGTGAAAGGATGGTCATCCATATTTCAGGCAAATGGTAGCCAGAAAAAAGCAGGTGTTGCAATTCTATTTGCAGACACAATAGGCTTTAAACCAACAAAAGTAAGGAAGGATATCGGAACTTGCTGACTGCGCGGCCGGGAGGAGCTGAGCCGGGCAGCGGCGGCGGGAGGCCACAGCGCATGAGGGTCTCCAGCATCCCCTCCACCTCGCCAGGAGCTCCCACCCCCCCTTTTTTCCGAAGGCACTGGGCTGCTTCACCCTCCAGCTGGAGCCCGGCACTGCACAACCCCCTCCGACTTTCAATGTTCCACACTCCCCGGCCAGAGCTTCCTCGGCTTCTTTTTTACCCTCCCCTTCCCCCCCCCAGCTGCCTCCATTTCCTTAAGGGAGGGTTTTTTTCTCTCTCCCTCCCCCACACCGTAGCGGTGTGCAAGCGGGCGGGGCGGGCAGCCGAGTTTTCCAAGAGGTAACTTCACCAAGATGTCAAGTGATAGGCAAAGGTCCGATGATGAGAGCCCCAGCACCAGCAGTGGCAGTTCAGATGCAGACCAGCGAGACCCAGCTGCTCCAGAGCCTGAAGAACAAGAAGAAAGAAAGCCTTCTGCCACCCAACAGAAGAAAAACACCAAACTCTCTAGCAAAACCACTGCCAAGTTATCCACTAGTGCTAAAAGAATTCAGAAGGAGCTAGCTGAAATAACTCTCGATCCTCCTCCTAACTGCAATGCTGGGCCTAAAGGAGATAACATTTATGAATGGAGAGCGACTATTCTTGGTCCACCGGGTTCTGTATATGAAGGTGGTGTGTTTTTTCTGGATATCACATTTTCGTCGGATTATCCATTTAAGCCACCAAAGGTTACTTTCCGTGCCAGAATCTATCACTGCAACATCAACAGTCAGGGAGTCATCTGTCTGGACATCCTTAAAGACAACTGGAGTCCTGCTTTGACTATTTCAAAGGTTTTGCTATCTATTTGTTCTCTTTTGACAGACTGCAACCCTGCGTATCCTCTGGTTGGAAGCATAGCCACTCAATATTTGACCAACAGAGCAGAACACGACAGGATAGCCAGACAGTGGACCAAGAGATACGCAACATAATTCATATTATTTGTATGCAGTGTGAAAGAGCAGAAGGCATCTTCTCACTGTGCTGCAAATCTTTATAGCCTTTACAATATGGACTTCTGTGTATATGTTATACTGATTCTACTCTCTGCTTTTATCCTTTGGAGCCTGGGAGACTCCCCAAAAAGGTAAATGCTATCAAGAGTAGAACTTTGTAGCTGTAGATTAGTTATGTTTAAAACACCTACTTGGATGCCCCATAATCATATCATTGTATACAGTTATGATTTAATAAAAAAATTAAAAAAAAATAAAATAAAATAAAAAAAAAATAAAACACCTACTTGCAAGTCTTGCTTCTTTGGGATATCAAAATGTATTTTGTGATGTACTAAGGATACTGGTCCTGAAGTCTACCAAATATTATAGTGCATTTTAGCCTAATTCATTATCTGTATGAAGTTATAAAAGTAGCTGTAGATGACTAGGAATTATGTCATTTGTATTAAACCCAGATCTATTTCTGAATATGTGGTTCATGCTGTTGTGAAAAATGTTTTACCTTTGACCTTTGTCAGTTTGTAATGAGAGGATTTCCTTTTACCCTTTGTAGCTCAGAGAGCACCTGATGTATCATCTCAAACATAATAAACATGCTCCTGAAGAAAAAAAAAAAGTAAGGAAGGATAAGAATGGTCACTTCATATTTGTTAAGGGTAATACTCAATATGATGAGATTTCAATTATGAATATTTATGCACCCAACCAGAATGCACCTCAATTTATAAGAGAAACTCTAACAGACCTGAGCAACTTGATTTCCTCCAGCTCCATAATTGTCAGAGACTTCAATACTCCTTTGGCAGTGTTGGATAGATCCTCCAATAATAAGCTGAGCAAAGAAATTTTAGATTTAAACCTAACCATCCAGCATTTGGATTTAGCAGACATGTACAGAACATTTCATCCCAACAAAACTGAATACACATACTTCTCATCAGCCCACGGAACATACTCCGAAATTGATCACATCTTAGGTCACAAGTCTAACCTCAGTAAATTTAAAGGAATAGAAATTATTCCTTGCATCCTCTCAGACCACCATGGAAAAAATGTTGAACTCAGTAACAAGAACCTGCATACTCATACAAAACATGGAAGTTAAATAACCTTATGCTGAATGATAGCTGAGTCAGAGATGAGATCAAGAAGGAAATTGCCAAATTTTTGTAACAAAATGACAATGAAGACATGAATTATCAGAACCTTGGGATACCACAAAGGCAATCCTAACAGGGAAATTTATAGCACTGCAAGCCTTCCTCAAGAGAATGGAAAAAGAGGAAATTAACAACTTAATGGGACATCTCAAGCAACTGGAAAAGGAAGAACATTCCAACCCCAAATGCCGGGTCCTCCGGCAGTCGCAGTTGAGGGAAGATCGGGGCCAGCCCGATCTCGTCCCAGGGGCTGAGCGGGATGGCGAGTGTCGGTGGCTCAAACAGGAACACACGGAGCCGGGAGTCTGTCGAAGCAGGATCTCAACTTTATTGCGTCAAGGAGCCGCTTATATAGGGCACGGGGAAGGGGTGGGGAAAGGAGGCGGGGGATGAGGTACATGAAATGGTGTGATGGGTGGTAAAACAGGGTTGGGCCAATGGCATGGTACCACATTGGCTGTATCTAGGTAGAGGCAGTTTCAGGCTGGGCCTTGCTGAGTCATTGCCATGCAGAAGTAGCTCGATGGATCTACTTCTAGTCAAACTCAGGAAGTTGCACTAGGCCTCAGGCACATGGCAGGGTCAAACAATTCCCCCTTTTGTTTTTTGTATGGCGGAAAAACATAGTCCCTGTCTTAGGTTGCCTGCTCTTGCAGTTTCAGTCTTACCCGTCATGGGGATACAAACGTCAACGGTTTGGTTCCTGTTTTAGGTTGACTGAATGCAGAGTGATTTTACCCGTCTTTGGGTACTATGAATGTAATCCACCGTGCAGCCTCTCCATATCCTGTCTTAGGTTGTTCCAGGTTTGGGATCTTACCCGTCATCAGTGCTATGGAGGATGGTTAGATTCATGCTTAATGAGCTGGTGATATTGGACCTTGACCTGATTTAAGATTATTGCCTCTAACCTTTTTAATAGGGTCCAAAGGTGATAACTAACATAAGGGTAAGTAAGGATCAGGGGAAGAAGGTAGGGCAAAAAAAAAAAAAAAAAACCATGTAGGCCCGTTCTAAAATTTCTTTTCTTCTCTTTTCTGAATCTTCTTGGAGTGTTTTGATCTTGTTTTGCACGATAACGGATCTGTTGGCATAAAAGCAGCACTTCTTCTGCAAAAATATAAAGATGCCTCCCTAGATGCTATGAGACTCCGGATAGCATTGGGGTCGTCCATTCCCTCGTCACTGGGGGAGATGAACATCATTAGCATCATCAGCAGTGGAAGCAGTTGCTTCCTCATTGGGGGTTCTTTCTGGGGGGGGGAAGTAGAAAGACACTTCTCAGGGGCGTTAGACCCCCTGGATAAATTAAGGTTATCCCCTTCTTGTTGGGGCAAGTATTTAAGGTCTCTTGCTGGAACCCAAATGGGTTTTTTCTTGTTTTGAGGGAAAACACATCCGAAACCTCTCCCTGCTGTAAGGAGTGGGTCTGGTCCTCTCCACCCTCCCATAAGCGGATCTCGCCATCGGACCCAGATGGAACTATAGGTCACCGATGAAGACCAATGCTTTTGAAAGGGAGATAAGTGTGGGTCTTCTTTGGAAAAATTTAAGATATTTAATGTGAATAGAGCCTTTTTCAATTGATCGTGAGGGGGTATAGACTCCCTCTTTTGTTTTTGTAATTGACCCTTAAGGGTTTGATTGAATCTTTCAATGATAGCTTGACCTTGGGGGTTGTGTGGTATGCCAGTGGAGTATGAAATTTTCCATGTTTGTAGGAAATTTGTAAAGGATTTGCTTGTAAAGCAAAGGCCATTGTCAGTTTTAATTTGATCAGGTAGACCAAGTGTAGCGAAACATTGGAGCATATGGCTAATAGCATGTTTAGTTTTTTTCTCCAGCATGTGCTGACGCCCAACAGGCACAGGAGAAGGTGTCAATGGACACGAAAATGTATTTAAGTTTCCCAAAAGGGGCATAGTGAGTAACATCTATTTGCCATAGATGATTGGGTCGAAGGCCTCAGGGGTTGGTGCCCAAGGTCTGCAGAGGGGGAACTTGAAGGAAAGGCTGGCATGACTGACAAGTACGAACGATTTTTTTCAGATCCTTAACAGGTATGTGGGGATACTTGTGTTTAAGCCCTCTCCAATTGATATGAGTTAGTTGGTGAAATTATGTTGCTTCTGTTACTGTATTGCATTGTGGCATGGAGGCTAGCTGATCTGTTAATTTATTGCCTGTAGCTAAAAATCCTGTGTAGGTTTTGATGTCCTCTAAGGTGTTGTAAGTAAATTGGATTGGTTCTTTGTTTGAGTAGAGTTCTAACCTGGATCATTAATGGGGATATGGGATTGGAATCTAATTTAATATGAGCCACTATTAAATTGGGTAGTAGGTTGACTACATAAAGGCTATCTGAAAATAGGTTAAAGGGTTCAGGTATGGAATTAAGGGCCATGACAACAGCAAAAAGTTCTTTGAATTGAGCTGCTCCTTCAAGCTCATGTAGGATGGATTTTAAGAGGGTGGGTTTTTGATCTTGCACTAGGGGAGGATAAATAATAATGGAAGCTCCTAGGCACCCTCCATCTGTAAAGACGGTGAGGAAGGTGGGATTAGGATGCAGGAAAAAAAGTTGTGATGGTTTCCAAGTTAGTTTGGCAAAGGAGTTCATCCATTTGTAAGGACCATAGTGACAATCAATTCGACCTGAGAATCCTTCAAGTGCCAGTGCAATTCTGTCGTTATTTCTCTGAAGCCAGGAAAAATCTGAGAGTTTATATGGGGTGATGATGGAATGGGGTTCAATGCCAAACAATCTGACTGCTATGTCCCTTCTTTTAAATATGCAGTCAGCAATCTGATTGTTTATGGAATAGACTCTAGGGACTCCTCCCACCAAGAGATGAATCCACTGGATAGGCTCCCCCTTTTGGGCTAAGAGGGCGGTACATAAAGTTTCTTTGGGAAAGAGGTAGAGGATAAGGGGTATGTGGGGATTGAATCTTTTTAAAGAAGCTTGGTTTATGGATTGTTGAATTTTAGTCAGTATGTGTTGACAATGAGGTGGTAATGTTATTTGAGAGGTTAAATCTAGGCCTTTTAGAAGATTAAACAGGGGAATTATCTCCTCAGTGGAGATAGGGATTCAAGGTCTTAGTCAATTAATTTCCCCGAGTAATTTCTGCAGCTGGGGCAAACTGTAAGTTTCTTGAAGGACCAGTTGGGGCTTAATAGGGGAAACTGTATCTAGGGAGAGGATGGACCCCAAGATTTTAAATGGGGGGATGGTTTGTATCTTTTCAGGAGCTATTTGAAAATTATTCTGGCAGAGGATAGTGAGGCATTCAGTGGTGAGTTCTTGGAGGTTATCTGAATTGTGGCTTCCTAAGATTATATCATCCACATAAATGTAGAATAGTATGTTAGGTCGCGTTAGTAATGAAGTGAAGATGTGTGTTAAATAATATTGACAGATAGGGGGGCTATTAGCCATTCCTTGGGGGTAGGACCATCCACTCAAATCTTAAATCTGACCCTCGGAAGTTGGTTGAAGGTATGGAAAAGGCAAACCTTTCCATATCATTTGGATGGAGGGGAATAGAAAAAAAACAATCTTTAATGTCTATGACTGTGAGGTGGTAAGCTGTGGGAATTGCGGGAATCCAGGGGAGACCTCTCTGGGGGGTTCTGAGAGGGATCATCCTGTCATTTATTTTTCTGAGGTCTTGTAGGAGTCTCCAAGAGCCATTGGGCTTCTTGATTATGAATACTGGAGAGTTCTAAGGGCTAGTAGATGGTCTTAAATGCCCTTGATCTCACTGTTGGTTGACTAACAAATGTAGATTTTGGAGTTTATTTGAAGGGAGAGGCCACTACTCTACCCATACAGGGTCCCCGGGTGTCCATCGAATTTGGAATACTGGGGAATGAGCAGTGGCCTTTAGAATTGGGGGTGAACCTGGGAGTGTTCTTGATTGATTGGTTCGAGGTATGGGTTATCCGGATAATAGTATTGCCTTCTCTGTTTTTGTTGAAATTGCTTTTCAAGTTTATCTTGGGGGTGATCATCCTGAGAGTTGTTATGGTCAGTGGTGATAAATGCCTCCGCCTCACCTAAAATGTCTTGACCCAGGAGATTGGCGGTTAGGCCCAGGACCACAAGCGGGCACACCGCCCCATGGTTTCCACTAGGGTCCACCCAGGGGAGCCAAGCATCAGTCTCCCAGGAGGTAGAACGGCCACCCACACCTAACAGGGGTACTTCCTCTTTCCTGGTAACTGTGCGGTCTGCCCCAGTATCCATGAGGAATTTGAAGGATTTATCACCAGTTGTAAGGGTTATTTTTGGTCTCATGCCCACAATTAGGGGAATGGTCCAATGAGTTTGTACTGGTCTGCTCCCCTTTTTTAATGGGGCTGGGGATAGCCCCACAGGGAGTTTAAAGGCTCACCTTTGAGATTGAATTTGGATTTGCAATCGCGGACCAAATGAAAGCCTTTTTTACAGCGAGGGCACGGGGTGCTGGGGCCATTCCCCCCTGGTAGGCCAGGGGGGCGTTTGGTTTTGAAGTGGCCCTTGAAGTGGCCCTTTTTACCACACCCAAAACATGTCCGCTTGCCTGCAGTAGGGGCTAATTGAAGGGCATTAATAAGTGTTTGGAGTTCTTCCTGGGGGTCTGCCTGAAGTGCCAAAACCATCACCCTTGCTTGATGAGACGTGGAACCAACATCTCGAGTAGCTATGATCCACCTCTCCATCGCCTGGTTTCTTAACCCGGGGCAGGCGAGCTTATAATCAGTGGTCATGCCATCCCAGACTAAAGAATGGACAAATCGGTCCCGTACTCCAGCAGGGAACTTTCTCTGTAGCCTTTTTTGGACTCTGTCTATAAAGGTGGAGAGGTCCTCTGTGTGTTTCTGATCAATTCCCGCTATGGGGGATTCAGTGGGGCCCTAGTCTAATTTCTTCCATGCAGCTAGCCCACTGGCTCTGACCTGATCTTGGTAAGGAGCAGGAATAGCTGCCTGCTGGAGGCCAGTGGAAAATTGATCAGCCGTACCATAAAGAATGCCATAAGTTATGGGGATGGGAGGTTGGGCGCTCTGATTACATTCTCCCCGAACACGGAACTCCTCCTGGAAGTAGGCCATCCACTTAAGGAATGTGGGGCCCGGGAGTACCGCTTTGGCTAGTTCTTTCCAGTCTCGGGCTACACACCTTTGGTGCACTAGCCCTTCAAGTATGCTTTCTGCCCAGGGTGAGTTAGGTCCATCCTCAGAAACTGTCTTTTTTAGATCTTTGAGATCTTGAGCCTCCCAGGGGTACCCGGCCGTGGGGCGATTACCTCCCGGATTAATATTAGCCGGAAAAAGGTTGGTAGCTCCGCCCTCAGTACTGCTTTCTCCACCATATGGAGGAGGTGCAGTGGGGGCCTGGAAAGGATTAGTTGGAGGATTCCCAAAAGGGTCGAGGGAAGGATAGAGAGGTTTGGGTTGACTCAGTGGGCCAATGAGGTCTGCTGACTCAGGGCTCTGATCTGGGCTCGGTTCTGCTTTGGGACTTTTATTCTCCGCTTCTCTCAGGGTCAATGCTCCCTCCACTTTCTTGGGGAACAGCCCTTTAAGGCAGATACAGTAGGGAGTATCCCAAGAAGGGGAATCTCCCCCCCTTTTTATATGTGCTCTTCTGATTAATCTTTCAACCCTATCCCAGGTGTCCCAGTCAAAGAGGTTGCTCTCCAGAAGCCAGGGTGCGACCTTAAGTAAACATTCCCAGGCTTGAAAGGTCTGACTATCCGAGAGGTCTAGTCCTCTGCTTTTGAGTAAGATTTTAAGGGATTCCAAAGCAGGGTCAAATTTGGAATTGGACTTCCCCATAATTTACGGGGTACACTCACCCACAGACCTATTGGCCCATCAGCGATCTTCGTGTGGGGAGCCGAGTTCCTCACACGGGCACCAATCTGCCGGGTCCTCCAGCAGTCACAGTTGAGGGAAGATCGGGGCCAGCCTGATCTGTCCCAGGGGCTGAGCGGGATGGCGAGTGTCGGCGGCTCAAACAGGAACACACGGAGCCGGGAGTCTGTCAAAGCAGGATCTCAACTTTATTGCGTCAAGGAGCTGCTTATATAGGGCACGGGGAAGGGGTGGGGAAAGGAGGCGGGGGATGAGGTACATGAAATGGTGTGATGGGTGGTAAAACAGGGTTGGGCCAATGGCATGGTACCACGTTGGCTGTATCTAGGTAGAGGCAGTTTCAGGCCGGGCCTTGTTGAGTCATTGCTGTGCGGAAGTAGCTTGATGGATCTACTTCTAGTCAAGCTCGGGAAGTTGCACTAGGCCTCAGGCACATGGCAGGGCCCAACACCCAAACCCAGTAGAAGAAAAGAAATAACCAAAATTAGAGCAGAATTAAATGAAATTGAAAACAAAAGAATTATACAACAGATCAATACATCAAGAAGTTGGTTTTTTGAAAAGGTCAATAAAACAGGTGAACCTTTGGTGGACCTAACCAGGAAAAAAAGAGTAAAATCCCTAATCTCATCAATCAGAAACGACAAAGACGAAATAACAACAGACTCCTCAGAAATTCAAAAAATCCTTAATGAATATTACAAGAAACTTTATTCTCAGAAATATGAAAATCTGAAGGAAATTGACCAATACTTGGAAGCACGTCACCTTCCAAGACTTAGCCAGAATCAAGTGGAAATGTTGAACAGGCCAACATCAAGTTCTGAAATAGCATCAACCATACAAAACCTCCCTAAAAAGAAAAGCCCGGGACCAGATGGTTTCACATCAGAATTCTACCAAACCTTTAAAGAGGAACTACTACCTATATTATTCAACCTGTTCCAAAAGGTAGAAAAAGAAGGAAGACTACCCAACACATTCTATGAAGCAAACATCACCCTGATCCCCTAACCAGGAAAATACCCAACAAGAAAAGAAAATTATAGACCAATATCACTAACAAATATACATGTAAAAATATTCAACAAGATCCTAACAAACAGAATCCAGCAACACATCAAACAAATGATACATCATGACCAAGTTGGTTTTATCCCGGGGTCTCAAGGCTGGTTCAATATATGTAAATCTATAAGTATAATTCAGCACATAAACAAATTAAAAAACAAAGACCATATGATTCTCTCAATTGATGCAGAAAAAGCTTTTGATAATATCCAGCATCCCTTCATGATCAGAACACTTAAAATTGGTATAGAAGGGACATTTCTCAAACTGATAGAGGCCATCTACAGCAAACCCACAGCCAATATCATATTGAATGGAGTTAAATTGAAATCATTTCCACTCAGATCAGGAACCAGAGAAGGCTGTCCATTGTCTCCAGTGCTCTTTAACATTGTAATGGAAGTTTTAGCCAGTGCAATTAGGGAAGAAAAGGCTATCAAGGGTATCCATATAGGGTCAGAAGAGATCAAACTTTTGTTCTTCGCAGATGATATGATTGTATATCTGGAAAACACCAGGGACTCTACTACAAAACTCTTAGAAGTGATCAAGGAATTCAGCAGCGTCTCAGGTTACAAAATCAACATTCATAAATCAGTAGCCTTTATATATACCAACAATGGTCAAGCTGAAAAAACAGTTAAGGACTCTATTCCATTCACAGTAGTGCCAAAGAAGATGAAATATTTGGGAGTTTATCTAACAAAAAACGTGAAAGATCTCTATAAAGAGAACTATGAAACTCTAAGAAAAGAAATAGCTGAAAATGTTAACAAATGGAAAAACATACCATGCTCATGGCTGGGAAGAATCAACATTGTTAAAATGTCCATACTACCCAAAGCAATATGCAATTTTAATGCAATCCCTATTAAAGTTCCACTGTCATACTTTAAAGATCTTGAAAAAATAATACTTTGTTTTATATGGAATCAGAAAAAATCTTGAATAGCCAAGACATTACTCAGAAATAAAAACAAAGCAGGAGGAATCATGCTACCAGACCTCAGACCATACTATAAATCAACAGTGATCAAAACAGCATGGTACTAGCACAAAAACAGAGAAATAGATGTCTGGAACAGAATAGAGAACCAAGAGATGAACCCAGCTACTTACCGTTATTTGATCTTTGACAAGCCAATTAAAAACATCCAGTGGGGAAAAGATTCCCTATTTTACAAATGGTGAGGGTGAACTGGCTGGCAACCTGTAGAAGACTGAAACTGGACCCACACCTTTCACCATTAACTAAGATAGACTCTCACTGGATTAAAGATTTAAACTTAAGACATGAAATTATAAAAATACTAGAAGAGAGTGCAGGGAAAACACTTGAACAAATCAGTCTGGGCGAGTATTTTATGAGGAGGACACCCCTCCCCACCACCCACCCCCAGTAATTGAAGCAGCTTCAAAAATACACTACTGGGACCTGATCAAACTAAAAAGCTTCTGCACAGCCAAGAACACAGTAAGTAAAGCAAGCAAACAGCCCTCAGAATGGGAGAAGATATTTGCAGGTTATGTCTCTGACAAAGATTTAATAAGCAGAATCCACAGAGAACTCAAACATATAAGCAAGGAAAGAACAAGTGATCCGCTTGCAGGCTGGGCAAGGGACTTGAAGAAACTTCTCTGAAGAAGACAGGTGCACAGCCTACAGACATATGAAAAATGCTCATCATCTTTAATCATCAGAGAAATGCAAATCAAAACTACCTTGAGATACCATCTAACTCTAGTAAGATTAGCCCATATCACAAAATCCCAAGACCAGAGATGTTGGCATGGATGTGGAGAAAAGGGAACACTTCTACACTGCTGGTGGGAATGCAAATTAATACATTCCTTTTGGAAAGATGTTTGGAGAACACTGAGAGATCTAAAAATAGAAAAAAAAAATAGATCTGCCATTTAATCCTATAATTCTTCTACTAGGTATATACCCAGAAGACCAAAAATCACATTATAACAAAGATATTTGTACCAGAATGTTTATTGCAGCCCAATTCATAATTGCTAAGTCATGGAAGAAGCCCAAGTACCCATCGATTCATGGATACATTAATAAATTGTGGTATATGTACACCATAGAATATTATGCAGCCTTAAAGAAAGATGGAGACTTTACCTCTTTCATGTTTACATGGATGGAGCTGGAACATATTCTTCTTAGTAAAGTATCTCAAGAATGGAAGAAAAAGTATCCAATGTACTCAGCCCTACTATGAAACTAATTTAGGGTTTTTACATGAAAGCTATAACCCAGTTACAACCTAAGAATAGGGGGAAGGGGGAAAATGAGGATGGGGGAGGTGGTTAGAGGGAAGGGGATTGGTGGGATTACACCAGCGGTGCATTTTACAAGGGTATATGTGAAACTTGGTAAATGTGGAATGTAAGTGTCTTGGCACAGTAACTGAGAGAATGCCAGGAAGGCTATGTTAACCAGTGTGATGAAAGTGTGTCAAATAGTCTGTGAAGCTAGTGAATGATGCCCCATGATCATATCAATGTACACAACTATGATTTAATAATAATAAAAAAAAAGATTTCATCTGTCTGAGAGCGCAGCCTAGCCTCAAACAGGAAAGGACAGAGCTGGTGCCTTCCGACCTTACTGGTGCAAGGGCGCCACCTCCAGGTGGAGGTTGAGAGAGCATGAGAGAAGCCTCAGAAGACAGGAAGCAAATATGAGGCTGCTGGGAAACTGGGGTGGGGGTGGGGACTAGGATTGTAGGGCTCAGAAGAGCTCTGGACAACATGCAGTGAGAAAAGTCCTGCTCAGCGAAGGACGTGAGCATCCATTGCCCCAGAAAACAAAGCCAGAGTGGATGAAAGAAATGAAGGAGCTTTCTAAAGTCATGAGCTGCAGAGACCCAAGACCATGACTAGTCATAAAACACGAGACCCAAATTCCAGGGGTAAGGATACAGGAGAAAAGAACTGGTAAATGCCTTAGGGCTGTGGTCACCCTGCCCACTACTGCCCATCGGCATCCCCAGACCCTGTTCTTGGAAAAACTGTCTTCTTGAAACCAGTCCCTGGTGTCAAAAATGTTGGGGACTACTGACCTGTGGTGAATAGGAGCAGATGGAGGAACCTTGGGAACCAAGGAAGAGTCCCCTTTTTACATAGTGTGTGAGCTGAGTATTGCAGGTGGGTGGGAAGCTGGTGAAGCCGGTATCCAGGGGCACTCACTAGACAACACAGGCATAAGGAATGAGATTGCAGTTAGAAATGGAGGATTCTGAATATGAGGAAAATAAAAATAGGTGTGTGGCGTTAGTAACACTTGTCAATAGGATTAAGTTTAGGATTAGGGATAGGTTGGTCCGAATTGGGATTAGGGTTAGTCAGTGGTTGTTCTAAAGGTATAGGAGATGAAATCTAGGATGGAACGTATAATGAATCGATAACAAAAATGATTAAATTTATAAACATATTAAATAAGGAACTGTATCTCGGGGGGAAAGTGATAGAATTGAAATAAAGAGTGACTGATAGAGGTGAAAATTTAGTTAGTGTGAGAATATCAATTGAAGTATTTTCCCTCTTTCTCTTTGTCTCTAGATGAATACATAACCCCAATGTGCAATAATAATAGTAGTTATCAATGTTGATTGCTTACAATGCTCTAGGCACTGTGTTACAAGAGTCACATGGATTCCTCCTACCTCACTTTCAGCACCATCTAATCTATTTGTTTTGTCTCCAGTTGAGTACTCCCTTTTCTTCTTCCAAAGCAGATGAATTTGCCATTGCTTGACCTCTTTAATTGCTCCATCAGCTTGATCCTATATATAAATTATTCCTTCATTTGTTCTTCGGTATCTGTTATTCCTGCTCTGATTTCTTCATTTTTTTTACTGTGCAAATAAATTTCTTCAAAAGCCTTTAAAAAAAAAAAATTTTGTTAAGAGTTGTTTCCAACCAAATCAAATTCACAAGGATCATGCCTGTCCTTTTCATTCTGGTTTTTTTTTTTTTTTTTTTGATGTCCCTTTTTGCTGCCCTTCAGTTTTTAGGCCTAACTCCTCTGCCCTGGGTGTGGATCTTTTCCCTCCCGTCACCCTCTCCAGTTGTGCCATCTCTTCCTTCTACAGTGGCTTCTATGCAGAGAATGGCAGGTGTGAACGCTGCAGTTCCACTTGCAGAACATGTGAAGAAAATGCCTTCAACTGCCATTCCTGTGAAGGAGACCTTGTCCTGCACCATGGACTGTGCCAGGAGTCCTGTCCTGAGGGGCACGTGGCTGTGGAGGGTGTGTGCAAGCATTGCCCAGAGAGCTGTCAGGAATGCATCCACGAGAAAACATGCAAAGGTACTTGAGAGCCTCCCAAGGGGGAGCACAGCTCTGCTGAGCCAGCTGGGTGGAGCAGAGGGAGGTGTCCAGAGAGACTGTGGGAGCCCGTCTCCCTCCCTTTCCTGAAATGTATCTGTCCCCATGCTGGTCACTGAGGAAATCAAGAGTGAGATAGATAATTTTCATTATGGATTCCGCAAGCTAAGACAAACAGGAGCCTTTTGCATCCTCTCTTCCACACGTGTACACATACAGAAGGTGTGCCAAGCATTATCCTAGATTCTAGAGATACAAATGAAAGTCCATAATGCCTATCTTTTTGAGCACAAAATCTTACAAACAGATATTAAAAACTAAAAAGGAAGGAGCTAGAAAATTTCAATTGTTAACAAAGAATAAGGAAAAAAAGTTCAGACAACTGTAAAACTGAGATTAGCACTCTGGCTGTGAACAGTCTCCCTTCAACCCCTGACTCTAGGAATTATCTCCTAGGAAAATCTGTCTACTGTCCTCTTTGAAATAAGACAGACTCTGGCTCGGCACCTGTAGCTCAGCGGCTAGGATGCCAGCCACATACACCAGAGCTAGCGAGTTCAAATCCAGCCCAGGCCTGCCAAACAACAATGACAACTACAACCCAAAATTAGCTGAGTGTTGTGACAGGTGCCTATAGTCCCAACTACTTGGGAGGCTGAGACAAGAGAATTGCTTAAGCCTAAGAGTTTGAGGTTGCTGTGAGCTGTGACTCCACGGCACTCTACCCAGGATGACACAGTGAGACTCTGTCTCAAAAAAATAAATAAATAAATAAAAATAAAAAAGACAGACTCATTTAACTTTCCTTTCCAAGATACTCTTTGGGTGTGACCTAATGTGTTTTCCAGGATTCCCCCAATTTCTCTCAAATAAGAAAATAAACTCAATGCATTCTTCACACTGATTAGCCATTTATTTATTGTTCTTCCCTATCAATCCATGAAAAATTAACTAACCCAACAATTCCTAAAGTACTTTTTATATTGAATGAAATATGAGATGCTCGATACAATTTTAAAAATCTATTAATGCTGTTTAGGTTTTCCTAACAATACTGACAGAGTCTTAGCCATCCCTGTCTTGCCACAACACTGAAATTTTTTGCATCTTCAAAGGGAAGGCAAATGCAACACATAAATCCAGGACCATCCAATTAGGTCACAATGTGTGGCCTCCTCCTCTTTTCCAGGGAGGACTTGTTAGAATTGATGCTATGCCCCAGCAGGGTGTGGATGGGACAAGTGTACCCTCAGATCAAAAGAAGTAAAGTGGTGGAGGACAGACTAGCCCACTGCAAAAGCAATGAATTCCTCTCTCCTATACCCTGGCGATAACTTGCTGCTTCCTCCTGCCCACAGAATGCATGCCTGGGTTCTTCCTGCAAAATGACATGTGCCATCAGTCCTGTCCCAAAGGCTTCTATAAGGACTCACGCCATTGTGTCCTCTGTCATGAAGACTGTCTGGAATGCAGAGGCCCAGAAGCTGATGACTGTGATGTCTGTGCTGATGCTTCCTTGGTCCTCTATAATGGGCTGTGTTTGGACGAGTGTCCATTAGGAACTTACTATGAAGAAAATACTAATAATTGCAGAGGTAAAGACTTTCATGGCCAAGCATGGCATCTCAGGGAACCAAATGAGATGTGTTTCTGCTTAGACAAAATAGGTTTTGGAGATTGCGCAGTTTCAGCCCCAGAGCTGTCATCTCACCTTTTATTGTCCCACTTGAGGCAACACATTTTTTAAATTGGTTTTAATTAATTTTTTAAATGAATAACTCATAAGGCCAGGTGTGGTGGCTCGCACCTGTAATCCCAGCACTCTAAGAGGCCAAGGGGGGTGGATTACTTGAGTTCAGGAGTTCAAGACCAGCCTGAGCAAGAGTGAGACCCCATCTGTACTAAAAATAGAAAAACTAGCTGGGCATGGTGGTGCACACTTATAGTCCCAGCTACTTGGGAAGCTGAGACTATAGCTTGACCCCAGGAATTTGAGGTTACTCTGAACTATGATGACACCATGGCACTCTACCTGGGGCAACAGAATCTCAAAAATGAAAAAGAATCTATAGGTTGAAGTGTGCTATGAGATAACCAAAGATGAGAAACACTGGTCTACTGATTTCAGGAAGATAGAAAAAATGAGTAGTCAGGGTGGGCACAAGCTCAACCCCATATACAAGAAAGACAAACACATTGGTCCTAGCAGGCTCTGTCCTGGCAGAATGCAGAGGCAGCATGGCCAATGCTTCTGATTTTCAAAGAGAAATCGTAAGTCTGCTTTTTCATGTGAAATCTGATGCTTATGTATTGGCACTGAATTAAAATGTTTTTAAGGCTGCAAAAAAAAAAAAACAAAAAAAAAATGAAAAAGAATCACTCATAAGCTTTGATCATGTGACTTTTGTTAGTAAGACATCATGTGGACGTGTAACCATACCCAGTTTGTTGTGTGAAGTGCTGCAAGTCAATGTATCAGTGCACTGGACTGCAGCAGAGAAAGAGGTTCAATCACGAGGCAGCCAAACAAGGAGATCAAAGGGAATCTTAAATCTGCCTCCCTGAGGAGTTTGAGACAAGGGATTTTAAGCAGTTAGGATGAGTAGTGGGCCAAGGTGTGGGGATTATAGATTGTTGGAAGAGTGCAGAGTGAGGTCATGGGAGGGGGAGATGGAAAGAGTGCATGATTACACTGATTTGGTTCTCCCGTGGGGGTCTTCAAACTGGTTGGAATTCAGGCTCTGAAAAACATCTGAAGCAATTCTTAAACAAAAGCCTTATGATTCTAACATCAGAGAGCCTATCTATAGGAACAATGGGGATACAAGGTCAGAATTTAGTGCTAAACGGCTTAGTAAGCAGCTGAAAGGAGGTGGCTCAAAGTGCAGTCTGATTAGTGTTTAATTATAACTGGTGGAGGAGGATGGAAAACATCGTATTTCTGTCCAGAACCTGGCGTATAATTCTCGGTAACCCTGTGAGGACAGTTTCAGAAACCTCCTCACATCAGTGACTAAAAACTACTGATCAAAATAAATTCTCAGGTTGAGGACTCACACCTATAATCCCGGCACTTTGAGAGGCCAACATGTGAGGATTGCTTGAGGCCAGAAGTTTGAGACCAGCCTGGGTAACATAGTTAGACTCTGTTTCTACAAAAAAAATTTTTTTTTTTTTTTTTTTTTTTTTTTTTTTTTGTAGAGACAGAGTCTCACTGTACCGCCCTCGGGTAGAGTGCCGTGGCGTCACATGGCTCACAGCAACCTCTAACTCTTGGGCTTACGCGATTCTCTTGCCTCAGCCTCCCGAGCAGCTGGGACTACAGGCGCCCGCCACAACGCCCGGCTATTTTTTTGTTGTTGCAGTTTGGCCGGGGCTGGGTTTGAACCCGCCACCCTCGGCATATGGGGCCGGTGCCCTGCTCACTGAGCCACAGGCGCCGCCCACTACAAAAAATTTTTTAAAAAAAGAATGAAAAAGAATTATTGCATGAAGATTTACAACAGAGAAGATGATCCTTCAAAAGTCATCCAAAATGGGAGATCTTTTTCAAAATGTCAAATCTATGCCGAGGGTGGCGGGTTTGAACCTGACCCTGGCCAAACTGCAACAACAACAAAAAAAAATAGCTGGGCGTTGTGGCAGGCACCTGTAGTCCCAGCTACTCGGGAGGCTGAGGCAAGACAATCACCTAAGCCCATGAGTTGGAGGTTGCTGTGAGTTGTGACACCATGACACTCTACCAAAGGCAATAAAGTGAGACTCTGTCTCTACAAAAAAAAAGAAAAAGTCAAACGATTATAAGTTTATAGCATAAGCAAACTGTGCTGCAGAGGAATTGCCTGGTGCCCCCATTTCCCTTCATTGCCTGCCCCCATCCAAAGCTCCGCTCCTTCAGCCTCCTCATCTTTGCTTCTCCTGCTCCAAGGCCCTCATCCCATCTCCCACTCAGCACTTCACTCACTGCATGTTCAAGAAAGGAACACCTTTGTATATTTTAACTGGACGTGAATTATTTGCCTCTTATTATTTATCCGAGAGAAGAAAAATAAAATAAATTGTCTATGACTAGAGGTGTTCGCAGAACACATGACAGAAGCATTCTGGGGGAGGGGGCTTTTCCAGAGCTCCAGGATGGAGGCCATTTATATAAAGTGCTATTTAGCATCAGTGTCCCATTTGCTGACTTGTCAAAGCACATGGGCTTCAAGCTGGACCGCTGTGCCTGCTGTGGTGGAGGTGGGACTTAGCATGTGAGGCAGGCTGTGGAACCAAGGGTCAGCTTCACGGAGAAGTTTAAAGACTCAGCCAAGGGCTTCAGTGCCATCTTTGTCTTGGTAGTACAAGGGTAGGCACTGAGGTTCCACTTCCAGCCTTTCCCAGGTGTTCAATAACCAAAGTCATTTACCATAAAGACAGCTTTGCAGGTTTCAGAGCCTCAAGAAAGGTGTGGGATTTTCAGAGATGTTTGTACTATCAATTACGGGATACTTTGGAGTGATCAGAATGGATCCAAAGGCCTGTGTTTCTCGGAGGAGACCCAGCTTAGAAACTGCTCTGTTCCAGATGCCTCTCCATGCCCACCCAAATCTTGAGATTTAGTTAGGTCTTTTGTACCTTATCTCTGGCAATGTAGGTCATCACTGTCTCTCCGGGTACCAGATTCTGCCAGCCTTCCTGTGGACTGGTGGAAAGTGTGAGGGTGTTGTAGGGAGAGACCTTGAGAGAGCTTACCACTCTGTCCTTACCATCTGAGTCATATTAAGTTAAATGACTTATCAGCCTCAATTTCCTGATCTAGTTAAAATGAGATGGCAATAGGAAAAGTAGGAATACTACACCTCTGTTCATCCAGGAAATGCTTACTGCAGGTCTGCTCTGCGCTGTGTGTTCTTCCAGGCCTGCACAACAGCAGGGAATGGTGCAGACAGAATCCCTGCCTTTGTGGAGCTCACATGCTTTGGGGGGAAGACAGACTCTGAAGACAATTAAGTCAAGAGAAAAAATAAGACAGGGAAGGGAAACTCGGAGATGGGCAGGATGGAGCTGAGTCTTGAGAGATGTCCTGAAAGATATCACTGAAAGAGGGAGGAAGCAAACCATGCACTGCGTACGAGGTCAGACAAGTAAGTGCATGAACTCATCCTCAAAGAAGTGCTACGTACCTCATTGCTGAACAGCACTACTGTCACCAGATGGTACACCACGGGGAGTGCTTTGAAGATATTCAGCAATGAGGTTTGTGGCACTATTTCTAGGATAAGTTCACAAACAAACTTGTCTGGCCTCATATACCTGGGAGAAGAGAATTCTAAGCAGAGAGAATGGCAACTGCTAAAACTCAGAGGTGGGAGAGCGAGTTGTTTTTCCATTTGTCTAGCAAATATTTACTGAGCACCTATAATAGGCCAGGCCCTCTTGTTGACACTGTGTGTTCAAAAATAATACAAAAGAGGACTTTTTTTTTTTTTTTACCAATGGGCAATTATGTATAATATATAGCAACAATTGCAGTGTTAATGAGAAGTGGGGGCATTCTGGAGGTGGTGGGGGACCACAGCAGTCAATAGGCACTATGACAGCTGAAAAGGCGACATTCTGGCATGGACCATGGGACCAAGCTGCTGCGGAATTGCTTGTTACTATTTTGTTGCATTTGGGTAGTTATAGTCAGTCTTTCTGATATATCTGAGGTGTCTGCTGCAGGAAAGTGCTCTCTGGGTATTCCAGACAAAGCAAACAGCCATTTTTTCTCATTTTGCAACAAGAATGCTACATCCCGGAGCCCAGGGGCTATCCCTAACTCATGGCCCACACCTTTGTCAGACAGCACTAGACCTCTCCAGAAGAAATGTGGAAGGAATGTGAACACCTTTTCTGGGGGAAGGTGTTCCCTACAGGGGCACCTGGGTCATCCCTCTCTCACTGTCTGTGTCCTGCCCCCACCACACCCACAGATTGCCACAAGGCCTGCTCTGCCTGCTCATCATCGAGGACCTGCACGGCTTGCCAGGAAGGCCTGAGGCTGAGCAGCCACGGGGAGTGCGTGGCTAAGAAGGAGTGCAGCCGCTCCGAGTACTGGGATGAGGAGGCTTCTCGCTGCAAGCCCTGTCACGCTCAGTGCTTTAGCTGCACAGGGCCCGCTGAAGACCAGTGTCACGGTTGTCCAAGGAAGAGCCTTCTTCTCAGTGAGTTCTTTCTCTGAGGAGCGCTGTGCTTTTTCCTCCCTCTGGGAAACCACCTTGCACCATGCCAAGTGTCTAGTAGATATGGGGGATTTTCTTTTTAATTTTTGCTTTGTGTTTGTTTGAGAAATTGTTAAGCCTACAGAAAAGGTAAGCATGTGAGAGTAAAGAACAACACTTCCATGCCCTAATGAATTACCTTGCTAATCTTTGATTCATTTACATTATCATTTGTTTGCCCTTTCTTTCTTTATGTAAAGAAATAGCCCACCATAACCCATAATAACCCACAATATTTTTTTTAAACCATTTGAGGGCAAGATCCTCAAATCATGGCGTACTTCCCACAAGTACGGCAGTACATGGCCATGTCGATACATTGCTTGAATGTGCCATCCGCCTTCACATTTTGTCAGTTCCCCTTTACAACAGGTTTCAGTCTAGAGTCAGCTTCCACATCCCTTTAGCCTCCTTTAATCTACAATGTTTCCGAAACTATTTTTGTCTTTTATAGCTTTAATGCTTTTTTTTTTTTTTTTTTTTTTGAGATAGATTCTCACGCTTTCACCCTGGGTAGAGTGCCCTGGCATCATAGCTCACAGGAACCTCTTGGGCTCAAGCACTCCTCTTGCCTCAGCCTCCCGAGTAGCTGAGATTCCAGGCACCCAGTGCATTAATACTTTAGATTAGAATGTAGTCCCTATTCCCCCCTTTGGATTGGTGTGCAGTTTCTCCATGATTTGATAAGAGTATGCGTTCTCAGCTAGGGTTCTTCACAGGTGATGCTGGGTCCTCTGAGAATCATAATTGGAGGCATATGCTACCCACCTACCTCCCACCCCCACCTCTCATCAGTGATGTTAATGTTGACCAGCTGGTCAAGATGTTCAGTCAGTGTATCCACTGCATAATTACTATTTATTCCCTTGAAAATAATAAGCAGTCTGTGGGGACACACTTCAAGAACATGTAGACCACGTGGCTCAGGACCATAATCCTGGCACTCTGGGAGGCCTAGGCAGGAGGATTACTTGAGCTCAGGAGCACAAGACCAATCTGAGCAAGAGTGAGATCCCATCTTTGCTAAAAATACAAAAATTAGCCAGGTGTTGTGGAAGGTGCTGAGGCAGGAGGATCACTTGAACTCAGGACTTTGAGGTGGCTGTGAACTAGGCTGATGCCATAGCACTCTTCCTTGGGCAACAGAGTGAGACTCTGTATTGAAACAATAATAAAAAAATAACATGCAGCTCATGTAGCTGTTATGCTCCTCATCAGATTTCCCCCTGAATTAGCATCCAAAGTTGGCCTCTTCCAGCAGATCAGGACTGAGGGTTCTTGCTCATATGAGGCAATGCACTGCAATTTTGAGGGATACCATGATGTGGCTTGAAATAAGAATGGGAGAAAGAAAGTGAAATGAAAGGAAACTCCACTAAAAGAAGAAGCTGTAGGAGGGAGAAGGAAGAGATGGCTATGACAAGGGTTAGCACTTGGCTCCCTGACCAGCAGAATAGGCCTGAGACACCAGATGCTCAAAGTGGAAAGTGCAGCAAGTCTTTCCTTTTCTTTTTGAGCAGGGAAATGAATTCCCCTGCTAAGACACAGGGATGCCTACCTCATGGCACTCCTGATCACTTCACAGTAGAAAAGCCTGGAAGACAGCTGTCTCCTCCATCCATCCATGTTTCCTTTACAAATCTCTGTGACTCCTTCCCAGTAGCTGGTGCTTCATGAAAACATTTTCTCCAACCACATCTCCTATATAATTCCCCCACCCCATCCTTTCTCTCCCCCACCCCCAAATCCCCAACACGCTGGGACTTCCTTTTCTAATTATCCCTAATCTAGAGCACCACCAGTAGTCGCCCCAGATGCCTTCATACAAAGACAAAGACATCTCATCACTGCTAAGTGGTCTTCCCTTAAACAGGCTAGAACTGAGTCATCAGCTCTGGTGAGTGACATGGTGTGTGACATGGCACAGAGCTGTCATCCCCCAAAGGCAAGGTACAGGATTCGTTCAGGCCTGGTCTTCTCACGCTCACCCCACCCTACCCCACATCACGGGGGTCAGGCTAGTTATACACTAGATAACTTTTTGGAGGTTGTGGTAGCTGAATAAAGGCTCCCCCTAGAGATGTCGTATCCCAATCCCTAGATCCTGCAGATATATTACCTTGCACAATAAAAGGGACTTTGGCAGTTGTGTTTTAATTAAGGATTTTTGCACAGGCAGATTATCCTAGATTATCCAGGTAGGCTAAAGGTAATCACGGGGGCCTGATAAAAGAGAGGCAAGGTGAGCTGCGGAAGGTGATGTGACCAGAGGCAGAGGGAAGATGCTGTGCTGCTGCCTTTGAAAACAAAGGAGGAGGCTATGAGCCAAGGAATGCAGGTGGGTTCTTGTAGGTGGAAAGGGCCTCTAGAAAGAATAGAGCCCTGTGGACCCATTCTAGACTTCTGAGCCCCAGAACAGTAAGATAATAAGTTTGTGTTGTTTCAAGCCCCCAGCTTAAGAGCAGCTATGGGAAAGTAATACAGAGGGAGGTGTTTTCCCCTTAGAAGCTTGAGGGTTCCCCTAATTAACCCGAGAGTTCCATCAGCTGAACAGGGGCTCAGACTGTGGTTTCTGTTGTACCAACCACGGTGACTTCTGTTCCTCTTGAATTCCTGAAGGCCTTATGACATTCATCTTAGTTCCCAGGCATATCCAGCAGCCCAGGAGACTCCTGCACACCCCTCGTCCCACCACGCACACAGTGGGGAGGACATAGAGGAGGTGTGGATGTCATGTCCAATGTCCATACAGACTCTTTTCCTCCCATGACAGACACGACCTGTGTGGAGAACTGCCCAGAGGGCTACTACGCGGATGAGGACAGCCACCGCTGCGCGCCCTGCCACAGTTCCTGCAGGACGTGTGAAGGGAGACACAGTGGGCAGTGCCGCTCCTGCCGACCAGGCTGGCTGCAGCTGGGGAGGGAGTGCCTGCGGCAGTGCAGAGAAGGGTAAGTGCTCAGCACACATTCCCCCCCAGGGGTCCACAGCCACGCACATAAACCCATTTTGCAGATGAGGAAACCAAGGCTCAGACCACTTAGACAACCAGATTTGAGTCTCAGTGCTAGTAAGGAGCAAAGGTGAGCCGATTCACAATCAGGAGGAGAAACAGGAGAAGGCAAAGTGAACCGATGAGATAACACAAAGGGCCAGACCGTCAGATCAGACTCACGTGATCTCAGGTGGTGACGGTCCTCACTGAGGAATCAAAGGATACCCCCAATCGCAAGGCAGGTGCAAAGCCTTCTTCCCCGAGAGATGTCCAGGACCATTAACGGAGGTTTTTTTTTTTTTTTCTTTGGCTTTAGGATTTGTTCTAATTCATATTTAAAATTTCAGTTCTCACCTGCCTGTATGAAGAGAGCAGGGCATGTGGAACATTGATTTACAAAGGAAACAACTTCAGTTAACTTCTCCATTTATATTATTAATTCTCCAATTTGTCATGTCCCCATAAATCCACAAATTAAGAGGTTTGATATCATAAACAAGCTAGACACACTTGATGTATCTCCTTCTAAAAGCATTTCATAGATAAGGACTCTATTATTTTTCTGCTAGGAAAAACAGAGTGTTTATTAGAAGGCCTGGTTGCCAGCATATTTGGAAGAGGATTTGAGTGCGCCATCCCTTTTTTCCTCCAGGGTATCCCCAGGAAAGAGAAAGGCCTCTTCCTTCCCGGTCAGTAATCCAGGCCACAGAGAGCCTCTGGAGATTCCAGACCTGAATAAAGAACTATAACCTTAGACCTTCTCCATATGCTTTTGCCAAACTTGACACTTCTGCTCAGTCCTATAGGAATTACTGTTTATGTCATAACATATATATATCATATATATAATTTTTTTTTTTTTTTTGAGATAGAATCTCTGTTGCCATGGGTAGAGTACTGTGGTTGCCGCAAGCTATTCACAACAATCTCAAACTCTTGGGCTCAAGCGATCTTTTTGCCTCAGCCTCCTGAGTAGCTGGGACTACAGGCACCAGCCACAATACCTGGCTAGTTTCTCTATTTTTTACTAGAGATGGGGTCTCGCTCTTGATCAGGCTAGTCTTGAACTCCTGAGCTCAAGCTATCCATCCCTCTTGGCCTCCCAAAGTGCTAGGATTACAGGCATGAGCCACTGTACCCGGTCTCCATATATATATGAATTAAATTATATATATGTATAAATATATATAAATGTATGTATAAATATATATGTATAAATGAGTACAATGCATACTATCTGGGAGATAGGACACAATTATAATCTTGACTCAAACTGTACAAAAGTAATGTATATAACCAAAACATTTATACCCCCATAACATTCTAAAATAAAATTAAAAAAAATAAAAAATATATTTATTTATTTTAGAGACAGAGTCTGTCTCTGTCACCTAGGTTGGAGTGCAGTAGCATCATCACAGTTCATTGCAACCTCAAACTCTTAGGCCCAAGCGATCCTCCTGCCTCAGCCTCCTAAGAGGCTGGGACTACAGGTGCTCACCAGGAAGCTTGAATAATTTTAAAAAAATTTTTGTAGGGATAGGGTATTGCTATATTGTTTCATTCATTTCAGTGGTGTATATTGTCTTCCATCTTTATTGAACTCATTCATTCACTCATTTCTTTAACACATGTTTAATGGCAAGCACCTTGTATGTATGAATAAGATGAGTAAGGCAAAGACTTTGATCTTTAGGAGCTTATTCTGTTATATGTCCTCCTAAGAAAATGGTAAACTTCTGGAGGAAAAACACCTCTTATTTTTAACATATGCTCCTAACACTTAGCACAGAGCCACACACTAGCAGCTCCTGGAAAACATCAGGCACAAATATCAATGAAGAAAAGGCTCTGATACACAGGTGTGGGGCTGGGGCTACCTGCTACCTGGTTTAGCTAGTTTAGCGCTTCAGCTTCACTCTGGTAAGTGTCTGGGAAGGTCTAGATCCCACTTCCCTCAAATCAAGTCATTAAATACTCTAAAGCACAATAAAAGGGGATAATCGTAGGGCCTAAACAGAATGCAGACCATGGACTTGAAAAGACAATTGCTCCACAGTGTGTGAAGTTACCCATAAAAGGCTTTGGAAAGACATTGTTTGCCAGTGATCTCTTTAATGAGGAAGAAATGGGGCATTAATGATGGATAAGTGGAGAATTATTTCTTTTGTAAAATCAATGCTCCACATGCATAGCAGAAGCCTTGTATGCCTTGAAAAACCAAGTGTGCAATTCTTTGCACCCTGTTCCAACACACGTAGTTATTCTGATGTTTGGCCTGAGAGAAGGTTCTGTAAAACCCAAGTTACTGCTGGGTGAGGTGGCTCATGCCTATAATCCTAGCACTCTGAGAGGCCGAGGAGGGTGGATTGCCCTGAGCTCATAAGTTCGAGACCAGCCCGAGCCAGAGTGAGACCCCCATCTCTACAAAGATCAGTGACAGGGTGCTAAATAGATACAGGCTCAGCATTACTTAGGCATGGTGTTAGATTACAAAAAAATGCCTATTGGGGCCATTCCTTCTGCAGCACAGAAACCAAGGATGAACCTTCAGGTTCCTAGGATAGCATCAGTATGCTGATGTCCAGAGACACGGGGTGGGGGGAGTCAGATAACCTTTAGAAGTTCACCTTGCCTATAATCTAAGCACTTGGAAGGCTGAGGCAGGTGGATTGCTTGAGGTCACGAGTTTGAGACCAACCTGAGCAAGAGCTACACCCTGTTTCTAAAAAAAAAAATAGCTGGGCCTTGTTGAGGCAAAAGAATCATTTGAGCCAAAGAGTTTGAGATTGCTGTGAGCTGTGACACCACAGCACTCGACCAAGGGCAAAAAAGTGCAACTCTGTCTCAAAAAAAATAGTTCACCCCTATGGATGATTTCTTTTTCCTCTTTTACCTTATTAGTAAGATCTTTGTTTACCTTTAACTGATGCACTGTTTTATGATAGTAGTGTTTAACAGGTTAAGTTCAGATCACATTGTCCCACTTCATTACCCGTTTGACTTTAAGCACATTGTCTAAATTTTCTGAATCTCAGTTTTTGCTTCTATAAAATAGGGATAATATCTAAATCATAAGGTTTTCTATGAAGATTAATCACACAATGTATAATTATCACTAATATATAATATGTGTAATATGCCAAACACTATCCTCACTACTTTCTCAATAATCACATGTTTAATTTTAGGTGTTACGATTAGTCTCATTTTACGCTGAGGCACAGCGACGTTGAGTGATCAGCCCAAGGTCACACAGCTTGTTAAGTGATATGGTTGGGATTTGAAACCACATGGTCTTGTTTCAAAGGTCAAGCTCCTAAATGCCATGCTCTAGTCTTTCTTTTGCAAGTTCAGTAAAGTGAAATAATGTTTAAGAAGTCCCTGGGGGGCTCGGCACCTGTAGCTCAGTGGTTAGGGCACCAGCCACATACACCAAGGCTGGCGGGTTCAAACCCAGCCTGGGCCTGCTAAACAACAATGACAACTGCAACAAAAAAATAGCTAGGCATTGTGGCAGGCATCTGTAGTCTCAGCTACTTGGGAGGCTAAGGCAAGAGAATCGCTTAAGCCCAAGAGTCTGAGGATGCTGTGAGCTGTGATGCCACAGAACTCTACCGAGGACAACACAGTGAGACTCTGTCTCAAAAAGAAAAAAAAAAGGAAAAAAAAGAATAGTCATTGGGCGGCACCTTTGGCTCAGTGAGTAGGGCACTGGCCCCATACACCGAGGGTGGCCGGTTCAAACCCCGCCCTGGCCAAACTGCAGCAAAACACAGCTAGGCATTGTGGCGGGCGCCTGTAGTTCCTGCTGCTCTGGAGGCTGAGGCAAGAGAATTGCCTAAGCCCAAGAGCTGAAGGTTGCTGTGAGTTGTGAAGCCAGGGCACTCTACTGAGAGCAATAAAGTGAGATTCTGTCCCTAAAAAAAAAAGTCACTGGGGTACCATCAGGCATATTAACAGAAACTTAATGAATAGTGATTATAGTTATCATATTTAATCTCCAAAAATCTTTTCAAAGTTGCACAGATTTTGTAAAGACCAACATCACTCATGTCACCTCCTATTTCGACACTTGTTTTTCTTTTTTTTCTTATTATTGTTGGGGATTCATTGAGGGTATAAGAAACCAGGTTACACTGATTGCAATTGTGTCTTGCCCCCCAAAGGTGTGTCACACACCCAGACCCCACTCCCCCCTCCTTCTCTCTCTTCCTTTCCCCCACCCCCTCTCCTTTCTCTCTCTGCTTTCCCCTTCTTCCACCCTCTATCATTGTCATTAATTGTCCTCATATCAAAATTGAGTACATAGGATTCATCCTTCTCCATTCTTGTGATGCTTTACTAAGAATAATGTCTTCCACTTCCATCTAGGTTAATACGAAGGATGTAAAGTCTCCATTTTTTTTAATGGCTGAATAGTATTCCATGGTATACATATACCACAGCTTGTTAATCCATTCCTGGGTTGGTGGGCATTTAGGCTGTTTCCACATTTTGGCGATTGTAAATTGAGCTGCAATAAACAGTCTTGTGCAAATGTCCTTATGATAAAAGGATTTTTATTTTCCTTCTGGGTAGATGCCCAGTAATGGGATTGCAGGATCAAATGGGAGGTCTAGCTTGAGTTCTTTGAGGGTTCTTCATACTTCCTTCCAAAAAGGTTGTATTAGTTTGCAGTCCCACCAGCAGTGTAAAAGTGTTTCCTTTTCTCTGCATTCATACCAGCATCTGTATCAACACTTATTTTTCAAATTGAGAAATTATAGGACTCACTCAGAGGCACATTTTAAATGTCTTCTATTCCCTAATCCCATTGAACTTGGAGAAGCATATGGAAAAAAGGCCATAGTAACTAACCATTATCAAGTTGCTACTATGTGAGATAAACACCACATCTTTTCACGTGTCGTCCAATTTAATTTTCACAAATAACAGAGGAGGGATTGTAATACCCCAATTTACAGACAAGAATACTGAGAATCATTAGATTCACTGGTATTATTTATTGGTAATGAACCCAATGGAAAAGAGGCTAAAGTCATCCAGCTTGAAAATGAACCCTGTCTTACTATCCACATTTTTCCCACCGCACTCAATTTAGGTGCAAAGCTCAGCATTACATCATTGCTTTCCCCCTTGGTTCCAGATCTTATGCAGAAAACTCCACCAGCCAGTGTGAGAGGTGTGATAGGAGCTGCAAGGCGTGCCGGGGCCCGCAGCCCACAGACTGCCTGTCTTGCGATACCTATTTCTTCCTGCTCCACTCCAAGAGAGAGTGTTATCGCACCTGCCCAGATCACTACTACGCAGACCAAAACACGCAAACCTGCGAGAGATGCCATCCAACTTGTGATAAGTGCAAAGGTGAGGGTCCGTCTACTGCTTTGCATGTATAAAGGTAAAAATGAAACAGTTTTTGGCTTTGCCCCTTTCTCCCTTCTCCTCACCTTTGGTGCTTCCTCTTGCTTCCCAACCTCATCTTCAGTCCTCGCCAGCACCAGCAGCCTCTGCTCACTCTTAGCTTTTGTGTCCTCCCTCCGACCTGGGCTGCCCCTCCTACACCCTGCTGCCCCATCGGATCCCCTCTCCTTCAAGGCCCAGACGTAGGCATCATCTCCCCCAGGATGTGTTCATTTCCCTTCTCCATCTGTTGGAGCTGCCAAGGGAAATGCATTTATTGTTATTACTTCAACAACGTCACATTTCTGCCTCAATCTCTCCCAAGCTTTGTTGCTTTTTTCCAGATCCTAGTTGTCTGCAGACAAAATCACTGGAGATGGGCCTGCCACCCAGCTCTGGGCCCAGGGTCAGACCTGGGAGTTACCTTGTCTCTTTCCTTTCCCTCTCCTCCTGCCCAACCCAACAAAGCTAAACTTCAATGCCTGTTTATCTTCTTTCCTAAATATTTTTCTAATGATAGCTTTCTCCATGCTCATTATCCTCATTTTCCAGTTTCAGAATCTATTATCATACCAGCAGGTCACCCCAGCTCTGGTCCCCAGCCTCTCCCTACCCCCATCATTCCTTACTCTAATGCCAGAGTGATCATCCTAAAACTCAAATTCACTCAGTTTGCTCCACATCTTACCATAAAAGTTGATCAAAACGATTTCTCAACATTTATAAAAGAAATACTCTGATAATGTTTTAATTGTTAGAACTTACTAGAAAAATATGAATAGCTGCTAGGGAGCATTCCTGTTTTTTCAAAATTATCATGGTTATTTTTAGTCCTTCTTTTGTATACATTTTACAACCAGTCAAGTTTCATTTTTAAAAATTCCTTTGGATACTGATTGGCATTGCAGTGAATTTATTTTGGAGGAGAATCCATCCTTATGATCCTGAATCATCACATTTATAAATATGACATATCTCTTTATTCTATGCATTTGGGGGGCTTTATTATTTATTTATTTTTGAGACAGAGTCTCCTTTTTGTTGCCCTCAGTAGAGTGCCATGGCGTCACAGCTCACAGCAACCTCGGGGTCTTGGGCTTAAGTGATTCTCATGCCCCAGCCTCCCAAGTAACTGGGACTACAGGCGCTTGCCACAACACACGGCTATTTTTTGGTTGTAGTTGTCATTGTTGTTTGGCAGGCCTGGGCTGGTCAAATCCGCCAACCCCAGCTGCTGCGCCATATTCTATGCGTTTGGTTATTGCCCTTAGCAAACTCACAGTAAATATTTACCCTATTGAAAGATGATTAAAATCTTTGACTTTCATCTTAAAGATTCTCCGTCCATGTATTCTAGAATCTAGAACCACTTAGAATTATCCAGAACTACTTTCCAGCCACCAAATATACCATAATGTTTGTTTCCTCTTCCTGAAGAACAGCATTCTGGGAAACTCTCAAAGACCCAGCGTGGATATCATCTCTTCTCTGAGGCCTTTCTCGGTCTTCCCAGGAGTGTTTTTCCTATTTATTGATTCTGTAATACAGTTTCATCACAGTACATTTAAAATTATGTTTCAATTAAACCCACCTCTCTCACCCACTGTGCACCCATCAAGCAAGGGAAAGGATTATACTACATCAGTTCATATCCCTTGTTCCTAGTCCAGACTGTAACACAGAATAAGTGCTTATAAAGTGTTTGTTGCATGAACGAACGAATGAATGAATGGGAAACAAATCCTAATGTCTTTGCAAATTGGAAAATATTCAGCTATCAGATCATCAAATATTACTTCTCCTCCCTTCCCTCCAATCTCTTTTTCTGGACTTCCTATTCAATGTAATGTCGATTTTTTTTTTTTCAGATTAATATGAGGGTACAAATTATTAGGTTATATTGTTTGCATTTATTAAAGTTCAGGTTGTAGTTAAGCCCTTCATGCAGGAAGTGCGTCATAAGACCTTACGTTGTGCCCATTAGGTGAGAGCTTACCAATCTCCCTCCTCCTCTCTCCCCCCTTTTCCTTCCCCCTCCCCCCAACTTGAATTTAATTGTGTTTCTCTCTGGTGTGGGCATGTAGTTGTTCATCTACTGGTTTCATATTAGTATTGAGTACATTGGATACTTGCTTTTCCATTCTTGTAATACTTTGCTAAGAAGAATGTTCTTTAACTCCATCCAGGTTAATACAAAAGAGGTAAAGTCGCTATGTTTTTAATGGCTGAATAGTATTCCATGGTCTACATATACCGCAGTTTATTAATCCATTCTTGAGTTGATGGGCACTTGGATTGATTCTATATCTTGGCGATTGTGAATTGAGCTACAATAAACATTCTAGTATAAATGTCCTTAAAATGAAAAGGAGGGTCTACTAATTTAGAGTTTCTTGATCTGTCCCCTGTGTCTCCTACCTACTCTTATATTTTTACCTCTTTGACTCTGTATGATTTATACTAGCCCCAAATCAACTTTCTCTTTCCCGGATGGTTTTCCTGAATTCAGTTCCATACATCCAACTGCTGACTGAATATCTCTAAGTGGATGCTCAACAGACACCCCAAATACCTCACACATCCCCAAACCACATTTTCTGATGCTCCTGTCTTGCAGAATGGCTCCACCACTCTTCCAGTTGCCTAAGACAATGACCTGGACCTTGCCTTCTGCTTCTCCCTCTATTTCAACACCCCCATTCAACTGGCCCAAAGTCCTGCCAAATCCATCCCTTAAATATCTCCTAATTCCACTTCCCCTCCCTTGGTCTTCTAGTGCTAAATGTCCCCAACCCCCAGGCAGCCAACCTATATTGGGCAGTGGCCTGTTAGGAACCAGGCCACACAGTAGGAAGTGAATAAAGCTACATCTATATTTACAGCTGCTCATCATTGCTGGCATCACCTCCTGAGCTCTGCCTCCTGCCACATCAGGGGTGGATCTCATAGGAGCACAAACCCTATGGTAAACTGCACATGTGAGGGATCTGGGTTGTCCACGCTCCTTATGAGAACCTAATTCTCCCCACAAGCCTCCAGTTCATGGAAGCCCCTGGTCCTTGGAAAAAATTGTCTTCCATGAAACCAGTCCCTGCTGCCAAAAAGGTTGGGGACTGCTGCTGTAGTGTCACTGCCTCACTTTACCCTCTTACTATTTGTTGCCTGAATTATTTATGCGTTATCTAACTGGTCTCCTTACCTCCAGTATCAGCCACTCTGTAATTAATCAGTCCTCCATATGCTCTCAGATTGCTCTTTTTACACAACAAATATTACGATGACACTCCTCTACTAAAAGACAAATCTCTATTGATTTTAGAATAGAATCTTAATTTACAATCTTTGCATTTGAGGCTCTTCATAAAGGGACTCCCCTCCTACTCAGCCTTATCTCTCACCACCTCCTTTCTAATCCAGGCATAATTAGTTACAGTAAACCTGAGCCCTCTCTCCCTCTCTCCAGAATACATTCTACAATTTGTTCTGTCTGGCTACTTCTTTCTGGTCCATTAGAGTCAGCATTTCCTTTGGAAAGCCTCTCCTTTCCCCTCCATCCTCTGCTCCCTCAGAATGCCCTGTGTACATCCACTTATTTGTGGCCTAGACAATGTCCATACAACGTGAACAAGACAGTCATGGTCCCTGCAGCCCATGTTAATTTAATTTGTTTAATTGTTACTTAATCAGCACTGTCCAATAAAATATAATTTAAAATTTCTTAGTAGTCACATTAAAAAATAAAAAGGAGGACAGTGCCTATGGCTCAGTGGGTAGGGCGCCAGCCCCATATATCGAGGGTGGCGGGTTCAAACCTAGCCCCAGCCAAATTGCAACAACAACAAAAAAATAGGTGGGCATTGCAGCGGGCACCTGTAGTCCCAGCTACTGGGGAGGCTGAGGCAAGAGAATTTTCTAAGTCCAGGAGTTGGAGGTTGCTGTGAGCTGTGTGATGCCATGGCACTCTACTGAGGGCAATAAAGTGAGACTCTATCTCTACAAAAATAATAATAATAATAAATAGATTAAATAAAAATAAGAAGGGGGCAGCGCCTAGTGGGTAGGGCACCAGCCCCATATACCAAGGGTGACGGCTTCGAACCTGGCCTGGCCATCTAAAAAAATTAAAAAATTAAAATAAGCACATATCTAACAGTTTAAGGTTGTGTTTGGGAAAGGCAGTGAACAGAATAAAATTATTAGAATCTAAATAAATAAATAAATAAAAATTAAAAGGTATAATGAATTTTAGTAGTATATTTTGTTAATATTTGAACATATAATAAACATAAAAATTATTGAGCTATTTTACATATTTTTGTACTACCAATGTTTATTTTACATTTGCAGCACAACCCAAGTGGGACTAGTCACATTTGAAGTGCTCAGTAGCCACATGTGGCTAGTGGCCACTGGGCTGGAAGGCACAGTACAGTCTAGAGTAGTGGTTTCAAACTGTATTTTGGCAGTGGCCACCTTCTTCTCATGGGATCTTATGCAGAATCCTATAGGCAGAGCTGGGAGCAGAGGAGCCATCTCAGAGCCCCATCCAATGTCACTCTCTTTGTCCCTTGGTGTCATTTTCAGGTCATCCTGAAGGCAACCCCAGGAAAACTCTGCCCTACCCTGGTTACTAGTCTGCCGTTCACAACTGACTCCACCCTATGAGAGAATTAGGCTCCCAAACAAACCCCATTAAGTAATCATTAATATGTATCCTCTTTTTTTATTCCAGAGACACATATGTTTGTGCTCAAAACAGCTAATCAGAATAAGATAATAGGCCAGGGGTGATGGGTCACACCCATAATCCCAGAAGCCCAGGTGGGAGCATCTCTTGAGCTCAGGAGTTCAACTAAAAATAGAAAAATTGGCTGGGCATTGTGGTAGGTGCCTAAAGTCCCAGCTACTTGAGAGGCTGAAGCAGAAGGACCACTTGAACCTAAGAGGTTGAGGTTGTTGTGAGCTAGGCTGACAAAAGGCTCAAATTAAAAAAAAAAAAAAATATATATATATATATATATATGAATTAGGTAACAAATGAGAAAACATTGAATTGAGGGCGGGGTGGGAGTGACTGAAGTTGATATTGTCATTGGCCATATCATGGCAAATGTTGGCTTTCTGTAAGGTTTTCTTGAAAAGCTGGAAGTATCTCTGATACCACCCTTACTGGATATGTAGGACTTTTATTATTCCAACTAGGGTTGCCAGAAAAAGTTCTGTATTTTGACTTGCTAAATTTGACTCCCTATTTCCAACCCACTTGTTTTGTGCCGTGGGGCACTTGGTTTGTAATTAAGACCGGGCAACCATCATTAGGTAAGTTAATGTTTCTTAACATCAGCCAATCAAAAAAGGACAATACCAACATTTTGTGGGGATTAGAGAAATGATGAGCGATGCTGTAAGAACAGTTTGAAAAACTATCCATTTCTTTAACTGGGTTTGATATTTCCATAGTGAACCAAGAATGATGGTTTTGAACATTCCCAGTATCCAGATTTCATCAACTTGTAGCCCTAAGATTGTATGTCTGGGAGGGTTTGGTAAATCTTGAAGCTGTCCTGAGTATTTGTGCCTCCTCCTCCTGAATTCTTTTTCTTTTCTTTTTCCTTTTGTCTTTTTTTAATGCCCATGGGGAAAAGAATCGTCCTGTATTCCTCTTAAACCTGACAACTTGCCCAGGTGGTGTCTCCTGTCCACGTCCCTTGCCATCCTTTCTTCACCATACTATACGTTTCCTTTGTTGGTTAATGAATCTTGGTGCTATCGTCCAGTTTTGCAACATAGGGTTTACAAAATTGGGGGATAGGTTTTCTCTTGGGATATAAACTGGGTAGGAAAATGGGTGACTTGCTTCCTTCTTAAAACATTAGCTGTCATAGTAAGATACGAGGATGGTTGGAAGATTCAGGAAAAATATAGTGAGAATTTAGCAACTAAATTGCTAAATGAATATATTTCATTCATTTTTTACTGCTCAGTCATTTGAGGATGATAAAAAGAAAAATACTTAAAAGCACTGGGGATGGGGCAGGGTGGGGAAGCATGCCACACTCAGATCTAATGTGTACCTTTATATGCAACTGGAACCTCCATCATTAGCTCATTCCTTGGCTTTTTTTTTTTTTTATTTAACTTTTTATTTGACCTCCTTATAAAATTGTTTGAAATAAAATCCAGGCTGAATAACTAAAGCCTCCTAACTCTCCCAAGCTGCTTCTCTCTGTGTGGAACGAGGCTCAGGAAGAAACCCCAGGAGTAGTAGCTCTGCATTTGTTGAATTCATCCCATTTGGGGTTAGTCTGCAGGAAGGCAGACAGTGAGCTGTTCTGAATTGTAAGGAAATGCAAAAATGCCTGTCTTTTTTGTCCTGAGGTTCCTAACGATCCTTAGAAGCAATGATAGATATAGGGTGTTTAACTTTAAAATAAGAGAGAGCGTTCTAGAAATTAACAAACTGCCTTTTGCAAAAGATTCTGGGTACCCAAAGTCTGCAGGTTTTTCAATAAATCAAGGTAGGACATGTAAATGGTGCCACTCATTTGTCACCCAAAACTGACAGGTAATTCCATTGGAGATTGCCCAGGATCTGGGCCTCAGCAAGATTGTCACTGTTCTTCTAGAAAATATAATCAAATTTAAGGTATGAATTTTGTGACCTAAACTCTCAGTTCTCCCCATTCTCCTAGCCTCTGCTGACCACCATGCTAGTCCTTACATATATGAGTTCAATTGTTTAGATTATACACATAAGTGAGATCGTGTGTCTAATTTCTCTTCATTAAAAAATAAAAACAGACTTAGCACCTGTAGCTCAAGCGTTTAAGGCACCAGCCACATACACCAGAGCTGGCAGGTTCAAATCCAGCCTGAGCCTGCCAAACAATGACAACTACAACCAAAAAATATCTGGGCGTTGTGGCAGGCACCTGTAGTCCCAGCTACTTGGGAGGCTGAGGCAAGAGAATCGCTTAAGCCCGAGAGTTGGAGGTTGCTGTGAGCTATGATGCCACAGCACTCTACCCAGGGTAACAGCTTGAGGCTCTGTCTCAAAAAAATAAATAAATAAAAACAGCTTATATTTTGAACATTGACATAGACATCTAAGCTGTATTTTAGAAAAATGTAGAATGGGAAAAGGAAAGAATGAAGAAGGAGAATATTGATCCTTCCATCAGAGACTACCATTATGTTCCAGAACATATAAGAAATTCTGTATGAAGCCAGAACTAATATAAAAATAAAGTGGTTTTGAATTTATATCACTGCAGGCAGCCCCCAACCTAAGAAGCAGTGGGATAAAAAAGTTTATTTCCTAAGGCATTGTTCAGAGCTCAGAATTTATTTTTCCATAGAAACAGCCTTATGAATGATGGGGCTCACAGCTCAGCCAGGAGAAGTCAATTTAGCTACAGTGTGAATGTGAAAGATAGGCCCATGGTTCTATTTCAAATTCAACTAACCACCCTTTACAGTGTTGTTCTGATCAGAAGACCTATGTCAAGTTCCAACTCGCAACACCAGACAATTTTATGCCCATTTCTCTTATGCTACTGATTTGAAATTCTCAGCAAAAATGCCAAGGCCTTCCTAACAGAATGAACTAGATAGAGTTCAGGTCTTCTGTCTGCAAACTCTTTTCAGAAGCTGTCTGTTGATATCTGCATAGAAGGAAACCTTTGGGTCAGTCATTCTTAGGGTATCTGGATTAGGAGAGAGGAATATCACCCCCAGAGACACAGACTGGAGGCTGAAACCTCCTTTGTTTGGTGGTTCATGTGTTAAGGCAGAGAGTCTGTGGAGCATTGGACTGTGAGTCAGGAAACCTGAATTTCAATTCCGACTCAACCATTACCTATGTTGTAACCTTGGATGGGCAACGTTGACTATCTGGGTCTTAGTTTTTATTTATTTAAAAAAACAATAAATAAATAGAATGTCAAGTTTCTGAAGAGCGCTTATAGCTTTCAAGGGAATTTCAAAGGAACCTATCACCACCACCACCCCCCAAATTAAGAATTACCAAACAAAATAATCTGCCAAGTCCTTTTAGCCCTGGCATTGTAACATCCAACTCTAGTGCTATTTCTCAATTAAAGACTGTCTATTTATGATTTGCTCTCCAAGTGGATACTGGAAACCTCCAAATCAGCTGATACTATCCTTCACACTAGTTAAACAATAATCAGAATGATAAATAAAGGTTGCATAAACTTTCTCAATGATTTCTCATCCTCTGAAAATCTTTCTCTTGCTGTAATAAGAGATCTGTCATCTCCAAATTCTTAATCTCCAGACTGAGTCTGCATAGATTGGACTAATAGGATAATTTCCAGGTCTTCACTTTGTCTCATGGATGTTTCTCTTTCCATATCCTCAACCAATTCACCCTTCTGCTTCAGTTTATTTGACATATTCCTTGCTCCTAACTGTCCTGGAACTAGGACAGAGGTTGAAATTGAAGGTCAATCTTGTAATTTTGAATCATTTTTTTCTCTTTCTCAGGAAAGGATGCATTGAGTTGCTTGTCCTGTGTGTGGAATTACCACCTCATAGGAGGAATCTGTGTCTCGGACTGTTACCCAGGGTCATACAGAGTTGGAGAGGTACTGGGCGGGGCAGGGTGTGGTGTGGTATTATGCCTTCTACCCTCTCTAGAGAGGAACATGTTTCTCTGTGTCATTCTGGGCAGTCAAAAAGTCCTGTAGTTTGTGTTTAATGTTTTAGAATCCTCCACCCTTGCATCATGGAATAATGGTGTTTTACAACTGGAGTCTTAATTTTAATCAAAAGGACTTAGCAGATCTAAAATAAATAATGGAGAAGTTAGGTACTGGGGGACTCAGAATAAGGAGGTCCTACCTTTGTTGTTCATGACTACAGAAGTTTCAGTCTTCATTAGAATATTATGTCAGAAATAAAACTACCAGCCGGGCATGGTGGCTCATGCCTGTAATCCCAGCACTCTGGGAAGCTTGAGCTCAGGAGTTTGAGACTAGCCCTAACAAGAGAGAGACCCCATCTCTACTAAAAATAGAAAAATGAGCCAGGCCTTGTGGTGGGCGCCTGTGGTCCCAGCTACTCAGGATGCGGAAGGATCGCTTGAACCCAGGGGTTTGCGGTTGCTGTGAGGTAGGCTGATGCCAGGGCTCTCTATCATGGGCAACAGAGTCAGACTCACTCTCAAAAGAGAAAAAAGTAAGAGAAAAGGAAATACTGTCTTCTCTTATCCCTCTGCATCTAAACAGAAACATATGACTAATGTAGAAACAGCTGATGTTAATTTTTCATTTACTCTACCCCTTCACAGCATCTTAAGAAGGATTCAGGCTGGGCATAGTGCCTCACACGTGTAACCCCAGCACTTTAGGAGGCTGAGGTGGGAGGATCACTTAAGGCTAGGAGGTTTGTAACCAGCCTAGAAAACATAGCAAGAAACCCCATCTCTACGAAAAAAGAAAATGTTATCCAGGCCCGGTGGTGCGTGCCTGTAATCCCAGCTACTTAGGAAGATGGGAGGATCACTCAAGCCCAGGAGTTTGAAGTTGCTGTGAGCTATGATCAGGTCACTGCACCCCAGGCTGAGTGATAGAATGAGACCCTGTGAAAGCAAAGCAAGAAGGAAAGAAGGAGAAAGGAAAGGAAGAAAAAGAAAGAAACAGGTGGCGCCTGTGGCTCAAAGGAGTAGGGTGCTGGCCCCATCTGCTGGAGGTGGCAGGTTCAAACCCAGCCCCAGCCAAAAACTGCAAAAAAAAAAAAGGAAGAAAGAAACTGAGGAAAAATGGGACCCCATCTCTACTAAAATAGAAAAACTGAGGCAAGCGGGTCACTTGAGCCCAAGAGTTGGAGGTTGTTGTGAGGTATAATACCACAGCACTCTACCCAGGGCAACAACAACAAAAGAAAAGAAAAGAAAAGAAGAGAAGAGAAGAGGAGAGGAGAGGAGAGGAGAGGAGAGGAGAGGAGAGGGGAGGGGAGGGGAGGGGAGGGGAGGGGAGGGGAGGGGAGGTGAAGTGAAGGGAAAGGAAGGGAAGGACAAAAGACGAAAGAGAGAAAGAGAGGAAAGGAGGAAGGGAGGGAAAGAGGGAAGGAAGGAAGGATAAGAGGGAGAGAGGGATTAGACTGATTCATTTGCTTACTTAGAAGCCATAGATGCTTTTTTTAGTATTGTTTGGGATTCACTGAGGGTAAAATAATTAGGTTACACTGATTGTATTTGTTAGATGAAGTTCCTCTTATAATTGTGTCCTGCCCCTAAACCCAGGAGGTGTGCCCTACACTGTGACTACCATCCCTCCCTCCCGTCTCCCCACTCCCTCATTCTCCTACCCCTCTTGTATTAGCTTATCTACTGCTGAAGCCATAAATTTTATGAGTCCACTAATTTTTTGATTGTGTTCTCAAACTTTAGAAAATAAATCTCTCCATGATGAAATTAACACAAACCAGCATATTCACATATGAACTTTTTTTGTTTGTTTTTTATTGTTTTTGAGACAGAGTCTCACTATGTTGCCCTTGGGAGAGTGCCATGGCATCATTGCTCACAGTGATCTCCAACCCTGGGCTCAAGTGATCCTCTTGTCTCAGCCTCTGAGTAGCTGGAATTACAGGTGCCCACCACACGCCCCGCTATTTCCTGAGAAGGAGTCTTGCTCTTCTTAGGCTATTCTTGAACCCTGAGCTCAAGCAATCCACCTTCCTCTGTCTCCCAGAGTGCTAGGATTACAGGCGTGAGCCACTGCGCCTGGCTCTATGAACTCTTTTTAAATTCTGACAACAGCCCCCATTACACTTTGAAGAAACCAAGGTTACACGATTGTGTCCTTATGTCTGGGTGTGGGGAGATTACAGGACCAGTAAAAAAACTGAGACTGAACCTGGGGATTGCATAAGATAATAGCTGAGAAGCAGGATTCAATGAGATAGTAACAGCTGAGAAAACACCTTAACAGCACCTGAAACATACCAAGGGACTCAGCAAAGGCAATTTCCATTCCCCTTCCTTTTCTATTATACTATACTTCCAAAGTTACAGAAATAAAGTAGGAGGGTATCTTCCCTAACCCATGTGTCCAGCACCAGGGGAGGAGCAACTGGTCAGGAGGAAGCCACTTTCTTCTCATCTCTCATCCCAATGAGATTCAATTGCTTTAGCTACACAGTCACAGCCTATTCTGGGGCTGAGTCACAGGAATCCAGTACTAACCAGAGGCCAAGCAGGTAACATGACTGAGAGAAGAGCATTGGATCAAAGAAAACTGCAGCTCAAGCTTGAAGGAAACTGATCCCGATATGTGGGTGATGTAACAGCAAGTGCTGGGGATTGTATCAAATAAGAGGGCAGAACTAGGGGGTGGACACCACTCCGCTCTGCCTGTGATGTGGCCACGTGGGAGTGATGAATCTAGTGTTGGCATGTCTTCTGGTTTTCAAAGAGAAATTAGGAACTGATTTACATGTGACATATCCCACTTTTAAAGTGTGGGAAATGAATACAAAATGGTTTAAAGTGTGAAAATCAATGTAGTGTGGGCCAGACAAAACTAGTTTTTGACCTGAGCTGTCCTTCAGCACATAAGCTGCCAGTTTGCAACCCAAACTACTATTCCAAACTATTCTAGAAGCCTATTCTCCCACTGTGGGTACTAACAGATCTCAGAGGTCAGGGTCCAGCCATGGTCCCATCCAATGGCAAACAGCTAGTTCTGTATTTTTATTCTTTTTTTTTTTTTAGAGACAGCATCTCACTTTGTCGCCCTTGGTAGAGAGCCATGGCGTCACAGCTCACAGCAACCTCCAGCTCTTGGGCTTAGGCCATTCTCTTGCTGCAGCCTCCCGAGTAGCTGGGACTACAGGCGCCCACCACAACGCCCGGCTATTTTTTGTTGCAGTTTGGCCTGGGACGAGTTCAAACCTGCCACCCTCAGTATATGGGGCCAACGCCCTACCCACTGAGCCACAGGTGCCACCCAGCTAGTTCTGTCTTTTACCCAGTGCAGTGGAGATGAGCCCAAAGCACACCATCTTTCTGCTGCTCCCTACACGCCTCCTTCCTGATGGAGATAAGATGGGATGCCCATCTGGGAACTTCAGTGCCTTGTTAATCTCTCTGTACTCTAAGGGAACCTCTGATTATTCTTAACAGGGAGAGAAATTCCACTGTGAAAAATGCCATGAGAGCTGCGTGGAATGCAAGGGATCTGGCATCAAGAACTGCACCAATTGCCCTGCCAACCTGCGGCTGCACTGGGACGACAGCCGCTGCCTACACTGCTGCAACGCCTCCGGTCCCACCCAGGCCCAGGAGTGCTGTGACTGCCAGGACACCACGGGTGAGGGGCAAGGGGAGCATCCTGTAAAGAAAGGGCATGTCCTCAGGAAGCTGATGGGAATAGCGGGAGAGGAGGATGGAAAGCTCAGGAATATCGACACAGCAACCTTTTACTGAGTGCCTGCTGTGTGTATGTGCCTTCTGTACTTGAGACTTCGTGTCCATTGTCTCAATTCATGAGTAGATATTATCAATCCCATTTTACGGATGAGGAGACTGAAGCTCAAAGGGTTTGATTGCCATGCCCAAGTTCACACTAATGTCAAAAGTCTCAATGGGAATTAGATCCTCCCGTTGCGTCCAACATGAGAGCTCAATTGGAGTTAGAATTGTATCTTTGTCAGTTTATTTTGTTTTTTTTTTTATTCTTTCCTCCTAAGAATAAAAGGAAAAGAATCAACTATCAAGGATGTTGATGCTAATGTGATCTTGAAGAGTCGATCTGTGGAAGCTCAAACCTAGGCTTCCCAGTAGAGATTTAGAGCATTTTAGAAACTTTGAGACTACGAAACAAAACCTCTTTTTCCAAGTCCCAGTCCATCCATGTGGGTGAGCACTCTGTTCTCATCAGCCACAAACTTACATAGATCCAGAATGAAGATTCCTTGTCAAAAGAAAACATAAATTCTGAAAACACACTCTCTAGGCCAGAAGAAGATCACTTCCTTGGGGTCTAGATGTACCCTGGCTTGACAAAAAGAAATGTCATATTTATGGGAATCTGTCCCAGGTAAAGAATATCCCAGACCCATAACTGCTGCCAGCCATTTCTTTTCCATTTTTGCTCAGCCTTTCCTATTTGGTTTTGCACATCATCTTTCCACATACTAATTATTTTCTTCTTTCATTTCCCTGCCCCATCAGCAGCTGGTTTTCCCAGCTCTTCATATATGTCCACCTTCAGTGTCTGACTGTCTAATATCCATGCTGTGTCACCTGAGGATAATAACCCTTACTACACCAATGCCTTGTTTTTGAAATCCTGTATCAACTAAGAACTATTTAGTCTGCTTTCCTGCTCCCTCTGGGGCTCTTAAGCCAACTGGAATGACTCTGTAAAAATCCTAATATTCTTGATCACCTGATCCTTCTTTACTGATATCCTGTGCCCCTTCAAAGAAGCAAGAGCTCAAAGGCTGAGCCTGACTCTGCAGACCAATGTGGAGAATAGTAAGTGAAGAGCAATTGCATATGGCACCCTACTAATTGAAACAACTCCATGGCAGCACCTGTAGCTCAGCAGCTAGGGCGCCAGCCACATACACCAGAGCTGGTGGGTTCGAATCCAGCCTGGGCCTGCCAGACAATGACAACTACAACCAAAAAATAGCTGGGCATTGTGGTGGGCTCCTGTAGTCCTATAGTTACTTGGGAGGCTGAGGCAAGAGAATCGCTTGAGCCCAGGAATTTAAGGTTTCTGTGAGCTGTGATACCACAGCACTGTATCAAGGGTGACTGAGTAAGACACTGTCATATATATATATATAATAGACTGTGTGCAATTTCAAAAGGGCTAAAGTCCGGTGACCTTGAAATGAGGTTCACAGAACAGTACACAATGATGAAAGTTGAAGCAATAAAACACCAACGAACTGAAATGTAAACAAACATTCATACTTTTAGGATGTGACTATTTACTTCATTTTACTTTGTTTCGTAATGTTTCCTGGGTCGTCTTCAGACAGCTTCCTTTTATATCTTAAATTTTGTTTCAATTACTAGGGTGCCATCACTCCTTACTTATTCTCCACGTTGGTCTGCAGAATCAGGGTCAGCCTTTGAGCTCTTGTTTCTTTGAAGGGGACAGTACATCAGTAAAGATGGATCAGGTGATCAAGAGTATTAGGATTTTTGTAGAGTCATCACAGTTGGCTCAAGAGCCTCAGAGGGAACAGGAAAGCAGACCAAAAAAGTTTAGCTTCATTACACACAGACCAGGACTATTGTGGGGTATACACTGCAATTTTGTGAAGTAGTGTGCCTTCTAAGAACATCAGAGACAGTGATTCTACCATTTCAGATTGAAAAAAAATAAAGGTAAAGTTCTTTACAGCAGAAATCAATTTTCCCTTTCCCTTTCAATTCTTCACTCCTACTTCTTCTCTCTCCCCTCTTCCAACAGACGAATGTATCCTTCAGACAAGCGAGGTTGGGCCTGCAGCTGAGCGCACCAAGACAGGTCTGCTCATCACCTCCTCCATCATGCTGGTGCTTCTGCTTGGGGCAGCTGTGCTGGTCTGGAGAAAATCTCGGGGCAGAGCCCGGGCAGCAGAAAAGTCTGGCTATGAAAAGCTGGCTGATCCCAACAAGTCTTATTCCTCCTATAAGAGCAGCTATCGAGAGAGCACCAGCTTTGAAGAGGATCAGGTGATCGAGTACAGGGACCGGGACTACGATGAGGATGATGAGGATGACATCGTCTACATGGGCCAAGATGGCACCGTCTACCGGAAATTTAAGTATGGGCTGCTGAATGATGAAGAGGAAGATGAGCTGGAATATGATGACGAGAGTTATTCGTTTCAGTAAATGGATGGTGTCCCACTCCCATTGCACTCACGGGCACGTCTGTGAGCATCACACACCAGGCTGAGGTGTGAGTGTTAGTATTTATCTTTTTAACCAAGAGTCCAACCAGAATATGTAAGAAATATTTTGTTGTTCTTTGGCTAGATTTAACGTACACCTCCTGTTCAATCATAATTAAGGAGCAAGGATAAAATTTGGAGGCATTTTCCTCAAAACAATATGTCAAGACTCAAAATGCAGGAAGTAAAAATGAGTAAGATTTGTATGAACTTTTTTTGTGATCAAAAAAAAAAAACAAAAAAGGCACAATAAATCTATAGAGATTCTGTTTCCAAACTGCATCATGGCGGCATTTGCTGCCTTCTGGTGTTCTGATTTTTCTTTAACGAATTTTAGGGATAAGGGGGGTATGAGAGAGCTTTTGGTTTGGGGGGCTTTTTCCTCCCCCTTTAGTTGTCTTTAGGTAGAGATTTACCTTGTAGTGTAGGGGCCAAGAAAAGAGAGTTCTTCTTAAGTGACTCCAGAGCACCTTAGGTGAGCAGAAGAGACCAACTCTTCTGAGGCTGCTCAGCACCCATTTAGAGTTGAGGAAAGAAAAGACAAGCAGAATCACAGTTGAGGAAACATGAGTTCACTGGGCTCTGGTTCCTCTGCATTGATCCAAAGTCACCAAGATTCTCAGGGCAGAGCAAGCGCAGGCAGGAGACAAGTAAGAGAGCAAGCCCAGTGAGAAATAAACCACCAAGTTGCCAAGAATTGCACCCTCCTGATTTGTTTTCTAAGAGCTTCTCTGGTAGGAAATATCAGCTAAGATACCAAGTACTAAAAGAAAAATGGCAGCCTTAACCTAACATAAAATGGGATAAAATGACCAAAACCTTTTCTGTTTTAAAAGAAAACATTAGTGAATTAACCAGAATAGCTTGCTTTCATCAACAGCTCATCACAAAACTGTGTATCTTTCATAGAAAAAGTTGGAAACTACCACAGGGGGGAAAAAAATCCCAAAGTTCTGCTCATCAGCTTTAATCTGGCTGCCGACCAGCCTTGCAACACTCCTTATCACTGTGATTTTAGTTTAGATCTCCTACACTGCCCTTTTTCTACTCCCCTGCTAAATGTGCAATGGGACTCATGCACCTGGGGACAGTTTTTCTGCAGCTAGTAATACAGAAAGAGGAGAACTTGATATGCAAAATTATGCAAGTGGGATCTTACCTTGTTAAAGCCCAAGTTATAGGTAGTGCTAGGAGTGGAACCCCAACAAGTAAAAGTGATATTTTCAGGTGGTGATGGTGATAATCATAATAAAATTCATTACACAACTACTGTGTACCAGGTACTGAGCTAAATAATTCCTTTAAGAATTCACCCCACTTATCCACTTAATACTTACCATCACTCTATGAGGTTGTTATCATTATTACCCTGTTTTTGTAGGATATCTGAGGCTTTAGAAGAGGTTAAGTAACTTAGCCCAAGGTCATGAAAAGCTAATCAATATTCAAGGAAAAAGAATAACCCTAAAAAATAAAAATAAGATAAATTAAAACTAAATAAAGTTAAACAAAATGACCCTATTGCAAGTCTTATTATCTTTGCTACACTGACATAAGGTGGGGAAATAAGCATCCTAAATATAATATAACAAAGTCATGCCATTATTTTATTCTATCATATCGATACTTGTAACACCGACATAGGAAATCTCCATGAAGAACTCTTCAGTTTACTGAAGGCTTGTATTTCTTTAGAAAAAATTCCCTAAAACTGGGATTGTCCATCTGTGGAAAGAGCCAGATAGGAAATACTTTAAGCTTTGTGGGCTCAAGGGTCTCTGTCAAAATTACTCCAGATCTGCTTTCTTTCTTTTTAATTTGTTTTTCCAAAATATTAGGAGGGTGCAAATGTTTCTGGTTACATGGATTGCTTTTGAAATGCTTGAGTCACAGGTATAAGCGTGACCATCACCCAAACAGTGTTCATTGTACCTGTTAGGTAAGTTTTCAGCCATCCCTTGTCCTGCTTCCCTCAGCTCTGCTTTTGTAGCATGAAGCCAGCTGGTACTTAATGCATGGGTGAATTGTGTTCCAATAAAACTTTATTTATGGACACTGAAATATGAATTTCAGATAATTTTCACATATCGTAAAATTTTATTCTTCTGATCTTTTTTCAACCACTTAAAAATATGAAGACTATTCTTAGTCATGGCAGTATTTTTTTCTTTTTTGAGACAGAGTCTCACTGTGTCACCCTTGGTAGAGTGCTGTGGCGTCACAGCTCACAGCAACCTCCAACTCTTGGGCTTACGCGATTCTCTTGCCTCAGACTCCTGAGTAGCTGGGACTACAGGCACCCGCCACAATGCCCGGCTACTTTTTGTTGCAATTCTCATTGCTGTTTTAGCAGGCCAGGGCCGGGTTCAAACCTACCACCCTCGGTATATGGGGCTGACTCCCTGCCCACTAAGCCACAGGCACCACTCTCTTGGCAGTATTAAAACAGGTGGCAGGCCAGATTTGGCCAAAAGGCTGTCGTTTGCTGACTGTGTCTTGAAAAAGTCCTTCAGAGAACATGTATATCCCAAACACATATGCTATATTATCAGAAATGTTCATCATTTAAAATATTTTTTAGAAGTTATGTCCAAATTGGCTGCCCAGAGAGAGCCCTTTTATTTTCATTTTTATTTTTTTATTGAAAAGGTCTCATTATGTTGTCCAACCTGGTCTCAAACTCCTGGCCTCAAGCAATCCTCCCACCTCAGCCTCCCAAAGTGCTGGGATTGCAGGTGTAAGGTACCATACCCAACTTGATCGTTTAAAATTACCTCTTCAAAATCTATATGAAGCCCTGAGAGTTTCCTTTTCAATTCTTAAAAATATATAAGAATATATGTAAGAGAGCTATCATATCAATAGAAGAATTTCTGATCCCTTATAAATAGTGAGCTTACAGACACAAGTAATTTTCTTTATATTGTGTTATTCACCTTCCTTGATAATTCTAAAGCTCTAGCAGACTGAATTTGACCTTTCTTTCTGTAGCCTGGAAATCGTTTTCTGAGAAAAAAAAAAAAACTGTGTTCATGATACACAGTTAGAGGTGGAATGAGGTCGAGTTGACCTTGAATATTAAGAAAAACTGTTGTTACTCTATATGACCTGCAATGAAAAGGAGGCTCGTGCTGGGTATTGGTGAGATCTGACCTCTTCTCTTCTTTGATTTTAGTCATGTCACATTACTCTCAGACTGCTTTTGAATACTATGGTAACAACTATCTAAATAGATAAGTATGTGGTTGGAAAACAAAGTTGCATTTGGTCTTCTGTTAGCAAATAAATTGTAAATATTAAGAGAATCCATATAGAATGGAAATATACCAAGGGACTAAATAAAAGCTTGGAAGGTTCTGGTTCCTAGGAAGTAATTTTAAAATTGAAAATAAAATTAAAAAAAGACCAGATAATGGTGTGGAGGTTTTATTATTAAAGAAACATTTCTGGGTATTTTTATGTGTATTATTTATGCTTTACCAAGTAAGAGATGTGAAACAATAAAAGAGTGTGTTTTTTTTACTTTTTAGCAGTCTACATCCAATGAGTACGCTAATCTTATCAAGTATGAATTTTTTCTCCTAAAAATCAATTCGATCTATCAGCCTTATCACCACTGCCTCATCAGGCCCTCAGTCTTTCTCATCTGGGCCATTGCTACTTACTCCTGAACCTTTGCTAAATTTCAATTTCTTTTCATCCCCATTTAAAGGATTATCAGATTGTTCACTCCAGGCTCCCCCTCACCTACACTGATTATGGCATTCAAAATTTTGCAACATATGGCCACTGCCTCTTTCTCTGGATTTATTGCCCCAATTTCCTGGCCACACCTTATTTCCCAGCTTCCTCATTATACTCCAGTAATACTGAATGGCTTCTAGGCTGTCCAGGATAACATCTGCTATCTCAGGTCCCTGAGTGCATAGTGTTTACTCTGCTTGGAATATTATTCTCCCACCTTAACCAGCTGGAAAATTTCTGACTACCCTTTAAAATCATGTTTCCTTACAACATCTCCTGGGGGGTCTTCCCTGACTTTCCTGGAGAAGATTAATCACTTTCTCATATCTTTGCTACCTAGATACTCTATGCATATGGTTTCTTGCATCACCTCGTGATATAATGACTTATTAAATGTCTGTATCAACTAAAACTGGATACCCCTTGAGGCAGCTACTGTTTCCTTTCTAGAACCCAGCACAATGCCCCAGCACCTGCTAAGCCATCAAGAAACACTGACAGAATTGAATTTCAGGAAGATAAGACTCACTTACATGAAACAATGAGATGTGACATAGGCACTTGTTGCATATGCAGTACATTTCTGTTTGGTCCTGAGTGGATGGTAAGGAGGTGTCCATTATGTATGAGATAACCGCAAATTAGCACATGAAGGGATTGTTCATTAGAAAGATGATCTGTGGGCAGGGCAGGGTGGCTCATGCCTGTAATCCTAACCCTCTGGGAGGCCAAGGCAGGTGGATTGCCTGAGCTCAGGAGCTTGAGACCAGCCTGAGCAAAAGCAAGACCTCATCTCTACTGAAAATAGAAAAAAAACTAGCTGGACATTGTGGTAGGCGCCTGTAGTCCCAGCTACTCAGGAGGCTGAGGCAGGAGGATTGCCTGGGCCCAGGAGTTTAAGGTTGCTGTGAGCTGTGACACCAGGGTGTTCTTTTTGAGAAAGTAAAGAGAATGGCAAGGGTATTCTTTCAAGAAAGCACTGGAATTGCTAAGTCATTGACATGACTTTCATGATAATAATTATACTAATAAATCACCAAGTATTTAAGAATCTACCATGTACCAGGCACAGTTCCAGTTACTGGGAAAACAATAGCAAGTGGGATCCGTTGGACCTTGGACCTCAGAGAACTTGCAATCTAATTAGGGAGGGAAAAGCGCTGTAAATAATAACCACCATTTCTGAGGCCTTCTGTGGGCCATATACGATTTTAGGCACTTCACACTTCACAGCACAAGTGCTCTACGTTAGGTAGCCTGATACCTCTTTACAAACGAGGGAGGAATGCTTAGTGATGAGACTCAGCTTGCTCTAAGTCAAAGTGTTTGTACATGGTCAAACTGGAATTTGATTATAGAACTTTCTGGTCTATGGTCCTCCGTGGGGCCATTAAGCAAGGCATAAACCTGGACTCTGTCAGTAATCCCTGAACCCCACTCTGGAATCAGTTGTAGCTATGTTGGAATTTGCCGTAGCACTGGGTCATCAGGAGGCTATGCCAAGGAGGCAGTTCAGGGAGCCTGCTGCCCAAGTGCAAAGCCTCACTCAGAGGCACAGAGTTAAGACCTAAAGCTGTAGAGCTAGGGGTCATTGAAGAAAAATCATAAATTAGGTAACTGTGAACATTAACTACATATCAATCCATTAAAAAAAGTATTTATGAGAGGTTCTACCCTATAAAAGGAAAGGAATCTGAAGAATTTTGAATTTCTAAATGCGGATTCAGAAGTGGCACTAAATGAGGATAAAAGACTTAGAAATACTAATGATAAAGACTTTCCGAGATTTATTTTAAATTTATTTAAAATTTTTTTTAAGCAGCTGGGTGTAGTGGCTCATGCCTGTACTCCTAGAGCTCTGGGAGGCTAAGGTGGGTGGATTGCTTGAGCTCACAAATTAGAGACCAGCCTGAGTAAGAGTGAGACTCTGGCCTGGCGGCGTGGTGGCTCACACCTGTAATCCCAGCACTAGGGGAGGCTGAGGTGGGAGAATTACGTGAGCTCAGGGGTTTGAGGCTTGTCTGAGCGAGAGTAAGACCCGACTCTTGAAAAACCCTGCCGAGTGCTGCGGCAAGTGCCTGTAATCCCAGAGGCTTCATAGGCTGAGACAGCAGGATGCCCACAGCCTGAGTCTGAGGTTGCATTGAGCTACAGCGCTCAGAGCATGGGGTAGAACTCTGTCTCAACAACAACAAAAAAGAGCGAGACTCTGTCTCTACTAAAAATAGAAAAACTAGCTGGTTGTTGGGGCAGGTGCCTCGTCCCAACTACTTGGGAGGCTGAGGCAAGAGGATCACTTGAGCCCACAAATTGGAAATTGCTGTGAGCTAGGCTGGCACCACAGCACTCTATCCTACAGCAACAGAGTGAGACTGTGTCTCAAAAAAAAAAAAAAAAAAATTTTTTTTTAAGAGTTTCAGTTACTCTACATACTTTTGACAATGGAATAGATCTTCCAAGATCTGCTGAGAGTTACCAAAGTCTCCTTTAGAATTCAGAAAAAAACAAACTGCTCAGCGTATTACCTACCTGAAGAACCAGGATTAGATGCCATCAACTGAAATGCATAGTAGTCTTCATTTCACACCCATATGTAGGAAGCATAAATTGACAGCATTTCAAAAAGAAATATAAGAATTCTAACAATGCATGCTTGGCCAGATTTTAAATCTAACTTGTTCACTTCCTACCAACAAGATAAAATAATTTGGCTCAGCACTCCGAGAATAAATAAATGATATTAAGATTGGAGAATGTATTTGGAGTTTCACTTTTAAAGCCACTGATATCTACCTCACATGGTTCTTAAAAATGGGCCCAGAACAAAAACAAAACAAAAAATAAAATAAAATAAAGATAAAGAAAGATAAGACAGGGATCAAATCTGTTTTGTTTATCTCTGTGGCCCTGTGCCCAGATACAGGTCAATATTTGGAACACAGGTAAATTATTTGTTGACTAATTACAGAAATGAAAATGAATACATATGTGTGCCTTCAGGGCTAAGAATAGAAGTCAGAACGAGGCCCCATGGCCACACTTAGTTATAAGGAATGCTGGAAAGCAACCATCTGGCAAAGAGTAAAGAGATTACTATAATCACCTTAAAACAATCGTGACTTGCCTTCTTGTTTATTCATTATCAAAGAAAAGGAGAGGAGGGAAAGGTTGCTAGGTGGACTGACAAGAATGCCAGTCTCTCTAACAAAAGTGTTTACTAAGAACAAACCTTAGTTGGATGGCCCCTGTGGCTCAAAAGAGTAGGGCACCGGCCCCATATGCCAGAGGTGGTGGGTTCAAACCCAGCCCTGGCCAAAAACTGCAAAAAAAAAAAAAAAAAAAAAAAAACCAACCCTAGCTTTCTAGGCAAATATTATAAGGCTCATTAAATGAGGCAAACATATGTTTTTTTTATTAATTTTAAATCATAGCTGTGTACATTAATGCGATCATGGGCACCATACATGGTTTTATAAACAGTTTGACACATTTTCATCACACTGGTTAATATAGCCTTCCTGGCATTTACTTATTGTGTTAAAACAGTTATATTCTACATTTACTAAGTTTCACTTGTACCCTTGTAAGATGCACCGCAGGTGTAATCCCACCAATCACCCTCCCTCTGCTCACCTCCCCCCTCCCTCCCCTCCCTCTCCCCATTCCCCAAATTATTAGGTGATAACTGGGTTATAGCTTTCATATGAAAGCCAAAAATTAGTTTCATAGTAGGACTGAGTACATTGGATACTTTTTCTTCCATTCTTGAGATACTTTACTAAGAAGAATATGTTCCAGCTCCATCCATGTAAACATGAACAAGGTAAAGTCTCCATCTTTCTTTAAGGCTGCATAATATTCCATGGTGTACATATACCACAATTTATTAATCCATTCGTGGATCGATGGGCACTTGGGCTTTTTCCATGACTTAGCAATTGTGAATTGGGCTGCAATAAACATTCTGGTGTAAATATCTTTGTTGTAATGTGATTTTTGGTTTTCTGGGTATATACCTAGTAGAGGAATTATAGGATTGAATGGCAGGTCTATTTTTAGATCTCTACGTGTTCTCCAAACATCTGGTACTGGCACAAAAACAGAGAAGTAGATGTCTGGAACAGAATAGAGAACCAAGAGATGAATCCAGCTACTTACCGTTATCTGATCTTTGACCAGCCAATTAAAAATATTCAGTGGGGAAAAGATTCCCTATTTAACAAATTGTGCCGGGTGAACTGGCTGGCAACCTGTGGAAGACTGAAACTGGACCCACACCTTTCACCATTAACTAAGATAAACTCTCACTGGATTAAAGATTTAAACTTAAGACATGAGACTATAAAAATACTAGAAGAGAGTGCAGGGAAAACCCTTGAAAAAATCGGTCTGGGCGAGTATTTTATGAAGAGGACCCCCCCGGGCAATTGAAGCAGCTTCAAAAATACACTACTGGGACCTGATCAAACTAAAAAGCTTCTGCACAGCCAAGAACACAGTAAGTAAAGCAAGCAGACAGCCCTCAGAATGGGAGAAGATATTTGCAGGTTATGTCTCCGACAAAGGTTTAATAACCAGAATCCACAGAGAACTCAAACGTATAAGCAAGAAAAGAACAAGTGATCCCATCTCAGGCTGGGCAAGGAACTTGAAGAGAAACTTCTCTGAAGAAGACAGGCGTACGGCCTACAGACATATGAAAAAATGCTCGTCATCCTTAATCATCAGAGAAATGCAAATCAAAACTACCTTGGGATACCATCTAACTCCAGTAAGATTAGCCCATATCGCAAAATCCCAAGACCAGAGATGTTGGATGTGGAGAAAAGGGAACACTTCTGCACTGCTGGTGGGAATGCAAACATATGTTTGTAAAAGAGAGAATTATAAATTATACAAGATCAGGACAAGGTTGAGGTCGGGACTAAGTTATTCTTAACAGTGAAGCCTCTTTAGTGACTAGCAGTGTGATTCTGGGCCTGATACAAATTCTGCTGTATCCCTCAAGGCTGATTTTAAAATAAATGATCAAAAATTCAGCCCAAACTGGCATACATATAGAAGGAATTTATTGACTCACTGAATTAAAAAGTCTAGAGTTGGTGTGGGATCAAGTACTGCTGGAGAGGAACGAACCAGGACACCAGGGACTGGTTTATCTCCATCTCTCCTTCCTGGCTCCATTCTCACTGGAGGTCTCCCCCAACATGGGCAAGTGCCAGACTTGATATTCTTTTGGGTCCATGCCCAATAGGAGAAAGGCCCTACCTTCAATCCAAGCCTCAGAAAAATTTCGTGACATCTCATTGACTCAGAAAAGCATTTGCCTATCTCCATGGTATAAATACTCCCACCATAGCCAATTTCAAACTTCAAACATGATTTCACTTAATGCAGAGTTGGGAAGAAGTATAAAGCAGCATGGCATTATATACTATTTCTGCCATACAGATGAATTACATGCACGTGACTTCAAGAGCACAGTTAATAGTAAAATGTAAACTAATTAGGGAATGATGAGTTTAGGAGGCATTTGTTAAATGTAAAAAATTTGAACGCAAAATGTAATCAGTAACGATGTCATAGCAAAAACCTGTGTTTTTAATAACTTCTTTAATCGAAAGTTTTTATTACCTAAAGTTAAGCACTTGTGGGTGGGGCCTGTGTCTCAGTGAGTAAGGCACCGGCCCCATATACCGGAGGTGGTGGGTTCAAACCCGGCCCCGACAAAAAAATAAATAAATAAAAATAAAAAAATAAAGTTAGGCACTTGTCCCCAAGGCCACATCAGAAAAATGAGGACATGGCTCAGTGCCTGTAGCTCAGTGGCTAGGGCACCAGCCACATATACTAGAGCTGGCGTGTTCCAATCCAGCCTACGCCTATCAAACAACAATGACAACTACAACCAAAAAATAGCCGAGCATTGTGGCAGGTGTCTGTAGTCCCAGCTATTTGAGAGGCTGAGGCAAGAGAAAAGCTTAAACCCAAGAGTTTGAGGTTGCTGTGAGCTGTGATGCCACGGCACTCTACCCAGGGTGACAGCTTGAGACTCTTATCTCAAAAAAAAAAAAAGAAAAAGAAAAATGAGGACAAGTGTTTTGAGGAGAAGGGGGGGAAGTTCATTAATTTATTGACTCATGAGGAACCTGGCAGACTTCCAGGTACCAGCTGGGAGTATCAAAGTAGCAGCTATCCTGCTTTTGAGCTTTCAAAAAGAATGATCTGATTAATTCCACCTTTGCCTAACTAAAACAATCTTGTGACCTCTGCTCAGATTCATCCCATCTCCCATAGAAAATAACAAAGGGCTCTCCCCGGCCCTTCTCACCCACTGGACTGAGGTAGGGATATAGATTTTAGCTCTGTAAAAGGATTGGGGGTGGGGGGGCAGTGTTGAGACAGAGTCTCACTTTGTAGCCCTAGGTAGAGTGCCTGGTGTCGTAGCTCACAGCAACCTCTAACTCTTAGGCTCAAGTAATCCTTTTGTCTCAGCCTCCCAAATAGCTGGGACTACAAGTTCCCACCGTCACGCCCAGCTGGGTTTTCTATTAGTGGACATGGGGTCTTACTCTTATTGAGGCTGGTCTTGAACTTCTTAGCTCAAGAAATCCATCCGCCCTGCTGCCTAGAGTGCTAGGATTACAGGTGTCAGCTGCCACGCCAGGACAGGTAAGAGGGTGTTAAAGAGACAGAAACATTTGTACTCCTTTTTTGGTCCACTTTCTCTGTTACATTTTTATAACTTAATTTAAAATTATAATGTCAAGGGGGTTCTGACTTAGGTCTGAACTGACAAGGGGGTTCTGACTTAGGTCTGATTGCTCCACTACACACAAAGCTAATAACTGAGACCTCAAGGATTACAAGGAAGAAAAGTAATTTATTACAGATGATATCACCTAGAAGATGGGAGAACTGCCTCAAACCATCTCCTCTACCAACTGAGGGGAAAGGTTTTTAGAAGGGGCTCAGGAAGATGGATATGTGTATTGGGCTAGGTTGTATTGAAAGCAACTCATACAGGATATCTAATTCAGAAGTCACAGGTTGGTGATGGATGGTGAGTCTTGGTAACATTATCCTACCAAGAGTCTGCTGTTTCATGGAAACAACTCCAAAGGTAAAAGCATTAGCTAAACAGAAAGCTTAAACTTTCTGGTCATTGAGCCCTAGTGGCCAGGGAATTCTAAGAACAAGAACATTTTGTCTCAAAAAAAAAAAAAAAAAAAGAAAGAAAGAAAAGAAAAGAAAACTACAAGAAAAACATACAGAGGGTTGTCTCATTTTGTGTTTGTTTATGGAGCCAATTACAATAACTGTATCTAATAACTGACTTGTAAGATTCCTAAAAATTTAATACATGTTTTTTTAAGTTAGAGCAAGCCTGGTGGTGCCCATAGCTCAGTGGGTTTAGAACTCAGCCCAGGCCTGCTAAACAACAATGACATCTGCAACAAAAATAGCCAGGCATTGTGGCAGGCACCTATAATCCCAGCTACTTGGGAAGCTGAGACAAGAGAATCACTTAAGCCCAAGACTTTGAGGTTGCTGTGAGCTGTGACACCAGGGCGACATAGTGAGACTCTGTTTTTAACAACAACAACAAAAAAAAAAAAAGTTGGGACAAGCCAGCTCCAACACTGCTCTTTGAGGTAGAACTGTTCTCTCTGTGATTTAATTTTCTTTCTCTCAAAATCAAATCTCTTACCCAGAATTTCCTATATACAGGGTGGCCATAAAGTTAAATTGCACACCAACTTTATGGCCACCTTATATTTCCCCCTATTGGTTCCTCTACTCCAGTGCTATGAAAAGGTAACAATTTTTTTTTTTTTTTTTGGCTCACCTCCACCTGGAGTCAAGGAAGAACAAATGTAATCAATAATGATGTCTTAGCAAAGACTGTTCTAATGATGGCACAGACAGAGCTCTGTCCATTGTTACCTGCAGTGACATGGACAGTTTCACGTGTTACTCAGTAGCAGCATAGGCCATTATGCTTATACCACTGCCCCATAACAAACTGCCACATACTTAGCTGCTTAAAACAATGTTCATTTATTATCTCAAAGGTTTATAGTTCAGAAGACCAGGTGGGCTTCCCTGGATTCTCTGTTTAGGGCCTCATCAGAGCAAAATCAAGGTATGTGTGCATGGCTTTTTCAAAACCAGCAATTGTGCATTGAATTCTTTCCACATACTGAATCTTTTCTGTTTTCTTTCCACCAGCAGCTAGAGAAAACTCTTTGCTTTTGATTAGATGAGGCCTACAGGGATAATCTCCTTTTGGCTATAATATAGTCACAAGCATGACATTAGATCATATTCAGTCCTAGGGTTTAGGGTGGGAAAACTCAAGGGGCTATTTTAGGATTCTGCCTCCTACAGCAAATAAAATTCTTGCAAATCAAGTTAGTGAAGTGTATCAAGAGTCTTTTACATGTTTGTTCTCTTTGAATTCACCGATTCCCCAGTGGGAAATACTATAAGCAGAACCAAATCGTTCACATACAAAAAAAAAAAAAAAGTGCATTTTATTTATAATTTAAAACTACTTGGCTTGGTGCCTGTGGCTCAAGCAGCTAGGGCACCAGCCACATACAAGTGAGCTGGCGGGTTCGAATCCAGCCCGGGCCACCAAACAACAATGACAGCTGCAACCAAAGAATAGCCAGGCGTTGTGGCGGGTGCCTGTAGTCCCAGCTACCTGGGAGGCAGAGGCAGGAGAATCACTTGAGCCCAGGAGTTGGAGGTTGCTGTGAGCTATGATGCCATGGCACTCTACCCAGGGCGACAGCTTGAGGCTCTGTCTCAAATAATAAGAATAATAATAATAATAAATAAATAAAATAAAACTACTTTACAGGATGGACTTTGTGGGTTTTGCTGTCACTTTCTGTCATTTTCTTCCTTTTTTCACTCATTCTGGCTTAATCTGGCACTATTGCGCTTCTTGTGGGGCTGTGCCTCAGAATGCAGAGCAGAGAGGCCAGATCCAAATTGAGACTTATCCAGGAACACGCTGATGGGTCTCTGGCTTTCTGCTGCAGAGATAATGGAGGAGCCCTTGGCATGGCTAGCAGCAGGTGTGAGGCTCCAGAAGAGCGATTTTTTTTGGTCTTCTTTGCATGTTTCAGATAATTATCTTCCAACATGGATAGAGTGCGATGGTGTCACCGCTGACAGCAACTTTGAGGTCTTTGACTTAAGAGATTCTCTTGCCTCAGCCTCCCAAGTAGCTGGGACTACAGGCGCCGGCCACAACGCCCAGCTATCTTTTGGTTATAGTTGTCATGGTTGTTTGGCAGGCCTGGGCTGGATTCAAACCCACAAGCTCCCATGTATATGGCTGGCATCCTAGCCACTGAGCTATAGGTGCTGAGCCACAACTATCTAATTTGAGACAATAAGAAGGATAAGACATCTGTTTGAAAAGAGCCCCAGTCACAGCAACATAAAATTGAAGCATGAACAAACATTAATTTATGGTGAAGCTTGGGCAGCAGAATGGTGAAATCACTGATGCTTTATGAAAAGTTTATGGAGACAACATCCCAGAGAAATCACCAGTTTCCAAATGGATAACTTGCTTTAAAAATGAATGAGATGATGTTGAAAGTGAAACCCACCATCGCAGACATGAGTTCGTGAGGGAAAAAAGTTTGTTTTTGAAAAGGATCTACAATTAATAGCCAATACTGTAGACATCTCAACTGATTCAGTTTACACAATTCTGACTGAAAAATTAAAATTGAGCAAGCTTTCCATTTGTTGGGTACTAAAACCATGGTACTCAAATCAGTTCCACATAAGAGTAGCATTTTATTTTTTTATTATTTTTTTAATTTTAATTTTTTTTTTTTTTTGAGTCTCAAGCTGTCACCCTGGGTAGAGAGTTCTGTGGCGTCATAGCTCACAGCAACCTCCAACTCTTGGGCTTAAGTGATACTCTTGCCTCAGTTAGTAGAGACAGGGTCTGGCTTTTGCTCTTGCTGTTCTTGAACTTGTGAGCTCAAGAAATCCACTACCTTCTCCTAGAGTGCTAGGATTATAGGCGTGAACCACCACACCGAGCCTTATTTTTTATTTTGGCACAGAAACTCACTCTATTGCCCTGTATAGAGTGCCATGGCATCAGCCTAGCTCATAGCAACCTCAAATTCCTGGGTTCGAGCTACCCTCTTGCCTCAGCCTCCTGAATAGCTTAGACTACTAGCAACAGCCACCATGCCCTACTAATTTTTCTATTTTTCATAGAGACAGGGTCTCACTCTTGCTCAGGTTAGTAACTTCTAAGATCAACCAATCCTCCCCCCCTCAGTCTCCCAGAGTGCTAGGATTACAGGCATGAGCACTGTGCCTGGTCTTTTTTTGTGTGAGACAGAGTCTCACTATGTTACCCTTGTTAGAGTCCTGTGGCGTCATGGCTCACAGCAACCTCAAATTCTTGGGCTTAAGCAATTCTCTTGCCTCAGACTTCCAAGTAGCTGGGACTACAGGTGCCCACCACAATGCTCGACTATTTTTTGTTGCAGTTGTCGTTGTTTAGCTGGCCCAGGATGGGTTTGAACCTGCCAGCCTCAATGTATGTGGCTGGTGCCATAACCACTATGCTACGGGTACCCAGTCTTTTCTTTTCTTTTAATGAGACAGAGTATCACTATGTCACCCTCGGTAGAGTGCCATGGCATCACAGCTTACGGCAACTTCAAACTCTTGGGCTCAAGTGTTTCTCTTGCCTCAGCCTCCCTAGTAGCTGGGATTACAGACACCCACCACAATGCCTGGCTATTTTGTTTAGCAGGCCTGAGCTGGGTTCGAACCCCTGGCACCCGTGCCTGTGGTCGGTGCCCTAACTGCTGAGATACAGTCACCAAGCCTAAGAGCAGCATTTTCAACAGCAGTTTTAAACAAGTTTTAAACAAATCCTGAAGCATTTCTTTAAGGAAATGTAACAAGAGATTGAATATAACTTTACAATACAATCCTGAAGACTAAGCACAAAGCAATGGCTACCAAGAAGTGGAATTGGTCCAGTCAAAGCGAAAGAGGCCCAATCAAGACCAAAGGTTACTTGGGATGCTCAAGGCATTTTGTTTGTTGACTTTCTGGAGGGCTAAAGAACAATAATATCTGCTTATTATGAGAGTGTTTTGAGCAGTTAGCTACAAGCTTTAGCAGAAAAACACATAGGAAATTTTCATGAGAGAATAATCCTTCTCAGGACCATGCTCCTGCTGATTCCTCTAATCAAATGGGCAAGTGTGCAATAGTTTGAGGGGGAAAGCATGAGACAGCCATCTTAAAATCCTGATTTGACTCCTTCTGACTTCTTGTTTCATAATCTTGAAAAAAATCTTTAAAGGTTCTCATTTTCCTTCAGTTAATAATCTAAATAAGACTGCATTGATGTGGTTAAATTCCCAGGACCCTCAGTACTTTAGGGATGGACTAAATGGCTAATATTGCTTACAAAGGGTCTTGAACTTAATAGAGTTTATGTTGAGAAATATTTATATTTTTCATTTTTCTCTCTTAATTCCATTTTTCTATAAACTTTTTGAAGTTCCTTTATATATGCACCCTGTCTGAAGGGAAAAAAGAATTCTTGTGACTACTTATATTGACTTTACATTGACTCAAGTTGACTTTCTATTTAAATTTATACAAACATAAAAGTTGATATAAACTTTGTTTATGGTCCTTGATGAAAAGATTTATGAAATAAATGCATTTAAGAACAGTAAAACTAAAACATTAGTGAAATGTAAACACTATGAAACAAGTTGTGTGCGTGCAATACTGTCTTATGCCTTGCGGTGACTATTTTGTCCAGAGCACAGGATTATTGGAATGAAAGCAGAGGATCTGAATTCACAAAAGAATGTCTTTGGACTGTCAGCAAATACTAATTTGCAGAATTCTTCATTAACTTATCTGTGAACATTCTTCTAACTCCAGTGAGTAATTCATTGTTTTGAAACTAGCATTCTTTGAGAAAAGCTTAAGTTTTTATTTAATCCAGCACAAGGCTTGGTTAGCAGTTAACTAATGTAGATTACAAGTCAGCTATTTTATGGACAAAAAAAACATTATAACACTTTAAAGGTAAGTTTATAAAGATTTACAAAATGTGCTATAATAGTTACATGTAATAATAACCAAGATAAAAAAATTTATGTACATTTTGAGTATATTTTTGAAATAAAAACCTATGTGGATCATGCATGCTAAACTGTAAAAAGCAAAAATAAAGAAGACATATTGTCTTCCCCCAAAGAGCTTAGTAATTAGGTAGAAAAACAAATATGTGTACAAATAACCAAAACATGAGGAAGAATGTAACCATTGCAGTAATTTGGGGAAAAACAATTAAACTATTAGAATACAAAGACAGACAAGACTTTTAGGAAAAGCAAAAAGATTCATAGACATGTTTTGGCTGGAGAGGGGGCAGGGAGTATGTTGAGAGAAGTGTTTAAGATCTTCAGAGCTCAGTGACTAGAAGGCAAGTTTCTAACTCAACTTTCCAGTAGTCTATACAATGAGAGGCACTTTTCACAAAAACTTGAAATCACAGACCAATTTGAACTAAACATGATGAAAGATAGTCTCTGGGCCAACCTGGGCCCCTTGAAGCTAGTAGAGGCCAGGCAGAAGGACTAAGTAATATCTTTGGTGGACCCTATTTTCTTTTTCCACAGAACTTCTCTCATCTTGTGATAATTTTCCAGGCACCAATGATACTAAGTGGGAAAATTCAATGTACAAAGACATTGGTCCAATGCCAGCTTGATAAAATGTCTTCCCTTCAGTTTCAATAATTGTACCTCATTCTGTTCATTCATAAACTATTCTTAAGTATGAAGTACCTCTCTTTTTTAAATCTCAGTGGGTGATGCCATTATTAGATTCACCATTTGTACTGGTATTTATTTTTACAATAATGAACATAACAGAAATATCATGAGCTTGGGGGGTTAAAGATTCTTGAGATGGAATTCTGGTTCTGACCCTTCTTGAACAAGTTACTACACTCTGTCACCCAAAAAGATTCCTAGGATGGCTAAATAGTAAGGAAGAGAGCTTTATTGGCAATATCAGTTTGTGAACTGGGAAGAGACAGTCTCCAGCATGGACCAAAGGTGCTTATTCTTCAAAGAGAGAAAAGACAGGTTGGGTTTTATGCCTCACAGGGTCTGTCTCACACAATAGAGGGGAAGGTATACACATTTACAAGAGGAGCCTAGTACATGAACAATGAGTAAGCATACACTATCATACATCCCATATTCCCCTTGGACTAGGATTTTATTTTATTTTTTACAAGAACGGGTTTATCGAGATATAATTCACATGCCATACAATTCACCCATTTCAATATACAGTTCAATGATATTTAGTACATTCTTTAAATTGTGCAACCAACACCACAGTTAATTTTAGAATATTTTCGTTGACCTAAAAAGAAACCCCATACCCATTAGCAGTTACTCATTGTTTTCTCCCCAAAACCCCACCCCTAGGCAACCTCTACTCTACTTTCTGTCTCTATAGATTTGCCTTGGGGGGCATTTATTCCATATATGTATATAAGTTTCGATTGGCTAGTTCCAATTTAGTATTGAGTACATGTGTGTTTGTTTTCCATTCTTGTGAGACTTTATTTAGGAGAATGGTCTCCAGCTCCATCTAGATCGATACTAAAGATACTAGATCACCTTTTTCATGGCTGAGTAGTACTCCATAGCATACAAATACCACATTTTGTTAATCCACTCATGTATTGATGGGCATTTGAGCTTTTTCCACATCTTTGTGATTGTGAATTGTACTGCTATAAACAATCAAGTGCAAGTATCTTTATGATAAAATACCTTGTTTTACTTTGGGTAAATACCAAGTATTACTGATGGATCAAATGGTAGGTCTACTTTAATTTCTTTGAGATATCTCCATACTCCTTTCCAGAGGCTATACTATTTTGCAGTCCCACTAATAGTGTAAAAGTATTCCTTTCTCTTCTGCTTCCACACCAGCATCTGATGTTTTAGGACTTTTTAATAAAAGCCATTGTCCTTAGAATAAAGTGTTATCTCCTTAGGGTTTTGATTTGAATTTCCTTGACAATTAGAGATGCTGAACATTTTTTCATGTGTTTATTGGACATTAGCCTACCTTCATTTGAAAAGTTTCTATTCATGTCTTTTGCCCACTTTTTAATGGGGTTGATTGATTTTTTTTTCTTGCTGATTTGTTTGCATGCTTTGTAAATTCTTGTTATCATCCCTTTATTAGATTTCCTCACATTCTGTAGGCTATTTTTTTTTTCCTTGAGACAGAGTCTCACTTTGTTGCACTTGATAAAGTGCTGCGGCATCATATCTCACAGCAACCTCAAACTCTTAGGCTCAAGAGATCCTTTTGTCTCAGCCTTCCAAGCAACTGGAACTATAGGCACCCACCACAACACCCAATTATTTTTTAGAGATGGAGTCTTGCTCCTGCTCAGGCTAGTCTGGAACTCCTGAGCTCAGGCAATCCACCTGCCTTGGCCTCCCAAAGTGCTAGGATTACAGGGTGAACCACCACACCTGGCCCTCTTCTAGAATTCTTATAGTTTTGTGCCTTAAATTTAAGTCTTAAATTATCTATCATGAATTAATTTTTGTGAATGAGACAGGTGAAGATCCTGTTTTCAGTCTTTTACTTGTGGCTATCCTGTCTTCCCAACACCATTTATTCAGTAGGAAATAATGTCCCCAGTGGATGTTTTTTCTCTGCTTTGACAAAGATCTCATGGGAATATGAGGATGCTTTCATTTCTGAGTTGTCTGTTCTGATCCACAGGTCTATGTTTCTAGTTTTCTTGCTAGTATCATGCTGTTTAGGTTTTTATAGCCTTGTAGTCTGATAGAATGAGAGTCATACTTTGTTCTTATTACATAAAGTTGCTTTGCTATTCAGGGTCTTTTCTGGTTTTATACAAAGCATAGAACTATTTTTTTAATCCCTGAAAAATAACATTGGTGTTTTAATGGGGATTACACTGAATCTGTAAATCACATTGGGTAATATAGATAGTTTAACAATGCTGATTCTGCAGATCCATGGGCATGATATTTTTTTCCACCTGTTTACATCCTCTGTGATTTCTTTCCTCAAAGTTTCATAGTTCTCCCTGTGGAGGTCTTTTACCTCCTTGGTTAAGTATATTTCTAGGTATTTTATTTTCTTTGTTGCTACTGTGAAAGGTATTGCATGTTTGATTTGATTCTAAGCTTGACCGTTGTTGGCATATATAAAAGCTACCGATTGGTGTACATTGATTTTATAATCTGAGACTTTGCTGAAATTATTTATCAATTCCAGAATTCTCTTAGTTCAATCTTTCCCATTTTGTAGGTATAAGATCATATCATCAGCAAAGAACAATACCTCTTCTATCCCCATTCTAATACCCTTGATTTCCTTCCTTTGTCTAATTGCTCTGTTTAGGACTTCCAGCACTATGCTGAATAGAAGCAGTGATAGTGGACCACCTTGACTGATTCCAGTTCTAAGTGGAATGCTTTCAATTTTTCACCATTCAGTATGTCAGCTGTGGGTTTATCATATATGGGTTTTATAATTTTGACATATGTCCCACTTATGCTTATTTTGTTAAGTGTTCTTATCATAAAGCGTGCTGAATTTTGTCAAATACTTTCTCTGCATCTGTTAAGAGGATCATATGGTCTTTGTTTCTGCTTCTATTAATGTGATGAATTACATTTATAAATTTGCATATGTGGAACCATCATGCATCTTGGGAATGAAGCCCATTTGGTCATGATGACTTATTTTTTTAATGTGCAGCTAAATTTGGGCAGCACCTGTGGCTCAAAGAGTAGGGCGCTGGCCCCATATGCCTGAAGTGGCAGGTTCAAACCCAGCCCCTGCCAAAAAAAAAACAGAATGTGCAGCTAAATTCAGTTTGCTAAGAATTTCTTGAGAATTTTTTTCTTCTATAGTCATAAGGGATATTGGTTTGCAATTTTCTTTTCTTAAGGTGTCCTTTTCTGGATTTGAATATCAAGGTGATATTGGCTTCATAGAACAAGTTAGGGAGGATTCATTTCTTCTCAATGTTATGAAATAAATTCTGGGGTATAGCTACAAGTTCTTCCTTATAGGTTTGGTAAACTTTGGCTGTGAAACAAACCATATAGTCCAGGAGTTTTTTGTTGGAAGATTATTTATCACTGCTTTAATTTTGGTGCTTTATATTGATCTGTTAAGGAGCCTAGGGAGATTGTGTGTTTCTTTTTCTTTCTTTTTTTTTTTTAGAGACAGAGTCTCACTTTGTCGTCCTCAGTAGAGTGCTGTGATGTCGCAGCTCACAGCAACCTCTAGCTCTTGGGCTTAGGCGATTCTCTTGCCTCAGTCTCCTGAGTAGCTGGATCTACAGGCACCCACCACAATACTGGCTATTTTTTTGCCTCAGTTTGGCTGGGGCTTTGTTCGAACCCACCACCCTCAGTACATGGGACCGGTGCCCTGCTCACGGAGCCACAGGCGCTGCCTGAGATTGTGTGTTTCTAAGAATTTCTCTCTTTCCTCCATATTTTCAAGTTTGTGAGCATAGAGATTTTTATAGTATTCAGAGAGGATGTTTTGTATTTTTATAATACCAGTTCTGATTACTCTTTCTTCATATTTGATTAAACTTATTTTAGTCCTTTCTTTTCTTTTTCTGGTTAATTTAGCAAGAGATTGCCAATTTGGATTATCTTTTCAAAGAACCAACTTTTTGATTCATTCATCTTCTGTATAATTCTTTTGTCCTTGATTCCATTTACCTCTGCACTGACCTTGGTTTTGTGTTTTCTTCTGCTGGGTTTGGAATTGGTTTGCTCTTCCTTTTCTGGTTCTTTGAGATGATTCATTAGATTGTTGATAGTGATCTGTCTTTTGGATGTGGGCTTTTCCTGCTGAGTTTTTCTCTCAGAATAGCTTTTACAGTAGCCCACAGATTTTGATAACTTGTGTCCCCATTATCATTTACTTCAAAAACTTTTTGATGTCTATTTTTACCTCCTCCTTGGCCAACTGTCATTCAGCAACAGGTTGTAAAGTTTCCATGACTTTGTGTGGGGAGGAATGCTTCTGTTTGAATTGATTTCTCTTTCTTTCTTTCTTTTTTGAAACTGAGTCTCACTTTGTTGCTGTCAGTAGAGTGCCGGGGCATCACAGCTCACAGCAATGCCCAACTCTTGGGCTTAAGCGATTCTCTTGCCTCAGCCTCCTGAGTAGCTGGGACTACAGGTGCCTGCCACAATGCCCAACTATTTTTTTGTTGCAGTTTGGCCGGGGCCAGGTTTGAACCCTCCACCCTCTGTATATGGGGCTGCCGCCCTACTCACTGAGCCACAGGCACCACCCAATTGATTTCTATTTTTATTCCACTGTGGTCTGAGAAGATACAGGGTATAACTTTTATTTTTTAAAGGTTTTTGAGACATGCTTTGTGCCCTAAGATTGTGTAATCAATCTTAGAGAATGTTCCATGAGCTGATGAGAAGAATGTACATTTAGTAGTTTGGGGGTAAATATCTGTCGAGCCCACTTGTACTAGAGAACATTTTTAAACCATTGTTTTGGACTTAAACACCATGTTTTGTATTTCCGTGAATAAATTTTTTTATGTTGGCTTGGCGCCTGTGGCTCAAGCGGCTAAGGCACCAGCCACATACACCTGAGCTGGCAAGTTCAAATCCAGCCCAGGCTTGCCAAACAACAAAGATGGCTGCAACGAAAAAATAGCCAGGTATTGTGGCAGGCGCCTGTAGTCCCAGCTACTTGGGAAGCAGAGGCAGGAGAATCGCTTGAGCCTAGGAGTTGGAGGTTGCTGTGAGCTGTGACGCCACAGCACTCCACTGAGGGCGACAAAGTGAGACTCTGTCTCAAAAGAAAAAAATAATTAATTTCTTATTTAATTAAATTTATTATTATTTTTTTTTGACGACAGTATTACATTGTGCCTTGGGTAGAGTGCCATGATGTCATGGTAGCTCACAGCAAACCCAGCTCTTGGGACTTGAGCAATTCTCTTGCCTTAGCCTCCCAAGAAGCTGGGACTATAGGCATCTACCACAATGCCTTGCTAGTTTTCTATTTTCAGTAGAGACAGGGTCTCTTTGGCCTCACAAAATGCTAGGATTATATATCTACTGCGCCTGGCTAAAAATTCAATTTCTTTATTCATATCATCCTTGTTGTTATGAGTTTTTTGTGTTGGGTTTCTATTTTCTCTTTTATTTCATTGAGCATCCTTGCAATGAAGCTCTGTTTTTAAAATTCTTCATCAGTCATTTCAATATTCTTATTTCAATTGGTTTACATTGGTACAGAGTTATTGTTTTCTTTGGGGGTGTCCTTCCCCTCTAATTTTTCATGTATCTGGAGATCTTTCACTGATTTATTCTCATCTGGAGAGCTTTTGTTTCTTATTTTTTAATTTTCTTTTGAAAAATTCAAATATCCAGTTCAATCTCTGAGACAGGATGAGGTACTTTTAGGTGAGACTCAACTATACCCTGTAGGATTGAGTCAGTAGGTGATTGATATAAAGGGCATGTAAATTGACCTTCCTGTCAGTGGGTGGCGCTTGCTGGGAGAAACAGCTGCAACGTTTGTTTTGGGTTATGTGACCAACTCTAATTCCTCAGAAGAAGTACTTGATGACCCCATGTGATGAGTAGAGCCCTGGAACTTCCGTGTTCTCTGCCACAGCAAAGGCAGGTGAGGAAGTGAAGCTGGGAGGGGCTGGGTTGCCAGAACCTGCCCTCAGGCTCCAGCAAAGGAGGCAAGGTCAAAGGTCTTCTCCCCACTTCTAGACAAAGCCACCAGGGAGGGGACCCAGTGTCCTCACCTAATCACAAATCTCAGCCCTTTGTGACTGAGGCTCAAGGGTATAGGACCTGGCCTTGGGCCCATCCCTTAGTCCTCGAAAATTAATCCCTGACCTTGTCAGGGAGAAGTGCACTCATCCTGACTTGTCCATGGGGTGCCTAAGCAGGTTTGATGTCCCTCTACCTCCTGGGGGGGCATGTCCCACCCTGATGGAGTCATTGGGCAAGTGGCACCAGGGAAGGCCTGCAGGCGGGGAGCTCAGTCTGAGCACCCATCAGTTTGCTACAGCAACCCCAGAGAAAATTCATGTGTCCCACTCTCCGTGAAAGCCACATTGTGGAGGATACACCAACAGAGAGAAAAAGCAGCTCTGGGATCCCTGGCCCAACAGTCTGTTCACAGCCACCAGTAGGGCAGAGGAAGGAGAGAAAAAGTCTGAATGGGAGGAAGCTAGCACTTTGGTCATCTCTGTCCTCTATCCAGAAGGCAGCCCAGCCAGAGTGTCTAGGTTCTGGGGTCACACAGATCCCCTGAGACACACCAACCCCTTGTGGCTTCCATAGTCTGAGCCAGAGTTGGGAAATGTTTGTGTGGGAATGAGTGAAGTGAATACCAAAGGGCTGAAGCCCAAAGGGAGGACAAACTTTGAAAGACTTGGGGCAGGACCCCCCACTCTGTCCTGAGCGACGACGACCCCAATCAACCGCAAGAGACGGCACTTGATGCAATCAGCAAGAGGATTTTATTCCAGCATGCTGGGGCTTAACTCATAAGCAGAGAAGTCAAGCCCCGAACAGCAGGTTTTACAAGCTTATAGAGGCAAAAACCACAAAGTAGGGAGGGGTAGCAGACATAGCAGGGGCTTTCCAGATAAGAAGAACTCTGGTTCATTACTCATCTGTCTTAAGACAAGATCAGCAGTTAAACATTTGCTTAGCTCTTTTCTCAGAACCGGTTACCGATTATCTGCTTCAGCTTGGGGCTATTTCCTGGAACAGTTACAAAGGTCACATTCTTATGGTAGGGGGCGAGAGGTGCTGCTACATGGCTGCCCCCTCCCTTTTTGGATTTAGTAGTACTTTCCTTCATTCCCCCATTTGTTTTTTGGGAAGTTCTAATCATGGAACTTCTGGCTCTATGTATTCATTCTCATGGCTATTGTCCCGGCGGAGAGACTGGTAATGCTGCCTGATCATTAATACTTGTACTCACTCTCTCCTGGACGAAGGTGACTATACAGTTGAAAATGCAGGGCCCAAAGGTAAGAATTAGAAGCAATATAATAAGGGGACCTATTAAACTGGAAACGAGAGTGGTGAACCAAGGGGACTGGTTGTACCAAATTTCAAACCACCCTTGATGGGCCTCCTGGTCTCGTTGCCTTTTTTCCAGCCTCTCCCTGAGTTTAGACATGGAGTCCTTTACCATGCCAGAGTGATCTATATAGAAACAGCATTCTTCTCTCAGTGCAGCGCATAACCCTCCATCTTTTAGGAACAGGAGATCGAGTCCGTCTATTCTGCAATACTACTTCAGATAAGGGGGACAGTGACTCTTCTAGTTTTGTGATTGATTGTTCTACGGCTTTTAGGTCCTCATCTACGGCTGCTCGCAGTTCTTCGAGATACTGTGGGGTCTGGACAAGTGCAGCCGTTCCTGTTCCTACTCTGGCTGCCACCCCTATACCCATCAGGACAGCTAGAGTAATAGAGACTGGTTCCCTCTTCTGTCCACGGGGTCTGAGATCGAATTCTGCCTTGAAAGAACTCTCCTCGTGGTAGATAACTCTAGGTATTAACTGTACGAGGATACAGTAGTCTGTAGTGGAGTTAAACACTGATGAGGAAATGCACGGGGTTAGCCCGGTGCTGCAAGCCCACCATCCTCCTTTAGGGGGCACTAGATAATAATTGGTAGTGGTTGACGGGCTTTTTATGGTCTGATTACACAGATGCTGGCGATTTTCGGGGATCGTGCCTACGCAAGTGCCTCGTCCAGAGACTGCTGTAAGGGTGATCTTGGATCCCCAGTCACAGGAATTATGGGAAGTGGTATTTTGGAAGATACCTGAGAAGGCGATCCCTTCATAATAGGGCGGGCCTGAGGCTAGGCACAACCAGCAAGATTCAGTAAGATTAGGGTTGGAAGTATTGAGGACATTGAAAGCCCCCTGTATTAAGTTAAGGAGTCTCTGCCAGGTGCTTGGAGTCTCCGGGGATGTTACCTGGGGAGACAGTTCCGCAGGTGATGGGGCTGTGCTGGCCCCATTTAATTGGGTGCTCCCTGGGGTGCTCCCTGGGGTCTGGGGCATATGGGGGGAAATAGGCGGCCTGGATGGCGGCTGCTGTCCTGAGAGTACGATGTTGGGTCCTATCTGGACAGCGACAGGGGTTTCTATTTTTAATTTGATAAAGAAGGTAAATCCTTTATCCCACCCTGACATATAGAAACGGAATCCCCATGTTCTTCCTTTTATCCAATCTCGGGCTTGTTTCCTTCTCTCCATGAAGGAAATATTTAGGGGGTTTGACCCTGTCCCGGTACTGCTTCTCTTTATGGTTATTAAGTCCCAAGAGGAGATGGGGTGCCAGGAGGCCTGCCCAGTCGTTTCACATCCCCATTGCTTACAATAGAAATTTTCTATCCCCCTGCATCTGTTGGCCTGACTGAACAATAGTTCTTAGATGCTTGGGGCCCAAATGGGTTAATTTATGAAGTTGTCTGAAAAAGGTGATTGCCTGCTCCTCAGGGAGGATGTTTTTCCCTTCCGGGGTTTCTCGGATCCTCTCTGGGGATCATCCTCTCGAGATCCTGTTCCGAATATTTAAAGTTTTTGATAAGGGGGGGTACTATTTCTTTAAGGCTAGGCCTTAAAGTGTTTTCATATAGCGGTAGGATGTTGAGCCCTTGAGCCGCTCTCTTAGCTTCTCAGTCGGCTCTTTGGTTTCCCTCGGCAACTCTGGACCCCTCTTTCTGATGTCCAGGGCAGTGGATTATGGCCACTCTCTTAGGGAGGTGAACAGCCTCCAGTAGACTTAGGATTTCTTCCTTGTGTTTAATTTCTTTTCCTGCTGAAGTTAACAGTCCTCGCTGTCTGTAAATGGCCCCATGGACATGGGCTGTAGCAAAAGCATACCTGCTATCGGTGTATATGTTAACCTTTTCCCTTCTGCCAAACGTAAGGCCTGGGTCAAGGCGACCAGCTCGGCCTTCTGGGCCGACGTCCCTTCAGGCAGACTACTTGCCCAGATGGTCTGCTTATCATCCACTACCACCACCCTGGCCACCCTTTTACCTTTTATTATGGAGCTGCTCCCATCAGTGAACCAGGTCAGTTGGGCATCCGGCAGGGGCTGATCACAGAGGTCTCTCTGACTTCCAGTCTCCTCAGCTAGTACTTCTTGGCATGTGTGTAATACATCCTCCTGGACAGAGGTATCAGGTAGTAGGGTAGCTGGGTTGAGGATGACAGGCGGGCCAAACTGGACTCTGTTTCCATTTAATAGGAGACTCTGGTAATGTGTCATGCGGGCATTAGACAGCCACCGATCAGGGGGCTGTCTGATGATGCTTTCTAAGGCATGGGGGGCAATGACTGTCAACTTCTGCCCCATAGTCAATTTGTCTGCATCTTTTACCAGTACCGCCACTGCCGCCACAGACCTCAGACAGGCTGGCCAACCACCAGCGACGGGGTCTAATTTCTTGGAGCGGTATGCTACCGGTCTTTTCCATGGCCCTAAAGGCTGCGTCAGCACCCCTCGGGCCACTCCTCTCTTCTCATCTACGTATAGGACAAAGGGCTTTGTTACATCTGGTAGAGCCAGGGCCGGGGCTGATAATAATGCCTTTTTAATGTTGTCAAAGGCCAGCTGTTGGCTGGCACTCCACTCGAAGGGAGTGCTTTCCTTGGTCAAATGGTAGAGGGGGGCTGCCAGAGTAGCAAACCCCGGTATCCATAAGCGGCAGAACCCCGCAGTTCCTAAGAATTCTCGCACGGGCGGGGCGAGCGGGGAACTGGAATCTGAGTCACAGTATGCTTCCTGGCTTCTGTTAACCATCTCTGCCCTCCTCTTAGGGTGTAACCCAGGTACGTTACCTCTTTCTGGCAGATTTGGGCCTTCTTGGCGGAGGCTCGATATCCTAAGCGGGCTAGTTCTTCCAGCAACAGTTCTGTGCCCCGATGGCACTCATCCTTTGTCGTTCCAGCTAGTAGTAAGTCATCTACATATTGTAGGAGCGTTACCTGAGGGTGGCTGGCGCGAAAGTGAGCTAGGACTTGTTGGAGGGCTTCATCAAAGATGGTTGGGGAGTTCTTGAACCCTTGTGGAAGTCGGGTCCATGTCAATTGCCCTGTCGTTCCAGAGTCCGGGTCTCTCCATTCAAATGCGAAGATGTTCTGGCTAGAGGAGTGTAGTCGGAGGCAGAAGAAGGCATCCTTCAAATCCAGGACAGTGTACCAGATATGGTCCGGAGGGAGAGAGCTTAACAGATTATAAGGGTTAGGCACGGTGGGGTGGACGTCTTGCGTCTGCTTGTTTACTTCTCTCAAGTCCTGCACAGGGCGATAGTCTCCTGTGCTGGGTTTCTTGATGGGTAATAAGGGGGTGTTCCATGGTGACTGGCACTTTACTAGTATGCCCAGCTGTAGGAGACGCTGAATGTGAGGCCTAATACCTTCCCGAGCTTCCCTAGTCATAGGATACTGGCGCACTGCCACAGGAGTGGAAGTAGCTTTGAGTTCTATGACTATAGGCGGCCTTTCTGCGGCCAGTCCCATTCCAGCAGTTTTAGCCCATGCCCCGGGATATTTTTCTAGCCAGTCATGTATGAGACTAGTCCCTTTCTCCCATTGCTTTTCAAAGAGTCTATGTTCATCCTCCAAACGCATGGTCAGGGCTGTTACTCTCTTATTCTGGGTTACCTCTGGGCCATCAGGAGTGAAAGTGATCTGGGCTCCCATTTTGGTGAGTAAATCTCTCCCGAGGAGGGGCGCTGGGCACTCAGGGATAATTAAGAATGAGTGGGTTACCCGTCCCACTCCCAGATCTACTGATCTTTAGGTAGTCCATGAGTACTGCTGATACCCTGTGACCCCTACAACTCAGGATTTTTTCTTGGAGACGGGTCCTGATGGTTCGAGTAGGACTGAGTGTTGAGCTCTGGTGTCTACTAGGAACTCAAATGGCTTCCCCTCCACCTTAAGTATTACCCTAGGCTCGGGGAGGGGTTCCGAGCCCCATCCCCGCTAATCTTCTTCTTTCTCTAAGGCCAGTACTTTCTTGGAGAGTTCTTTCTTCCTTTTTTTAGGACATTCCCTGGCCCAGTGCCCCTTCTCCTTACAGTAGGCACATTGATCCTTATCTAACGGGACACGGTTGCCCAGGCTACCTGACTTCTTAGTTCTACCTTGGGTCTGTTCTTGGCTCTTCTCCCCTACTACTGCGGCCAAAATCCGTGTTAAGTTTTTCTCCTGTCTTCGGTCTCTCTTATTTTCCCTTTCCTCTCTCTCTTTCTCCTTTCTCTGCTCTTTTTCTTCCTCAGTTTCTCTTTTATGGTATACTTTCTCAGCTTCCTTAACTAAATCCTGCAAGGTATAGTCCTGCAATCCTTCAATCCTCTGCAGCTTTCTTTTAATGTCTACAGCTGACTGCCCTATGAAAGTCATAGCCACGGAAGCCCTCTGTCCTTCAGAGGCAGGGTCAAATGGGGTGTAGCGCCTAAAAACTTCCATTAGATGCTCAAGAAACACTGAGGGGGGTTCCGTGGCCCCCTGTATTACTTCTCTTACCTTAGCCAAATTAGTGGGGCGTCTTGCCGCCCCATGGAGGCCAGCCACTAGAGCCTGGCAATAGACTGTCAGTCGCTCCCTACCTTCTGCCTTGTTGAAGTCCCAGTCAGGTCTGGAGAGGGGAAAGGCAGCCTCGATGATGTTGGGGAGCTGGGTAGGATGCCCGTCCGCCCCGAGTACATTCTTCCTAGCTTCTAGTAAAATCCTCTCCCTCTCTTCAGTAGTGAAGAGAGTCTGTATGAGCTGCTGGCAGTCATCCCATGTGGGCTGATGAGAGAACATCAGGGACTCTACCAGCCCAGTCAGGCGTTGGGGGTCTTCCAAAAAAGGGGGGTGATTAGTTTTCCAGTTATACAGGTCTGCGGAAGAAAATGGCCAGTACTGGAGGGGCTGGAGAGGAGGTGGTCCCTCATCTGTTGCCACCGGCGGGGGGCCGTATGCCCTCAGGGGCAGGGCAACAGTAGTGTCGGGAGACATTCCTCCCCGCCGGTGACTCCTGGTACCTTGTGCGGGCCCCAGTGAAGGTTCCCCCGGGGGTGCAGAGGGGGCAATCGCCGGATCCGGCGATGCTGGTCCTCCCTGCCCCCCGACAGGAGCCAAGGCGGGAGGGTATGGGGGAGGAGGCAGTGGAGGGTCGAGGAGAAGATGATCAGCCTGAATTTCCAGGTAGATCTTCTTAGGGGGGTCCGAGCTGTCGTCCCCTTTTCTGGAACCGGAAGATTGGACAGCGAACACCCGAGGATTAGATGGGGGCCTGGATGTGGCAGTCCACGGCCGAACCCAGGGGGGCAGATTCTGCACCAGGTCCTGCCAGACTATAATGTAAGGTTGTTGATCCGGATGGGCTCCCGGTCCTCTCTGAAAAACAATCTCTTTGACAGCAAAAATAAGAGATAAGTCAAAGGTTTCTCCTGAGGGCCAGCCGACGTTAAAAGTGGGCCACTCCGAGGAGCAGAAAGTCTGCCATGGGCCTTTTTTAACCTCAACTGACAGGTCACGACCTCTTCTCTTCACTTCAGTCCAATGATCTAGAGTCAAACTCAGAGGGGTTATCACAGTCTGTCCCATCGTCAGTAGATATGTCAGAAACACAAATAACAGGAATAACAGAAATATTACAGATACAAGGACCTACCTACCACACTTGGTCCCTCACAAGCCTACAACAGAATCAGACGGGCGCGTTTCCCGTAATTTTTGATCGAACAACCGGACTCGATCAGCGCCCTTACAGCAGGAGACAACCAGGCGTCCCTGGTTCTCCTCTATTCCTGGGGCACCCCCAGGATTTCAGCCTGTGGTCCTCTGGGCACGTCTACCGACCACTGTCCGGCCACTCTCACGAGGTGCCGAACGGCTGTGAAATCGAAAGCGCGCACTCAAAGTCAAACAAAGGACTGAAAACACAGACCAGAACAAAGGACTGAAAACACAGACCAGACAGTTTTCGGGGTACCCCTTTCTTACCTCCAAGGTCGACTCTGCAGGTGAGGGGTGGTCGTCAACTCCTGGAAGAGCCCCCAAATGAAAGACTTGGGGCAGGACTCCCCACTCTGTCCTGAGCCACGACGACCCCAATCAACCGCAAGAGACGGCACTTGATGCAATCAGCAAGAGGATTTTATTCCAGTATGCTGGGGCTTAACTCATAACTCTCTCAGGAGCAGAGGAGTCAAGCCCCGAACAGCAGGTTTTACAAGCTTATAGAGGCAAAAACCACAAAGTAGGGAGGGGTAGCAGACATAGCAGGGGCTTTCCAGATAAGAAGAACTCTGGTTCATTACTCATCTGTCTTAAGACAAGATCAGCAGTTAAACATTTGCTTAGCTCTTTTCTCAGAACCGGTTACCGATTATCTGCTTCAGCTTGGGGCTATTTCCTGGAACAGTTACAAAGGTCACATTCTTATGGTAGGGGGCGAGAGGTGCTGCTACATGGCTGCCCCCCCCCTTTTTGGATTTGGTAGTACTTTCCTTCAACATGTATGGTGGTGGAGAAGCATTAAGGTGCCTGCTGTCTCAGCTCGGGTCTGCAGGGTTGGGGAGTGAGCCTGAGGTTGCTGGCAGCCGGGTGATTTGTCCTCAAGAAGCCGCTGGTTAACTGGCAGCACCAGCTTTGAGGCTTGTGAGGGTAGAAGCTCCAGCAGTTCAGGACCCCAATGACTGCCAGAGCCGTGGGGGAGAGAAAAGTAAACCACTCCACCTATCCTTCTCGCTGGACCCCAAACCTGGGGGGGGAGGTGGGTTGGGGGCAGATCGACCTCTGCCCATGTCCTGCTTTTTTGTGTTCTGCTCTGCAACGTCTTCCAGTGGAATCTCTGGTAGGTTCTGGCACTTTTCTCATAGAATTACACTCGATCTACATTTGTTTTTGTTTTTGTTTTTGTTTCTTTTTCATCTAAAGCTTTTCCTTCTTTCTGAGACAATCTGGCAGCTGGTGTCTCTGATTCATCATCTTAATCCCAATCTGTGCCAGGTGAGATTTTAGCATTAAAATGAGGTAAAATTTGGCTCCTTACTCAAAAGGCGGACTACAGGATACAAGGATAGTTATGACCAGCCTCTATAAACTGGCTGAAACTGGGTTGAGGTTGTAGCTGCTTTTCAGAAAAGAATGTTTGTAAAGCTTGTCCTCTGTGCAAGCAGAATTTAGTAGTCTGGGTTGTAAATCAGAGTTCACAGGGGTCTGATAATTTGCCTTATTGCAGGAAGACCAGGCCCAATGGAGTAAAAAAACACCTGAACACCTGTGCTTAAAAGAGAAAGGGCTTTATTTCAGCCGGTGGAGCCACAGCACACTAGAGTGTGGCCATGCCCCCCAACTGGCTCTGTCTTTTCCATTTTATCTCCAGCCAAGAGTTCCCTGTTCATGGGTACCCTTCTCATTGGCCATTTTGAATCGAGCTTAAGAAGGCAGGCTCAGGCTTTTACAGAAGTGGAAGCAAGGATTCAAGGTCTCAGTAAGGTAAGTTTCTACCAATTCCTAAGAACTGAGTCACCATGGGGACAACTTTCCAGAAGTGTCCTTGGGCTCCTGTGAGAAGACTTTTGTTTTTTTACACCTTATTTTTTCTTCAAGGTAGTCTCTCTCAGCCTGACAGCGCCTATTATTAGAGTTTAACAAGAGTGTGCTTTGTCTTGCAGCCATAGGAATTTAGAAATTTGCCATGCTAGCCAGATCCTGAATCCTGGACCTGTAGGAAACTTCTATTTCCTTAACCTTAGTCCATCTTAGCTGATAAAGGAACATCTGTTTTGGCTGATTAGATCACACTTCTCTAACTTTCTGCTGGATGTGGAAAACTTGACCTTCTGACCTCCTCAGGTTGCCTGAGGAACAAATAAGATTATATATGCAACACGCCTGGTATACAGAAGCAGTTCAATTATTGTTAACTTCCCTTCACCCATCCCTTATCTTTTTAACAGCAGTGTTAGCTTGTTAATAGTCTTTCTCCCATGAATCTATTATTTTGACAGGATTTGTAAAGCAAGATCATAAGAGGAAGAGAAAAGCAGATTTGACTTTCTCTGTAAACTTAATCTGGAACCAAAGACACACCCACTCATCTCTTTTTAATAAGACCTTCCCTTTTCCTCTGAAAAGCAAATGTACTCTAATGAGTGGTTTTAAGTAACACCAGATCATTAACTGGATTTTCTTCATTTCTCAGCAGAAAAACAAGAGACTGCTCTTTCACAGTGATTTTCTCCCAGTCCAAGAGAAAATAAAATTCACTCTTTACTAACTAAAAAAGTTTTGTTTAAAGGGCCATAAGTTCGGCTCGGCGCCTGTGGCTCAAGCGGCTAAGGCACCAGCCACATGCACCTGAGCTGGCGGGTTCAAATCCAGCCCGGGCCGCCAAACAACAATGACGGCTGCAACCAAAAAATAGCTGGGCGTTGTGGCAGGTGTCTATAGTCCCAGCTACTTGGGAGGCGGAGACAGGAGACTCGCTTGAGCCCAGGAATTTGAGGTTGCTGTGAGCTATGGAGCTATGATCCACGGCACTCTACCCAGGGCAACAGCTTGAGGCTCTGTCTCAAAAAAAAAAAAAAAAAAAGGGGCCATAAGTTCAATAAAAACATTGGCCAAGAGATTGACCTTTACTGAAATCTATTTATTTCCTCCATAGCTTTCCGCTCTATAAAAAGCAACCATAGCTCTATCCCAGCAGAATTAGTTTCTTTCTTTTTTTTTCCTTTCTTTTTTCCCTTTCCTTCTCTCTCTCCCTCCCTCCCTTCCTATTTTCCTTCCTTCATTTTTGAGACAGGTCTCACTCTGTTACCAAGGTTAGAGTAAGTGCAGTGTCCTGGTCATCATTCACTGCAACCTTGAATGCCGGGTTCAAGTAATCTTTCTGCCTCAGTGTCCCAAATAATTAGAACTACAATGTGTCCCACCAAGCCCAGTTTATTTTTATAATTTTTTGCTATGTTTCTTGCTTGGTCTGGCCTCAAACTCTTGGCCTCGAGTAATTCTCCTGACTCAATTTCCCAAAGTCCTAGGATTACAGGTATGAGCCAATGGATCTGGCCCCAGCCAAATATTTTCTTAATAGAAATTCTATTCATATCTTGATCATCCAGGAGTAACTATGCTTCTACAACAAACCTCTCCTATTTCCCCAAGTCATGAAAAACTCTAATGTTAGAGTTTGGCTATAATGCCACAGGTGATCTTAGGAGTGTACTGAGAACATTAGAAAAGGGAGGTGAATAATGATCCAGTCTTTCTCTAGGTCACTTCTACTTTGAATATATGTAGCAAAAGCCTGAGGATATGCAAAGTGCACTGAGAATAGAGTTGGAAAAGCAAGTCTATCTGTAACTCATAAAGGCATCCTTCTTCACCTCTTTCTGCCCCCAAATGTCTGTGAGTCGTGCATAAAGTTTCAATTCACAGTGCCTCTCCAGGGGAATCCAGCCAGCCAACACCTTGCTGGAAACAGCAGTGGCCTAGACTGCAGGCTTCAGATTGGAATTGCAGTTGTGCAAATGGGAGGTGATCAGATCAGAAGGTTGGACAACAAGATGGAAACAAGTAAAGCCCAGAGTCTGAGTGTTGAGGTTGTCAAGAGTTGTATTTGGTCTGGATTCTAGAGTCTAGGTTTCAGGCCAACAAGCTTGTAAAGGTGGCTTAAACAGTGTTTACGGTATCGATCAATTGCTAAAACAAAGGGACACAAAACCCAAATCAAATTACTAATCAAGACTAGGCAAAGACGAAAATCCTTGACAAAGGAGTTCTCAGCGTGACTTTGTGTATGTGCACCCCTGGGCTGTGAGGGATCATGAATGAGCTGTGACTGATGCTCTAGGATGCTCCAGGATGCTCCAAGGACAATGTCTCTCACCCTTGGCCTGGAATTGGAATTTTTATCCCCCATGATCCCTTTGGCCAAACCCCATATGAGTCCTTTATTGTCTTTGTAACTTCCTTTGCAGCACAGCTGTGTAACATCTGGATAACTTCCCTGTCCTGTTTCTCTGTTGGTTTTCACTTTAAAGAAGCTATGTGCTGTTTGCCTGTCAAATTAATTTCATCCCCAATGGTGATTTCCTTCTGACATTTGCTTATGAGGATGAAAGGAGCTAATGCATGTGAAAGTCTGTTGTTAACTGTAAGTGATTATACCAATGTTACTATCTCCTTGTTCACCTGTTGCCCATCCTAGGCAATCATGTCACTTATATGGAAATTGAGAGAAAGTAAATACTATTCTCAGGCCAAACATCTGGAATTGGGTTCCTCAGAAAAACTAACCAGGTCAGCTGAGAGAGGCTACATAATTCGTGGGACCTAGTGTAAAAATTATTAAGAATTTCAGGGGCGGCTCCTGTGGCTCAAGGAGTAGGGCGCCAGTCCCATATGCCAGAGGTGGCAGGTTCAAACCTAGCCCCGGCCAAAACCACAAAAAAAAAAAAGAATTTCAAATGGCGTCCCGCCGCCGAGAGGAGGCGCCTGAGCCGGAGCTGGCCACCGCGGGTCCAGCCCGGTCGGCGGCGCCCGGGAGCTGCCCTGCTGCCCGATGCTTCCGCCCCGGCCGCCGCGGGCCGGGCTGTGCGCTTAGTGCTTGGCTCAGGGCCGCCGAGCGCTGGCGGGGGCGACAGTGGCCTCGGGCCCCGCAGAGACGGAGAGGCTGGAAGATCAGGCGGCAGCCGTCTGGAGGAGGATGGGGACTAACCAGTTTTTGGTGCTCAACGTGTAGGACATGGTTGGGCTGCTGTGGATCATTCCTTTTCTTCCATAAGTCTGCTGCATATATGAAAATACAGTAGTTGACCACCTCCCTACATTGACCATCTCCTTCAGTTGATGTAATGTTCGTAGACTGGACATGTATCACATGAACTCAATGGAAGCCCACCTCTGTAAGTAGTATCTTGAGTACTTGGACTGTGTAACATACAATATTAATTTACCCTCTATAACTTGACCAGTTCAGTTCACTCTACACCAAGAGGTAGAAACTGTGAACTTTGCTCATTAGTTGTATTATTTTTTCTTTAGTATAAGTTCTTTTTTCATGTGCTATTACTACAGTATGTTAAATCAGGCCTAATGTCCTACTGTTTATCATGTGTTGGGAAAGATTTTTCAATGTGAAGGCCTGGTACATCCTTCAATGACTGAAAATTTTTATATTTAATTGAGACATAATGGCCCAAAGGAAAGAACTCAAAGAGCTGACATTGAAGGAAAAGGTAGATCTTTTACATTTTCTAGAAAGCAGCAGCCAGAGAAAGACAGCAGAACATTTTGGTGTTAGCAAGACCACAGTTAGCAACATCCAAAAATGTAAACATGAGTACTTAGAGAAATTCAGTAAAGACAGTAAATTCATAGGTCACAGCGGAAAAAGAGAAAATCTTCCCTGGATGAAGTTAATCAAGTCACATTAAGCTGGTTCAAACAAATGAGGGCAGTTAATGCCTGGATCTCTGGGCCAATGATTCGAAAAGTGGCAAAGAAATTCGCACAGGAATTCGGAAGGGCAGATTTCCAAGCATCAAGTGGTTGGCTTGAAAAATTTAAACTACGAAACAAGAAAAAAAAAAAGAATTTTCAAGATGGCAGAGGCAGTGAATGGGGCCCTTCCAAGCCTGAGGACTTGTGCAGTCTCTTGCCCAGATGGCACACCCACAGTACTGACCCTGTTGTCAGTATGTTCAGACCACTGAGAGGCTTGCAAAATTCATCAGCTAATGTGGCTACTATCACTTCCAAGTAGGTCAAAAAATTTAGATACCAAATGTAGTAGTTTTGAAAGAAAGAGAACTCTTTAAGATATATAAAATGTGAAGCTGGGTGGAGTGGCTCATGCCTGTAATCCTAGCACTCTGGGAGGCTGAGGTCAGTGGATTACTTAAGCTCAGGAGTTCAGTACCTGCCTGAGCAAAAGCAAGACCCCCATCTCTACTAAAAATAGAAAAACTGAGGCAAGAGGATTGTTTGAACCCTAAGAATTGGAGGTTGCTGTGAGCTATGACGCCACAGCATTCTACCCAGGATGAAAGACTGAGACTGTCTCGAAAAAAAATGTATAAAATGTGCATATAAAGAAAATGCTGGAGAAAATGGCTTGATATAATCAAGGAAGAATTTCTTTTCGAATATATTCTTACATATTCTTTTTTTTTTTTTTTTTTTTTTGTAGAGACAGAGTCTCACTGTACCGCCCTCGGGTAGAGTGCCGTGGCATCACACGGCTCACAGCAACCTCCAGTTTAGGGGCTTAGGCGATTATCTTGCCTCAGCCTCCCAAATAGCTGGGACTACAGGCGCCCGCCACAACGCCCGGCTACTTACATATTCTTAATTAAAAGAGAGCTGACTGCCAGGCACAATTGCTTAGGCCCATAATCCTGGCATTCTGGGAGGCCCAGGCAAAAGGATTACTTGAGCTCAGAAGTTTGAGACCAGCCTGAGCAAAAGTGAGACTTCATCTCTACTGAAAATAGAACAAATTATCCAGGCATGGTGGTGGGCACCTATAGTCCCAGTTACTAGAGAGGCTGAGGAGAATTGCCTGAGCTCAGGAGTTCAAGGTCACAGTGAGCTATAATGTCACCACTACACTCTAGCCTGGGTCACAGAGTGAGACCTGTCTCAAAAACCAAACAAACAAACAAAAAAAAAAAAAAAAGAGAGAGAGAGAGCTAGTCTTCAAGTCCAGGATACCTTCGTTTTCATTTTTGCTCTTTGTGGTGCTGGCCAAGTCATTTGAGATAAAGTACCTGGGCTGTGCTGTGTGATATAAACTCATAAATATGCACGATAATGGAAGCATAAACTTGTACTATTGCCCTTGCTACAGGCAGTTCTTCACTTTCTTGAAGACACACAGACGCATTCTACCCCTGGGCCTCACTACCTGCAGCTCCACACTCCTTCCAAGGCAGTGGGTGGTGAGGGCTTTACATTGTCCCAAGTCAGTCTTTTTTCTTCTTTGCACTCCCTCTGGTCTTCACTCCCTCTGTGCTAAAAAACAAAAACAATTCTAGGAAAGTATATTTAAGATAAAACAAAAACAAAACCTCCCTGTCAACTGAGCAATTTTACCCATAACCTGCTTGGAATTCTTTGCCATGGAAGAGCAAGGGGCGGAGGAGGGGTTGAGCACCCTCACCCTGCCTCGCCTTACTGGGTTGTGACGTCACAGCTCCATTTACATGAGGGGTTGGGAATGTGGGATGGAGGACGGAGACCACAGGGGTGATTCAGGAGAACATACCACATGGCTGCTTTTTTTGTTTCATTGTGGTTGTTTTCCTTTCTTGTCAGCTGTTCCAAGCAGCAAAGAAAGAACAAAAAATCTGTAAGGTTCTTTTCTGTCATTTGGAGCCATCTGTTTCCTTTCTCATTCTTTCTCTGGAAACCTTTTTCAATAAACAACATGAAAAAGACACCAGAGGATATCCACAAGAGCAAATTCATCTTTCCTCAAATGTAGACTTTTGGAAACCTTTGACGTGTATAGAAAAGTCTCGTATGCTGCTGTTCTTTCCGCCATTTCTCAGAGGTACTAAAACAGATGAAAGGATTAGAAGCTCCCTGATTTATTGGTTCTAGTTGCGGTAAAGAGAGTTCTTCATTCCTTCCAACAAAATACACTCAATACATATTTCCTAGAGACCTAAAATGTGCCAGGCACCACGTGGGGGTGATGGGAGATAAAATCAAATACATTGAAATTTCTCTGGGATACTGTACGTTCCTCAAGGTCAGTGGTTTTATCTTATTCCCCTCTGTATCTCTAAATGCATTGCAGAGTGCCCACACACAGTAGCTGTTCCATAAACATTGGTGGAGAAATCATATTTGCTCACAAAAATCATTGTCTTGAACTGAACAAAAGTGGACTCTGTACATAATCTAGAGAAGAATTTGCTGTGGCTTTAAAGTTGCAATGTTATCTTTGGCCATGAGAAGAAACAGCCACCACAAAAATAACAATTAGCATTTGCTTAGCACGTACTGTTTTTCAGGTACCATTATAAGTACTTTGTATGGATCAAATTGTTTAATTGTTTTAATCTTCCTAAGGACTGAACAGGGAGGCACAATTGCTATCTGTGTTTTATGGATAAGACACTAAGCCACAAAGAAGTAAAATAACCTGCCTGCCCTTGAATAGAATCAAATTAGCACCAGAGGCCTTTTTCCTAATATCCCATAGTGCAGCTACCTAACCTCTCCAGAACCAAGCACAAGGAGAGCACATTAAAACAGAAACTTTCAAATTTTTCAAAACTGCATTCACAATAAAAAACAAAATTTACACCAGTGCCTATTTATAAAACAGAAGCAAAAATTTCAGGAGATAATACTTATCCAGACTATATGTTTTCCATCATATACTAATTTATTATTATTTTAAGCTTATCACAGTTCACTAATTCAATTTCACATGACATAGCTTGAAAAAGCCTACCTGGCTGATCCTGAGCTTGCCATGGATTCTCTTTCTGAATTTTCCTTCCTGGGGCAATTCAATTGCAAATGTCTGTAGTGTGCCTAATATATCCTATAGCAGACTGGGCTTCTGGAAATCCTTGACCTGACCTTCTCTGAGTCACTTCATCCCTATGAGGCTGCTATTGTGAATGGAGTCCTTTCAAATCTAGTCTGTGGGAAGTTTGCACCTTTGCCCATGCTCAACCCCCTACACTAAGAGTGAAGATGCCCTTCTCTCTTTTTCTGCTCTGTTGTCTAAGGTTGATCTAACCACAGATTTCCATACAATTCTTTTGTTTCAACTCCCAACTTGGAGGACACAAATCAAGTTCTCTGGTTGATATACCTGTCGGGTACACAGTCAGAGCACACGATATCTCCAAAGGAATTCTCCTTCCCTCCCTACTTCAACACTACACCTTGCTAAATTGAAGGTGGTAAGGGGCAGAACAGGTTTCACAATCTCTTGACAAGACCAGATGTACGCAACTCCAGAACATGAACATGGCGGCTAAGCCTGATTCTGCCAAGATTTCCCTCCAGCAGTAGGCTGAAGATTTGGGTTCCATGCTGAGCTGCTGAGCTCAGAAATTTACTAGCAATGCAGTCTAAGTTGGTCTGAATTTTTATTTTCAGTTTCTTCTTCTTTTATTTATTTAATTATTTATTTATTTATTTTGAGACAGAGTCTCACTCTGTTGTCCTAGGCTAGAGTGCCAGGGCATCAGCTCAGCTCACAATCCCAAACTCCAAGGCTGAAAGATCCTCTTGCCTCAGCCTCCCAAGTACCTAGGACTACAGACACCTGTCACAAGGCTAGGCTAATTTTGTTTGTTTATTTGTTGTTGTTTCAGAAAGAATTTCACTTGGTCACCCTTGGTAGAGTGCCCTGGTGTCACAGCTCACAGCAACCTCAAACTCCTGGGCTCAAGCAATCTACTTGCCTCGGTCTTCCAAGTAGCAGGGACTATAGGCACCCACCACACTGCACAGCTACTTTTTACAGATGGAGTCTTGTCTTGCTCAGGCTGGCTCGAACCTATGAGCTCAGGCAATCCACCCACCTTGGCCTCTTGAGTGCTGGGATTACAGGCATGAGCCACTGCACCAGCCTAATTTTTTTATTTTTAGTAGAGATGGGGTCTTGCTCTTGCTCGGCCTGGTCTTCAACTCCAGAGCTCAAGTGATCCTCCCACCTCAGCCTCTGAATAGTGTTAGGATTACAGGCATGAGCCACCATGCCTGGCAGTCTCTTCTTTTGACACATAACATTAACATCTTTCTAGATGTCTCAGACATTGTGAGGAGCAATGAAGTTATATTAATAAAAGCACATTGAAGTTTTTGCTGCTACAATGGCTGAAATTTACCACTGGTCAGTGGATGAAATGTAGAGAATGTAATCACTAAGATCTTAAATCTTCTACAGTGAAACATGGGTACCTCATTCTTCTCTTGAATGTTTAATGTGCATCTAGTTATCTGTGTTTAATTTTTAAAATGTTACAAAGAACATAATTCTCAATGTAAAGTTGTCACAGTAAAAAAGATATTTCATACTGTCCTTCCCTTTGCATGATTGTTCAAAAAGGAAGAATATAAACTTTCAAAAATGGGGCGGCGCCTGTGGCTCAGTCGGTAGGGCACAGGCCCCGTATGCTGAGGGTGACGGGTTCAAACCCGGCCCCGGCCAAACTGCAACCAAAAAATAGCCGGGCGTTGTGGCGGACGCCTGTGGTCCCAGCTACTCGGGAGGCTGAGGTAGAAGAATTGCTTGGGCCCAGGAGTTGGAGGTTGCTATGAGCTGTGTGAGGCCACGGCACTCTACTGAGGGTGATAAAGTGAGACTCTGTCTCTACAAAAAAAAAAAAAAAAAATGACACAGAATCTAAGCTAACATTGCTCTACATCTTCTAAAATTTCAAAAATGTACTCAAACAAAATCCATAGGAAATAGGATGGAAACAAATCAGCTGGTCAGACCACCAGTCAGGGGAAATGTCTGGTATCGAAGTATGCTGGGAATCTTAGAGTCCAAGTATTAGCTTTTGTTGGTTTCAGTAGATAAACTTGAAAATAAATTAAAAACTTTATTTGACAAAAATGCTGTACTAGATGAGGAAGCTTTAATAAATTTGAAGTAGGCTTGGAGACCATAGTTCAGTAGTTACAGTGCTGGCCACATACACCGGGGCTGGCGGGTTCACACCCGGCCCAGGCCCACTAAACAATGACAACTACAACAAAAAAAATAGCCGCAGAAGATGGCCAACTAGTAGCAACACTCAGCAGAGGCTCCTGACGAGAGGGAGAAAAACTGAACAGAATCAGACTCTATGAAGCCAAAGGTGGGGAGCTAAGCCAAGAAGGAAGTTCAGCAAGGAAGTGACTCCAAGGAAGAGCATTCAAGAAAATGAATTACAGGCTCCGTGCTGGTAGTACAGTGGTTACAGTGCCAGGCACTGTTCAAACCCATGGGGCCAGCCATAACAATGACAACCACAACAAAAAAATAACTGGGCATTGTGATGGGCACCTGTAGTCCCAGCTACTCAGGAGGTTGAGGCAAATCACTTAAGCCCAAGAGTTTGAGGTTGCTGTGAGCTGTGATGCCATGGTACTCTACCAAGGGCAACATAGTGAAACTGTCTCAAAAAAAAAAAAAAAAAAAAGAAAAAAGAAATTACAAGCACAAAGCCTATCAACTAGAGGACAGGAGACCCATCCCCCAAATGGGAGGCCCGCTGCTGGCTCTCTGTAAGTGAGCAGAGAACAAAAGACCTCTCATTTTACCTCACTTGAGAGAGCCACTAAACACTGGATCTCTTTCTCCAGGGAGGTCCCACTTATGAATCTAGACACCACCCCGCCAGGCATAAAATTGAACAAATATTTTTCCCCATAATTCCAAACTCCCAGTCCACTCTTCGCCCCTTGCATAGTGGACTGAAGTTCTGCCCCCTGCAGAGTGCACAGTGTTTGTTCTTTTCCTGAGAGATCTGGGCATAGTGTGGGCAGCTGAACATTAGGAAAGAATCAATAACTACTGGGGAAGAAAGAGAGGTGGGAAGAAAGGGACACTCTGTGGGAGGAGGAGCAGTCCCCTGGTTATGACATTGCCTGGCCAGTGGTGGTCTTGACTCTCGGCTTGGCTGCCTCTGTAGGGAGGGGTGCAGAACCTTCGACTCTGAGGGTGCCCACAAGCATGAGAGTGGTTGCCTGGTGTGGACTGAGTTTGTTGGCTAAACAAACAAAATTAGCCTAGCCTTGTGGCAGCCAAGTTTCCCAGCTGAGCTGGGCCAGCAAGCAGAGGCTTGCCAGGTGTGGACCAAGACCCGAGGGCAAGAGCGTGGTCCCCTGACTCCAGCAAAGCTGAAAAGCCTCCAGGTGTGAACTGAGACCTGCGGGCAGGGGGCATGGTTCCCTGACTTTAGCTGCACTGGCCAGCAGAGGCTTGCTGGGTGTGGACTGAGACTGACAGGTGGGAGTGTTGTCCCCAGCTCCAACTGGGCCAGCAAGCAGAAAAATGGATACCAGTGTGGACTGAGTCTGGTGGGCAGGGGCATGGACCCCAGGCTCCAATTGTGCTGTGGGAGATGCTTGGGTTCCTCTCTGTTGAACAGGGTTTGTAACTCCTGAGACAATTTGACTAGAACTAGTGCCTGGGGCTATCCACCCTGGGACACTCTGAGGTTGACCTTCAAAGTGCTGTAGTTGAAAAGAACTAAAGCATGGGGGCAGGGCACCGCAGCTGTCTATATCTCTCCACAGCTGAGATTTAACCTAATACCGTGGCTTCTTAGGATAGGGTAGAAGTTGGCTGATATCAAAATGAAGCTACCTTGGGCTATCTTACCAAGTAGATCCTCAGAGTCTCCAACCAAAACTCAGAAAGGGGCCTTTATAAGGTTGTAAGGGATAAGCCATAATTACAAAGCCTAGAACTTTGGTAAGGGGCTGATTATCTCTACTACCTGGGAACCATAATTCAGTTTCACCCTACCAGTTCTAATAACCAAACAATGGAAAATAAACATGGTACGGAACCAACAGAAGAATTCCGGTAACATGAATAACCAGGGTAGATTAACCCCCCCAAGGAATGACAAAGGAGATACACCTGAAGATGCCGACAAATGGCTGAAATGTCAGAAATCAAATTCAGAATATGGATGACAAATAAGATCAATAGAACAGAAGAAAAGTTAGAAATTGAAATCCAAAGAGTAGTTCTAAAGTTGTCTCAAGAAATTAATGAATTCAGGCTCAGCGCCCGTAACTCAGTGAGCATGGTGCCAGCCACATACACCAAGGCTGGCAGATTAGAGCTTGGCCTGGGCCTGCTAACCAACAATAACAACTGCAACCAAAAATAGCTGGGCATTGTGGTAGGAGCCTGTAGTCCCAGTTACTTGCGAGGCTGAGGCAAGAGAATTGCTTAAGCCTAAGAGTTTGAGGTTGCTGTGAGCTGTGACGCCACAACACTCTACTGAGGGTGAATTAGTGACACTCTGTCAGAAAAAAAAAGAAAGAAATTAATGAATTCAAAGACAAAGTCACCAAAGATATGAACATGATCAGAAAACAAATAGCAGAGCTCAAGGCAATGAAAAAGTTATTCGAGGACCTCCGAAATACAGTAGAATCGCTCAGTAATAGAGTTGACCGGGCAAAAGAAAGGATCTCTGAAATTGAAGATAAAGCTTTTGAACATTCCCAAACGCTCAAAGAGGCAGACAAATGGAGAGCAAAAATTGATCATTCACCTACAAAAGGAGAAATATCAGAATGACTGCAGATCTCTCACCGAAATGTTTCAAGCCAAAAGAGGATGGTCATTGACCTTCAGTCTCCTAAAACAAAACAATTTTCAGCCCAGGATCCTGTATCCTGTTAAACAGAATTTCATTTGTGATGGAGAAATCAAATACTTTAATGCCATGCACATGTTGAAGAAATTTGCCATAACTAAACCAGCTCTCCAGGATATTCTCAGATGCATCCTCCACAATGACCAGCACAATGCTCTACCACCAAAGTAAACTCACTCAGAAATTTGAACAAAACCCAACTTCCACAGTGGCAAAAGGATTAAAAATGTTGAAACTTCCGGGTAGTGGAGCAGCACGCCACCAGCATCTTGCTTTTTTCTTCCTCCTCCCCGCGTGTACCCCTCACCGCGCCCTCCTTTCCTTTTATTACCGGCCCCACCCGCCAAAATGAACAGCTCGGACGAGGAGAAGCAGCTGCTGCTCATCACCAGTTTGAAGGAGCAAGCAATTGGCGAATATGAAGACCTTAGAGCAGAGAACCAGAAAACAAAGGAGAAGTGTGACAAAATTAGGCAGGAATGAGATGAAGCTATTAAAAAACTGGAGGAATTTCAGAAAATTTCTCACTTGGTTATAGAGGAAGTTAATTGCATTCAGAACCATCTTGAAATAGAGAAGACTTGTCGAGAAAGTGCTGAAGCTTTGGCAACAAAGCTAAATAAAGAAAATAAAACACTGAAAAGAATCAGCATGTTATAGATGGCCAAGTTGGGACCAGATGTAATAACTGAGGAGATAAACATTGATGAGGACGATTCAACTACAGACACAGAAGGTGCCACCGAGTCTTGTGTCTCCGTACAGTGTCAGAATCGAATCAAAGAACTTCGAGATCAAATTGCATCCATTCAGGAGGAAAAGAAGACATTAGCTATTGAACTGGAAAATCTCAAGAGCAAACTTGTAGAAGTAATTGAAGAAGTAAATAAAGTTAAACAAGAAAATGCTGTTTTAAATTCAGAAGTTCTTGAACAGAGAAAAGTCTTAGAAAAATGCAATCGAGTGTTCATATTAGCTGTAGAAGAGTGGGAGGAGACGCAAGAAAACCTGCAGCTGGAGAAGGACCTCCGAAAGAAAGCAGAGTCGTTTGCACAAGAGATGTTCAGTGAACAAAACAAGCTAAAGAGACAAAGTCACCTTCTGAGCTCTGTCCCTGACCAGCAGCTTTTGAAAGCTTTAAATGAAAATGCAAAACTTACCCAGCTCCTTGAAGAAGAGAGAATTCAGCATCAGCAAAAGGTCAAAGAATTGAATGAGCAACTAGAAAATGAAACACTCCATAAAGAGATACACAACCTCAAACAGCAGCTGGAACTTCTAGAAGCAGACAAAAAGGAATTGGAATTGAAATACCAGAATTCTGAAGAGAAGTCCAGAAATTTAAAGCACTCAGTCGATGAGCTCCAGAAACGAGTGAACCAATCCGAGAATTCAGTACCTCCACTGCCTCCTCCCCCTCCGCCGCCACCGCTGCCCCCTCCACCTCCCAGTCCTATCCGATCCCTCATGTCCATGATCTGGAAACGATCCCACCCCAGTGGCAGTGGTGCTAAGAAAGAAAAAGCAGCTCAACCAGAAACAACTGAGGAAGTCACGGATCTCAAGAGGCAAGCAGTTGAAGAGACGATGGATAGAATTAAAAAGGGAGTTCATCTTAGACCAGTTAATCAGACAGCCTGACCAACGCCAGAATTTTCAAAAGGCTGTGAAAGTACAGTGAATGAACTAAAAGGAATACTGGGGACACGTAACAAATCCACTAGTTCAAGAAGCTTAAAATCTCTTGACCCTGAAAACAGTGAAACTGAGTTAGAAAGGATTTTGCGGTGCAGAAAGTTGACAGCAGAAGCAGATAGCAGTAGTCCAACCGGGATATTAGCCACCCCAGAGTCCAAATCCATGCCAGTGTTGGGTTCTGTATCCAGTGTAACAAAAACAGCCTTGAACAAGAAAACTCTGGAGACAGAATTCAACAGCCCATCTCCTCCCCCCCCCAACACCTGAGCCAGGTGAAGGGTCCTGTAAATTGGAAGGAGGCACAAGTTCCAAGATTACATTTCGGCCTCCCAATAGCATTGGATGCGGGAGAAAATCTGTTGGCAGTGAAAAACGAGCTGAACAACCAGTTGTAGTTTTAGATCCTGTTTCCACACATGAACCCCAAACCAAAGACCAGGTCACTGAAAAGGATCCAACTCAATGCAAGGAGGAGAAAGGTGAAGTTGAACCAGAACACAAGACAGTGTTGAGAAAATTAAAGAGACAGACAGCTCCAGCTGCTGATCTGTCAGCCTCTGGTTTGGAAGTCCTTTTCAATAGCAAGTGATTAAGTTTTGGTGTATCAGCTATAGACATTCTGTTCTGGTCACTGCATTCAGAATACAGATTCTTTTCTGGTGTCACTTTTATAAGTATTAACATAAATAAGCTGTTTAGGAAAATACACATTCTGAGTAGTTCTGGGCTTTTGATCTTTATAGGGATAAATTTTTTTCCTAGTTACTATGTTAAGTATGGCTTCTTTTAGAAGGTTATAAAAAATTCAGATATCAATTGTCTTCTTAGGAAATGTGCATACCACTCATTAAATGGAATGCTGAAAGTTTGAGGTGCTTGTGAATAATTGGATAAACAAAACTGACCAACCCAACATGATTTTAAAAGCCCTAAAAAAGCTTCTGTTTTGAGTCTGATCCTCTTTGATGGTGAAACTGCAGTAGCAGGAAATTGTTGAGTACTGTGGCATATAAGTTATTTTCTAGGGCAGACTGAGATAAGCTTCAAACTCAGGAGTTGGCATCACGCTAGCAGTCCCATAGTCGGTATTAATTACACATATTGTTAACTATTGGATGAAAAGTACATGATATTGATTGTGTCCAAAAGCTCCCAAGGGCCTCAGCGGGGATGCTCTGGTGGCCTGAATTCAGAAATGAGGTGAAAGTACAAACCTTGAACTTAACAGTAATATCTTAGTCAACCAGGTGCTCTCTGCCATGAGTTAATTGTGTTTTCCTATTTACTAATGAGGCACAAGTACCATATTTTATCACACATCTTTTTTTTTTTTTTTTGTAGAGACAGAGTCTCACTACTTTATGGCCCTCGGTAGAGTGCCTTGGCATCAAACAGCTCACAGCAACCTCCAACTCCTGGGCTTAAGTGATCCTCCTGCCTCAGCCTCCCGAGTAGCTGGGACTACAGGCGCCCGCCACTACGCCCGGCTATTTTTTGGTTGCAGTTTGGCCGGGGCCGGGTTTGAACCCGCCCACCCTCCATATATGGGGCCGGTGCCTTACCGACTGAGCCACAGGCGCCGCCCTTTATCACACTTCTTATGTACAGTGAAGATAAGTGACAAGCACACATTTTTCTTGCTTCACTGCTGTTCTATATTACACGGGTTTGTGTGTGTGTGTGTGTGTGTGTGTGTGTTTTTAAAGAAATTAAGTGGTGGTTAGTCTCTAAAAATACAATATTTCAGGCCACCACAGTGAATAAATAGAAATGTAATCAGAGATTAAAAAAAAAAAAAAAAACTTATACAGCTTTTCAAAGTTGATTGTTTCAAAATTGGTGTTTATTTAAAATAAGTGGTAATGTACTTCAATGCACTTTTTATGACAATGATTCAGTAGTGGTAATTTTACTATTAAAGAAAATGAAAGGTTTAGTTTTGTTAGCATGGCTCAGCATGTAGCTGTCAAGTGTTTCTCACCTAAGGGCAAAAGAAAATGATAGTAATAATTGCAGTAGTTGTATTGTATTTTTGCAGGTGTGCTAAGCATAGGCTTGAAGAGGTTTGTAGGCAGGTAAAAGTACTTCCTAAATTTGGAGGTAATTATCTTTCTGTAGATTTGTTAGGCTTAACTGTTTCCATGTTCTCCCAGTGTTGATTTTACAGTTGATTCATAGGGAATTAAAATGTATGTTTTTCAACTGTATTTTTTCTTAACTGGATAATACTGCTGTATGATATACTAGCTACAGACCACATCGATTCACTCACACCAGTTCTGTAATGCTGTGATTTGAACTCTCCTTACCACACTTATTAAAAAAGCACCTATAGTTTCCCATTAAAAAAAAAAATGTCCACTGGACATTCGAAAAACATGACACCCAAAAAACACTGCCAGGTTTATCAATTCCCTCAATTAATGTGAGTGGCTTAAATTGTCCTCTAAAGAGGCACAGGCTGACTGACTGGATATACAAACTCAGACCAGAAATCTGCTGTATACAAGAACCTCATCTTACCTTAAAGGATAAAAATAGACTCAGTGTGACGGGGTGGACAAGTATAATACAGGCAAATGGAAATAAGAAAAAAGCAGGGGTTTCAATTTTAGTTGCAGATATAATTGGCCTTAAACCAACAAAGATAAAGAAAGATAAGCATGGTCACTACATATTTTTCAAGAAAAACACCCAAAGGGAAGATATTTTGATAATTAACATTTATGCACCCTACCAGAATGCTCCTCAATTTATAAGGCAAACCCTAATGGATATGAACAACTTTATATCTTCCTACACTATAATAGTTAGAGATTTGAACACCCCTTTGACATTTTGGATAGCTCCTCCAAGAGGAAACTAAACAAAGAAACATTAGACTTAGAAGGGGAGAGCAGAGAGAGGAAGAAGGAGGGAGAGGTGGGGAAAGGAAGAGCAGAGAGAGGGAAGGAGGGAGGGGAGGGGTCTTGGTGTGCGCCACACCTTGGGGGGGCAAGACACGATTGTAAGAGGGACTTTACCTAACAAATACAAACAGTGTAACCTGGGTTCTTGTACCTTCAATGAATCCCCAACAATAAAAAAAAAAAAAGAAATATTAGACTAAAACCTGACCCTAGAACAAATGGACTTTACAGACCTCTACAGAACATTTCATACTAATAAAACTGAATATACATTCTTCTCATCAGCCCACTGATCATCCTCCAAAATTGATCATATCTTAGGATACAAGTCTAACCTCAGCAAATTTAAAAGAATAGAAACTATTCCTTGTATCTTCTCAAACCACCATGGAATAAAAGTTGAACTCAACAGCAACAGGAATCTTCATACTCAAACAAAGTAATGGAAACTAAATAATCTTAGGCTGAATGATATCTGGGTCAAAGATGAGATTAAGAAGGAAATTACTGTCGCGGTGCCTGTTGCACAGTGGTTATGGCACTAGCCACATACCCCGAAGGTGGCAGGTTCAAGCTCGGCCTGGCCCAGCTAAGCAACCATGACAACTGCAACAAAAAATAGCTGGGCATTGTGGCAGACAGCTGTAGTCCCAGCTACTTGGGAGGCTGAGGCAAGAGAATCACTAAAGCCCAAGAGTTTGAGGTTGCTGTGAGCTGTGATGCTACAGCACTCTACCAAGGGCAGCATAGTGAGACTCTGTCTCAAAAATAAATAAATAAATGAAAAAGAAGAAAATCATCAAATTTTTGGAACAAAATGATAATGAAGACACCAATTATCAAAACCTGGAGGATAGTGGCTCATTGCCCATAGCTCAGCGAGTAGGGCGCCAGCCTCATACACTGAGACTGGTGGGTTCGACTCCAGCCTGGGCCTGCTAAACAACAATGACAACTCCAACCAAAAAATAGCCAGGCACTGTGACGGACACCTGTAGTACCAGTTACTCAGGAGGCTGAGGCAAGAGTATCGCTTAACCCTAAGAGTTAGAGCTTGCTGTGAGCTGTGATCCCATGGCACTCTACTGAGGGCGACATGATGAGACTCCGTCTCCAAAAAAAAAAAGATTAAAGAAGCTGGAAGCTCCATTAGAAAGAGTGCTAAATTGACAATCAGCTATTTCCAAGAAAAATTTCATCAGTGGTTTGAGAGGAGTGGATGGAATTACAAATGAGATGAGTTCAACTAGAAAGAGCTCAAAAGCCAAACAGACTAAAGAAAAATCAGAAGAGGGTCCAGGCTGGACTATTCTACATGATGATTTCATGATGGAAGCATCTATGAAAGCCTGGGACAAGGAAAGTCCTGGGCCAGATGACAGCAGACCAGGATCTGCAAGTGACTCGGATACATAAAGTAATATAGGAAACACAATTTGCAATCATTTTATATATCCTAGAAAAAAATGTTTCATTCTCTCATAGTTGGAAATTATAAGGACACCATTTGTAAGAAAGCTTAAAGACTTTTTACCAGCTTTGGTAAAGGAAGAATATTGGTATTCCCCGTTTTCATGTAAATTTCATTAAAATTATATTTTCAATTCTTGTGTAGTTTTAAGTATTGTCCTCAAAACATTTGTAAAAAGAAATATTTCTACTTAACCAGCAAGATACACTTTGGCCAGGATCATTACATGTTTACCTATTGGTCATGTCTGTTGGTGTGTTTCACAATCACCATTATCTCTAGAAATGCAGTACCATTCATAATCAAAATAAACTTTTTGAAATTATAAATGAATAAATAAATTAATTAATTAATTTGAAGTAACCTCAAATCTATAAGCCAAACAACTCCCTAGGTAACCCTAGAGAATATTTTGAATGCTGGGAAAGACCTGCAGGGACTCAAATGAACCTGAAATTTCCACGGGCAACTGGTAGTCAGCAGCAGCAGGAGTTTGTTTACTTGGATCTGAGCAGGAATCCCCTGGGAATCCTCCCAATTCCCTGGAGGCAGTGACACCTCTAGGATTGATATCAACTTGCTTCCAGAAGTGCTTGAGTGCCACCTTTTAAATGTATAAAATGAAACTGTTGCTGTGAAAATAGAGAATATAAAATCAGAGACTGCAAACTGTGGAGGAGGAAGCAAATAAACTAATCAAACAAGTTTTTCTTAGCATAGAAACCTTTCTTATCCCACAAAGTCTTCTGTGGAACCGATAGATAGATAGATAGATATTTACAAAACAGTTAAAAGGGTGCTGCTTGGGGTAGCACCTGTAGCTCAGTGAGTAGGGTGCCGGCCCCACATACCAAGGGCGGCGGATTCAAACGCAGCCCCAGCCAAATTGCAATAACAACAACAACAAAAAGGGTGCTGCTTAAGGAGAGGAAGCGGGCAGAGGTGATCATGCTTGCCTATCAACAAGGAACCACCACAGAACCCCAGAGATCTTTGGAGAAGATTGTGAAAAATCATAATTCTAGGAGATTACAGCTACTGTGACTCAATATTAGCCCAGAGCTTCCTGCAAATCAAAATAACAAGACAAATACTATAGATTGCATTTTTTCTCAAAGAAAATTTTAATGTAAAATAATTATCTAACAGCAGAGATTTTTCCATTACAATTAGAATGCAAAAGGCCAGGGATCTTGGCTCAGACGTGTAATCCTAGCTCTGGGAAGTTGAGGCAGGTAGACTGCCTGAGCTCAGGAGTTCAAGACCAGTCTGAACTAGAGAGAGAACCCGTTTCTAAAACTAGCCAGGCATTGTGAAGGGTACCTGCAGTCCCAGCTACTTGGGAGGCTGAGACAAAAGAATCACTTGAGCCCAAGAGTTTGAGGTTGCTGTGAGCTGTGACACCATGCCTTTTCGGTAGGGCGCCAGCCCCATATACCGAGGGTGGCAGGTTCAAACCTGGCCCCGGCTGAACTACAACCAAAAAATGGCCCGGCGTTGTGGCGGGCGCCTGTAGTCCCAGCTACTCGGGAGGCTGAGGCAAGAGAATCGCTTAAGTCGAGGAGTTGGAGGTTGCTGTGAGCTGTGTGAGGCCACGGCACTCTACCGAGGGCCATAAAGTGAAACTCTGTCTCTACAAAAATAAATAAATAAATAAGACTACTGTAATATAAATAAGGGAACATTTTGGCATCATCTAGTAAAAACAAACTATGTGGTCAAATTACAGATATGTCATATAGTTGGACCTTCACGTATAATTTGAAGTAGGTTGATTCCTGAACACAGGCTTTAGAATGTGACCGGTTATACTGTTCCCAGGGACCTTTGTTCATACGCCTTAAAGCCAGAATTCCCTGCTCCCACTTTTTTTTTTTTTTTGAGACAGAGTCTCACTATGTTACCCTTGGTAGAGTGCTGTGGTGTCACAGCAACCTCAAACTCTTAGGCTTAAGCGATTCTCTTGCCTCAGCCTCCCAAGTATCTGGGACTACAGGTGCTGGCCACAACACCCGGCTATTTTGTTGTTGTTGTTGTTGCAGTTGTCGTTGTTTTTTAGCTGGCCCTGGCCAAGTTTGAACCCACCACCCTGGGTGTATGTGGCCGGTACCGTAACCACTGTGCTTCAGGCACTGAGCCCCTGCTCTCACATTTTATGTTTTAAAAGAACTTTGTTAGGCTCTGTACCCGTAGCCCAGTGGTTACAGCGTCGACCACATACACCAAGGCTGGTGGGTTCAAACCCAGCCTAGCCCAGCTAAGCAATAATGACAACTGCAAGAGAAAAATAGCTGGGCGTTGTGGCAGGCACTTGTAGTCCCAGCTACTTGGGAGGTTGAGGCAAGAGGATCGCTTGAGCCCAAGAGCTGGAGGTTGCTGTGAACTGTGACCCCATAGCACTCTACCGAGGGCAACATAGTGAGACTCTGTCTGAAAAAAAAAGAAAAAGAAGTTTGTTCAGCTTAGCGCCTATAGCTCAGTGAGTGGGACACCGGTCACATACACCAAAGCTGGCGGGTTTGAGCCTGGCCTGGGCCTGCTAAACAACAATGACAACTGCAACCAAAAAATAGCCAGCCGTTGTGGCGGGTGCCTATAGTCCCAGCTACTCAGGAAGCTGAGGCAAGAGAATCGCTCAAGCCCAAGAGTTTGAGGTTGCTGTGAACTGTGACGCCACAGTACCCTACTGAGGGTGACATAGTGAAACTCTGTCTCAAAAAACAAAACAAACAAGAAAAAGAAGTTTGTTAATCATTTTAATCAAGAGAATTAATAAGAGAAACATCCCTAATTAGATTCTGAAAAGGAAGCAGGGAACAACCTGGATCCAAAGAGGAAAAAATAAAATTATCCCCTAAGGATTTTTGTAGGTGACCTTGCAGAACCAGAAACATATTTATCAGATAGGTAAATATGTAATATTAAGTAATTAAATCAAGAGTCATGAGCAGTCTTTAGTCTTAATAATTACATTATTTTCAGGAAATATTATCAAGGATGGTCCTAGATCTCTCAATTTCCTATAGACAGTGTTTTCAGTTAAAATGTCAAAAGATGGGCGGTGCCTGTGGCTCAGTGAGTAGGGCGCCAGCCCCATATGCCGAGGGTGGCGGGTTCAAACTGCAACCAAAAAATAGCCGGGCGTTGTGGCGGGTGCCTGTAGTCCCAGCTGCTTGGGAGGCTGAGGCAAGAGAATCGCGTAAGCCCAGGAGTTAAGAGGTTGCTGTGAGCCGTGTGACGCCACGGCACTCTACCCGAGGGCGGTACAGTGAGACTCTGTCTCTACAAAAAAAAAAAAAAAAAAATGTCAAAAGATCAGAGAGAGGGAAGGAGGGTTGGGGGTGGGGCCTTGGTGTGTGCCACACCTTTGGGGGGCAAGACACGATTGTAAGAGAGACCTTGCCTAACAAATGCAATCAGTGTAATCTGATTTATTGTACCCTCAATGAATCCCCAACAATTAAAAAAAAAAAAAAAGAAAGAAAAACAAACACCACATGTTCTCACTTACAGTGGGAGCTAAAAATTTATGACCACGTATTAGTGATAAAATGGTGTAATGGACATCAAAAACTAAAGGGTGAGGGAGGAAGGTGAATAAGGGATAAAAATCTACCTATCTGGTACAACATACATTATTTGGGGGGGGGGAAGACATTAAAACCCCTGACTTCAGAATTATATCAAATAAATATAATAAAAAACATTTGTATTAATAAATATTATTAAAGGAATAAAAAATATTGTTACACTTGTACCCCCTAAAAAAAGAAAAGTCAAAAGATACATATTCTTCAAAACATAGCTACACTGCTAACTGTCACCATACCAAAACAATTAGTATTAACTTTTATTCAAAGCTTTAGATGTAAATTTATACTATACCCTCCCATACACACACACACACACACACACACCTGCCACCCTCGGCATATGGGGCTGGCGCCCTACTCACTGAGCCACAGGCACCGCCCATCTTTTGACATTTTGACTGAAAACACTGTCTATAGGAAATTGAGAGATCTAGGACCATCCTTGATAATATTTCCTGAAAATAATGTAATTATTAAGACTAAAGACTGCTCATGACTCTTGATTTAATTACTTAATATTACATATTTACCTATCTGATAAATATGTTTCTGGTTCTGCAACACACAGTTGCCCAGCTTAGTAAATAATGTGTGGCTTCCAAGTGCCTTATTTAATTTTTTAAGATTTTGCAGAGCTAGTCCAAAATTTGAACACTTTGAACTTATTTGCTAAGAGCTGTCTATACTCTTAAAATTACTACCTAGAAACTTTATTATTTAGGATGTGCCAATTATTGGGACGCCCCTAGACAAATTTTTTACTAATGAAATTCCTTAAAGCTTATGTATGTAGTAAGTATCAAAACTACTAGAAAGTAGACATTAGAAAATGTTTCAAATGCTATTACATTTAATAGAACCATTCGCTTAATAAAATATTAAAACCATTAAGTTAAACTGGCTTTTAGAATTATACCCTCAAAAACCCAGTACACTGTATCATAATTATTTTATAAACTCCATTCTCTTTGAGTGCTTTTGCTGCTTACAATGATGTATCACATATTAATTCCTTGCAGTCTTTTTCACAGTGATCTTGATTTGTAATGGATAACTGGGTTTTTAGGGATGTAGATCATAGTTGTATAATTCACAGCAGGAAAATATCCATCGAGGAGATGAAATTCATATAAATGAAGCACAGTGGACCAAATTATCTTAATTTGAACAGAGGCAAAAATTTCCCCGATATAATGATGATGCCCAGCTCCAAATAGCACATAGGCAAACTTCTCTTCTGATGCTTAGTTAGCCTTAAGTAGCAATAGAGATTAAAGTCTAGACATTCTATCCATGATGAGTTAAGTCTTTGATTGACGGGAAGAGAAACATACACCTGATATCCTGGAGGAATTTTATAAAACGCCACAGTCTGAGGAATTTTGGCTGTTCTCATCATGATGGTCATTATAGAAGGTCTAAGTTTCAATGTTGCTTTTATAAAAAGATCAAGTAAATTTATACCCTTCAGCGGGCTGTAAGCTAAGGGAGACAGATTCTCTGTACAGATTATTTTCTGTTCTAAATAACACTTTTCTTGCAGTGTTTTGTCTCTGCCCCCACCCCAAGCCCATCTAGGCATTAGTAGTTGAGGACGTATGCTGCCCTGCCAACAGCAGTCCAATGAGTATCCCTACTACTTCATCATCTGACAAAAGATGTAGAATCTAGTAAAGTTTGCAGAATGTCAACAGCTTTTTCTGCTGTTTCCATTTCCGGATTGTCTTATAGAAATATTCTTGAGTCAGTGTAACTGGCTTATTGTACCCTCAATGAATCCCCAAGAAGAAAAAAAAAAAAAAAAAGAAAGAAATATTCTTGAGCCTAGTGGCTCACATCTATAATCCTAGCACTCTGGGAGGCTAAAGTGGGTGCACTGCCTGAGCTCACAGGTTTGAGACCAGCCTGAGCCAAAGTGAAACCCTGTTTCTAAAAATAGCCGGACATTGTGGCGGGTGTCTGTACCTCAGCTACTCGGGAGGCGGAGGCAAGAGAACTGCTTAAGCCCAAGAGTTAGAGGTTGCTGTGAACTAAGACACCTTGGCACTCTACCAAGGGCAACAAAATGAGACTCTGTCTCAATAAATAAAATCTAAAAGAAAAACCCCCCAATGGCTAGCTGTTAAAATTATGAGCTTAGAACAAATTTTTCCCCACCTTCTCCTCAACTTTGAAATTATTCCTGTTGCTTTTTCAATTATAGAAACATACTATTTAAAATGGGCTATGTTAAGGCCACTTTTCTTTTTTTTTGTAGAGACAGAGTCTCACTTCACAGCCCTCCGTAGAGTGCCGTGGCCTCACACAGCTCACAGCAACCTCCAACTCCTGGGCTTAAGCGATTCTCTTGCCTCAGCCTCCCAAGTAGCTGGGACTACAGGCGCCTGCCACAATGCCCAGCTTTTTTTTTTTTTGGTTGCAGTTCAGCCAGGGGCCGGGTTTGAACCCGCCACCCTCTGTATATGGGGCCGGCGCCTTACCGAGTGAGCCACAGGCGCCGCCCGTTAAGGCCACTTTTTAAAAAAACTTTTATGTTTAAACAATCTGTAAGAAGAGAGAGAATGCAATAGGAGTAGATTTTATAAGATATTTTAGACATTTATGTAAGAGAAGTTTCATTTTTCAAAGAGGTTTCCCCTATTTTCCTATCTGTTTTCTCTTCTCAAAGTATTAAATAATAACAACTACCGAGGGTGGAGCAAGATGGCGGCCGAGTAACAGCTTCCCTGCAACTGGGCACAGTGAGTCTGGGGAGATAAGACTCCAGGCATCTCTGGCGGGTGGGATCTGCCTATAATCATCCCTTTGAGGATACAGGGAGTCAGCAAGGGACTTCTGGACCCCAAGAGAAGAACAAAAACAGTGGAAAACTGGAAGTGGTTGCGTGTGTTCGATTGACCTAATCCCGCTGGCAACGGTAACTACAAGCTGCAGTAAGACTGCAAACTGGAAAGGCCTTATCTGTGAACTGTTTCCGTGTTTTTGGACATGGCACTCAGTTGAACTGCCTTGGGGAGAGCTTGAGCAGGAATGCGGAGAACTTTGGGCATCGTCTAGGGCCCCAGACTGAGCTGCTGAGCCGGGCCACAGGGTGTCATTGTAAAAGAACTGCCCCAGCAAGATCCACCATCAGGGTGCCAGAGCAAGGATCAGCGGGACCTAGTAACCTAATGACTGAGCAGCCTAAAGGCAGGGACTGAGCTGCCTTACAGCCTTAACCCTCAGGGGCAGAGTGAGACTGGTTTTGGCACACTGGAGCCTCGGGCTATTGCCCTGGGTAGAGTGCCATGGCGTCACAGCTCATAGCAACCTCAAACTACTGGGCTTAGCTCCACCAGACCTGCATAAGAGCAGCACCGCGACCCCCGACCTGCGACCTGTGCGCGCCGGGCTTCTGCATGCCCTGACCAAAAACTGCGGGAGCTGCACAATGGGAGAAAATACTTGCAGGTTATACCTCTGATAAAGGTCTAATAACCAGAATCCACAGAGAACTCAAACGTGTTAGCAAGAAAAGAACACGTGATCCCATCTCAGGGTGGGTAAGGGACTTGAAGAGAAACTTCTCTAAAGAAGACACGCATGATCTACAAACACATGAAAAAAGCTCTTCATCCTTAATCATCAGAGAAATGCAAATCAAAACTACTTTGAGATATCACCTGACCCCAGTAAGAGTAGCCCACATAACAAAATCCCAAAACCAGAGATGTTGGCGTGGATGTGGAGAAAAGGGCACACTTCTACACTGCTGGTGGGAATGCACACTAATATGTTCCTTCTGGAAGGATGTTTGGAGAATACTTAGAGACCTAAAAATAGACCTGCCATTCAATCCTATAATTCCTTTACTAGGTTTATACCCAGAAGACCAAAATTCACAATATAACAAAGACATCTGTACCAGAATGTTTATTGCACCCCAATTCATAATTGCTAAGTCATGGAAGAAGCCCAAGTGCCCATCGACCCACGAATGGACTAGCAAATTGTGGTACATGTATACCATGGAATATTATGCAGCCTTAAAGAAAGATGGAGACTTTACCTCTTTCATGTTTACGTGGATGGAGCTGGAACATATTCTTCTTAGCAAAGTATCTCAGGAATGGAAGAAAAAGTATCCAATGTGCTCAGCTCTACTATGAAGCTAAATTATAGCTTTCACATAAAGGCTATAACCCAACTATAGCAAAAGAATATGGGGAAAGGGTCAAGGAAGGGAAAGGGAGGGGGGATGTTAGGGAAGAGGGAGGGTAATGGGTGGGGCCACACCTACGGTGCATCTAGAATGGGTACAGGCAAAACTTACTAAATGCAGAATACAAATGTCTACATACAGTAACTAAGAAAATGCCATGAAGGCTACGTTGTACAGTTTGATGAGAATATTTCAGATTGTATATGAAACCAGCACATTGTACCCCTTGATTGCACTAATGTTCACAGCTATGATTTAACAATAAAAATAAATAAATTTAAATTAAAAAAATAACAATAATAACTAGTTTCACAGACAAGCTGCTCCAACATCTTGACCAGTAATTACATTTTTTTTTTTTTTGAGACAAAGCCTCAAGCTGTCACCCTGGGTAGAGTGCCATGGCATTCCAGCTAACAGCAACCTCCACCTCCTGGGCTCAAATGATTCTCCTGCCTCTGCTTTTCAAGTAGCTGAGATTACAGGCGCCCACCACAATGCCCAGCTTTTTTTTTGGTTGCAACTGTCATTGTTGTTTGGCGGCCTGGGCTGGATTCGAACCCGCCAGCTCAGGTGTATGTGGCTGGCACCTTAGCCTCTTGAGCCACAGACACCGAGCCAGTAATTACATCTTTATGAGCATATCATCATCGTCTTCAAAAACCCTACCCTTCATTTCATGGCACAGCCTCACTAAACTCTTTCACAGTACACTGTATTCCACTCAAATTTGAAGAGCCCTGGGAAATGAGAGCAAACAGCAGTCAAATTCATGTGAATGAAAAAACAAAGCTTTTTTTTTTTTTTTGTAGAGACAGAGTCTCACTGTACTGCCCTCGGGTAGAGTGCCGGGGCGTCACACGGCTCACAGCAACCTCTAACTCTTGGTCTTACGCGATTCTCTTGCCTCAGCCTCCCGAGCAGCTGGGACTACAGGCGCCCGCCACAATGCCCAGCTGCAACTCTTTGTTGCAGTTTGGCCCGGGCTGGGTTTGAACCCGCCACCCTCAGCATATGGGGCAGGCGCCCTACTCACTGAGCCACAGGCGCCGCCCAAAACCATAGCTTTTTAAGTACTTAGCTAGTAACTGAGTATGTACTGGCACAGATCTTGTATTTATTCATATTATTAAAACAGCAGTAGTAGAAATAAATGAATGCTACATTAATGAAAAAGGAACTCAGGAATGAGGTCATTAAATATAACTAACTACATTTCAAATATCAATACCATGTATTTCCCTGATTCGTATCAGGTAAATACCTAATTCTGTCTATCCAGAATTCTGGTCTCAGTGAAAAGGGTCAGAGACAATAACAAAGAAGTTGCTTTAGGGACGGTGCCTGTGGTTCAAACGAATAAGGCACTGGCCCCATATGCCGGAGGTGGTGGGTTCAAACCCGGCCCAGGCCAAAACTGCAAAAAAAAAAAGTGCTTTGTATCATCAGGTCCATTTTAAAAATGATGAAATCCTTTGGAGAAAATTACTTTAGTCTTTCTTTTTATCAGAGGTTTCTGCTGGTCCTCTTGTTGGTAATCCATTTATGTCTCCACCCTTACAGTGTACTTTGCCTTTATTTTTATCATTGAATTTTTTTTTTGTGTGTGTGTGATTTTTGGCCGGGGCTGGGTTTGAACCTGCCGCCTCCGGCATATGGGACTGGCGCCCTACTCCTTTGAGCCACAGGTGCCACCCATCACTGGATTCTTCTATAGCTTTTCTAGGCCATATATGACTAACGAAAGGGGAAATGAGGGTATATGCATGGCTCCAGGAATTTTTTGTAGGCCCAGAGCAGAACTGGAATAACAATAGAAGGAATATACCCCATTGTAGCAGGCTTGAGCCCCTAAACTTGTCCAAGCCAACAAGTGAGAGCAAAACGGATAAAAACTGATGCTGAAGAATCTTCTTTTACTCAACTTAGTCCAAGACAACAATGGAATAAGGGAAAGGCTAAGGCTCTATCCGAAATAGGGCAAGTATTGTGGGGAAAGTCACCACTCTTTAGGTAACCCAGTTCAGCATATCACATCTATCAAATCCATAGTGACAGAAAGAGCAGGGACAGGTTGAGTCAGACAACAACGGTGATCACGGAGCCCAAAATCCACTTAAAAAAAAAAAAAGACTGGGTGTCACTCTGCTATCCCAGGCTAGAGTGCCAGAGCATCAGCCTAGTTCACAGCAACCTCAAACTCCTGGGCTAAAGGATCCTCCCGCCTCAGCCTCCCGAGTGGGTGCCTGCCAAATTGCCCAGCTGATTTTTGTATTTTTTTTTTAGTAGAGAAAGGGACTCTCTTGCTAAGGCTGGTCTCAGACTCCAAAGCTCAAGGGATCCTCCTATCTTGAGCTCCCAGAGTGCAAGAATCTAGGATTATAGGTGTATGCCACCTCGCCTAGCCGAGGTCACTTTTTAACGTTTTCTTCTGTTCTACAAAAACTGGATTAAGCCTATTATATGCAACTTCCTTCCCAAACATAGGTATTGTGAGACAATGGTAGGCATCTACATTCAGGTCTTGAGTTTTACTATTAAAAATCAGTCAGCAATGGGTGACACCTGTGGCTCAACGAGTAGGGAGCTGGCCCCATGTGCCAAAGGTGGTGGGTTCAAACCCAACCCTGGCCAAAAACTGCAACCAAAAAAAATAAAAAACAGAACAAAACAAACAAAAAAAATCAGTCAGCAGCATCACTCCTCAAAAGGTAAGTAAATGTCTTGCCCACTTACCATGGTAAAACTAAATACAGGTCCATACTTGTCACATGCATTTTCTAGAAATTCAATTGAACTTTTCCCAACTGCTATGGCATGCAAGGAATGGAATTGGACAGAAAATATATGGTGGACTTTTAGCCCCAGCTGGCAGCTGGACTAAGTAGCTGAGGTGAGCTGGAGCAGGTAGACTGGGCTAAGGGTGAAGACGCAGGTGAGCAGCAACATGGACAAAGGTGTCACCAGTCACCTTCTGCGTGGCTTGTCCCAGCACTAACCTGCAGTAAGCCAGGCAAACCCTCTGGCCTCCACTGCCACTTCACTCAATTGTAGGTTGAGGTCGCCACAGTTCCTTGGAATCGATGGAGCAAGAGAAGTGGGCAGATGGATGTCTGGAGGTAACCAGGCCCCCAGGGTCTCCTACTAAACCAAGTCCCCACCCTTACCCCACTCCAGTTCCCCCCATATTGCATTTTTCTTTCCTTCCTTCCTCCCTCCCTTCCTTCCTCCTTCTCTCCCTCCCTCCCTCCCTTCTTTCCTTCCTTCTTTTAATAGAGTCTCATTGTGTTGCCCAGGCTAAGAGTACTGTGGTGTCATCATAGCTCACAGCGACCTCAAACTCTTGGGCTTGAGTAATCCTCTTGCCTCAGCATCTTGGGTAGCTGGGACTATAGGTGACCACCACAATGCCCGGCTAGTAGAGACTGGGTCTGGCTCTTGCTCAGGCCGGTCTTGAACTCTGGAGCTCAAGCAATCCATCTGTCTCAGCCTCCCAGACTGCTAGGATTACAGGTGTGAGCACCCAGCCTCTTTTCTTCTTTAGATAAAAGAAGAATAAAGATTTTGTCAGTAGGCTAGTTATATATTCAGGTAATATGCTTAATACATTTTCAAATAAAATACCTCAAATTAAAGCAATTGGCCCAACTGTTAATATAAAAAATAGTAGGTGGGATGGTGTGGTGGCTCATGCCTGTAATCCCAGCACTTGGGAGGCCAAGGCCTGAGCTCCCAGGTTCCAGACCAGCTTGAGCCAGAGCGAGGCCAGGCCTCTAAAAATAGCTGGGTGTCATGGTGGGCATCTGTAGTTCCAGCTACTTGGGAGGCTGAAGCAAGAGATCACTTAAGCCCAGGAGTTCGAGGTTGCTATGAACTATGATGCCATGGCACTCTATCCAGGATGACAAAGTGAGACTCTGTCTCAAACAAAAAAAAAGGACAGCTTACTCTTTCCCATTTTGAGACATTACAGATCCACCTCTACAATAGCATTATCCAATACAGATGCACCTAGCCACACATGGGATTTAAAGTAATTATTGATAGTGAGCAAATGCTTCATAGTTTAGGTATGGTATATTTTCTTTGGGTGTATGCTGTGTGTGTCTGTGTGTGTATGTTTTCATATTAATAGTTGGGCTTATTAAATTTAGAGATAAGATAAATTTACCTGATAAGATGTCTGAAAATTAAACAGAAACATCCTGAGCATAAAATTTGCAAATATAGGCTTGGCGCCTGTAGCTCAAGCAGCTAAGGCACCAGCCGAATACACCAGAGCTGGCGGGTTCAAATCCAGCCCAGGCCCGCCAAACAACGACAACTACAGCCAAAAAATAACCGGGCGTCTTGGCGGGCACCTGTAGTCCCAGCTACTTGGGAGGCTGAGGAAAGAGAATCACCTAAGCCCAAGAGCTGGAGGTTGCTATGAGTTGTGACACCACAGCACTCTACTGAGGGTGACAAAGTGAGATTCTGTCTCTAAAAAAAGAAAAAAAAAAGTTCATCCTGCCAGGAGCAGTGGCTCAGGCCTATAATTCTAGCACTCTGAAAGGGTGAGGTGGGAGGCTCACTTGAGATCAGGAGTTTTAGAACAGGCTAAGCAAGAGAGAGACCCCCCCCATCCTACCAAAAATAGAAAAATTAGCCAGGCACTACGGCAGGTGCCTATAGCCCCAGATACTTGGAATACTGAGGCAGGAGGATCACTTGAATCCATGAATATGAGGTTGCTGTCACCTCTCACTCTAGCCCTCGGGCAGAGTGAGACTCTATCTCAAAAAATAAATAAATAAATAGGCCAGGCAGTGGTTCTCGCCTGTAATGCTAGCACTCTGGGAGGCTCAGGTGGGTAGATCATTTGAGCTCAAGAGTTCAAGACCAACCTGAGCAAGGGCAAGACCCCATCTCTACTAAAAATTGCCAGGAAAGTATGGCTACGTTGGAGGCTGAGGCAGCAGTTTGAAGTTGGTGTGAGCTACGATGTTATGGTACTCTATCCAGGGTGACAGAGTGAGATTCTGCCTCAAAAATAAAAAAAGAAAGAAAGAAAAAATGTACTTTTAAATGTGTGTGTGTGTATATATATACACATGTATGTGTGTATATATACATGTATGTGTGTATATATATATATATATACATGTACATGTATATAGGCTCTGCCTCTGTAGCTCAGTGGATGGGGCACCAGCCACAGCTAGCGAGTTCAAATCCAGCCCGGGCCTGCCAACAACAACACAACCAAAAAATAGCCAGGTGTTGTGGCGGGCGCCTGTAGTCCCAGGTTGCTGTGAGCTGTGATGCCACAGCACTCTACCTGAGGTGACATAGTGAGACTCTGTTTCAGAAAAAAAAAAAGAAAGACTTGTCTGTAAAGCCAGCTGCTCTTCAGCCTGCCATATATAGAAATGCCTCCCTCCTTTTCAGACGCTGTTGATATCTCTTTACAGCCTGCTTGTATTCAAGCATAAAATAAACTTCCTGGCGCAGCGCCTGTGGCTCACGTGGCTAAGGCGCCAGCCACATACACCTGAGCTGGCAGGTTCGAATCCAGCCCGGGCCCACCAAACAAAAATGACAGCTGCAACCAAAAAAAGGTGGGCGTTGTGGCGGGCGCCTGTAGTCCCAGCTACTTGGGAGGCTGAGGCAGGAGAATCACTTGAGCCCAGGAGTTGGAGGTTGCTGTGAGCTGTGATGCCACAGCACTCTACCCAGAGTGACAGCTTGAGGCTCTGTCTCAAAAAATAAATAAATAGAAAAAAATTAACTTCCTGTCATGTTTATTATATTTGGTCTCGTGTGTTTTGATCTAGTCCTTGTTTTACCCATCAATATTTTTTTTTAATTTTAATCTGGTTTCTTTTGCTGTTCTTTTCCTAGCTTCTTGAGATGAAGGATTCACTGATCTACTTGTCTGTTTTGTGCACATAAAGCTATAAATCTTCTACATGTTAGCTGCACCCCACAAGTTTTTATATATTACATACTCATTATCATTCATTTCAAAACAGCTTAACATTGTGGCATTTTTGCATTTTTAAACCTTACAGATTTCAGCCAAGTGCAGCGGCTCATGCCTCCCAGCACTTGAGTGTCCGAGGTGGGTGGATTGCTTTGAGTTCACGGGTTTGAGACCAGACCAGCCTGAGCAAGAGTGAGACCCCATCTCAAAAAATAGCTGGGTGTTCTGGCAGGTGCCTGTAGTCCCAGCTACTCAGAAGGCTGAGGCAAGAGGATCGTTTAAGCCCAAGAGTTTGAGGTTGCTGTGAGCTATGACACTACAGCACTCTACCCAGGGTGACAAAGTGAAACTCTGTCTCAAAAAAATAATAAAATAAATACAAAATACAATCTACTGATTACTTTTTGTATTGTGTTCAATACATTCTTTATGCCAATCCTTAGAAATTTGCTGAAACTTAAGTGGTCCTCCCCCTCGGCCTCCTGTGTAGCATCATCACACTAGTTAATCTTTCAGGGTTTCTGATGGTGACTTCTAGTTTCCTTAGAGAGGCAGTACTGCTGTAGTTTACCATCCTGACTTCACTTGGTCCTTGTAATGGTCATGGAACCAAAGTAGGAATTCTGAAAACAGGTATGTTTACTCCAAATATATAGTAAAGGGCTCAGCTCCTATGGCTCAAGCGGCTAAGGCGCCAGCCAGATACACCTGAGCTGGTGGATTCGAATCCAGTCCAGGCCCACCAAACAATGCCAGCTGCAACCATAGCCGGGCATTGTGGTGGGTGCCTGTAGTCCCAGCTACTTGGGAGGCTGAGGGAGGAGAATCGCTTGAGCCCAGGAGTTGGAGGTTGCTGTGAGCTGTGATGCCACAGCACTCTACCCAGGGCAACAGCTTGAGGCTCTGTCTCAAAAAATAATAATAATAATAAAATAAAATAAAATAAAAAAATATATATGTATGTATGTATGTATAGTAAGGCACAGGAAAGGAAGCACTGGGAAGGTCCAAGGACTTACTGAACTGTCTGTGAAACAAGCCGGGGCTTACTTCCTTTATGACCTGACTAAAGTAAGGCAACCATCAAAGAAATGTAGAGTCACAGCTATATCACAGAGATTAGATGGTGAATTTGGAGACAATAGATAAATGACAACACAGTCACAGACTTAAGTCTCACAGATCACTGACTCTCTAATCTGTATATAACCCATTCATTTTTTTCATTTCATTATTTAAGCCACTATTCTATTTTGAACAATTCTCAAAACTGCCCAATTTTTACACAACTCTGTTATTTTACCATTTTGATACTTTTTGTTGTTGTTGTTGCTCACAGCAACCTCAAGCTCTTGGGCTCAAGCAAGCTTCTTGCCATAGTTTCTCTATTTTAGCAGTCCACCCGCCTTGGGTCTCCCAGACTGCTAGAATTACAGGTGTGAGCCACCACAGCCAGCCTTATTTATTTATTTATTTGTTTGTTTATTTATTTTTTGAGACAGAGCCTCAAGCTGTCAACCAGGGTAGAGTGCTGTGGCATCACAGCTTACAGCAACCTCCAACTCCTGGGCTCAAGCGATTCTCTTGCCTCCACCTCCCAAATAGCTGGGACCACAGGTGCCTGCCACAACGCCCGACTATTTTTTGGTTGCAGCCGTCATTGTTGTTTGGGGGGCCCAGGCTGGATTCAAACCTGCCAGCTCGCCCAGTCTTAGTTTATTTTTTTTGAGATAGTCTCACTCTGTTGCCCTGGGCAGAGTGCCGTGGCATCATAGCTCACAGCAACCTCAAACTCTTGGGCTCAAGTGATTCTCTTGCCTCCGCCTGCAGAATAGTTGGGCCTATAGGCACCCTCCCCTATGCTTGGCTAGTTTTTCTATTTTTAGTAGAAATGCGGTTTCTTGCTCAGGATGGTCTAGAACTCCTGAGCCCAAGTGATCCACCAGGCTTGGCCTCCCAGAACTCTAGGATTACAGGCGTGTGCCACCTCCCTTAGTCTATTTCTTTGCACATATTAAAGTCATTTTAAATTCTGTGTCTGATAATCCCTTTGTGTCATATTTATAGAGCTTTTTCTACAGTTTGTTTCACTATCTTTTGTTAATGATGAGACAGTGTCTCTGGGCACCGCGTGTGGCTCATGAGTAGGGCGCCGGGCCCATATACCGAGGGTGGTGGGTTCAAACCCGGCCCCAGCCAAACAGCAACAAAAAAATAGCCAGGCATTGTGGCAGGTGCCTATAGTCCCAGCTACTCAGGAGGCTGAGGCAAGAGAATCGGCTAAGCCCAGGAGTTGGAGGTTGCTGTAAGCTGTGTAACACCACGGCACTCTACGGAGGGCGATAAAGTGAGACTCTGTCTCTTGAAAAAAAAAAAAAAAAAAGGATGAAACAGTGCCTCACTATGTTGCCCAAGCTCCCCTGGAACTCCTGGGCTCAAGTAATCTTTCCATCTCATCCGCCTGAGCATCTGGGACTACAGACCTGATTATGATGGCATCTCTCTTGCAAGTCAAGATATATTTGCTTCTCAGCCAAATTTCTGAAAGTTAGATTGACTGTGTTAGCTTCACATTATTTTCCAGGTAAGAGAACAGAAAAAGGCTAGCACTTTTATCAGGAAAGCAAAACTGCCCTCACGAATTCAGGGCAAATGTCAGCTTACATCTGTCTCCCAAATCACAATTGCACAACATGGTCAGCCCTAACTGCAAGCTTGCAAGCCTCCATAGTTAAGGAAGATGAGAGCTCTGGACATGAGCCGTGGGAAGAGTACTGGCATGCAACAGAGAAAGGTACATGAGTTCTAAGTAACGGCTTATGAGGTTGGTGGCAAAAGGCATGAAGGTTATAGAACTCTTGTTTTGGAGAACCCAGACCTTACTTATACTGCTCTGTTGCTTATAACTAATAAATACAATGGAACCCTCACTCTCAGAACGCGAGACTTTTGAGTACGGATGCCCTGTGAATCCTCTCCAAATAAACCTGTCTGCAGGCACAGAAAATGGGTTCTTGAGGGCAAGGCACTTAACTCACAGCAACCTTAAACTCTTGGGCTCAAGTGATCCTCTTGCCTCAGCCTCCCAAGTAGCTGGACTACAGGTGCCTACCACAAAACCTGGTTAATTCTTCTATTTTTAGTAGAGACGGGGGCCTGGCTGTTGCTCAGGCTGGTCTTGAATTCCTGAGCTCAAGCAATCCAACCGCACTGGCCTCCCAGAGTGCTAAGTTTACAGGTGTGGGCCACCTCACCCAGACTAACTTTTTTTTTTTGTAAAGACACCAAATTTCACTGTATTGCTCAGGCTTATCTTGAACTCCTGGCCTCAAGCCATCCTCCTACCTCCTCCTCCCAAAGTACTAAGATTACAGGCATCAGCCACAGTGGTTGGCCCTTAACTCATTTTAGAGTAACAATCAGCCAACAAATTAGAAACATAAAAGATTCAAGCTGACACAGGGAAGAAAAAAATATTTAGGATTTATTTAAAGGCCTGAAAACATTCAGAATGGTACCACTGTAACTTATAATAACATAAAACTTTGAAAAATGTAGACACACTTAATTAACACCTAAATAACGCACTATCCAATTCTCAAAAGCAAGTGCTATTTCAGAAAATGTAAGGTGGATAATAAAATAGCAAAATTTTTTCATACACTGAAAGAGAACATAATTAGCAGCAAACTAATCAGACAAAACAAATATTTTTACATTTTCCATTTTTTTAATGTTGCTTCATAAAGCCATTGATAATTGAGGCTTCCTTCAAGTATAGGATTTCTAATAGTAAAAATTATGTTTCAAGCATTTTTATAAAGAAATGAAAGCCACAGACTATCGTTTACCATAATTCATACACTAAAAAATAAAATACAACTAAACTGAATTTATATGCTTTCCTCTTCTTCAACAGCTTTAGAAGTTTCTCTCTATCCTTTATATTTTAATTAAAATTAGACCTAAGGCCCGGTGCTGACTCACATCTATAATCCTAGCACTCTGAGAGGCCAAGGCCAGTGGATTGCTTGAGCTCAGGAATTTGAGACCCCCCCATCTCTAAAAATAACTGGGTGTTGTGGTGGGCACCTGTAGTCCCAGCTACATGGGAGGCTGAGGCAAGAGGCTCACTTGAATCCAAGAGTTGGAGGTTGCTGTGAGCTATAATGCCCTGGCACTCTAACAAGGGTGACAAAGACTGTCCCAAAAAATAAAATAAAATTGGATCTAACTCATTTATGTAGATGAAGGGAAAATTATTTATAATGAAGTATCTTTAAAATTACCTTCTATGTACTTCTTTCTACCCTTAACCCCCTCATCACCACTATCTATTGCTAAAGTGACCAATGATACAATGTGCTATCTGAGGGGGCCAAAGTGATATGTAATCTTAAAATTCCTAAATATCCAAGGTTTTAACTATCAATATAGACAAAAAGACTAAAGTGGACAAAAATCATAATAGGAATAAAAATCCATATTATTTAACTAAAACTCTATACATACCTTTCTCTCAAGCTACAAGCACCCTTCAGACTAGCATTAAATTACATCGTGCATACACAACTATGACAGTTGAGATTTGCCCTGGAATCTAAAATAAGTTTCTATTTTTACAGTTTTATCAGCTGTTAGTTTTGCTAGGGGGAAGAGAATTTTGTGTTAAGAAACTGGTACATATAAACTAACAGCTAAATGTTCACAAAAAACCTTGAGGAAACCTAAGGATGAAGTTAGTTGGTTTTGAAAATTTTTTTAGAGATGGGTCTTGCTACATTGCTGATCTCAAACTCCTGTCCTCAAGTGATCCTTAGGCCACAACCTCCTGAATAGTTGGGATTACAGGCATGAGTGATTTGCCTGACTTGTTTTTTTGTCTAAGGATGCAATACATACATTCACATAACCACTATTGACATAGTGAAGGTACAGGATAGAATAGGCAGATGCAGTCTCTTTTAAATAGGATATTCTGGCTTTTAATTTTAAAAACTAGGGCACCCCTGTGGCTCAGTGAGTAGGGCACCGGGCCCATATATGGAGGGCGGCGGGTTCAAACTCAGCCCCAGCCCCAGCTCAACTGCAACAACAACAAAAATAGCCAGATGTTGTGGTGGGTGCCTGTAGTCCCAGCTATTCAGGAGGCTGAGGCAAGAGAATCGCCTAAGCCCCCAGAGCTGGAGGTTGCTATGAGCTGTGACGCCATGGCACTCTACCGAGGGTGACAAAATGAGACTGTCTCTACAAAAAAAAAAAAAAAAAAAAAAATTTTAAACTAATTCTTTTTTAAAGAGGGAGTCAGTTTTGCCCAAGCTGGCCTCAAATTCCTGGGCTCAAGAGATCCTCCTGCCCCAACCTCCAAGCAACTGGGACTACAGGTATGCACTTAGTTTCCAGCACAGTAGGATATTCTAAAAGGAATAAATTGATGCTGACAATTGTTCAAAGGAAAAAATCAGCAAAAGTCAAGAAAAATGCTGAGGCATACAAATATCTACTCTTAAAAAGTGTTATCCATGCCTTGGTGCCCATAGCACAGTGGTTACAGCACCAGTCACATGTTCGAACCTGGCCAGGGCCAGCTAAAAAAACAATGACAACTGCAACACCAACAACAACAAAAAAAAATAGCCAGGCATTGTGGTGGACGCCTGTAGTCCCAGCTATTTGGGAGGCTGAGGCGAGAGAATCGCCTAAACCCAAGAGTTTGAGGTTGCTGTGTTGTGGCTCAATTGTGACGCCATGGCACTCTACCAAGGGCGACATAATGAAATCTGTCTCCAAAAAAAAAAAGTGTTATCCAACAAAAATGAGACCTATAGATAAAAACAAAAACAAACAAACAAAAAACAAAAACACTATTTTACTGTCTTGATATACCAAAAAAAAAAAAAAAAAGCAGAGGAAATCTGGACCACTTAGAATTGAGGCAGCTCTGTAGAACAATTAACATGGTACAATGATAACTTCACAGGAAATAACCAAAATGATATTTCACATTTGTAATAATAGATTAATGCATAAAATACCAAAAATGTGAATTTTTCCCTTAAGTTTACAATAAACTATCAAACTTTTGTTTAATCTATTTACATTTTATTTTTTAAGACAGAGGCTTGCTTTTCACCCCAGGCAAAGTGCAATAGCATCATCATAGCTCACAGCAACCTCAAAATCCTAGGCTCAAGTGATCCTCTTGCTTCAGCCTCCCTAGTAGCTAGGACTATAAGTTCGTGATATTGTATCTGGCTAATTATTCTATTTTTAGTAAAGACAAGGTCTTCTTTTTGCTCAGGCTGTTGGTTCTGAATTTCTGAGCCTAAATGATCCTCCTGTCTCAGCCTTCCGCAGGGCCAGGATTACAGGCATGAGCCACTGTGTCCAGCAAGTTTAATGTATTGTATTTACTTTTATAATCTTTCTCTGCTTAGCTGCATATGCTATACAAGTACACACATGCTGGCGTTTTACTATGCGAATTATAGTTCTAATCTCAAACTAGTCACTTGCCTTTTTATCCATACTTGTATCATCTACATTTCCATCGTAAGACACCTGATACCTTTCTTGTGGTACATTTTAATCAACATAATACATTAAAAAATCTTGATTTTTAAATGAATCTTTGTAGTGCTATGACACGATTGGTTTAATTTAATAAGTGAAGCACAATATGGTAACTAAATTGTACTGTTTAAACTAATGACAGTGGAAGGAAAATGATTTTTAAAATATAACTAAGATGAGACATGACAGTTATAAACAGTGAAATACTAGAAATCAGTGAATGAATAAATAAGATGATATTTCATCAGTGGCCATTCATAATTTTGCCTTTAGGAACCCGGAAAAAACTGTCTTCTTTGAGTTTCAAATGTTCTGGTAGATCTAGTCGTTTCTTAGCTTCTTCAATATCACCTTGAATGGCTGAAATAAGTGACTCTGCAGAGAGAATAAACCAGGTAAAGGTGATAAAAAACTGCTAACATACTTCTTACCACTCCTTTGTTCGACCTCTCCTAAAAACTCACTGGCTGGCAGTATTTCTGGTATAGGGTAGATGTCCAAGTATTGTTTGTTTCATCCATTCTCCCAAGCTTAAGTAAAAGTCAATGGTACACAAAAGATGTCCCTAATATTGTAACATTTTATAGAAAGTTACATGCAGGGTGGCACCTGTGGGTCAGTGGGTAGGGCGCCAGCCCCACATACAGAGGGTTCAAACTGCAACAAAAAAATAGCCAGGCATTGTGGCAGGTGCCTGTAGTCCCAGCTACTCAGGAGGCTGAGGCAAGAGAATCCTCTAAGTCCCGGAGTTGGAGGTTGTTGTGAGCTGTGTGACACCATGACACTCTACCAAGGGAGATAAAGTGAGACTCTGTCTCTACAAAAAGTAAAAATAAAAAATAAATAAATAAATAAAACAGCAGTGGCAACTGCAACAAAAGTAGCCAGGCATTGTGGCGGGCACATGTAGTCCCAGCTACTTGGGAGGCTGAGACAACAGAACTGCTTAAGCCCAAGGGAGGCCAAGGCAAGAGAATTGCTTAAGCCCAAGAGTTGGAGCTATGACACCACGCCATTCTACCAAGGGCTACAGAGTGAGACTCTGTCTCAACTGTGGCTCAGTTGGTAAGGCGCCAGCCCCATATACTGAGGGCGGTGGGTTCAAACCCGGCCCCGGCTGAACTGCAACAAAAAAATAGCCGGGCGTTGTGGCGGGCGCCTGTAGTCCCAGCTACTCGGGAGGCTGAGGCAAGAGAATCGCTGAAGCCCAGGAGTTGGAGGTTGCTGTGAGCTGTGTGAGGCCACGGCACTCTACCGAGGGCAATAAAGTGAGACTGTCTCTACAAAAAAAAAAAAAGTTACATGCAAAAAAGTGTACATTGTAAATTATCGAATGGAAGAAACAAATATTCAGTATTTTTTTTTTTTTTGAGACAGAATCTCAAGCTGTTGCCCTATGTAGAGTGCTATGGCGTCACAGCTCACAGCAACCTCAGACTCTTGGGCTTAAGCGATTCTCTTACCTCAGCCTCCCAAATAGCTTGGACTACAGGTGCCCACACAATGCCCAGCTATCTTTTTGTTGTTGTTGTTGTTGTTAAGACAAGAGTCTCACAAAATACGGGGCCGCACCCTACCCACTGAGCCACGGGTGCCAGCTATTTTTTGTTGTTGTTGAAGTCGTATGTGGCCAACGCCCTGCCCACTGAGCTACAGGCACCACCCTATTCTTTAATAAAAGAAACTTTACCTGCAAAATATACAAAATAATCCCTCACATGGTCATTATAGGGCATAAAAGGAATTAAATTCATGTAAGATGATTAAAACAGTGCCTAATGCTCTAATATCATCTTTCCTGCCATCATTATCATCAGTGGTAGCAGTAAAAGTAAGGAGCTGTGATTAGCAGCAGTAATATTTAAGATAACCAAAATGAGAACTTACCTAAAGAATCAAAGTTCTTTTCTGGTCTGAGGTAGCCAACAATAGCCACATTGAGGATTTCCCCATAGAAGTCCTCTTTAAAGGTATGCATGATATGAGTTTCCTACAGCCAAGAAACATTAAAAAGATTACCATCAGATTACAGAGTACCTGAAATTTGAAATATTATCTTCATGTTTATGCTGGGCTAACTTAATTCTCCCAACGCTTGTATTTCTACACACCCTTACATGTAAACATAACTGAGTGAGGTAGTAGATATTATACCACAAATCTGGAATGATTTGCTGTTAATTAAAAAAAAACCCTGACATGTATTAAAGGAAGTAAGAGTCTTACCAAGGGGGAAAAAAATTGGGTAAAGACAAAGAGTGAGCAAGTATTAAATAAAAGATTTCACTACCTAAACAATTAGTTCTAAGGTGGGTCGGGATCCAGGTTGTCTATCTCTGACACACACTGAGTATGGGAACCTCTTAGAGTTAGGCAGAGCTGAAGACTAACTGCTATGGGAGCAGGAAGGCCATGCAGCTTTCAAATAGTGAGTGAGTGATGTGACAAAAGGGAACAAGGCATGTAAAGCAAAAATGGAATGGCAAAATAAAGCAGGAGGGAGAAGATGCCCCAGTAATACTTTTATTACCTGATTAACTAATAAAAATAAGTTAGTCATAAGACAGTCTTCCCTCCCCTTCTTTTCTTTCCTCATTCAACAGAAAAATAGTTGTAATTTATTTTATTATTTATTTATTTTTTGAGACAGTCTCACTATCACCCTGGGTGGAATGCCTTGGCGTCACAGCTCACAGCAACCTCCAACTCCTGGGCTTAAGCGATTCTCTTACCTCAGCCTCCCAAGTAGCTGGGACTACAGGTGCCCACCACAACACCCGGCTATGTTTTTGTTGCAGGTTGGCAGGGGCCAGGTTCAAACCCGCCACCCTGGGTATATGGGGCCAGCGTCCTACCCACTGAGCCACAGTTGCTGCCCTTGTAATTAATTTTAAAAAAAGGAATCTGAGGCTGGACATGGTGGCTCACGTCTATAATCCCAGCACTCTGGGAGGCCGAGGCAGGTGAACTGCCTGAGCTCATGAGTTCAAGACCAGCCTAAACAAAAGCCAGACCCCATCTCTAAAAATAGCTGGGTGTTGTGGCAGGCGCCTATAGTCCCAGCTACTTGGGAGACTGAGGCAAGAGGGTAGCTTGAGCCCAAGAATTGGAGGTTGCTGTGAGCTATGATGCCAGAGCACTCTACTGAGGACAATGAAGTGAGACACTGTCTCAAAAAAATTAAAAAAAAGAAAGGAATTTGTGAGTTCTATATGCTAGTAAAGTTGGTATAAACTTCAACAGACTTCAAATTTCAGGATTTTATTGCCCACAGTAGCCACAAAGAAAATATCTGTAGAAAATACACAAAAGGGGCCGGGCACTGTAGCTCATGCTATATATAAAGATAGCACTCTGAGACCAAGGTGGTTGGATTACTTACTTGAGCTCAAGAGTTCAAGACCAGGGTCAGCGCCTGTAGTTCAGTGGCTAGGGCACTAGCCACATACACCAGAGCTGGCAGGTTCGAATCCAGCTTGGGCCTGCCAAACAACAATGACAACTACATCCAAAAAACAATATACCTGGGTGTTGTGGTAGGCACCTTTAGTCCCAACTACTTGGGAGGCTGAGGCAACAGAATCGTTTAAGCCCAAGAGTTTGAGGTTGCTGTGAGCTGTGATGCCACAGCACTCTACCCAGGGTGATAGCTTGAGACTCTGTTTCAAAGACAAAAGAAAAAAAGAAAAGAGGTCAAGAGCAGGCGGCGCCTGTGGCTCAAAGGAGTAGGGCGCTGGCCCCATATGCCGGAGGTGGCGGGTTCAAACCCAGCCCCAGCCAAAAAAAAAAAAGAGTTCAAGACCAAGGCCGGAACATTACAGTGGCTCATGCCTGTAATCCCAGCAACTCTGGGAGGCTGAGGTGGATGGATCACCTAAGCACACGAGTTCGAGACCAGCTTGAGCTAGAGTGAGATCCTGTCTCTAAAAATAGCCAGGCATTGTGGTAGGTGCCTATAGTCTCAGCTACTTAAGAGGCTGAGGCAGGAGAATCACTTGAGCCCAAGAGTTTGAGGTTGCTGTGAGCTATGACACCACAGCACTCTACTGGGGGCAACAAAGTTAGATTCTGTCTCAAAAAAAGAAAGAAAGAAAGAAAGAAAGAGTTTAAGACCAGTCTGACCAAAAGCAAGACCCCATCTCTATTAAATATAGGTAAAAAAAGAAATAAAACTAGCTGGAGCATTATGCCTATAATCCTAGCTACTGGAGAAGCTAAGTTAAGAGGATCACTTGAGCCAAGAGTTCAAGGTTGCTGTGAGCTATCATACCACCACTGCACTCTACCCAGGGCGTCACAGTAAGACTTATCCAAAAAGAAAAAGAAAAGAAGAGACACAAAAGGAAATGAGAAGGGAATTAACACTACAAAAATACCAACTAAATACAAAAGGCAGTAATGAAGGTAATGAGAGACAAGGAAGTTATAAGGCACATAGAAAACAAATAGCAAACTAGCAGAAGTGCCTCTTTATCCTCCTTTAAATGCAAATTGATTAAATGGTCCCATCAAAAGGCAGAGACTGGCAGAATGGATTTAAAAAGATAATTCAGGCTTGATACCGGCAGCAGTGGTTACAGCGCCAGCCACATGCACCAAGGGTGGCAGGTTCGAACCCAGCCCAGGCCAGCTATAACGACAATGACAACTGCAACAAAAAAAAATAGCTGGGCGTGGTGGCAGGTGCCTGTAGTCCCAGCTACTTGAGAGGCTGAGGTAAGAGACCTGCTTAAGCCCAAGAGTTTGAAGTTGCTATGAGCTGATGCCATGGCACTCTACCCAGGGCGACATAGTGAGGCTCTGTCTCAAAAAATATATATAAAGAAAAGAAAAGAAAGAAAATACAGGCCAGGCAAGGTAAAGGTGGCTTACACCTATAATCCTAGCACTCTGGGAGGTCAAAGTGGGTGGATTGCCTGAGCTCAGAAGTTTGAGACCAGCCTGAGCAAGAGCAAGATCTCATAAAAATAGCCAAGTGTGGTGGCTGTAGTCTCAGCTACTCGGGAGGCTGAGGCAAGACATCACTTGAGTGCAAGAGTTTGAGGTTGCTGTGAGCTATGACACCAGGGCACTGTACCCAGGGGGACAAAGTGAGAGTCTGTCTCAAAAAATATATATATTTTTACACATAAAATCCAATTACACATTGTCTATAAGAGCCTAACTTTGGATCCAAAGACACAAGTAGGTCAAAAGTAAAAAGATATTCTATTTAAACAGTAAATAATAATTTTTAAATCTTTCAAGTATGCTGCCAAAAATCCTAATATTTAAATTACGTTGTGATTACCATTCTTGAATTCTATGTACATCTAATACTATGTATTAGTCTAAACCATTCATCCCATTGTCAGTTACAGAGCAAACCACAATGCTTACCATGGACTTTTTTGTATTCTTGTAGTATGGGTTCCAGCCTATGCTCACCACCATCTTATGGACATCTCCACTTCCAACACTGGCCCAACCATAGTAAATGCCAGTGGATACATCAGCAGGGAGATTATCTACTACTTGTTCAGGAAAGTTTGCTAAATAACAGAAGTAAATATTTTGAGTGTTAGGAATTTCATATTAAATATTTGTAATAATCATATGTAAGGTTAATCTAACCATTACATTCACAAGAATCCTAGGGCCTTGCATATAATTATCAATTTTATCCTTCTGCTGGGCGCCTATAGCTCAAGCGGCTAAAGTGCCAGTCACATACGCCAGAGCTAGTGGGTTGGAATCCGGCCCAGGCCTGCCAAACAACAATGACAACTACAACCAAAAAATAGCCTTGAGTTGTGGTGGGCGCCTGTAGTCTCAGCTACTTGGGAGGCTGAGGGAAGAGAATCGCTTAAGCCCAGGAGTTGGAGGTTGCCGTGAGCTGTGACACCCCTGCACTACCCAGGGTGATAACGTGAGGCTCTGTCTAAAAAAAAAAAAAATTAGCCTTCCATTTTCTGGCTTAGATTTCTTTCTCCCCTTTGTGTGGCTAAGTTAGGAATAAAGTACAAGTGCATAAAGCTCTCCAGAAAAACACTTCTGGGGTAGGAGGGGAAAGAAAAACAGGTACAAGAACAGATAAACGTTTTAAGACCTGCTCTTTCCTAAGAAGGTTCCAAATCACATGAAAAGATTGTGACTTTTAAAATACACAAGCCTAGGGCCCCAAGCTGAAAGACTAAGAGTCAGTCTGACATGTAACGATTAATTAAACAGGTCTTGATCATTAAAACTAATGTAGACAAAAGCAGCTGGCTCTCATTCAACTACTTGAGTCGTCATATGGACACTACATATAACAAATTAAACAAAAAAAAAAAACACCTTAAGAGTCATCTTGAGAGGGCGCCGGCCCCATATACCGAGGGTGGCGGGTTCGAACCCGGCCCCGGCCAAACTGCAACAACAACAACAAAATAGCTGGGCGTTGTGGAGGGCTCCTGTAGTCCCAGCTACTCGGAAGGCTGAGACAAGAGAATCACTTAAGCCCAGCAGCTGGAGGTTGCTGTGAGCTGTGACGCCACGCACTCTACCCAGGGCAACAAAGTGAGACTCTTTCTCAAAAGAAAAAAAGAGCTTGAGAAGAGAATTCAGCCAATCTGGCCCACATTACGTTCTCTAATGGGCGAGCCGAGCTCGGCCGACAGTATCTCGGCTGGACAGGGAAGCGTCAAAGAAAGATGTCGAGACTCATCTGCCCTCTGGCCATCACCATCCCTCATTTCCAGCCCTCCCTGAGCTTCGAGTGCCCTCAACCTGACCTAAGGTCCTCTGCCCCAAAGAAGGCGGGTCGCGGCGGCGGAGCGGGCGTCACCCGGCGAGGCAGCTTACAGACTCCAAGACCCGATCCCGAGACCGGAGGCCACCAACTCAGCCCCCGTCGCGTGACCCGACCAAGGGGAACACCGGCCTCCCTGCTCTCACCTGTGGGGATGCCCAGCTGCTTGGAGCCCCGGCCGAAGCCCCGCACCACTTGGCCCCGGCAGAAATACGGCAGGTGCCTCATGACGCCGTCCGCCCGGGGCATGGGCTGCGGCCCGGTCCGCGAGTCCGGCGGAGCCGCCGTTGAGGCGGTGGCCGGACCCCCTGACCAGCCGGGAGACTCCGGCGTGAGCGCCGCCGGCCAGGCGGGCGCACCAGGGCCCGGGAGGCGCCGATGACACGCCGCGGAGGGGCCTTCACGCCGCTGACCCAACAGAAGCCACACAGGGACTCAAAGGTTGCGTCTCCGTCTGGCGAGCCGAGGCAACAGCAGAAGTACTTGTGGGTGTGGGCGGGGAATGCGCAGAGGACCGCCCGATTGCGCCGGAGGAACCAAACCTGCCCCCGGGTGTGCGGCTTACGCCCACGCTTGCTCCGCCGAACTGCCCGCGCCCGCTCGGCTTCCGTAGCTCCGCCCTGCCGTGGCTCCGCCCCCAGCTGCGGTCCGGACTGCTGTCCTAAAGTCCGGTCTTCCTTTCCTCCCCAGGTAGTGAGTATTGTAGTGAAAAAGGGTTTTCAGCTTGAGAGCCGCGAAAGCACCGTTCCTGAGTCGTTCTCAAGGTTTTCTTTTTTCCCATTCTCCTTTTCTCTTTTTTTTTTTTTTTTGTAGAGACAGAGTCTCACTTTACCGCCCTCGGTAGAATGCCATGACGTCACAGGACTCACAGCAACCTCCAGCTCTTGGGCCTCCGCGATTCTCTTGCCTCAGCCTCCCTGTGGGACTACAGGCGCCCGCCACAACGCCCAGCTGTTTTTTTGTTGCAGTTCGCCGGGGCTGAGTTTGAACCCGCCGCCCTCGGTATATGGGGCCAGAGCCCTACTCACTGAGCAGGCGCCACCCCATTCTTTTCCTATCGATTCTGATGATGCCGAAGCGAGACGTTCTGTAGCTCCTTGGCAACCTCTGGGTAAATCTTCAATTGCCAATTATTCCCTTCGGTGAGGCACTTTTTTTTGTTTGTTTGTTTGTTTTTGTTTTTTTTTTTTTTTGAGGCAAAGTGTCACTCTGTTCCCCAGGCTAGAGTGCTGTGGCCTCCGCCTAGCCAGAAACCTCCAACTCCTGCATTCAAGTGATCTCCCGCCTCATTTCCTATATTTCCTACTCAGAATAGTGGAAATACAGATGTGAGCCACCACCTCTGGCCTTTACGCATTTATTAAAGCTGTAAAATTCCAGCTGAAAGGTAATGTCTTTTTTTTTTTTTTTTGTCTACCCTCGGTAGAGTGCTGTGTAATCACAGCTCACAGCAACCTCCAGCTTTTGAGCTTAGGCGATTCTCTTGCCTCAGCCTCCTGAGTAGCTGGGACTACAGGCGCCTGCCACAACGCCTGCTATTTTTTTGTTGTAGTTTGGCCAGGGCGAGGTTTGAACCCACCATGCTTGGTATATGGGGCCGGCGCCCTACCCACTGAGCCACAGATGCCGCCCAAACATCAAGTCCTTATAGAGACTCCTAACCTCCCGGCAGGAAGCGGCCCTCCTCCTCCCAAACCACTGAAGTTATATTAGAATGTGATAAGCTCCTGGGCAGCAGGTCCCCATCTGCAAAGACAAACTTTTCTTTGAGGTGGAAAGTGGATGTCTGCCTGCCTCCCCAGTTGTCTTCTTGGAAATGTAAGAAATCTAATGAAAGGCTTTACCTCTACTGCAATGCAAATGGAGGCCTCTGATTGTTAGAATGGTAAACACTTAACTTCAGGAAATATTTTGAGGTTGAGGGTTGTTAGCAAGATTTGCATGATGCAAGGTTATAACAAGGTGCATCCTGCTACCTCTCAAAGAAAAATAACTTTACACAAGTGGTTCTCAACCTTCCTAATGCGGCAACCCTTTAATACAGTTCCTCATGTTCTGGTGATCCCCAACCATAAAATTATTTTCGTTGGTACTTCATAACTGTAATTTTGCTACTGTTATGAATTGTAACGTAAATACCTGATATGCAGGATGGTCTTAGGCCACCCCTGTGAAACGATCGTTTGACCCCCAAAGGGGTCACAACCCACAGGTTGAGAACCTCTGCTTTACACTGTCTCTTCTATTTTTCTTTTTATTTCATTTTATCTTATTTTTGAGACAATCTCACTTTGTTTTCCGGGGTAGAGTGCTACGGCATCGTACTGCACAGCAACCTCAAACTCTTTGGCTCAAGTGATTCTCTTGCCTCAGCTTCCCAAGTAGCTGGATTACAGGCGCCTGCCAGGCCAGCTATTTTTAGAAACCAGGTCTTGCTCCTGTTCAGGCTGGTCTCCAACTCCTGAGCTCAAGCAGTCCACCGACCTCAGCCTCCCAGAGTACTAGTATTATAGGTTTGAGCCACCACATCTGGCCTCATCTATTTTTCTTCATAAATTTGTACAAAATTTCGTGCAGACTTTGCAGTCTTTGCCTTTCCTTGACATGTATTTAACTCTGATAATGCCTGCTGATGTTAAAATTAGGTTCTTTCTGTATTGGTATGAAGGGGGCTTTGTTGGCAAAACTGTTTTGATTGTTTATTTATTTATTTATTTTTTGAGACAGAGTCACTATGTTGCCCTCAGTAGAGTGCTATGGCATCACAGCTCAGAGCAACCTCCAACTCATGGGCTTAGCAATTCTCTTGCCTCAGCCTCCCAAGTACTGGGGACGACAGGCGCCTGCCACAACGCTCAGCTATATTTTATTGTTGTTGTTGTCGTTGTCTCTAACCTGTAAGCTCAGGAAATCCACCCATCTTGGCCTCCCAAGTGCTAGGATTACAGGTGTGAGCCACCATGCCCAGCCCTTATTGTTGTCATTGTTGTTTTAGCGGCCCTGGCCAGGTTTGAACCCACCAGGCCTGGTGCATGTGGCTGGCGCCCTAACCACTGAGCTATGGGCATTTCCCTAAAACTGGTGTTGTGCCTAGTCCATAGCAAATGCTCTATGAATATAAGAAGAAAGAACAAATTTAGAAGCTCAATATGTGGCAAGCACAGTGCAAGGCTCTGGGGGAATATAGGTACCTAAGACAAAATGCCCATTGTAGAGTGGCTGGCGCCCTAACCACTGAGCTATGGGCATTTCCCTAAAACTGGTGTTGTGCCTAGTCCATAGCAAATGCTCTATGAATATAAGAAGAAAGAACAAATTTAAAGCTCAATATGTGGCAAGCACAGTGCAAGGCTCTGGGGGAATATAGGTACCTAAGACAAAATGCCCATTGTAGAGAGGGAGACTGGTCTAGTAAGCCTAATAACAAGGCATACTTTAAATACTCCAATAGAAGTCCTTACAAAGTGCTTTGAAGGCTGGAGATTGATTAGATTCCATAGAAAAGGCATTTTTATATAGTTTAGTAGTTAACAGGACAATCACTAGAGCTAGGTAAACCAAAGTTTAAATACAGGCCTTGTGCCATTTGATAGCTGGGTGACCTTGGGTAAAGTACTTGGCCTGAATCTCAATCTCCTTATCAATAATATGGAGATATTGGGTGGCACCTGTGGCTCAGTGGTAGCATACTGGCCCCATATACCGAGTGTGGTGGGTTCAAACCCCGCGCTCGCCAAACTGCAACAAAAAAATAGGCGTTGTGGCAGGAGCCTGTAGTCCCAGCTACTCTGGAAGCTGAGGCAAGAGAATCGCCTAAGCCCAGGAGTTGGAGGTAGCTGTGAGCTACACGATGCCACAGCACTCTACAAAGGCGATAAAGTGAGACTCTGTCTCTACAAAAAGAAAAATAATAATAATAATAATATGGAGATATTAGCCAGATGTTGTGGCAGTGCCTGTAGTCCCAGCTATTTGGGAGGCTCAGGCAGGAAGATCTCTTGACTCCAAGAGTTTGAGGTTACTGTGTTAGGCTGATGCTGATACGGGAATTTCGCTCTTCAGTAGGTCCTTGGTCTAAGTGATTCAAAAAATGAACCCACAGACTACAGATGAGTGGTAAGATAGGACTTTTATTAGAAGTGAGACTGGACCCACACCTTTCACCATTAACTAAGATAGACTCTCACTGGATAAAAGATTTAAACTTAAGATACGAAACTATAAAAATACTTGAAGAAAGTGCAGGGAAAATTCTTGAAGGAATTGGGCTGGGTGAATATTTTATGAGGAGGACTCCCCAGGCAATTGAAGCAGTATCAAAAATACACTACTGGGACCTGATCAAACTAAAAAGCTTCTGCACAGCCAAGAACATAGTGAGTAAAGCAAGCAGACAGCCCTCAGAATGGGAGAAAATATTTGCAGGTTATACCTCCAATAAAGGTTTAATAACCAGAATCCACAGAGAACTCAAACGTATTAACAAGAAAAGAACACATGACCGCATCTCAGGGTGGGCAAGGGACTTGAAGAGAAACTTCTCTAAAGAAGACTGACGCAAAATCTACAAACACATGAAAAAAAGCTCATCATCCTTAATCATCAGAGAAATACAAATCAAAACTACTCTAAGATATCACCTAACCCCAGTAAGAGTAGCCCACATAACAAAATCCCAAAACCAGAAATGTTGGCGTGGATGTGGAGGAAAGGGCACACTTCTACATTGCTGGTGGGAATGCACACTAATATGTTCCTTCTGGAAGGATGTTTGGAGAATACTTAGAAACCTAAAAATAGACCTGCCATTCAATCCTATAATTCCTTTACTAGGTTTATACCCAGAAGACCAAAAGTCACAATGTAACAAAGACATCTGTACCAGAATGTTTATTGCGCCCCAATTCATAACTGCTAAGTCATGGAAGAAGCCCAAGTGCCCATTGACCCACGAATGGACTAGCAAATTGTGGTACATGTATACCATGGAATATTATGCAGCCTTAAAGAAATATGGAGACTTTACCTCTTTCATGTTTACATGGATGGAGCTGGAACATAGTCTTCTTAGCAAAGTATCTCAGGAATGGAAGAAAAAGTATCCAATGTACTCAGCCCTACTATGAAGCTAAATTATAGCTTTCACATGAAGGCTATAACCCAACTATAGCACAAGACTATGGGGAAAGGGCCAAGGAAGGGGAAGGGAGGGGGGAGGTTTTGGTGGAGGGAGGGTAATGGGTGGGGCCACATCTATGGTGCATCTTAGAATGGGTACAGGCGATTGCACTAATGTACACAGCTATGATTTAACAATAAAATAAATAAATTTAAAAAAATGAAGTGAGAAAGGAATACAGAAAAGCACCAGAGCTTCTGGAAAGGGGGAAGAACTCTCCACATGGACTCTTATCTAGGGGGTTGTAAGTCTAGAGGATTCACATGGCTGGCAGTTGGTAACGAATGAATGTAGTTTCTCCTTCATTAGGGGGAGGTTATCAGGTCCTTTACAGTCTTTGTCTCTGAGAAGGGATTAGGGTGTGTGCTCCTACCCAAGGTGGAACTACCCAAAAAAAAGCATCACAGGCTGCTTTGTTCATGATCTTATCAGAGCCCAGAAGGTGTGTCCCAAAAAAGGCAGTCTGCTTGTGCCTGGAAATAGGGGGTCTGACTTCTGAGCTCACCTGGGTCTAGAGAATGAGGGACTCCCTGTCTAGCCCTGAGTGGTGGAATTCTGTATCAATGCCATGGCACTCTAGCATGGGCAACAGAGTAAGACTATCTGAAAAATATAATAACATAATAAAATAATAAAGGGATTAATAGTATCATGGGAATTAAATGAGATAATGTATAAAAACAACAAATTGGCTAATAGTAACTTTTGGGTGGGACCTGAGAATTAAATTGACATGACACAGATCAGTAACAGAAAAGCATGCAAATATACTTAATACAAGTTGTACATGGCACAGGACCCCTCGTAAAGAAATGAAGATCCAGTCGGGTGCTGTGTAATCCTACCACTTTAAGAAGGTTGAGGCAGTAGGATTGCTTGAGTTGAAGAACAGCCTGGGAAACATACCTTGTTTCCCCGAAAATAAGACCTACTTACAGGAAAGCTAAGGCGTCCCCTGAAAATAAGACCTAGCGTATCTTTGGGAGCACACCTTAAAATAAGACACTTATTTTTCGGGGAAACAGGGTAGAAATATCCTGTCTCTGCAAAGAAAAAGAAAGAAAAATAGCCAGGCATGATAGTGCATGGCTGTATTCCCAGCTGCTCAGGAGGCTGAGGCAGGAAAATCTCTTGAGCCCAGTAGTTTGAGAAGTTAGCTATAATGAGGCCACTCTAGCCTGGGTGGCAGAGTGAGACCCTGTTTCAAAACAAAAGATCCAAACAAGCAAAAATAAATAAAGACCCAAAGAAAGAGTTAAAGTCATTTATTTATATGAGTTCTGACAATTGTGTTCACAAACTTGCCCTAGAAAAATTGGTAAATACCTCATTGCTGAATATCATTACCGTCACCTTTGAAGAACTCTTGGGAAGCTATGCACCAACACCAGTGCCTAGTTGAGCCTTGAAAGAAATTTTGCCAGCTCGCCACCTGTGGCAGCTAAGGCACCAGCCACATACACCTGAGCTGGTGGGTTCTAATCCAGCCAAGGGCCGCCAGACAACAGTGATGGCTGCAACGAAAAAATAGCCAGGCATTGTGGCAGGCACCTGTAGTCCCAGCTACTTGGGAGGCAGAGGCAGGAGAATCCCTTGAGCCCAGGAGTTGGAGGTTGCTGTTAGCTGTGATGCCACAGCACTCTACCGAGGGTGACAGCTTGAGGCTCTGTCTCAAAAAAAGAAATTTTGGAAGTCTTTTTCTGGAATGACCATTAGATCATTAGAACAATTCAGGTAGTTATTCTGTATGCTATAGGATTTATTATTTTTCCCAATCATTTTGATACTGGAATTTCACTCTTCAGTAGGTCCTTGGTCTCAGGGATTCGAAGAATGAACCCACAGACACAGATCAGTGGTAAGATAGGACTTTTATTAGAAGTTAGAAAGGAATGCCAAAGTAAAAAGCAGAGTTTCTGGAAGCAGGAAAGAACTGAATAACTCAATTGGTAGTCTCCATGTGGGCTCTTTTTATGTAGGGGTCTTAAGTCTAGAGGATTTTATAGTCTTTGTCCCTGAGAAGGGATTAGGGTGTATGCTCCTACCCAAGGTGGAACTGTTGCAGGAAGACCCAACCGAGAGAAAGAGCACCCAAACATCACGTGTATAAGAGGAAGGGCTTTATTCATTAGCTGGGAGCTTACAGCATAGAATTCCAAATGGTCACGCTTTCTGACTGGCTTGGTCTTTTCCTTTTTATTGACAGTCAAAAAGTTCCACCCCATAGGTACCCTTCTCAATGGCCAGTTTGAATCAGGTGGGAGATGCTATTCCTAGCCCCTACAGAACTATGGGATTTCCCAGAACTTGGAAATCTCCAAGTTCCAGGAAGTTAAGTTTATAAATTCCCAAGAGTTAAGTCACCATGGAGAGGACCCCACAGGTGTATCCTTGTGGTCTCCTTGAGAAGACCTGTTCTCCTAGATCTCAACCTTTTCAGATATCCTTTCTCATTCCCCCCTTTTGAGACTCCAATATATTTTAAATTGTGTTCTCAATATTAGCTTGTTTCTGCAGGTGCTGATATTAATTACTTTTTAGCACTGAGGTTTTAGGGACTGTGACTCTTCTTGGATTCTTTACTCAAGCTTTAAGAGTACTGTGGTGGTGGGCTAATATACATACGAGTTTTTATTTTTCCCTGTGACTTTTTTCCCCTCCTTTTCTCAAAGTCCAAAGTCCAATTAAGACAAGTCTTTTGAGTTTCCTCAGGCTTTAGCCATATGTTGACCAGCCAGCTCCCGGTATATGGCTGGAGCAGGGCATGTTGACTGTCTTAAAAGTTACCTTTATTTCCCAAGGGGCAGGGAAGCCTTATTCAGTCAGCTGTGATGACTCCAGGTGAGGATTTCTTTCACCTTTGCTGTTGTGCATGTGGTCAGGATGATGGTGTGAAGTCCTTTCTACTTTGGTTTTAGGGGGACCGGGTTCTGATTCTGAAACTAGACTTGGTCCCCTTGATTCTCCAGAGAGAAAGGATGTACAGACACAAAAGACTACACAGAATACAGTTAATTACCCCAGTGGAGATTTTTCTTGCTATTCTTTTTAGGGTTTTTGTCTTTTCAGTTCAATTTCTTTCCCAGTTCCTTTAGGAGTTCCTGCTAAATTGCAGAGGATTGACAGAGGCCTCTTTGAACAACATTAGTGGCAAGGCCTGTATCCAATTAAGCTTTGCTTCCTGGCAGAGTTTACCAATTTCTGTTCTTATGGTCTTGTTCATGCACTTTACCCTGTCTACGCTTTGAGGCTTATAAGTCATTCAAAGCTGTAGCTTATTATTTGCACTAGTTCTGTTATGAAGGCTGGCTCATTGCCAAATTTAAACCAGAGTGGCAGTCTAAACCATGGGATGATTTCTCTGGGCAATACTTTACTACTTCAGGAGTCCTTTTTTCCTGGTGGGGAAGGTTTTTACCTATTAAGTCTGAAAGACCATCACCAGCAAGTACTTGTTCCCTCTAAACCAGGGCATTTCAGTAAAGTCTACCTGGAAGTCCTCAAAGGGCATTGCTCCATACGACTGGATTCCTAGAGGTACCATCAGTCCTTGGTGTGCTTTGAACTGGCTGCAGGTGACACACTATAGACTGACAGTTTGGGCCAGGGCTGCCAGGTGGGAGATATAGAGGTACTGGCCCAGCAACTTCATCAAATATTCTTGTCACGGGCGGTGCCCGTGACTCAGTAGGTAGGGCGCCAGCCCCATATACCAAAGGTGGTAGGTTCAAACCTGGCCCAGGCCAAACTGCAACCAAAAAATAGCTAGGCATTGTGGTGGGCGCCTGTAGTGCCAGCTACTTGGGAGGCTGAGGCAAGAGAATCACCTAAGCCTAAGAGTTAGAGGTTGCTGTGAGCTGTGTGACGCCACGGCACTCTACTGAGGGTGATAAAGTGATACTCTGTCCCTACAAAATAAATAAATAAATAAATAAAATATTCTTGTCACCACGGTGGCTTCCCACAGGATGAGGGGAGCTACTCGTGACACCTGATCCGGTTTAGATCCAGCCCTTTTTGCCTCAGTACCAACCCTAATGTTCCCTTTAGTGATGGTGGAAGCATTTCTTTGATGTCCACGACAGTGCATCACTGTCACCTTCTGGGGTTTCCATACTGCCTCTAGTAACTGAAGTATCTTCTACTTGTGTTGTTCTTTTTCCCAGAATTTAATAGTCTCTTCTCCTTGTACAATGCCTTGTGTACTTGGAGAATCAGAAAAACATTTACATTTTTCCCTTGACTTAGTTCCAATGCTCGAGTCAAGGCAATTAACTCAGCCGTTTGAAGCAATGTTCCTTGGGGTAGGGGCTTAGCCTCTTACAGTCTCTGTTAAGGTAATCACTGTATACCCAGCCTGCCACTCACCTTGCACCATCATATAACTGCTTCAGTCTACATGCAAGTCCTAGTTTGCAACTGTCCAAGGCTTGTCACACAAATCAGGTCTGCTAGAATACATGTTATCTATAACTTCTGTACAGTCATTCTCAGTCTCTGTTCCACTGACTGGAAGGAGTGTGGCTGGGTTCAGAGTGTTCTTGCATTAGAGAGCCAAACATGTCCCTTAGTGCCCATTTAAGTGACCATAGAGTGGGGTACTTTCACTCTGAGATCCTGCCCTAGAGTCAGCTTATCAGCTTCTTGCACAAGGAGAGCAGTAGCAGCTAGAGCCCGTAAGCATAGTGGCCATCCTTTTGCCACTCCATCCAACTGCTTAGAGCGGTAAGCTACAGGCCTTGGCCAGGACCCAACCAGCTGGGTTAAAATACCTATAGACATCTTTCCTCTCTCTGAGATATAGAGTGAAGGGCTTGGCCAAGTCTGGTAGCCTCAGTGTAGGTGCATTTATCAGCCTCATCTTTAGCTGGGAGAAGGCATGTTCCTGTTCTCCTCACCATTCTAAGGGCTTTCCTTCCTCTCCTTTAGTTGCCTCATACAAGGGCTTAGCCAAGACAAACAAGATGGAAAGTTGAAAATCCAAAGGCGACAAGCCGACTGGGCCTAAGAATTCCCAAACCTGCTTTCAGCTCATGGGTTGGGGAGGCAATTAATGACCTGCCTCCATTTCGCACCTAGATACCTCTACCCCTGCTGGATAGTAAATCCTAGACACTGTACTTGCCACTGGCAAATCTGGGCCTTCCATTTGGACACTTTATAGCCACATACCTCTAGATGTCATAAAAGATAGTCTGTGTCTCGGGCTCAGCCCTTCTGGGTAGAGTGTCCTGAAAAGAGGTCATCGCCTTATTGGAGCAGCACAAATTCTAATTCCTTAGCTGGGAATTTCTGAAGGTCACAAGCCAGCACTTCTCAAAAAATCGTGGTGTTTTGAACCCCTGTGGCAACCCGATCCATGTGTACTTGATCACAGTTCCCATGTCTGGTCTCTCCCACTGGAAAGCAAACAGCCTCTGGCTTCCCGGAGCCAGCCTTATACTGAAAAAGGTATCTTTTAAGTCCAGGCAAGTGGGCCACTTGGCTTCCGTTGGCAGCAGACTCAGCAGAGTATACAGATTAGGCACAGTAGGACGAAGTGTTACAGTTACACTATTTACTGGGAAATTCTCATTTTAGGTTTTAATTTTTCCTGAAGTATCTATATAGATACAGTAGATAACATTTAATACTGCACAAATTTTTCCAGTGTAGTTAACAGGCGACTTTTGTTGAGTCTTAAAGCTTTAGAGTAAACATAACTACTGTATATAATTCTGTACTTCTTAACCAGTTTCTTAGTCTCATTTAATAGATCAATTTAGTAAAACAATTGTGTCTCATTTTATGAGTTGACAGTACGGACAAGGCTGGTATTTAATACAGGTGGGCCACAGCCTCTTTTTTCTTTGAATTATTTTTCTCTCTCCAATTTCTCTTTTTTACTAAAGGCAAATTATAGCAGAATTAACTTAGTTCCCAAAATAAACTTTACGTTCAGTATACTGGGTCTGATGATTTGCATAAAGTGCAGTAAGAATAATTAATTATTAGTCATCTAGGCTCCTCTTTTCTTTAAAATTGACTTTGCTGAAACCTTTTATAAGGAATCTCAGGCTGGACTTTTTTTTTGGAGGGGGGACAGAGTGTCACCTTGTTGCCCTCAGTAGAGTGCTGTGGCATCACAGCTCACAGCAACCTCTAGCTCTTGGGCTAGGGCGATGCTCTTGCCTCAGCTTCCCACATACCTGGGACTACAGGTGCCCACCACAATGCCCGACAATTTTTGTTGTGGTTGCCACTGCTGTTTTAGCTGGCTGGGGCTGGGTTTGAACCCATCACCCTCAGTATATGGGGCCACAGGTGCCACTCTGGACTTTCTTGAAGGCCTTTCAGAACCTAGGTTGCATCTGTGCCATTAGATACCTCTATGCATTGGGTAAATTCCTCTTCTCTTGAGGTCCCCAAGCATATTTTGATTCCCAGACCCATCAGCAACTGACCTTCGTTACTTACCACAGATCAGGAAATGTTACTGATGGGTATCTGGCCAGTTTTCCAAAGAGCTTTTTTTATTGGCTTTATAAAGTCAACCTGTATTCCTTAACGCAGTCTGGACACCTCTGAAAATGCTATTCCAGCCAAAGCCTTGGTAAAACAATCAGTGCCTTCATCTTGTCCTATAGAACAAAACAGATTCTTATTGAACTTATGCAAATAACTGTATTGTCAGAAATTAAGAATACTTACAAATGGCTTTCAAATTCCAGAGAAATCAAAGAGAGAGAAAAAAATACATGTTTCAAACTCTGCTCATAAGTATGTACATTGCTTGAAAAGCTATAAATAGCTCAAAAGACAGAAAATGGTTTTCTTTACTTCTGGAAAACAGAGTATAGACAGAATCAACAATATTTTAAACAAAAAGCCATTATAAACTAGCCCAGTTCCACGTAACTGATTTCTGTTCTGTTTGAAGTTAGATTAGCAATACTTATAGCCATGTTAACTTTCCAATGAAAATTTTAAAAATCTGCTTTTATTCCAAAGGTATTTAATTTCCAAAGATATCAGGAATTTGAATTTGAGAGAATTTGTCAGCCTTTTTTAATACTTTTCTTTTTTTCTTTTTAGGAGAAACTTTGGACTCAGCCAGTTACATAAAAATATGCTTTTTTTTTAGATGAATTAAAATTATTACCAATAATATATGTTAGGACAGACCAATGCTTTATAATATTGGAACATACATATATATATATATATATATATATATATATATATATATATATCCCATACAAAATTAATTATCATTTCATATTTGACAATGTTTCTTATACATTTTTAATAAATCAAATAAGTTTAATTTGTTTTCCTATGACTTTCAGTAGTCTTAATATTTTAAGACCAAATTTAGAGTTGTGTTTTTTGTTGTTTAGTTGGCCTGGGCCAAGATCGAACCCTCCAGCCTTGGTGCATGTGGCTGGCGCTATAATCACTGCACTACAGGCACCCAGCCCCAAATTTAGAGTTTTGATTTTGGAAGGTTTTGTCAAATATCAAAGGCCTAAAACATTGGTTCAAATAAGATTACATGCCAAAATATTTTAAAGGAAATACATAGTCAACTGGATTACATGTAAATTCTTTCACAAATTCTCTTTTATGAGCTTCATTTAACCTGCACAGACAATCTACAAACTTTTTTAACTTTCTTTAACTTTTGCCCTGCCTTTCACTTTCTTATACAACCATTCTGTTTCAGGACAAAATTTATCACACAAGATTCTTTCTTTACACAATGCCATTCTTCTTTTTGTCTAATTTCTCTTACCCTTAAAAACTCACTTTCCACAAAACAGGATCCGAGTTTACCATGAAGTCACCCATTCACTTGGCTAAACTGATAATTAGAAGGTTTAAAAGGCAAGAATCTTATCCTTTGACAAATACTCAGTTTCCCCACCAAATTATAACATTTTACAAATGAGAGACATCTTATGAGATATAACATTGATACAGGATTTTCCCACTCAGGGCTGGACAGGGAACCCCCATTTTTCAGGCTTAGGTGAGCTCAGATATCAGACTCCCATCTCCAGGTACAAACCCGCTGAGCCCCGGCAAGGTCATGAACAAAGGACCCTGAAACCTTTTGGATGGCTACACCCTGAGTAAGGAGCACATACCCTAATCCTCTCCCCAGACAAAAACTGCAGCCAAGACCTAATAATCTTGTCCAAGGTGGGGGGCTGCATTCATTCATTTGCTAGAACACTCCTTCAGTTTGTAAGGGTATTTTTCCATCTACAAAGTCCTGGCCAAAATATCTCTTAGGGCCAATTACCCCTAGAAAAAGGACTTATGCAGGAAACCTCCAACCTGGGCCTCATCTCCCCTTCCAGAGGCTGTTCGCCTTGGAGACCTGTTGCTTATATGGATACAGCCTCATCCAGCACAAGATTTACACTCTCTTCCCCAGATTTTCAAGGACCATCCAGAGCTCACTGGACTGCCTGAACCACAACACTTTTCAAGGCACGACCCCTCTGTCAATAGCTCTGGCACTCTCCACTCCCTCTGCATGCCCCTCAGTCCAACAAAATGCAATTTTATCACTGATCTGTGGCCTGCAGGCTCAATTCTCAAATTCCTGAGACCAAAGACTCACTGAAGAAATTCCAGTAACAAAACTACAACAACATCCTTTTCTAATGTTTTTTCATTTTCCCCCAAGATCCACATGGCTATATGGCCATGCCAAAGACAGAAAGCAGAAAACCTGGAACTTCCAGTTTCTCTCAGAATAGCCAGGGGGTAAAGTTGGAGTGGGGAAGAAGGACACACTCACACATTCGTTTCACCCCATGAATGGGGGGGGGGGTGAAACCCCACTTTTTATTACCCATCTCAGTCATTCTCCAAGCACTCACATGCACATAATTCCAACCCATTTCTTAACCTGGGAAGCCTCAATTTCCGATTGGAGCTGCCACTTAGCCATAGGAGGCAAACTGACAGTCCCCTAGGCCCTGTGAAGGGAGGTCCAACTCCACCCTCAGAGTTCTCTCAGTCACACCACATCCACACACTCTCACACACCTCTCAACAGACCTGCTGGCAATCTAATGCCCAAGGAGTTGATTAGGCTTCTTCTTCCACTAAAACTGTAGTGGGATCCCCAGATCGATCATATCTTGCCTTAAATGTCTCCCCGTGTAGGTACCTGTTCCTGCATGCCAGTTCTTCCTGATGTTTGACTCCTTGAAGACCCACCGATGAGGTCCTTTCTCAGCCCAGTCGAGGCATCCACACAGAGAGGCCAAACTGCCTCCCTGGTGCACTCAGTGGTTCTTGTCACCCAGGCCGATCAGGGGGCCCCATGTGGGTGTCCAGAGGATTGGCAGCAACTACCAGGTGCATGTTCTCTCCAAGGCTGATCTCACTTCCCAGTCAAAGAACCAAAAAATGTTGCAGGAAGACAAGGCCCAAGGGAGAGAAAGAGCACCCAAACACCACATTTATAAGAGGAAGGGCTTTATTCACCATCCAGGAGCTTACGGCATAGAAGAATTCCAAATGGCCATGCTCCCCGAGCATGGTCTTTTCCTTTTTATTGACAGTCAAAAAGTTCCACCCCATAGGTACCCTTCTCATTGGCCAGTTTGAATCAAGTGGGAGATGCTATTCCTAGCCCCTACAGAACTACAGTATTTCACAGAACTTGGAAATTTCCAAGTTCCAGGAAGTTAAGTTTATAAATTCCCAAGAGCTGAGTCACCATCGAGAGGACCCTGCAGATGTATCCTTGTGGTCTCCTTGAGAAGACCTGTTCTCCTAGATCTCAACCATTTCAGGCATCTTTTCTCAGAACCACTCAAAAAACCATCACAGGCTGCTTTGTTGATGATCTTTTCAGAGCGCAGAGGGTGTGTCCTGAAAAAGGCAATCTGCTTGTGCCTGGAAATGGGGATCTGACTTCTGAGCTCACCTAGGCCAAGAGAATGGGGGGCCACCTGTCTAGCCCTGAGTGGTGGAGTGCTGTATCAATTTGACTCCAAAAATATCCTACTGTTGCTGGAATTTCTTTTTGCAGTATATCCTTCATCTCAAAAGATTTGAAGAATGAACCCACAGACTGTAGAGCTCAGTAATAAGGTAGAATTTATTATATAGAAAATAATAGGGGGGCGGTGCCTGTGGCTCAGTGAGTAGGGCGCCAGCCGCATATACTGAAGGTGGTGGGTTCGAACCTGGCCCTGTCCAAACTGCAACAACAACAATAACAAAAATAGCCAGGTGTTGTGGCGGGTGCCTGTAGTCCCAGCTACTTGGGAGGCTGAGGCAAGAGAATTGCCTAAGCCCAAGAGCTGGAGGTTGCTGTGAGCCGTGACGCCACAGCACTCTATGGAGGGTGACAAAGTAAGACTCTGTCTCTTAAAAAAAAAAGAAGAAGAAGAAAGAAAAAAGAAAATAGGAAAGGAAGGAACACACTAGAGCCTCTGGTGAGGGGGAGAAGTGGGGTCTTCATCTAGGGCCTTTACACTCTTTTGGGAATTATACTTGGCCAGGACTTGACTTCAATGTTGATTAACAACTTGAATGAGGGTATTAACAAATGAATGCAGTTCTTTCAGCTCTGCAGAAGCAGAAAAAGCAGCAGGAGATCGACTCCAGAAGGGTCCTTGCTTATATGAAATCCTGGAAAAATTGCTTTTCTCTTGTCTTACTTGAATTCAGAGAGTGCATTTTGGAGAGAAAAAGTCTTATTTGCTGGGCCTAGAAAACTGACTGGGGTCCTTGTCCATCCTGAAATGGGAGAAACCCTGTGCCACTACCTAGCATCCTCAGTTACCATTTCATATATAAATCCAGAGTTGGGAGAAAGTGAGAGGGGATGTGTCTTTTCTAAGCTTAATGCATTTAATCAAGGACATATCTCAAAATATGTCTTTTATTTCCCCCTCTGAATTGCACTTGCGGCATCCCTTCCTCTGCCTGTGTGGAAAAGTGTGTTTTCTAGCTGGAGTTGTCTTTGTAGGAAGAAAGATTACAACTAAGAATGAAGAGAAAGTAAGGCTAGGCTTCAGTGGCTCACACCTGTAATTCTAGCACTCTGGGAGGCTGAATTCAGGAGGATCCATTGAGCTCAGGAGTTTGAGACCAGCCTGAGCAAGAGCAAGCCCCCATCTCTACTAAAAACAGAAAAATCAGCTGAGTATAGTGGCAGGCACCTGTAGTCTCAGTTACCCAGAAGGCTGAGGCAGCAGGATCACTTGAACCCAGAAGCTTGAGGTTGCTGGGAACTAGACTGATGCTCCATGACTCTAGCCTAGGCAACAGAATGAAACTGTGTCTCAAAAAAAGACAAAGAGAAAGTAAAACTGAGAACATGTGAAGGAAAAATGACCGACTCCCTGTAATACTAGCACTCTGGGAGGCCAAGGTGGATTGGCTGTCCTGAGCTCACAGGTTCAAGACCAGCCTGAGCAAGAGTGAAACCCCATCTCTAAAAATAGAAAACTAGCCAGGTGTGCTGGCAGGAACAGTCCTAGCTCCTCTGGAGGCTGAGCAATCCCCTCAAGGGATTGCTTGAGCCCAAGAGTTTGAGGTTGCTATGAGCTATGATGCCATGACACTTTACCCAGGGCAACTGAGTGAGATCCAGTCTAAAAAAAAAAAAATCCAGACTATTGAAAACTATCAAATACTAACAAGGAGGATGTAGAGCTCCTTCAGGCTCTTCCTTCTTTGTTTGTTGGCATGTAAAATGGTGCATCCCCTTTGGAAAGCAGTTTGGCAATTGCTTGTAAAACTAAATACTTTTACTTTATGATCCAGTAATTGGGTTCCTTGGCATTTACTCAAGTAAGTTAAAAACATGTTCACACAAAAACCTGTGCACAAATGTTTATAGAAGCTTTATTCAGAATTGCCAAAGCTGAATAAAGCAACTAAAATGTCCTTCAATAGGTGAATGGATAAACAGTGATATATCCGTACAATACAACAGTATGAAGTGCTAAAAAGAAATAAGTTCTCCAGACATGAAAAAATACGAAGGAAACTTACATGCATGTTCATAGGTGAAAGAAGCCAGTACAAAAAGCTGCATACTACATGATTGCAGTGATATGACATTCTGGACAAGGTAAAACTATGGAGATGATAAAAAGTTTGATGCTTGCCAGAGTTTGGGGAGATGGATGGTGGAGGGGAGGGATGAATAGACAGAGCACCAAAGATTTTTAGGGCAGTGAAACTATTCTGTACACTGTAATGATGGATGCATGATTAAAATCTATAGAACTGTACAGTAGTTGCTACCTAAAACTGCCCTGAAAAAGTAAAGTCTATTCATTTTTTAAAAATGAATATAAAAATTGTAACATCTATGTTCACCATTCCACATTAAACTGTGACCAAGTCTCTCTCAATCCACGTTTCTCCCATACTCCAAGTGAACCTAAGTCATTACCACTAACCCGCATAGATGTAGATGACTTTATATTCTCCCAGCCTTAGATTTGACCCTTGTCAATCCCAATCATTTTTTCACTGTTTCAAAAGGCCAATTTGATCAAAGCACACCAAAACCCTTCCATGTTTCTCACAATCCTAGGATCAATCTAAACAGACCCGACACAGAGGCTCACATCTGTAAACACAGCTGTTTGGGAGGCTGAAGTGGAAGGATAACTGGAGACCAGGAGTTCAAGGCTGCAGTGAACTATGACTGTGCCACTGTACTCCAACCTGGAGTACTCGACCCTGTCTCTTAGATAAATCAAAAAATAAACTAAAATATTGTTTATAGATTCTTCCCTATCACACACTGGCTCTTGCCTCCACACCCTCTACCTGGGCATCCTAGAAAATTTTCCAGTTTTGTTTGTTTGTTTGTGGTTTTTTTTTTTCAATTTTTGGCTGAGGCTGGGTTGGAACCCACCACCTCCAGCATGTGGGGCCAGTGCCCTACTCCTTGAGCCACAGGCGCCACCCAATTTTCCAGTTCTTTTAACTCACTCCTGGGCCTTTGAATAAACAGGTCTCGTAGCATGAGACAATGTTATAGTGGGCAAGAGAACAAGGGAGTCCTGTGAGTCAGGTGTGCTAGACAACACCTTCCCAAGTGGTGGGACTTGAGCTGGAGCCTTGGAATGTGTGTTGAAGGAGCTCAGAAGATTTCAAACGCAAATATGACTCATTGGTATGAAGAGTATTTTATTTTATTTATTTATTTTTAGACAGAGTCTCATTTGTCACCCTTGGTAGAGTGCTGTGGCATCATAGCTCACAGCAACCTCAAGCTCTTGGGCTCAAGCAATTCTTTTGCCTCAGCCTCCCAAGTAGCTGGGACTAGAAGCACCTGCCACAATGCCCAGCTATTTTTAAAGATGAGGTCTTGCCCTGGCTCAGGCTGGTCTTGAACCTGTGAGCTCACGCAGTCCACCCACTTCGGCCTCCCAGAGTGCTAGGATTACAGGCATGAGTCACCAGGAGTGTTTTAAATTATAGGTCCTTCAAGATTTAACAACAACAAAAAAAAAACATTGAAAGGGGCTTTCCTTCTGCCCGCATAAAGCTGTAAAAAGCACAACTGGACACATAGCTAGGGCATGGCTCTCATGGTAATCCCAGTTGTGCCTTGGCCTGGGCTAATGTGGGTCCTGGGCCACCAGGATTCCAGACTGCAGGTTAACAGGGACCTCTAACACATCCCCAAGCAGACCTGAGGGAAGAGAGGCACAGGGAGGTGGTACCTAAGGTCGTATTTCACACCCATAAGCCAAGATGTGCAGATTTATAGATGTGACCTACACATGTGACTTCAGTCTTTGAAGCTTCAATTTCATGATCCATAAAATGATTAAAACAAAACTACTTCATTGTGCTGTTGAGAGGATTAAATGAGACAATTATGGTAAAGCTTTCTACACGAGGATACATGCTGTCACCCAGGACCACAAGCAACATGAAGACCCCCATGGAGCTGGCCTTCAGTGGAATCCAGACCATCTACCTTTTCCACTGCTGCTAGGGTGGCTGCCAAAGCCAGGGTGTCATACCTAGATGTAGGAATCCAGGCTGGCCCACCAGAATTTAACCCACCTTGGTTGGAGAAGCCTGACAGAGCCAGAAGAGTGGCCAGTGGGGTCACAGGCTTTGGGGGCCAAGGGGAACTCTGAGACCTCCCTCTTCAGGGGCAGCACCCCTACCCTCACACCAAGGAAAAAGAAAAAATACAGACTGATCAGCCATGCTCCATCTAACTCTGATGAGTTGCTGTTTGGCACCTGACCTGAGGATTGTGCCATCTGGGAGGTCCTGTGGATGGCCAAGGGGGATGCTGTTAAACTCCATGTCCTCTTCTGGACATCGCCAGAAACCCTCTGGGCTAGCCACTCATCCTGCTCCAGGGAGACGCCACTGTGAGCCATTTACCCACTGGTCCCTTGCAGGCAGAGCCCAGTCTGGCACAAGATTCCAGGAAGTAGTCTAGGAATGGGTTAGACTGTCCATGCCCTCTGAGGCAGGGACATTTCCATTCCCTCATCTACCTGAATGTCCTCAGCAGTGGTCATTTAGCCTCTAGTACCTGCCACAGAAATGTACCTTAGAACACCATAGTACCAGGCTTTCTACCTCAGGGCTGACCATCCAGAGTCCCCGGGTAACTCCCAGGGCTCATTCAGGACTACCTATCTCCCAACAAGGTGGGGCTACCCAGAATCCAAAGACACCTTGGAAATGAGGTTCTTTCATCAGGGTTTCCCATGAGGCCATGGAGAGGGTATAACCCCTGGCCAAGGTCTTCTGGGGAGACCAGGATCATCTGGGAAACCTCCAAGCATTGGAGAAGGCCTCTGAGGGCAGACATAGTAAAGTAGACAGTGCCTCCCTTTATCCTGACGATCTCTAATTTCTCCCTGTTTTTCCCCACACCTCAATCAATGTGGTTTGGTGGGGGTCACCTTTTCTTTCTTTCTTTCTTTTTTGAGATAGGGTCTCACTCTGTTGCCCAGGCTAAAGTACCATGGTGTCACCTAGCTCACAGAAACCTCAAATTCCTGAGGTTGGGAAATGATCCTCCTGCTTCAGCCTAGCAAGTAGCTAGGACTACAGGCACCCACCACCACACCCAGTTTTATTTCTTTTCTTTCTATTTTTTGTTGAGAAGGAGTCTTGCTCAGACTTGTCTTGAACTCCTGAGCGCAAGTGATCCTCCTGCCTCAGCCTCCCAGAGTGCTAGGATTACAGATGTGAGCCACTGTGCCTGGCCAAGGGAGCCACCTCTTTAAGATACTGTCCCCAGCCCTGTCTCAGCCATATTCCAAATCAGTGCCAACACTAGGGTTCCTCTATCTCTGCCTCATGTTGTCTTGCTAACAAGTATGAGAAGGGTGGCGTCTGTGGCTCAGTGGGTAGGGCACCAGCCCTGTATACCGAGGGTGATGAGTTCAAACCCAGCCCCAGCCAAACTGCAACAAAAAAATAGCTAGGCACTCTAAAGAATACCGACGCAAGATCTACAAACACATGAAAAAAAGCTCATCATCCTTAATCATCAGAGAAATACAAATCAAAACTACTCTGAGATATCACCTAACCCCAGTAAGAGTAGCCCACATAACAAAATCCCAAAACCAGAAATGTTGGCGTGGATGTGGAGGAAAGGGCACACTTCTACACTGCTGGTGGGAATACCCACTAATATGTTCCTTCTGGAAGGATGTTTGGAGAATACTTAGAGACCTAAAAATAGACCTGCCATTCGATCCTATAATTCCTTTACTAGGTTTATACCCAGAAAACCAAAATTCACAATATAACAAAGACATCTGTACCAGAATGTTTATTGCACCCCAATTCATAATTGCTAAGTCATGGAAGAAGCCCAAGTGCCCATCGACCCACGAATGGACTAGCAAATTGTGGTACATGTATACCATGGAATACTATGCAGCCTTAAAGAAAGACGGAGACTTTACCTCTTTCATGTTTACATGGATGGAGCTGGAACATAGTCTTCTTAGCAAAGTATCTCAGGAATGGAAGAAAAAGTATCCAATGTACTCAGCCATACTATGAAGCTAAATTATAGCTTTCACATGAAGACTATAACCCAACTATAGCACAAGACTATGGGGAAAGGGCCAAGGAAGGGGAAGGGAGGAGGGAGGTTAATGGGTGGGGCCACATCTGTGGTGCATCTTAGAATGGGTACAGGCGATTGCACTAATGTACACAGCTATGATTTAACAATAATAAAAAAAAATAGCTAGGCATTGTGGCAGGTGCCTGTAGTCCCAGCTACTCAGGATGCTGAGGCAAGAGAATCACCTAAGCCCAGGAGCTGGAGGTTGTTGTGAGCTGTGTGACGCCACAGCACTCTACCAAAGGCGATAAAGTGAGATTCTGTCTCTAAAAAAAAAAATATATATATATATATATGAGAAAATGATGAGATTGCCAATATGGAAGGCTCTTCATCTCTTCAAATCAAGTATTCTGCTCAGGATTAGTCTCCAGCTGAGCCTGGAAGCCTCAGAAGAGCTTTCCTAGGTTGTGTGTGGTCCATGGGGGAACACAAGGCATCTAGATGATATGTGGGTGAAGAGTTTTCCATTTTAACCATTGTGTATTTATTTTCCTGTATTAAAAATATCAGTAGCTAAAAAAAAAAAAAAAAAAAAAGAACAATTGACTAATTGACTTCCCTGTTATCTCAATACATTGCAGGAAAGATAAAAAATGCAACCAGACCTAGCCCAAATCATTTTAAACACAGTAGAACCTCCATAGTTGACCACCTCCCTACGCTGGACCGCCTCCTGAAGTTGAGCTTATGTTCGTAGACTGGACGTGCACCACGTGTATGTATCAGTACGGTAGGCCTAGTTCCTTATGTTGGCCACCTTCACATGTTGACCAATTTGTTACAGTCCCCAGGGTGGTCAACTTACAGAGGTTCTGCTGTATAATACCTCTCAGGTGAATGAATTTAATTTGCAAAGAGAATCATTTACAAGTCAATCCGTTTTTCTCATCCACTCATCCTCCTTAATGTGAACTAAAACAAAATCTTAAGGCTCCCTCAAGCTGCTGACTGACTGGACCCCTTCTTGGCCAAGGGGGATACCTAGCCATGAAAAAGGAGATCAGACATGTGTCATCATGTTCCCTTGCCTTCTTAGAGATGTACTTTATGACTCATTACCAGGCCTAAGCCTATTCAAGACAAACCTGCAGGTCCTCAATATACACAACAAACCACTTGAGTCTGGGCATACAACCTGTAGTGTGTCTCTGATTAACAGACCCTTATCTTAACTTAGCATTCTTTTTCACTGACTTCTGATCCATTAGACAAAACCTAACTTTAGCTCTAAGTCACTTTCAAAATCCAATTATGCCAGCAGGGCCTGGTGGCTCATGCCTGTAATCCTAGCACCCTGGGAGGCTGAGGTGGGTGGATTGCCCTGAAGTCAGAGGTTCGAGACCAGACTGAGACAGAGTGAGACCCCTGTCTCTACAACAAAATGTCAGGTGTTGTGGTGGGCGCCTGTAGTCCCAGCTACTTGGGAGGCTGAGGCAAGAGAATCACTTAAGCCCAAGATTTGGAGGTTGCTGTGAGCTATGATGCCACAACACTCTATTGAGGGCCACAAAGTGAGACTCTGGGGCGGCGCCTGTGGCTCAGTCGGTGAGGCGCCGGCCCCATATACCGAGGGTGGCGGGTTCAAACCCGGCCTCGGCCGAACTGCAACCAAAAAATAGCCGGGCGTTGTGGCGGGCGCCTGTAGTCCCAGCTACTCGGGAGGCTGAGGCAAGAGAATCGCTTAAGCCCAGGAGTTGGAGGTTGCTGTGAGCTGTGTGAGGCCACGGCACTCTACCGAGGGCCATAAAGTGAGACTCTGTCTCTACAAAAAAAAAAAAAAATAAAAAATAAAAAAAAAAAAGTGAGACTCTGTCTCAATAAAATAATTAAATAAATAAAAGAATAAAAGAAAATGATAAAAAAATACTTCAAACTAAGACAATTGAAAGCAAAATTAAATATATATATATATATATATATATATATGTATCCAATTATGCCTGTGCTGTTAAGCCCACCAGGCAGTTAGTTGCTTAGATTAAGGTAGGGCAGCACCAAGATGGGGCCCACAATTGTCTTTTTGTCCTAGTTGGGTCAACTGCTGGAGGCAGCATCAAGGTAGAACATAGTGAAGCCAGACACAGTGGCTCATGGCTATAATCCCAGCACTCTGGGAGGCTGAGGCGGGTGGATTGTTTGTGCTTGGGAGTTTGAGACCAGCCTAAGCAAGAGTGAGACCCAGTCTACTAAAAGTAGTCAAATGTTGTGACAGGCACCTGTAGTCCTAGCTACTGGAGAGACTGAGGCAGGAAGATCGCTTGACCCAGGAGTCTGAATTTGCTGTAAGCTATGACCCCACAGCACTCTTCCCTACAGAGTGTGATTCTGCCTAAAAAAAAGAAATAGATCATAGTGAAATGTTCGCTTAACTGATTATTTAACAAATAACACCTCCTTCATGGAAATGGAGGGTTGTCAGTAATACTAATAAATGATTTTTATACCTCTGTGGAATACAAACCAAATTTTATCATCTTTTACTCACGTGAAATGTTAATAATATCTCCAGAAGATTAGATCCTAATGTCAGGTCAGGCCTGGAAGCCCACAGCTACATAAACATCAGATTTTTTAAGAAAATTTATTCATTCACTCTTTCTTTTTTTTTTTTTTTATTTTGGCTGGGGCTAGGTTTGAACCCACCACCTCTGGCGTATGGGACCGGCGCCCTACTCCTTGAGCCACAGGCGCCACCCTATTCATTCACTCTTTCATGGTGCTGTACCAATAGGGTATACTCCAAATTTTGGATGATTATAATGTTTTTATTTCTATTACACAAGTATTGAAGTAACCACTGCTCTTTGGGTATTTCCTGTATAGTTTTTTGTTTTGTTTTTGCACTAAGCAATTATTGCTCGTCTAAGAGGGGAAAAAAACCTGTAAAAATACAATGTTAAATTCTCACCACAAAAAACAAACAAAAATCCCCCCAAAAAACTCACTACAAGATTTCATTCCTCATGCATCCACAAGATGGCATATTACCACATTGTTTTTCACTTCACTGACATTTGAAATTAAAACTGCAAAGGGAAAATCAAAAGCAGGAAATAAGGTTGCCCACTATGCCAGGCACTGGAGAATTCTGTACGCAGAAAAATTTGGTTTGCTTACTGCTTCATGGGCTTGGATTCAGTTCTTTGGTGAGTTCTGACCATTGTATTCTACTTCCTTCCTCAGTCACAAAAGTATTTGATAAAAAAAAAAACTGTTGTGATTTGGAAAGTTAATGGTTTTTTGGTACTTCCTTTAAATACTTGTTTCATTAAGAAGAATAAGATGGAGAAGAGAACAGGAATTATACAGAAGAATTCAGACGTCTTTCTCATTTAAAAAAATGTTTTAAGGCCAGGTGCTCACGCCTGTAGTCCTAGCACACTGAGAGGCCAAGGCAGGTGGATGGCTTAAGCTCGAGAGTTCCAGACTAGCCTGAGCAAAAGCATCTCTACTAAAATAGAAAAACTGAGGCAAGAGGATTGCTTGAGCCTAAGAGTTAGAGGTTGCTGTGAGCTATGAGAGAGCCATGGCACTTTACCCAGGGCAACAGCTTGAAATTCTTCTCTCTCAAAAAAAAAAGTTTTAAATTATATATTTGGTAAAATGATGGTATAAGAGAAAAAGATATGCTAAAAATTCCTGGGAAAAGGCCAGGCGTAGTGGCTCATATCTATAATCCTAGCACTCTGGGAGGCTGAGGCAGGAGGACCAGCCTGAGCAAGAGGAAGACCCCATCTCTACTGAAAATAGAAAAATCAGCCGGCCATCATGGTGAGTGCCTGCAGTCTCAGCTACTGGGGAGGCTGAGACCGAAGGATCGCTTGAACCCAGGAGTTTGAAGTTGCTGTAAGCTAGGCTGACACCACAGTCCTCTATTCTAGGCAACAGGGTGAGACTCTGCCTCAAAAATAAAAAAAAAAAAATCTGGGAAGAGAAATAAAATACATTTTTTTAGGATACTGGAATCTTTTCACAATGATAAGTAAATTTTATTTATTTATCTATTTATTCATTTGAGACAGAGTCTTAAGCCCTGGGAAGGGTGCCGTGGCGTTACAGCTCACAGCAACCTCAAATTCTTGGGCTCAAGAGATTCTCCCGCCTCAGCCTCCCAAGATGCTGGGACTACAGGTGCCTGCCACAACACCCGGCTATTTTTTTCTTGCAGTTGTCTTTGTTGTTTTAGCTGGCCCAGGCCAGGTTTGAACCCGCCAGCCTCGGTGTCTGTGGTCAGTGCCCTACCCTCTGAGCTACAGGCACCACCCAATAATAAGTAAATATTAAATACTTCTCAATTTTTGGAGATGAACTTTCACCTCTATTGAAAAATCTTCATCTTTTGCAGATTTGCTATTTGGGAAATTAGCCATTTTTTAACATCAGTGAAAGCCTTCTGTCATGTGTTTTCTCATATTTGTGATACCTTTTCCATGGCAAAAATAGAGATGTTATTGTAACATCTATTTACCTAATTATTTCAGTTTATTTTCAAAATTGCTGGCGTTTTCTTTCTCCTTTTTCACAATGAAGATATGAAATGTTAGGGCTTGCCATTTTTTCTGTCCAATGTATAAAATGATACAGCTGCACCAATAACTTTTCTAATCTGCTGAGTTGTTTTCAGCACAGATTATATCTATAGTTTGATATTCTTCTCTTTTCTTTTCCTTTTTTTTTTTTTTCTTGAGACAGACTCTCAAGCTGTCGCCCCAGGTAGAGTGCCATGGTGTCATAACTCACAGTAACCTCCAACTCTTGGACTTAAGTGAGCCTCTAGACTCAGTTTTTTGGTTTGGTTCTTTGGGGTTTTTTTCTATTTTTAGTAGAGACAGGGTCTCACTTTTTGATTAGACTGGTCTCAAACCCGTGACCTCAAGCAATTCACCTGCCTCGGCATCCCAGAGTGCTAGGATTACAGGCATGAGCCACTGCCCCCGGCCACTATATCTATAGTTTGAAAAGAAAAAAATAAAAGTGTACGTGAAGTGGCTAAGATGGGAAAGTTATGACCAGTTGAATATAAGTTAGTGTAGCAGATTAAAAATGCCCCCAAATTCTTTCCCTCTCCATTCTCCTCCCCATAAAACTGGCGTGGCCGTGAAATTTGACAAAGAATTTGGCAGAAGTGATATTGTGAAACTTCAGAGGTCAGCTTATAGAGATCTGCAGCTTCCACTTGGTATGCGTGGAATGCTCTTAGAAGCTAGGCACAATGAGTCCAGCTCCCCTGCCAGAGAGAGACACATGGAGGGAGGACCTAGCTGGACATCTCAGCTATGCCCCAGGTAACCCACAGAATTATTAGAAATAATACACACTTTAAGTCATTAAATTTTAGGCTAGTTTGTTCTGCAAAAAATAGATAACCAAACCAGCTAGTGAGCTCTGTTTGGCTGATATATTTTTCCCTTTAAATAGACTTAAACAGATTTTTATTTTTTTTATAGAGACAGAGTCTCACTTTATTGCCCTCAGTAGAGTGCTGTTGTGTCACAGCTCACGGCAACCTCCAACTCCTGTGCTTAGGTGATTCTCTTGCCTCAGCCTCCCTAGTAGCTGGGACCACAGGTGCCTACCACAACACCCGGCTATTTTTTGTTGCAGTTTGGCCAGGGCCGAGTTTGAACCCACCACCCTCTGTATATGGGGCTGGCGCCCTACCCACTGAGCCACAGGGGCCGCCCGCTTCTTCTTCTTTTTTTTTTTTTTTTCTTAGCAGTTTTGGGTTCATGGAAAAATTGACAAGAGACTTCCCATATACTCCCTTCCCCACCCAAGCCTTCTCTACATTCAGCACTAGAGTATGTTACAATTGATACGCCCGCATTCATATATAATCACAGAAAGTCTACATCTACACAAATGTTCACTCTTGGTTATGTACATTCTATAACTTTCATTTTTCTTCATTTTTTAATTTTTTTTCATTGTTAAATCATAGCTGTGTACATTAGGCAATCAAGGGGTACAATGTCCTGGTTTCATACACAATCTGAAATATTCTCATCAAACTGTTCAACGTAGCCTTCATGGAATTTTCTTAGTTACTGTATGTAGGCATTTGTATTCTGCCTTTAGTAAGCTTCGACTGTACCCATTCTAAGATGCACCGTAGGTGTGGCCCCACACAGTACCCTCCCTTCACCTGAACCTCCCCCCTCATTTCTTCTTCCTTGGCCCTTTCCTCATAGTCTTGTGCCATAGTTGGGTTATAGCCTTCATGTGAAAGCTATAATTTAGCTTCATAGTAGGGCTGAGTACATTGGATACTTTTTTTTCATTCCTGAGATACTTTGCTAAGAAGAATATGTTCCAGCTCCATCCACGTAAACATGAAAGAGGTAAAGTCTCCATCTTTCTTTAAGGCTGCATAATATTCCATGGTATACATGTACCACAATTTGCTAGTCCATTCGTGGGTCGATGGGCACTTGGGCTTCTTCCATGACTTAGCAATTATGAATTGGGGTGCAATAAACATTCTGGTACAGATGTCTTTGTTATATTGTGAATTTTGGTCTTCTGGGTATAAACCTAGTGGAGGAATTATATGGCCGAATGGCAGGTCTATTTTTAGGTCTCTAAGTATTCTCCAAACATCCTTCCAGAAGGAATGTATTAGTGTGCATTCCCACCAGCAGTGAGAAGTGTGCCCTTTTCAACACATCAATGCCAACATCTCTGGTTTTGGGATTTTGTTATGTGGGCTACTCTTACTGCAGTTAGGTGATATCTCAAAGTAGTTTTGATTTGCATTTCTCTGATGATTAAGGATGATGAGCTTTTTTTCATGTGTTTGTAGATCGTGCGTCTGTCTTCTTTAGAGAAGTTTCTCTTCAAGTCCCTTGCCCACCCTGAGGTCCCCAAGATCATGTGTTCTTTTCTTGCTAATACATTTGAGTTCTCTGTGGATTCTGGTTATTAGAACTTTATCAGAGGTATAACCTGCAAATATTTTCTCCCATTCTGAGGGCTGTCTGCTTGCTTTACTTACTATGTTCTTGGCTGTGCAGAAGATTTTAGTTTGATCAGGTCACAGTAGTGTATTTTTGATACTGCTTCAATTGCCTGGGGAGTCCTCTTCAATAAATATTCACCCAGGCCGATTCCTTCAAGAGTTTTCCCTGCACTTTCTTCAAGTATTTTTATAGTTTCATGTCTTAAGTTTAAATCTTTTACCCAGTGAGAGTCTATCTTAGTTAATGGTGAAAGGTGTGGGTCCACTTTCAATCTTCTATAGGTTGCCAGCCAGTTCACCCAGCACCATTTGTTAAATAGGGAATCTTTTCCCCACTGAATGTTTTTAATTGGCTTGTCAAATATCAAATAATACTAAGTAGCTAGATTCATCTCTTGGTTCTCTATTCTGTTCCAGACATCTACTTCTCTGTTTTTGTGCCAATACCATGCTGTTTTGATCACTATCAATTTATAGTACAGTCTCAAGTCTGGTAGCGTGATTCCTCCTGCTCTGTTTTTATTGCTGAGTAATGTTTTGGCTATTCAAGCTTTTTACTGATTCCATATAGAATGAATTATTATTTTTTCAAGATCTTTAAAATATGACAATGGAGCTTTAATAGGAATTGCATTAAAATTATATATTGCTTTGGGTAGTATAGACATTTTAACAATGTTGATTATTCCCCGCCATGAACATGGTATGTTTTTCCATTTGTTAACATCTTTAGCTATTTCTTTTCTTAAAGTTTCATAGTTCTCTTTGTAGAGATCTTTCACATCCGTTGTTAGATATACTCTATTTTATCTTCTTTGGCACTACAGTGAAAGGAATAGAGTCCTTGACTGTTTTTTCGGCTTGGTTATTGTTGGTATATATAAAGGCTACAGATTTATGGGTGTTGATTTTGTAGCCTGAGACATTGCTGTATTCCTTGATCACTTCTAAAAGTTTTGTAGTAGAATCCCTAGTGTTTTCCAGATATATGATCATATCATCTGTGAAGAGGGAAAGTTTGATCTCTTCTGACCCTATCTGGATACCCTTAAATGGCTTTTCTTCCCTAACTGCAATGGCTAAAACTTCCCTTACAATGTTAAAGAGCAATGGAGACAATGGGCAACCTTGCCTTGTTCCTGATCTAAGTGGAAATGATTTCAATTTAACTCCATTCAATAGGATATTGGCTGTGGGTTTGCGTAGATGGTCTCTATCAGTTTAAGAAATGTCCCTTCTATACCAATTTTCTTCAGTGTTCTGATCATGAAGGGATGCTGGATATTATTAAAAGCTTTTTCTGCATCAATTGAAAGAATCATATGGTCTTTATTTTTTAGTTTGTTTATGTGCTGAATTACATTTATAGATTTACATATATTGAACCAGTCTTGAGACCCTGGGATAAATCCCACTTGGTCATGGTGTATAATGTTTTTGATGTGTTGTTGGATTCCATTTGTTAGGATCTTATTGAGTATTTTAGCATCTATATTCATTAGTGATATTGAATGAATAATTTTCTTTTCTTGTTGGGTCTTTCCCTCGTTTGGGGATCAAGGTGATGTTTGCTTCGTTGAATGTGTTGGGTAATATTCCTTCTTTTTCTATATTTTGAAAGAAGTTTAGTAATATAGGTAATATAGGTACTAGTTCTTCTTTACAGGTTTGGTAGAATTCTGACGTAAAGCCATCTGGTCCTGGGCTTTTCTTTTTAGGGAGATTTTGTATAGTTGATACTATTTCAGAACTTGATATAGGCCTGTTCAAAATTTCCACTTCATTCTGGCTAAGTCTTGGTAGGTGGCATACTTCCAGGTATTGGTCGATTTCTTTCAGATTTTCACATTTCTAAAAGTGGAGTTTCTTGTAGTATTTGTTAAGGATTTTTTGAATTTCTGAGTGGTCTGTTGTTATTTCATTGTTACCATTTCTGATTGATGAAATTAGAGATTTTACTCTTTTTTTCCTGGTTAGGTTGGCAAAAGGTTTATCTATTTTGTTGATCTTTTCAAAAAACCAACTTTTGGATTTATTGATCTGTTGTATAATTCTTTTGTTTTCAATTTCATTTAATTCTGCTCTGATTTTGGTTATTTCTTTTCTTCTGCTGGATTTGGGGTTGGAGTTTTCTTCCTTCTCCAGTTGCTTGAGATGTCACATTAAGTTATTAACTTCCTCTCTTTCCGTTTTCTTGAGGAAGGCTTGCAGTGCTATAAATTTCCCTCTTAGGACTGCCTTTGCAGTATCCCAGAGGTTCTGGTAATTCGTGTCTTCATTGTTGTTTTGTTCCAAAAATTTGGTGATTTCCTTCTTAATCTCATCTATAACCCATCTATCCTTCAGCATAAGTTTATTTAGCTTCCATGTTTTTGTATGGGTATGCAGGTTCTTGTTGTTATTGAGTTCAACTTTTATTCCATAATGGTCTGAGAAGATGCAAGGAATAATTTCTATTTTTTTTTAATTTGCTGAGGTTAGCTTTGTTGCCTAGGATGTGGTCAATTTTGGAGTATGTTCCATGGGCTTATGAGAAGAATGTGTATTCAGTTTTGTTGCAATGAAATGTTCTGTAGATGTCTGTTAAGTCCAGATATAGGTTGGTTAAATTTAAATCTATGATTTCTTTGCTTAGCTTCTTTTTGGAGGATCTATCCAGCACTGCTAAAGGTGTGTTAAAATCTCCAACTATTATGGAACTGGAGGAAATCAAGTTGCTGATGTCTGTTAGAGTTTCTCTTATAAATTGAGGTGCATTCTGGTTGGGTGCATAAATATTAATAATAGAAATTTCATCATATTGAGTATTACCTTTAACAAATATGAAGTGTCCATCCTTATCCTTCCTTATTTTGATTGGTTTAAAGCCTTTTGCATCTGCGAATAGGATTGCAACGTTTGCTTTTTTCTGCTTTTCGTGTACCTGGAGTATAGATGACCATTCCTTCACCTTTAGTCTATATTTGTCTTTTAATGTAAGATGCATTATCTTACAGATATCTTACATTATCTTACAGATATGCAGCAGATATCTGGCTTGAGTTTTTGTATCCATTCAGCCAACCTGTGCCACTTTAGAAGACAATTTAAACCATTCACATTAATTGAGAATATTGATAAGCCTTTCACGAGTTCAATGGACATTTTTAATCCTTTTGCGACTGTGGAAGTTGGAATTTGATCAAAATTTTCTGGGTGGGTTTACTTTTGTGGTGGAAGATTACACTGGTCTTTATGGAGGATGGGACTGAGAATATCCTGGAGAGCTGGTTTAGTTATGGCAAATTTCTTCGACATGTCAATGTCATTGAAGTATTTCATTTCTCTGTCATAAATGAAACTCAGTTTAGCTGGGTACAGGATCCTGGGTTGAAAGTTATTTTGTTTTAGGAGATTAAAAGTCGATGACCATCCTCTTCTATCTTGAAAGGTTTCACCATTGAGATATGCAGTTATTCTAATATTTTTGCCCTTATAGGTGATGGTTTTCTTTCATCTGGCTGCTTTCAGAATTTTCTCCTTCATATTAACTTTAGTGAAGTTGATTATGATGTGTTTGGGAGATGTATTATTTGGGTTGAGTCGTTCTGGAGTTCTGAAACTGTCTGCTATCTGAATTTCAGAATCTCTTGGCATGTCTTGAAAGTTCTCATTCATAATTCATGGAGAAGAGACTCTGTGCCTTGTGAAGCCACTTCATCACTTTGGGGATCCCTATAAGACGAATATTGGTTTTCTTCGAATTATTCCAGAGCTCTGTGAGAGAGTGATCTGTTTTTGCCCTCCATTTCTCTTCCTCTGTGAGAGTTTGGGAGCGTTCAAAAGCTTTGTCTTCAATGTCAGATATCCTTTCTTCTGCTTGCTCCATTCTGTTACTGAGGGATTCTATTGTGTTTCTCAGATCTTTGAGAGCTGCAACTTCTTGTCTCGATGTGTCAAAATCTTTGGTAATTTTGGTCTTTGAATTCGTTGAATTCTTAAGATATCTTTTGGGTTATTGCTTGGAATTCTAATTCGATCTTATTTGCTATCCAGATTCTGAATTCGATTTCTGACATCTCAGCTATTTGTTTGTGCATGGGATCTTGTGCTGTGTCTGTCCCATTGATCCTTGGGAGAGTTGTTCTACTCTGACTATTCATATTGCCAGAGTTTTTCTGTTGATTTCGGCTCATGATTGTTTTTCACTGTTGCCTCTGCCCATCCTCAGAGTTGGGGAGGTGTCTCTCCAAAAGTAGACCCCAGCAGGATCACTTTATTGTTGCTTGATCTTTGTAGGGAGTGGCCCTATGTAGCTCCTCTGGGGCTACCCCAGCCAGGGAGTTCTAGTTGTGGAAGCAGCTCCAGAGTGTGACACACCCCGTTCCAGCAACAGGGTGAGTGGTGGTGCGCATGGTTCTGGGAGTGCCTGGCACCCAGTGACTTTGGCACAGCAGTCTTTGGCCAGGAGAAGGGCTCTGCTCAGAGGCAGGGAGGGCTCCAGAGGGCACGCAGCTACCAGAGTACTTGGCCAGATGAGCGGGCTGGTGTGGAGGCAGGGAGGGTACAGGAGGGAGGATGCAGGGTTGCGCAGCTCCCAGAGTTCCTGGTCAGGGCATGCCAGAGGCCTGGCGGGTGTGGGTCACGGGTCAGGGGTCGTGGTGCAGCTCTTATGGAGGTCCAGGGAGCACCAAGCCCAGGAGTTTGTGGTTGCTGTGAGCTGTGATGCCACGGCACTCTACCCAGGGCAACAGCCTGCGGCTCCAGTATGTTAAAACAGGTCTCAGTCTGCCCCTGAGGGTTAAAGCTGTAAGGCAGCTCAGTCCCCACCTTTAGGCTGCTCAGTCACCAGGTTACTAGCTCCCACCTGATCCTTGCTCTGGCACCCTGAGGGTGGAGTTTGCTGGGGCAGTTCTCTCACAGTGGCTCCCTGCGGCCCATAGCCAAACACTATTAGCTCCATGTGGCTCAGCGGCTCAGTCTGGGGCCCTAGACAATGGCCAAAGTTTTCTGCACTCCTGCTCAAGCTCTCCCCAAAGGCAGTTCAACTGAGTACCAAGTCCAAAAACACTGAAACAGTTCACAGGTAAGGCCTTTCCAGTTTGTAGTCTCAGTGCTGCTTATATTTACGGCTGCCGGCAGGATTAGGTCGATCGGACACATGCAACCACTTGCCAGTTTTCCACTATTTTTGTCCTCCTCTTGGGGTCCAGAAGTCCCTTGCTGACTGTCTGTATCCTCAAAGGGATGATTATAGGCAGATCCCACCAGCCAGAGATGCCTGGAGTCTTATCTCCCCAGACTCACTGTGCCCTGTTGCAGGGAGGCTGTCACTCGGTTGCAGGGAGGCTGTTACTTGGTCGCCATCTTGGATTCCTATGTTAGGATACTGGCCGAGTGACTGAATCACACTCCCTCCCTCAGGAGCTTCGTCTCAGTGGTTGGAAAACGACAGCCCACAGGGCAAGGACCTGGCCCCATTCTATAACTTTCTTTTCTTTTTCCCTGTTTTTTGAAAATAGAGTCTTGCTCTGTTGGGAAACTGGAATGCAGTGGTATTGTCATAGCTCACTGCAACCTCAAACTCCTGGGCTCAAATGATCTTCCTGCTTTAGCCTCCAGAGCAGCCAGGACTACAGGTACATACCTGGCTAACTTTTCTTTATTTTGAGAGGCAGGGTCTCACCATGTTGCCCAGGTTAACCATGGACTCCTGACCTCAAGGGATCCTCCTACCTTGTTCTCCCAAAGTGTTAGGATTACAGGCATGAGCCACCTTGCCCAGCCCATTCTGTGGATTTTAGCAAAGTTATACTGACATACATTCACCATTATACAGAGTAAGTACCTTCACCATCCTCAAAGTCCCTCCACTTTGTTTATTCATCCTTCTTTCCCCTAATTCTTGAAAGCCACTGATCTTTTTACTATCTCCATAGTTTTGCTTTTCTCAGAATGTCATATGGATACAGAGTTTTCAGACTGCCTTCTTTTACTTAGAAAAATACATTTAAGTTTCCTTTATGTTTTCATGGCTTGATGGCACATTACAAATTTTTCCCCCAGTATGTGGCTTATCTTATTCTCTTGATAGTGTTTTTATAGATCAGAAGCTTTAAATTTTAATTAGGCCAGTTTATCAATTATTTCATAGATTATGCCTTTATTATTTTATCTAAAAAGTCATTTTACTTTTTTATTTGAGTAATTTTTTATAGATGAAAGAAGATTTGAGTCACAATAATTACCTTGTTTTAAAGCTATTTCTCTGTAATCTGAACTCTTTTTTTTTTTTTTTTGAGACAGAATTTTACTTTGTCGCCCTAGGTAGAGTGCTATGGTGTCACAGCTCACAGCAACCTCAAACTTCCGGGTTCAAGCAATTCTTTTGCCTTAGCCTCCCCAGTAGCTGGGACTATAGGTGCCTGCCACAATGCCCGGCTATGTTTTAGAGATGGGTCTTGCTCTTGCTCAGGCTGGTCTTGAACTCCTAGCTCAGGCAATCCACCCACCCTTGGCCTCCCAGAATGCTAGGATTACAGGCTTGAGCCACTGCACCCAACAGTCTGAACTTTGTAATAAATCGGGCCACTTACCAATGAGTCACACAGATAACTCTTTTTGGGAGCTGGTTGGAAATTGCTAAGCATGTACAGATATGGCACAAGAAGACAGTCAGCCACAGGTGCAATCTACATTTTATCATGGTGCTAACCAAGAACTTGACCTGTCTACCTTTTCCTGGTACAAAAAGGAACCAGGAAATCCTTGTTCTGTGTTAGTGAACACCACAATGAGTAAACTGAATCTCCATAAAACAGAGGAACAGCCGTATTTCAGGGAGACAAAAGCATTGTCTAATGTGCATGCTGTTAAAGAAGACTAGGAGGGCTCAGCGCCTGTGGCTCAAGCAGCTAAGGCGCCAGCTAGGCTGGAATCGAATCCAGCCCAGGCACGCCAAACAACAATGACGGCTGCAACCAAAAAATAGCAGGGCATTGTGGTGGGCGCCTGTAGTCCCAGCTACTTGGGAGTCGGAGGCAGGAGAATCACTTGAGCCCGGGAACTGGAGGTTGCTGTGAGCTGTGATGCCACAGCACTCTACCCAGGGTGACAGCTTGAGGGTCTGTCTCAAAAAAAAAAAAGAAGACTGGGAGAATTCTGATGACACGGAAGAGTAGGAAGAAGAGGAGGAAGTCCTTACAAAAGGGAGCAGATCACAGTAGAGGTGAGCTTGATAACCAAACATTAAATGTATCTAAAGGGGAAAAGGGTGTCTCTTCACAGTTCAAAGAGACTTCTGTTCTTTGGACGAGCAGTGAGGAAGAAGAGAAGAAAGTGAGGAAGAGGACACAGATGACAGCAGTGACTATGGATAGAATAAAAAGCAGAAGAAAAAAGTCAGAGTTATGCAAAGGAGAAGGAGGACAGCTGCCTGTTGCCGCAGCTACCACTTCCTACTCCCAGAACTAGAAGAGGTGGTAGGGAGGGTGTAGAGCCATCTAAGCATGAGAACCTGGTCACAGAGGAGCCCAAAGCACCAGTCCAGAAAGCTAAGTGTGTAAAGAGAAAAAGACTGACCTGAGAGAAGTGCCAAGGGTATTTAACCCTCCCTGGTACCTGAGGAAGCACATGAACCTTTACTCACAGGCACATGTAGATTTGTGATAAGTGGGGCAAGAAGTTTGGCCTGGAAAGTAAGCTGACCCTTCAATCAGTGAACAGACTGAAAATAACATTCAGGTAGGTTTCATCATGAAGAGGGCGAACTTTTCAGGAGGATAGAACCTGGCTGTTCAAATTCACCTTGTATCTACCCAACAGAATAAATACAGTAGAGCTGAAGGGACAGATTTCACCAATTTATCATTTGAAAAGCTCCTGCTTTGGTCTTTTCAAAACCAAGGCCTAACATTCTATTTCAATGTCTTTAGATTTAATTGATGCTGGAGTAAATTTAAAAAAAATTGATGCTGGAGTAGTGGGAACTTGGGTACACTGGAAGGGGTGTCTGTTATAGATGATTGAGCAGAATGTAAAGTCAGCATTAAATTTGCACTGAGAGTCACTGTTGTAGAACATATAACATAATTCAGTCTGGCATCTTTGTCAAGGCAGGAGATACTGAGTAAAAGTCAAGAGTACAAAATGGTTCCTTTCTAAAAGTAAAAGACGCCAGATTCTAATGCAGCTGATGGGGACAAAAATTATGACTCAGACCAATGATAGTGGAATGTAAATGTTTTGGCACAGTAACTGAGATAACGCCGGAAAGGCTATGTTAACCACTGTGATAAAAATGTGTCAAATGGTTTATGAAGTGAGTGTATGATGCCCCATAATCATATCATTGTATACAGTTATGATTTAATAAAAAAATTAAAAAAAAAAAAAAAGAAGTGGAAGGAGTGAGTTTGCTATTCCCTGTGGAGAGATGACAATACTAAATTTGTCAAGAGGCTGAGCCCGTGGGAATACGCAAACTTTAAAAAGAGGCTGAGCTACTTAAATGTTGCCCATCTGGCTGGTATGCATCCATGATGCTACTGTACACTATTGTTAAGGTAACAAAGGCATGGTATACAAACCAGGCTGGTGTCTTAAAAGGACTATATTACAATAGGTTGAAAGATGTGTTAATTATATTATGTTGAGTGGATTGCAGCTATATTGGTTTGCCCATGTGACTGCATATTGGTGAATATTCTTTTTTTTAATTAGTGAATATTCTTAAAATGTAAGTCTATTAATGTCTCTGTAAGATTCATAAAATAGAAATATACCATATTTAAGCCAAATTTTGTTTATTTATTTATTTATTTATTTAGTATTGAGACAGGGTCTCTCTCTGTCTCCCAGGCTAGAATGCCCTGGCATCCTAGCTCACAGCAACCTCATATTCTTGGGGTCAAATGACCCTCTCGCCTCAGCCTCCCAAGTAGCTAGTGCTACAGGCACATGTCACTACACCCAGCTAATCTTTCCATTTTTTAGTAGAGACAGGGTCTCTCTCTCTGCTCAGGTTGGTCTCAAACTCCTGAGCTCAAGTAATTCACACTGTAAGCCACAGTGCCAGGCCTGAGTTAATTTTTTATAGCATCTGAGTCCTGTTATATAAAGAGCAATAATGCCATGCTGCACTGCATTTGCAGTTCAGATTTTTAAGATGGTATTTACATGTTATAATAATGTTATCTATTATTATTCATTTGGAGATGATTTTTAGAAAGAGTGGAAGGTCTGTGTCTAAATTCTTTTTTTTATTTTTATTTTTTCAGCGGCATTTCTTTTTTTTTTTTTTTTTTTAATTTTTTTATTAAATCATAACTGTATACAATGATATGATTATGGGGCATCATACACTCACTTCATAAACCATTTGACACATTTTTATCACAGTGGTTAACATAGCCTTTCCGGCGTTGTCTCAGTTACTGTGCCAAAACATTTATATTCTACATTTACCAAGTTTCGCAAATACCCCTGTAATATGCACCACAGGTGTGATCCCACCGATTCCCCTCCCTCTACCCACCCCCCCCTTTCCCACTTCCCCCTGTTGTTAAGTTGTAGCTGGGTTATAGCTTTCATGTGAGAGTCCCAAATTAGTTTCATAGTAGGGCTGTGTACATTGGGTATTTTTTCTTCCATTCTTGGGATACTTTACTAAGAAGAATATGTTCCAGCTCCATCCATGTAAACATGAAAGAGGTAAAGTCTCCATCTTTCTTTAAGGCTGCATAGTATTCCATGGTATACATATACCACAATTTATTAATCCATTCGTGGATCGATGGGCACTTCGGCTTTTTCCATGACTTAGCAATTATGAATTGGGCTGCAATAAACATTCTGGTACAAATATCTTTGTTATGTTGTGATTTTTGGTCTTCTGGGTATATGCCCAGCAGAGGAATTACAGGATTGAATGGCAGATCTATTTTTAGATCTCTGAGTGTTCTCCATATATCTTTCCAAAAGGAATGTATTAATTTGCATTCCCACCAGCAGTGCAGAAGTGTTCCCTTTTCTCCGCATCCACGCCAACATCTCTGGTCTAGAGATTTTGTGATATAGGCTAGTCTCATTGGAGTTAGATGATATCTCAAAGTAGTTTTCATTTGCATTTCTCTGATGATTAAAGACGATGAGCATTTTTTCATATGTCTGAAGGCCGTGCGCCTGTCTTCTTCAGAGAAGTTTCTCTTCAAATCCCTTGCCCAGCCTGCGATGGGATCCCTTGTTTTTTTCTTGCTGATGCGTTTGAGTTCTCTGTGGATTCTGGTTATTAAACCTTTGTCAGAGTTATACCCTGCAAATATCTTCTCCCATTCTGAGGGCTGTCTGCTTGCTCTGCTTACTGTGTTCTTAGCTGTGCAGAAGCTTTTTAGTTTGATCAAGTCCCAGTAGTGTATTTTTGAAGCTGCTTCAATTGCCCGGGGGGTTCTCCTCATGAAATACTCACCCAGACCAATTTCTTCAAGGGTTTTCCCTGCATTCTCCTCTAGTATTTTTATAGTTTCATGTCTTAAGTTTAAATCTTTAATCCAATGAGAGTCTATCTTAGTTAATGGTGAAAGGTGTGGGTCCAATTTCAGTCTTCTGCAGGTTGCCAGCCAGTTCACCCAGCACCATTTGTTAAATAGGGAATCTTTTCCCCACTGAATGTTTTTAATTGGCTTGTCAAAAATCAAATAGCGGTAAGTAGCTGGATTCATCTCTTGGTTCTCTATTCTATTCCAGATATCTACTTCTCTGTTTTTGTGCCAATACCATGCTGTTTTGATCACTATCGATTTGTAGTAAAGTCTGAGGTCTGGTAGTGTGATTCCTCCTGTTTTGTTTTTATTTCTGAGTAATGTCTTGGCTATTCGAGGTTTTTTCTGATTCCATATAAAACGAAGTAATGTTTTTTCAAGATCTTTAAAATATGACAGTGGAGCTTTAATAGGGAGTGCGTTGAAATTATATATTGCTTTGGCTAGTATGGACATTTTGATAATGTTGATTCTTCCTAGCCATGAGCATGGTATGTTTTTCCATTTGTTAACATTTTCAGCTATTTCTTTTCTTAGAGTTTCATAGTTCTCTTTATAGAGATCTTTCACGTCTTTTGTTAGGTAAATTCCCAAATATTTCATCTTCTTTGGCACTACTGTGAATGGGATAGAGTCCTTAACTGCTTTTTCAGTTTGACTGTTGTTGGTGTATATAAAGGCTACCGATTTATGAATGTTGATTTTGTAACCTGAGACGCTGCTGTATTCCTTGATCACTTCTAGGAGTTTTGTAGTAGAGTCCCTAGTGTTTTCCAGATACACAATCATATCATCTGCGAAGAGCGAGAGTTTGATCTCTTCTGACCCTATATGGATACCCTTGATCGCCTTTTCTTCCCTAATTGCGGTGGCTAAAACTTCCATTACAATGTTGAAAAGCAATGGAGACAATGGGCAGCCTTGTCTGGTTCCTGATCTGAGTGGAAATGATTCCAATTTAACTCCATTCAATATGATATTGGCTGTGGGTTTGCTGTAGATAGCCTCTATCAGTTTAAGAAAAGTCCCTTCTAGACCAATTTTCTTGAGTGTTCTGATCATGAAGGGATGCTGGATATTATCAAAAGCTTTTTCTGCATCAATTGAGAGAATCATATGGTCTTTGTTTTTTAATTTGTTTATGTGCTGAATTACATTTATAGATTTACGTATATTGAACCAGCCTTGAGACCCTGGGATAAAACCAACTTGGTCATGATGTATAATTTGTTTGATGTGTTGCTGGATTCTGTTTGTTAGGATCTTGTTGAATATTTTTGCATCTATATTCATTAGTGATATTGGTCTATAATTTTCTTTTCTTGTTGGGTCTTTTCCTGGTTTGGGGATCAGGGTGATATTTGCTTCATAGAACGTGTTGGGTAGTCTTCCTTCTTTTTCTACATTTTGGAACAGGTTGAGTAATATAGGTACTAATTCCTCTTTAAAGGTTTGGTAGAATTCTGACGTGATCAGCGGCATTTCTTGAAAAGACTCCTCAATTTTCTTCTTTGCTCCTTTGTCAAAGATCATTTGATTATATTTACACGGGTCTATTTCTTGGATCTCTATTCTGTTTTATTGTTCTATTTGTCTGTTATTTCACCAATATGACTCTGGCTTTGTACTAAGTCCTGAAGTCGGGTAGTGTACAGCCTCTGACTGACATTCATTACTATTCTGAGTCCTTTGTGGTTTCATATAAACTTTAGAATCAGTTTGTTGGTAATACAAGATAAATCACTGGGAATTTGATTGGCACCATGTTGAATCTATAGATCACATTGGGAGGAACTGACATCTTAGCAAGTCTTCCTCTCTATGACCATGGAATATCTCTCCATTAATTTAGTTTTTTAAATTTATTTCATCAGAGTTTTATAGTTTTTAAAATATAGATATTATACATATTTTGTTAGATTTATATCTAAACATTTCATATTGGGGGTGTTAATATAAATTATTTTTTTGAAACACAGTCTAACTATGTCACCTTCGGTAGAATGCTATGGCGTCACAGCTCACAGCAACCTCAAACTCTTGAGCTCAAGTGATTCTCTTGCCTCAGCCTCCCAAGTAGCTGGGACTATAGGCACCTGCTACAACACTGAGCTATTTTTTTGTTGCAGTTGTCCTTATTGTTTAACTGGTCGTGGCCGGGTTCGAACCCACCATCCTCAGTGTATGTGGCTGGCGCCATAACCACTAATAATTTTGTTTTTTTAATTTTTAATTCCATTTGTTCATTGCTGGCACAGAAAAGTGATTGACTTTTGTATATTAATCTTACATTCTGAAACCTTTCCATACTTGTTTATTATTTCCAGAAGGTTTTTTTGTTGATTCTTTTGATTTCTATAATACATAGACCGACTTGTCATCTGCAAAGACAGCTTTATTTCTTTCTTCTCAATAAGTATACCTTTTATTTCCTTTCCTTGTCTAAGGTACATCAGCTAGGACTTCCAGTATAATGTTGAAAAGAAGTGGTGAGAGGAAACATCCTTGATTCGTTTCCTAATCTTAATGGGAAATCTTTCTCTCTACTAGCTGTGTGTTACTGTGGATATTCTTTATCCAATCCAGGAAGCTCCTCTTTGTTCCTGATTTGCTGAGAGTTTTTGATCATGAATGGCTCTTGGTTTTGTCAAATGGTTATTCTGCATCTATTGATATAATCATGTGAATTTTCTTCTTTACCCTGTTGAAGTAATGAATTACATTAATTGCTTTTCAAATGTTGAACCAGACTCACACATATACCTGGAAAAAATCCCATTTAGTTGTCAGGAATGATTCTTTTTCTATATTGTTGGATTTGGTTTGCTAAATTTGGGGGATTTTTTACATCTATGCTCATGAGAGATATTATTCTGTAGTTTTCTTTTCTTCTAATGTCTTTGGTTTCAGTATTAAGTGTTTGGTAGAATTCACCAGTGAACCCATCTGGGCCTTGGTGCTTTCTGGTTTGGAAGGTTTATCAATCACTGATGCACTTTCTTTTATAAATATAGGCTAATTCAGATTGTCTATTATTTTCTTCTTTGAATTTTGGCAGATTATGACTTTTAAGGAATTAGCTCATTTTGCCAAGATTATTGAATATATGGACATAGAAATCTTTGTAATATTCCTTTTTTTTTTTTTTTTGGTAGAGACAGAGTCTTACTTTATTGCCCTTGGTAGAGTGCCATGGCATCACACACCTCACAGCAACCTCCAACTACTGGGCCTAGGCAAATCTCTTGCCACAGCCTCCCAAGTAGCTGGGACCACAGGCACCTGCCACAATGCCCGGCTATTTTTTTGTTGCAGTTTGGCCAGGGCTGGGTTTGAACCTGCCACCCTTGGTATATGGGGCTGGCACCCCACCCACTGAGCCCCAGGAGCTGCCCGTAATATTCCTTTTTTTATCCATTAATGTCCATGGGTTCTGTAGTGATGGTCCTTCTTTCATTTCTAATATTAATAATTTGTGTCTCTCTTTTTTCTTAGTTAGACTGACTGGACATTAATTGATTTTACTAATCTTATCAATGAATCAGTTCCTGGTTTTGTTGATTTTCTCTATTGATTGTTTTCAATTTCATTAATTTCTGCTCTAGTTTTGTTTCTTTTCTTCTTATTTTGGATTTAATTTTGTCTTCCTCTTCTAGTTTTCTAAGGTAGAAGCTTAGATGATTGTTTTTAGTCTTTTGTCTTTTCTATCATATGCTCAGTATCTACACTGAATGTTATAAATTTCTCTCTAGGCACTGTTTTCTACATCTCACAAATTTTGATGAGCTGTATTTTCATTTATTTATTTATTTTTTTGAGACAGAGTGTCACTATGTTACTCTCAGTAGAGTGCTATAGCATCATAGCTGACAGCAACCTCAAACTCTTGGGCTTAAGCAATTCTCTTGCCTCTGCCTCCCAAGTAGTTGGGACTACAGGCACCCACCAAAATGCCCGGCTATTTTTTGCTGTTGTTGTTGCAGTTGTAATTGTTGTTTAGCTGGCCCCGTTTGGGTTTGAACCCGTCAGCCTCGGTTGCCTGTGGCCAGGGCCATAACCACTGTGCTACAGGCACTGAGCCTGTGTTTTCGTTTATTTTGAAATATTTTTAAAAATTTCTTGATATTTCTTATTTGTTATATGTGTTATTTAGAAGTGTCTAGTTTTTTGTTGTTTGTTTGTTTGTTTGTTTTTTGAGACAGAGTCTCACTTTGTCGCCCTCAGTAGAGTGCCAGGCTTTGGCATCGTAGCTCATAGCAACCTCAGACTCTTGGGCTCAAGTGATTGTCTTGCCTTAGCCTCCCAAGTAGCTGGGACTACAGCCGCCTGCCACAACACCTGGCTATTTTTAGAGATGAGGGCTCACTCTGGCTCAGGCTGGTCTCAAACCAGTGAACTCAAGCAATCCACCACATTGGCCTCCCAGAGTGCTAGGATTACAGGCATGAGCCACCGTGCCCAGCCTGAAGTGTGCTGTTTAATCTCCAAGTGTTTTGGAATTTTCCAGCTACTTTTTAAGGAGGAAAATTCCATCCTGGTTGGCATGCAGGCTGCTGAGGTGAATTCAGATAGGTTAGCAAGCCTTGTACAGAAGCAGAATTTTGCAGTTAGTCATATATCTTTGTTTCAGTACTTTTCCCACTAGGTATTTCTCAAAAGTCCAGGGACAGTTGGTACTTCCCAGTTCCTTTCTCAGGGGAGTTAGTCAAGCAAGAAGTCAGTGAGTAGTTTCTTCTTTGTCATGGGAGTGAACCAGACTTACTATAATTTGTTGAGGGCTTGTGGCCTAGAAATTTGCCAGGACTTAACTGGTATTTTTCCCCTTTAGCCTAGGCCTAACAATTAGCCTTATCAGTCAGTATAGCTGAAATGCAGCAGTGAGCCCAGAGTTGAAAGAGGATACTCAAAAACAGTAAGGTCTAAGAAAGCAGAGGTCTTCTCAAGGAGACCCCAAGAATACACCAGCAAGGTCCTCCCCATGGTGACTCAGCTCTTAGGAATTTGTAAAAACTTCACTTCCTGGGATCTGGAGGCTGATGCTTCCACTTCTGTAAAAGCCTATGGTTTTGTAAAAGCCAGAGCCTGCTTCTCCAGCTTGATTCAAACTGACCAATGAGAAGGGTATCTGTTGACCAGAAGTTTTTGACTGGGGATAAAAAGGAGAAGACTGAGCCAGTCAGGGAGTGTGGCCTTTTTTGTTTGTTTGTTTTGTTTTGTGGTTTTTGGCCAGGGCTGGGTTTGAACCCACCACCCCCGGCATATGGGACTGGTGCCCTACTCCTTGAGCCACAGGCACCGCCCCGAGTGTGGCCATTTTTAATTCTTCTGTGCCTTCACTCTGCTGGCTGAAATAAAGCCCGTCCTCATTTAAATATGGTGTGTGGGTGCTCTTTCTCTCCACTGGGCCTTGTCTTCCTGCAACAAGAGCACTGCCTAGGGCTCTTCTTGAGATGGCCACCCCCTTAGACCGGGGGTGAGAGACTGAGGAAAGAATGGGGAGACGGGATAAGAACTTACTGAGCTTGTATTGCGAAAAATTGTTTGCTTATCTGTTAACCGCAAATGCAAAGTCTGCTGTGAAGGTTGGTTATGATAACCAACTGCTTGCTTGCTTGCATCGACCAGCCCTATAAAAACAAACAAACAAAAAAAACACAATAGCTTCTGCTCTCCTTGTTCAGGGAGTCAGCCAGCCCGCCTGTCAATAAAGACTCCCACTGGGTTTTGAAATTATCTGTCTGGTGGTCATTGCTCACTCCATAACATTCTCTAGTGTGGGTCAGGATTATGGGCATATTCTTAGGGTCAGGATTATAGGTTGGGTTTTTCCAGGAACTCTGCTGGCTTTGAGGCACTTCAAGAATCTGGGGAGGGGATTGCTTGTTTCTGACTGGATTTTCTAAAATGGTTGCACTCCTCTCAGGTATATATGAGAATTCCTTTGCCCCAGTATTGTTGTCCTATGAAGAGTCTGCTGTTTTGGGGAGAAAACTCAAAAGGTAAAAAGGTAAGCTAGGGCAGCACCTGTGGCTCAAGGAGTAGGGCTCTGGCCCCATATACTGGAGGTGGCGGGTTCAAATCCAGCCTAGGCAAATCTCTTGCCACAGCCTCCCAAGTAGTTGGGACTACAGGCACCCACCAAAATGCCCGGCTATTTTTTGCTGTTGTTGTTGCAGTTGTAATTGTTGTTTAGCTGGCCCAGTTTGGGTTTGAACCCATCAGCCTCGGTTGCCTGTGGCCAGGGCCATAACCACTGTGCTACAGGCACTGAGCCTGTGTTTTCATTTATTTTGAAATATATATATATATATATTTTTTTTTTTTTTTTTTTTTTTTGTAGAGACAGAGTCTCACTGTACCGCCCGAGGGTACAGTGCCGTGGCGTCACACGGCTCACAGCAACCTCCAGCTCTTGGGCTTCCGCTATTCTCTCGCCTCAGCCTCCCGAGCAGCTGGGACTACAGGCGCCCGCCACAACGCCCGTCGCAGTTTGGCCGGGGCTGGGCTTGAACCCATCACCCTCGGTATATGGGGCCGGCACCCTACTCACTGAGCCACAGGCACCACATTTCTTATTTGTTATATGTGTTATTTAGAAGTGTCTAGTTTTTTGTTGTTTGTTTGTTTTTTGAGACAGAGTCTCACTTTGTCACCCTCAGTAGAGTGCCAGGCTTTGGCATCATAGCTCATAGCAACCTCAGACTCTTGGGCTCAAGTGATTGTCTCTGGCCCCATATACTAGAGGTGGCGGGTTCAAACCCAGCCCCAGCCAAAAAAAAAAAAAAGGTAAGCTAAACAGAAACAATATGATGTTCTAGTCATTTAACCTTACTGGCAATTGTAGGGATGAGGGACAACATGCCCTTTTCCCAAAAAAATTTCATGAAAGATCAACTCAAAATCAAGATAGCTTAGTAAGAGAAATTTATTTCTAAATACCATGCATATGGGGGTAATCACAAGAAAGATTACCTGATATTTCAATGAAACTCAGATATTTTATTATTTTTTTTTGAAACAGTCTCACTATGTTGCCCTCGGTAGAGTACTGTGGCATCACAGTTCACAGCAACCTCCAACTCTTTGGCTTAAGTGATTCTCTTGCCTCAGCTTCCCAAGTAGCTCGGACTATAGGTGCCTGCCTCAACACCCGGCTTTTTTTTTTTTTTTTTTGTAGTTGTCATTGTTGCTTAGCAGGCCCAGTCTGGGTTCAAACCTGCCAGCCCCAGTGTATGTGGCTGGTATCTTAGCCACTGAGCTATGGGCACCAAGCCAAAATTCAGATATTTTAAAAAGCAGGGGGAAAAATGTGGATGAATAGATGAGGGAAATAGATAGACTTGTAGATCAACCTGAAAGACAGGTATTGTATTTTAAATGATTTGGGCTAGGTCTGTTAGCATTCTCAATCTTTTACCTCCAATATGTTGAGATAACAGGAAGTCACTTACCCATTTGATCTTTTTATCTTTTCAGTCCCTTTATGGTGATAGAGGGAAACCCCCTTCCAGTGGTTTCTGATTTAGAATGACCTTTAATTCAAAATATTCTTTTTTTTTTTGAGACAGAGTCTCACTTTGTCACCTCTCGTAGAATGCCCTCACATTATAACTCAGAGCAACCTCTAACACTAGGGCTCAAGCTATTCTCTTGCCTCAGCCTCCTGAGAACCTGGGACTATAGGCACCCGCCACAAGGCCCAGCTATTTTTTTTTTGCAGTGAGACTGCAACTCAGGCTGATCTGCCCACCTTGGCCTACCAAAGTGTTGGGATTCAATTGAAAATATTCTTTATACCCGTTCTCTGTCAGTGGAGGCAGCGGGGATATAGGTGGTGGTGACGACCTGTGGCTACTGCGAGATAGCATGTGCCTTCTGGAGAGCTGACAAACATGAAGGAAACATTGACCTGATGCTGCCTGGACCTCCATAAGAGCTGCGCCACAAATGTGATTGGCTCCCACCCCGACTTCCATAAGAACTGTGCCACGAATGCTATCGGCACCCATCCAGACCTCGGTAAGAGCTGCACTGCAACCCCGACCCGTGACCAGCAACTCGCGCCGGCCAGGCCTCCACACACCCTGACCAGGAACTCCAGGAGCCGCGCAACCCTGCATCCTTCCTCCATGCTTCAACACTGGTCCACTTGTCTGGCCAGGGACTCTGGTAGCTGCGTGCCCTCTGGAGCCCTCCATGTCTCTGCACAAAGCCCTTCTACTGGCCAAAGACTGCTGGAGCCTTGGGCTCTCTGTGTCAAAGTCACTGGGTGCCAAACACTCCCAGAACCGTGTGCACCACCACCCCCGCCCTGTTGCTGGGTCCAGGTATGTCACACTCCAGAGCTGCTTCCACAACCAGAACTCCCTAGCTGGAGCAATCCCAGAGGAACTACACACGGTCACTCCCTACAAAGATCCAGCAATAATAGAGTGATCCCGCTGGGGTCTAATCTTAGAGAGACACCTCCCCAACTCTGAGAACGGACAGAGGCAATGGTGAAAAACAATCATGAGGCAAAATCAACAGAAAACTCTGGCAATATGAATAATCAGAGTAGATCAACTTCCCCAAGGATCAATGGGGCAGACACAGCACAAGATCCCATTCACAAACAAATAGCTGAGATGTCAGAAATCAAATTCAGAATCTAAATAGCAAATAAGATTGAATTAGAATTCCAAGCAGTAACCCAAAAGATATCTCAAGAATTCAACAAATTCAAAGACCAAATGACCCAAGATTTTGACACATTGAGACAAGAAGTTGCATCCCTCAAAGATCTGAAAAACACAGTAGAATCCCTCAGTAACAGAAAGGAGCAAGCAGAAGAAAGGATTTCTGACATCGAAGACAAAGCTTTCCAACGCTCCCAAACTCTCACAGAGGAAGAGAAATGGAGGGCAAAAACAGATCACTCTCTCAGAGAGCTCTGGGATAATTCGAAGAAAACCAATATTCCTCTTATAGGGATCCTCAAAAGCGACAAAGTGGCTTCACAAGGCACAGAGTCTCTTCTCCATAAGATTATGAATGAGAACTTTCCAGACATGCCAAGAGATTCTGAAATTCAGATAGCAGACAGTTTCAGAACTCCAGCACGACTTTTGATAATATCCAGCATCCCTTCATGATCAGAACACAGATGAAAATTGGTATAGAAGGGACATTTCTTAAACTAATAGAGGCCATCTACAGCAAACCCACAGCCAATATCATAATGAATGGAGTTAAATTGAAATCATTTCCACTTAGATCAGGAACCAGGCAAGGTTGCCCATTGTCTCCATTGCTCTTTAACATTGTAATGGAAGTTTTAGCCATTGTAATTAGGGAAGAAGAGGCGATCAAGGGTATCCACATAGGGTCAGAAGATATCAAACTTTCACTCTTCGCAGATGATATGATTGCATATCTGCAAAACACTAGGGATTCTACTACAAAACTTTTAGAAGTGATCAAGAAATACAGCAATGTCTCAGACTACAAAATCAACACCCATAAATCTGTAACCTTTATATATACCAACAATAACCAAGCCAAAAAAAAACAGTCAAGGACTCTATTCCTTTCACACTAGTGCCAAAGAATATGAAATATTTGGGAGTATACCTAACAAAGGATGTGAAAGATCTCTACGAACAGAACTATGAAACTTAAGAAAAGAAATAGCTGAAGATGTTAACAAATGGAAAAACATACCATGCTCATGGCTGGGAAGAATTAACATTGTTAAAATGTCCATACTACCCAAAGCAATATATAATTTTAATGTAATTCCTATTAAAGCTCCATTGTCATATTTTAAAGATCTTGAAAAAATAATAATCTGTTCTATATGGAATCAGAAAAAACCTTGAATAGCCAAAACATTAGTCAGCAATAAAAACACAACAGGAGGAATCATGCTACCACACCTGAGACTGTACTATAAATCTATAGTGATCAAAACAGCATGGTACTGGCACAAAAACAGAGAAGTAGATGTCTGGAACAGAATAGAGAACCAAGAGATGAATCCAGCTACTTACCATTATTTGATCTTTGACAAGCCAATTAAAAACATTCCGTGGGGAAAAGATTCCCTATTTAACAAATGGTGCTGGGTGAACTGGCTGGCGATCTGTAAAAGACAGAAACTGGACCCACACTTTTCACCATTAACTAAGATAGACTCTCACTGGATTAAAGATTTAAACTTAAGACATGAAACTATAAAAATACTTAAAGAAAGTGCAGGGAAAACTCTTGAAGTAATAGGCCTCGGTGAATATTTTGTGAGGAGGACTCCCCAGGCAATTGAAGCAGTATCAAAAATACATTACTGGGACCTGATCAAACTAAAAAGCTTCTGCACAGCCAAGAACATAGTAAGTAAAGCAAGCAGACAGCCCTCAGAATGGGAGAAAATATTTGCAGGGTATACCTCTGATAAAGGTTTAATAACCAGAATCCACAGACAACTCAAACGTATTAGCAAGAAAAAAACACGTGATCCCACCTCAGGGTGGGCAAGGGACTTGAAGAGAAACTTCTCTAAAGAAAACAGACGCACGATCTACAAACACGTGGGAAAAAGCTCATCGTCCTTAATCATCAGAGAAATGCAAATCAAAACTACTTTGAGATATCACCTGACCCCAGTAAGAGTAGCCCACATAACAAAATCCCAAAACCAGAGATGTTGGCATGGATGTGGAGGAAAGGGCACACTTCTCACTGCTGATGGGAATGCACACTAATACGTTCCTTCCGGAAGGATGTTTGGAGAATACTTAGAGACCTAAAAATAGACCTGCCATTCAACCATATAATTCCTCTACTAGGTTTATACCCAGAAGACCAAAATTCACAATATAACAAAGACATCTGTACCAGAATGTTTATTGCACCCCAATTCATAATTGCTAAGTCATGGAAGAAGCCCAAGTGCCCATCGACCCACGAATGGACTAGCAAATTGTAGTACATGTATACCATGGAATATTATGCCGCCTTAAAGAAAGATGGAGACTTTACCTCTTTCATGTTTACATGGATGGAGGTGGAACATATTCTTCTTAGCAAAGTATCTCAGGAATGGGGAAAAAGTATCCAATGTACTCAGCCTTACTATGAAGCAAATTTATAGCTTTCACATGTAATTTATAGCTTTCACATGAAGGCTATAACCCAACTGTAGCACAAGAATATGAGGAAAGAGCCAAGGAAGGGGAAGGGAGTGGGGAGGGTAGAGTGGAGGGAGGGGAATGGGTGGGGCCACACCTATCGTGCATCTTAGAATCAGTACAGGCAAAACTTACTAAATGCAGAATACAAATGTCTACATACAATAACTAAGAAAATGCCATGAAGGCTACGTTGAACAGTTTGATGAGAATATATCATACTGTATATGAAACCAGCACATTGTACCCCTTGATTGCACTAATGTACACAGCCATGATTTAACAATAAAAAGGAAGGAAGGAAGGAAGGAAGGAAGGAAGGAAGGAAGGAAGGAAGGAAGGAAGGAAGGAAGGAAGGAAGGAAGGAAATATTCTTTATACCTAGAAGTCAAATTTTGGAACAAAATTTTCTTAGCTCCTTCAGAATCCAAAGCCTAAGTAAACTATAGGAAGAACATAGATAAGGGATGTTGTTTTGTGTTTGTTCATAGAACTGATTAAAGTAGGCCAGCCAAAGAACACAGAGGTAGAGGGAAGCTATTTTTCCTTTTTCTACAAAAACAAGATGCAGGATAGTTTGTACAGTTTTCAATTTAACTATATATAACATGAGACTCTGTCTCTGTTTTAATGAAACATCAATAAAATCACTATTCACTGTCAAAGCACATGTAAAACAAACCTTTCCCATGGAGAATTCATAAAAGAAATTTTTGACAATCAGGTACACAATTCTTGGATCCCTTCTGTTGCCAGGATTTCTTTCTGTAGTAGGTCCTTGGTCTCAGAGATTCAAAGAATGAACCCAGGACCACAGAGATCAGTGATAAAATAGGATTTATTGGATGGAATGGAATAGAAGAAAAGGCACCAGAACCTCTGGCAGAGGGGAGACCCAAGTGGGAAATCCCTGCATGGATCCATTGTCTAGAGGAATAAGGTCTTGAGAATTACATTTGGTGAGGACTTGGTAGATGGGGGACACCTTTTCTATGTTAATGAGTATATTAACAAATAAAGAAATGCAGTCCCTCCAGCTGGGGCAGAAAGGCAGGCCTCTACTTCAGAAGAGGCCTGGCCCAGCTTATGTAAAAGTGCCCAGGCCTGGGAAACTGGGCTCCCTTGTCCAGCCCTAAATGGGGGAATCCTGTATCACTTCCTTCCACCCAGTCACACACACAAAAACTCCCTGACATTTCCTGTTTTACATTCCATTGTGATTTTGTATGCTCTGCCCTCAAACCATTGTTAGTTAGTGTTTTTTGAGTTTCACTGACAGATTGATCTCTTGCTTCCAGATAAATCATAGGGGCTGAGGCAATAGCTTCTGTGTTTTTAACTATTACAGGTCTTGCTCTCTATTTATTTGCACTGTAATGTAAACTTTTCTTTTTATTGTCTTTTAAGTTTCGAGGAGAATGAGAAAGTGTCTTTTGTGATACTTAGAAATTAAGAAGGGATGAACCACACATAGTCACAAATTTGTCACTTACCTGCCTTACATCTAAACAATGAGTTGAGGGCTGGGCCCCTAGCTCAGTGGGTAGGGTGCCAGCCACAAGCACGGGGCTGGTGGATTCAAACCTGGCCCAGGACGGTTAAAACAACAATGACAACTGCAACAAAAAATAGCCAGGACGTTGTGGCAGGTGCCTGTTGTGCCCACCTACTTGGGAGGCTGAGGCAAGAGAATCGCTTAAGCCCAGGAGTTGGAGGTTGCTGTGAGCTGTGTGAGGCCACGGCACTCTACTAAGGGCCATAAAGTGAGACTGTGTCTCTACAAAAAAAAAAAAAAAAAAAAAGAACTATGAACGAAAGAATGTAATCCCACTTCTGCTCCTTCTTCAAAATGATCATTCAAGAATTGTACTGGTGATAGCAAATGAGGCATATGAAAGAAAACCACTATCTCTGCAGCAGATAAAGAAATGCAACAAATATTCAACAAAATGTGTCCTTGTCTTTTCATATCCACCTTAGTATTTATCTTAGTGTAATGTTGAAAGAAAACTTTTTCTTTATCCACTAAGTTTCAATAGGTTAGGGGGTCTAAGGATTAGCTGACAATAGATTAACAAGAGAAAGGGCAAGTTTTCTTTTTTTCTTTTCCTTTTTTTTTTTTTTTTTGCAGTTTTTGACCGGGGCTGGGTTTGACCCCACCACCTTTGGCATATGGGGCTGGCACCTTACTCCTTTGAGCCACAGGGCCACCCAACAAGTTTTCTTGACACATATATTTACTACTCAGTAATGAGTAGCCTGTTAAATAGCCAGAGGTAAGGGTTTATATACCAACCTAAGAGAAAAAGGAGGGATTTAGAATTTCAATGGGAAAAAAATAAAAGGTTCTATTGGCCTTCTTGATGCAATAGATAGCTGAATTCACAGCAGTTTTTAGAACAAATTTTGTTTTGTTTAAAAAATAAAGTAATAAAATCCACTGGATTCTATTACCTTAATATACAATTGGAAAAACATTCAAAATGTCTCAATATTACACTGAAAATGTACCACACAAATTAGTTAAAACAGTGTTATAATTTGATCACAAAGAGCCTCCCTTTTATTTTTTTTTTTTTGAGACAGAGTCTCAGTATGTCACCCTTGATAGAGTGCTATGGGATCACAGCTCACAGCAACCTCAAACTCTTGGGCTTAAGCGATTCTCTTGCCTCAGCTTCCCAAGTAGCTGGGACTATAAGCGCCCACCACAACGCCCAGCTATTTTTTGTTGCAGTTGTCATTGCTGTTTTAGCTGGCACAGGCTGGGTTCGAACCCTCTAGCCTGGGTGTATGTGGCTGGTGAGGTGACCACTGTGTATGGGCGCCAACCCCTAATTTTAGTTTTTTGAGTAAGCTCCATACTGTTCTCCATAGTGGCTGCACTAATTTACACCAAAAGGGTTCCCTTTCTCCAGATCGTCTCTAGCATTCGTGTCTTATTGCCTTTGTGATAAAAGCCATTTTAACTGGGGTGAGATAATAGCTAGTTGTAGTTTTGATTCACATTTCTCTGATGACTAATAATGTTGAACATTTTTTCATATGCCTATTGGCTATTTGTATGTCTTCTTTAAGAAATGTCTATTCAGATCCTTTGTCCATTCTTTAATTGGATTATTTGACTTTTTTCCCTATTGATTTGTTGGAGCTCTTTATATACATAAGGTGCCAAAAATGTGTACACGTTTTTTTTTTTTTTTTTGTAGAGACAGAGTATCACTTATTACCCTCATGCCGTGGTGTCACACAGCTCACAGCAACCTCCAACTCCTGGGCTTAGGCGATTCTCTTGCCTCAGCCTCCCAAGGAGCTGGGACTACAGGTGCCCACCACAACACCCAGCTGTTTTTTTTTGTTGCAGTTTGGCTGGGGCCGAGTTTGAACCCACCACTCTCGGTATATGGGGCCGGAACGCTACCCACTGAGCCACAGGTGCTACCCAAAATGTATACACTTTTTAAGAAAGGAAAAAGCTGTATATACCATCTTGAGGTTATAGAAAGAACGGGGGGGGGGGGTGGCGGCGCCTGTGGCTCAGTCAGTAAGGCATCAGCCCCATATACCGAGGGTGATGGGTTCAAACTCGGCCCTGGCCAAACTGCAACCAAAAAATAGCCGGGAGTTGTGGCGGGCGCCTGTAGTCCCAGCTACTCGGGAGGCTGAGGCAAGAGAATCGCTTAAGCCCAGGAGTTGGAGGTTGCTGTGAGCTGTGTGAGGCCACAGCACTCTGAGAGCCATAAAGTGAGACTCTGTCTCTACAAAAAAAAAAAAAAGAAGAAGAAAGAACGGGGGCTTAGTTCCTGACAAAACAGATTATAGAAATGGAGAGAAGAGGAATTTTGCTAAAGGATCATAAATGATTACTTAATTAGCTTGAAGAATATACAGTGGATGGTTCGGCACCAGTAGCTCAGTGGTTAAACTGCTGGCCACATGCCCTGGGGCTTGGTGCGTTGGAACCCAGGCAAGGCTTGCTAAAAACAAAATAAAATACCCAGGCATTATGGCAAACGCCTTTAGTCCCAACTACTAGAGAGGCTGAGGTAAAAGCTTTCACATGAAGGCTATAACCCAACTATAGCACAAGAATATGGGGAAAGGGCCAAGGGAGGGGAGGGGAGGGGGGAGGTTAGGGTGGAGGGAGGGGAATAGGTGGGGCCACATTTGTATCTGAATGCAAATGCCAGAATACAATGCCAAGTGTATACATTTTGGGTGCATCTTAGAATGGGTACAGGTGCAACCTGCTAAATGCAGAATACAAATGCCTACATACAATAACTAAGAAAATGCCATGAAGGCTACGTTGAACAGTTTGATGAGAATATTTCGGATTGTATATGAAACCAGCACATTGTACCCCTTGATTGCACTAATGTACACAGCTATGATTTAACAATAAAAATAAATAAATAAATAAAAGAGGGTGGCTCCTGTGGCTCAGTGAGTAGGGCACCGGCCCCATATACCCAGGGTGGTGGTTTCAAACCCAGCCCCGGCTGAACTACAACCAAAAAATAACCAGGCGTTGTGGCAGGCGTCTGTAGTCCCAGCTGCTCGGCAGGAGAATCGCGGAAACCCAAGAGCTGGAGGTTGCTGTGAGCTGTGTGACGCCACTGCACTTTACCCGAGGGCGGTAAAATGAGACTCTGTCTCCACAAAAAAAATAAATAAATAAAAGAATTGCTTGAGGCTGAGAGCTTAAGGTTGCTGTGAGGTATGACGCTACAGCACTCTACTGAGAGCCACAAAGTGAGACTCTATCTCAAAAAAAAAATGCAGTGATCTGGAGCAAGATCTGTGAGGCCTCTCCAGAACAGACAATAATTTGTTACAAAAGTCTGTCCAGGTTTGTTGACAGACTTTTGTCTTCCTTACTGCAATATGGATTCAAGTAATGAAAACTCAGGGACGGAACCAGAGGTTATTATTTTTTGCTTTGTTACCTCAAAACTTTAAGCAGATAAAGGAACTTCAGTGAATCTATGCAGAGGAGAGGGAGAGGGTGGGGAGAAGTCAGGGAGACTCTATTTTTAGTTTGGTATGCATAAACACCATTTGAGGGTATGGGCTTCTGTGCCCCAGTTGCTGGATCTTGGGGTAGTCAAACTCTTTTTTTTTTTTTTCAGTTTTTGGCTGGGGCTGGGTTTGAACCTGACACCTCCGGCATAAGGGGCTGGCACCCTACTACTTTAAGCCACAGGCGCCGCCCTCCAACTCTTTTTTATCTAAAAAAAAAAAAAAAACAAACTTAGACAGGACCTATAAAATAGTCTTTCTAGTCCACAGAGTTCTCTGAGTAATATAAAGCTGGATGATAGATAGTTAAATCTCTTTTTATGCCCTATTCCAACTGAAAAGGTCAGAAGTTTCATATTGGTTTTAGGGCAAAAATGATTCATTTACCCCACCTTATAAAACAGTAAAAATGAAATCATCCAACTCATAATTAAAACCAACAGTGAAATGGACTTTTTGAAAATATTCAATAAAAAAAGATCTGGAACCGAGGTGTTGGTTCACATGAAAGAATCACCAAAAGGGCTCAACACCCGTAGCTCAGTGGTTAAGACGCCAGCCACATACACCTGGCGTTGGCACGTTTGAACCCGGCCAGGGCCTGCTAAACAACAATGACAAATGCAACAAAAAAATAGCCAGGCATTGTGGCGGGCGCCTGTAGTCCCAGCTACTTGGGAGGCTGAGGCAAGAGAATCGCTTAAGCCCAAGAGTTCGAGGTTGCTGTGAGCTGTGACACTATGGCACTCTACCAAGGGTGACATAGTGAGACTCTGTCTCAAAAATGAAAGAAAAAAAAAAAAAGAAAGAAAAGCTAGCCAGATGAGGTGGCATATGCCAGGAGTCCCAGGTAGGAGGCAGATGCAAGTGGATTGATTGAACTCAAGTTTGAGGTGGGTTAGTAATCTAGTAAGATGCTTGAAAAGAGATATAAGAACATAAATCAGGATAAGAATGAATAAGCAGAAAAGAACAGATCTAATCATGTTTCCCCACACTCCATTAAACCAGTTCAACAATGCCTGGGTGGTGATGCTGAACTCTCGTTCCTGGGACTAGGTCAGTCCAATAGAATGATTTTGCTTCATTAATTTGATGAAGAATATTTATCTTGTCCTTTAAGAGATGTAGGTCGGTCTCCTTTTGCTCTGATTGATTTATGTAAAAACTATTTTTCCCCAATAACAGCAGAGGCTCCTCCTTGAAGTGTTAAAGCATCCCAGATGTTAGGCTATTAACCTCGGCTTGGAGCATTCCCAGTGCCTGCATGGTGATGTTGAACTCTTGTTCTATTACTATGGAGAGATTCATGACTGCTCTTTCAATTTTGTAAGTTCTAAGTACTGGGGAAAGGATCTGAGCATTGAAAATAACTTTGAATTACAATATTCAAGGGGATTTCTTATAATGTCATGTTTTGTATGTTTATAAAGTACCGCCTTATGAACAAAAGAGCCCAAGTTTGTAATTTGATTGGCATTTAAAGTGGAGTACTTTGTAACAGAGGATGTCAGATAGCAGCCTGACCTTTTGGGTGGGAACTATTTGTACGCCTTATTACCATACAAGATAAAAAGACCAGTGTTATTTATAGACAGAATCAGATTAGAACCTGTGACCTTTCCTCCTGGAGTTTGCTGTGTCTTCTCGTCTTCTCACGGGCACTTTCATATATCCAGTTGTCATGTGTCCCTGAGCAAAAGGTAGTTCTTGAGCTTCCACAGTTTTTCTACGTTCAGTTGTCTAAGCCGTATCTTGCTTCTTCTCTGACTGTGGATGCCACATTTTATCAGATGTCCATTTTCCAGATTGGTTTCACCAGGCACTCATATTGGCAGAAGTAAAATGAATTCAGGGCCAGGCACGGTGGCTCACACCTGTAATCCTAACACTCTGGGAGACTGAGGTGGGTGGATTGCCTGAGCTCACAGGTTTGAGACCAGCCTGAGCAAACAAGAGTGAGATCCCCATCTCTAAAAATAGCTGGGCATTGTGGTGGGCAATTGTAGTCCCAGCTACTGGGAAGGCTGAGGCAAGAGAATAAGCTGAACCTAAGAGTTTGAGGTTGCTGTGACCTATGACACCACAGTACTCTATCAAGGGCAGCAAAGAGAGACTCTGTCTCAAAAAAAAAAAAAAAAAGAAAAAAATGAATTCAGGTTCCTTTGAGTGATTTAGGTGTTGGCATAACCAGCAATCAGACTGATTTGTTAGTGTGGCCAGGGGTTGAAAGACTGGTACAAAGGGGTGCCGGGTGTACGCTTAACCTGCTGGAAAAACAGTAAAGGTTAGTGAGAGGAAGGCATAGTTTGAGAGAAGAGGTATAGTGGAAGATAAAAGGGAGAATGGGATAGATTGAGGCAATTTTCACTCAGATTCCAATATGTTATTTCTGAAAGTGGGGAGGTGCTTAAAGGAAGAAGTGCTTAAAAGTGACTATTGATTAGCCAAGTGTTATGGCAGGCACCTGTAGTCCCAGCTACTTGGGAGGCTGAGGCAAAAGAATCGCCAAAGCCCAGGAGTTGGAAGTTGCTGTGAGCTCTGAGGCCACAGCACTCTACCGAGGGCAATAAAGTGTCTCTCTTTAAAAAAAAAAAAAAAAGAAAAGACAGAGTCTCACTTTATTGCCCTTGGTAGAGTGCTGTGGCCTCAGAGCTCACAGCAACCTCCAACTCCTGGGCTTTGGCGATTCTCTTGCCTCAGCCTCCCAAGTAGCGGGGCGGCGCCTGTGGCTCAGTGAGTAGGGTGCTGGCCCCATATGCCGAGGGTGGCGGGTTCAAACCCAGCCCCGGCTGAACTGCAACAAAAAAATAGCCGGGCGTTGTGGTGGGCGCCTGTAGTCCCAGCTGCTCGGGAGGCTGAGGCAAGAGAATCACGTAAGCCCAAGAGTTAGAGGTTGCTGTGAGCAGTGTGACGCCACAGCACTCTATCCGAGGGCGGTACAGTAAGACTCTGTCTCTACAAAAGAAAAGAAAAAGTGACTATTGAGGGTTTTATTTATTTATTTATTTTTGTAGAGATAGAGTCTCATTTTATTGCCCTCAGTAGAGTGCCGTGGCATCACACAGCTCACAGCAACCTCCAACTTCTGGGCTTAAGCGATTCTCTTGCCTCAGCCTCCCAAGTAGCTGGGACTACAGGTGCCCCCCCACAACACCCAGCTATTTTTTTGTTACAGTTTGGCCGGAGCAGGGTTTGAACCTGCCACCCTCCGAATATGGTGCCAGTGCCCTACCCACTGAGCCACAGGCACCACCGACTATTGAGGGTTTTACCAAAGCAAGGAATATAGATTTAAATGAGGTTTCTTGATCCATGATCTTGGGAAAAGCTGCGTATTTCATGAAGTTATCTGCATCAGAGCCCTGGGAACCAGCCCTGGAAATCCTTACCTTCAGGTAACTTGTAGGGGTCATCCTCTAATTGTCAGTGTAGTTTGGCGTGGTTCACAGGAATCCAGGAGGATGTCTTTTTCATTTGCATGACAGGATAGGTGGTTGGTAAATAGTACTTTATGAAGACGTCTCCAGGAAGGTGCCAGCACATGTCTTCTTCTAGGAACCTTGATGTACATATGATCTCTTGGTCAAACAGGATGGCAAGCCCTGTCGGTTGTAATATGCTTCAAACATAGTTATCATCTCTATGTAGCTAGTCACTGTACAGAATTGTTCATTTAAATCTCCATGGTGTTCACTCAGTAGCAAAATAGGTTTATAGGTGCCAGTAGTCATGGAATGACAGACGGGGTTTCAAAAGGGGTTATACCATGTCTTCTAATTGGAGTATTCCAGATTTTATAAGGGCCAAAGGCAATGCTTCTGGCTATTTAAGTCCAATATTTTGACAGACTGTTTCAAAATCATTTTTATTTTTAGATTTTTATATTTTACTTGCCCTGAAGATTGGGGATAACATGGGGTATAAATAAGTATACTATTTATAGGATTTATAGGATACTTGATTTGACTCAGTCCATAAAGAAATATTAAAACATGAGATAATCTTAGTTACTAATTTTTTAACCACTCTTATAGTATATCTAGTTAAACAACATTTAGTCTATCTGTTAACAACAAATGACAATGAGAAAAGCTTAAATCTGAACGTAAATCGGTAAAATCAATTCATAGTGTCAAAAATGGATCGTTTGTGTTTTGGAGGGGCAATTTCCTCCAGAGATTTGATGAGATTTACAAATAGTGCACTGGGAAATAATTTGGTCAGAGATAGTGTAGATCCCAGGACAATACCAACTCTCTCTCTCTCTCTCTCTCTATATATATATGTATATATATTTCTTTTTTCTTAATCACCCCCATTTGCACATATCTCCATATGATGGGAAATAAATACAAGTCAAAAAGTTAAAAGGAAAGGGTACCAGGGAGTCTGTTTAGCTTAATATGCAATTTATCTGATAAAGAGAAATTATGAATCAGAATGTAACAGAATTAAAAAGAAAGTTGAGTAGAAGTTAATTATTATATTCTTAAAGTTATTTGAATTAAATTGATGAGTTAGTTTTTAGTTTCTTGATAAAATATGATTTGAGCATTATTATTTAAAGTTAATTGATTAGAGCTTTTTAATATTACTTGGTAGTAAAATATCATATACAAATGACATGTATAGATATGGATATATAGATATAATAGTTTTTACAAAGAATTTTTATTCTCTGGCTTTTAAATATCACTATTTTTTTAAATTCAGACTTAATCTTTGAATTACGTATTTTGTTGTTTTAAGTAATTACTAGCTGGCAATAACTTTTAATAAGATTTTGTCATTGTTAAAAGCATTTGTTGTTTTTATGTTTTTATGTCATTGTTTTATAAGCATTTGTTGTACATATGTATTAGATTATTATTAGGAATCTAATACATATGTTTTTAGGAATCTAATACATATGTTAAAAAGTAAAGTACTCACTATTTTAGAAATTAAAAATTCTATTTTTATTATAAATTTTGTCTTTAATTTTCAGATTTTCCTAATTAATTTAGACAATTTTTTTTACTTAAACATATAATAAAAAGGAACAAATGGAGGAAATATAGAAATTTTTTAAAATGCCTGAAAGCTGGAGTTTGCACCTTTTGAAGTGTAGTTAAATACTGTTTGTTTTTGCCTGATGTAGACATTTGAGGCTTTTAACTAATTTAAGATAATTTAATTATTAAATTTTATTTTATTTTAGTTTCTGTTACTATTTAAGACAGGATTAAATTTTTTGTTCAAAAAACTCAGAGTTAAAAATCACAAATTCGTGGTATCTTGGAAACTGAGAGAGAACTTACCCAAAGGCTTCAGTTGCAGTGAGAGAGTGAACAGATTCAGTCGGTTTCCTTACTTGGAGTCTTGGTGTTTGGGCTCTCTGTGTTTCTGGGAGTCTTTGGTTGTTCTAGTTCAGAATCTAATTTTGATAAAAAAATTAATTTAACAGAGTTTCATTGAGCAAAGAGTATTCTACAAACTGGTCAGTTGAATTAGAAATGGTTTAGAGAGACTCTAATATTGAGAAGGTGCATGGACAGAAAAGAGAAAAGTGAAATATAAAAACAGTTGGATTTGTTACAGCTCAGTATTTGCCTTATTTAAATATAGTTTGAACAGTTGACCATCTTTTTTTTTAAACAGAGTCTCGCTTTGTCACCCTTGGTAGAGTGTTGTGGTGTCATAGCTCACAGCAACCTCAAACTCCTGGGCTGAAGCGATTTTCTTGCTTCAGCCTCCCAAGTAGCTGGGACTACAAGTGCGTGCCACAACCCCTGGCTTTTTGTAGAGACGAGGCCTTACTCTTGCTCAGGCTGGTCTTGAACGTATGAGCTCAGGCAATTCACCTGCCTCCACCTCCCAAACGCTGGGATTACAGCCATGAGCCACCTCGCCTGGCAAGATGACCATCTTTGATTGGCCAAAATTACATGATCTATAAAGGAGAAAGAGTAGAAAGGAGTGAAGACAAATAGAGCAAATTTTACTGAGGACAAATAGCTCAGCTTTTTATCTTGTAAGTAAAACCCATACGCTTTAATCAAGATTGTTGTGTAATTAAAGATGTAAGAAGTATCTTACGAGGTGGAGAATAGTTTCTACAAGATCTACAAAAGAAAGGTATCACTAGTCATGAACAAGATGTAACTTAAAATTTTGTTCAAATTTTGTAGGTCTCAGATTTTCGGTTGATCATTTATACATAAATATTTTAAAGTCTTATATAGCTCTATAGAATATAGGAAATTAGGCGGCGCCTGTGGCTCAGTGAGTAGGTGGCGAGGGTGGCGGGTTCAAACCCAGCCCCAGCCAAACTGCAACCAAAATATAGCCAGGCGTTGTGGCGGGTGCCTGTAGTCCCAGCTGCTCGGGAGGCTGAGGCAAGAGAATCGCGTAAGCCCAAGAGTTAAGAGGTTGCTGTGAGCCGTGTGACGCCACGGCACTCTACCCGAGGGCAGTACAGTGAGACTCTGTCTCTACAAAAAAAAAAAAAAAGAATATAGGAAAGTAAAGATTGTGCACAGAAGGGAGAAAACTGATGAACAGTATAAGTTATAAATGTCAAACTAGAACAGGTTCTGCTCTAGAATTGAACTGAGGGTTGCTGGGATGAAAATATAGAATTTCAATCATTAGACTATGAAATAAACTGCCCTGTCATTATTCTTACAGGGCAGTATTCAAAAGATTTCTTTGTTTTAAATCAGTTATTTGCTTTTTAATTTTGTTGAGAGAATCTTTAGGGTTAGCCATAACATTATGTGTTTTTCCTTTAATTTAATATCTGTATTAATATAATGTAATTATTTCAAATAAGAGATCTCTAAAAGTTTTAAGAAAATTTAGAAGTCTTTTAACTTAAAGGATCCATCTTTGGCCATTAAACACAATGGTATATTTGTTTCAAAAGTGATGCAATCTAATGCCTCTTTATAAAGTCCAGGTGATAATTTTCCAGGGTTAACCAGGAGAGGGCACAAAGAAGGCCCAATGCCTCTTCATAGAAAAAGGCCATTTTCAAGATCCCCAAAAATTCACTCTCAGAAATATTCTTATGATAGAATAGACAATGACAAAAACTCACCCTCCTTGGAGCTAGACACATTTGGTACAAACATTGCTGCTTAGAATCCTACGTGTTCCAGACTCCTGGTCTTTCCAGACTGGCCACTTGACATGCTCCCAACCAAACACACCCTCCACATGATGGAGACTGAGGAGAGAATTCCCACTCAGTCACAAAGTCAAGCTCAGAAACATAAAACAGGATGTGAGGGAAACCTCAGACAGTTCTTGTTTCAGGGACCCACAGCAAAGTTTGTCTTAAAAGACACTGGAGTAGCCAGAACTGTGTAACTGGATAGTATGCAGGGCCGGGCTGATGGGGAGCTAGGCCCAAGTTCTGCCCTAGGGTAATCCTCTTTAGACAAAAAGACATAGAGAGAAAACTGACAAAACAAAAACAAGCAATAATAATGACAGCAGTTAGAATCTATTTCTGAGAGAAGATGGAATAAAACAATATGAATATTCATACACTGCAAAGTACCAAAAATTATACCAATGCTAGAGTTGCTCACAAGACTAATCACCAACAAAAACATTTCTCTCATCAATCTTAAATATGGAAAGGACAATTATCTTTTTGCCGTCTGCTCAACCAGAGCCCCCAGAGAGAGTAAAACTGGGAGTCTGACTGCTAAGTAAAGTTTTTTTTTTGTTTTGTTTTGTTTTTGTAGAGACAGAGTCTCAAGAGTAGAGTGCTGTGACATCACAGCTCACAGCAACCTCCAGCTCCTGGGCTCAAGCAATTCTCTTGCCTCCACCTCCCAAGTAGCTAGGACTACAGGTGCCCGCCACAACGCCTGGCTATTTTTTGGTTGCAGCCATCATTGTTATTTGGTGGGCCCAGGCTAGATTCGAACCCACCAGCTCAGGTGTGATGTGGCTGGTGCCTTAGCTGCTTGAGCCACAGGTGCGGAGCCTAAGTAAAGTATCTCAACATGTGCTGGCTGGTGTCAGGGTTCCAATCTTCCTGCTGAAGCTTTTGAGCAGAGCAGATCCTGCCAACTATTTGAAACTGTAGGGATCACGGCTAAACCTGCCCTTTTCCCTTGGTTAGTTTGCTGAAAGATCAACTCACAATTATGGTAAATTAGTAAGAGAAAGGTTTATTTCCAAATACCATGTGCATGGATGAACCACAAAAATGATTACCCCAAGTCTCAGTGATGGTCAGAGACCTTTATAGGTGCATTTTGGAAGTGAGGTGGGGAGAATGTGGAAAGTATAGGTACAGTAAGTGGTTGCTCAGGAGGTGTGAAGATGAGTAGAAACAGATTCATTTGTAGATTAACCTGAGAGACAGGATTGTGCTTCAAAGGACCTTGGGGCCAAGTCTATCAGCATGTAACATAAGCAAGTCTGCAGCCCCTTTTGATTCTCAATCAGGTTACTCAGGTTTATGTAGATAGAGGAAAGGTCTCCTTCAATGCTTCCTGATCATGAATGGCTTTTAATTAAAAATATTCTTTATACCAAGGAGTCATATTTTGGGGTTAAATTTACATAGCTCCTTCAAAGGATTGGGTGGCTTAAACAACAGAAACTTTTTCTTCACAGTTCTGTTTTGGACGTCTGAGAGCAACGTGTCAGCAGGCTCGATTTCTGGTGAATCTTCTCTTTCTGGTTTGTAGATGGCCACCATCTCCTTGTGTCCTCCCATGGCTTTTCTCAAGGGGAGTGAATGTTCTGGTCCCTTTTTCCTTTCCTTTTCCTTTTTTTTTTCTTCTTTTTTGAATGTTGCCCTAAGTAGACTGCTGTGGAGTCACAGCAACCTTAAACTCTTGGACTTAAGTGATTCTCTTGCCTCAGCCTCCCAAGTAACTGGGACTAGAGGCGACCCCCACAATACCCGGCTATTTTTTGGTTGTAGTTGTCATTGTTGTTTGGCAGGCCTGGGCTGGATTCAAACCTGCCAGTTCTGGAATATGTGGCTGTTGCCCTAACACCTGAGCTATAGGCACCCAACCTCCTTTTTCCTTTTCTTATGAGGACATTAATTCTATTGGATTAAGACACCAACATTATGATCTCATTTAACTTTAATTACCATTTTAAAGGCTCTGTCTCCAAATATATCCACATTGGGGGTTAGGGCTTCAACATATGAATTTAGGGAGAGACATGGGTAGCCGATAACAAAGACTTTTACACAGCAGAGGGTCTTATATTTATTCGTAAATTCAGCCCCTGGATCACCTTCTTTAGTGAGAACAATGGTAGAGTACTAACCAGTAAGTCCCATACCTGTTAAACAAGACATGTAAAAACAAAGTAGGACAGGGTTCTGTAAAAGGTTTTCTGAGGACACTCTTTCTGCAAGTGATGGAAAGACTGGGGCAGTCACAAACTTTCCCCTGCATGGAAAGTTTCAATGCACAATATTATATTAAAGACTAAAAATTTTATTCACTTACTCAAATAATATTTGTTGGATGTGTTAACAGAAAAACAAACGAACAAAAGAAACAAAGAACACCAAACTCTGTAATGTGATTTAAAGAGATTTATTTTGAGCCAATCTGAGTGATCATGGCAAGTAGTCCCAAGGCAGTCAGGTTCCAGCTGTTTTTGTTTTGTTTTGCTTTTTTTGTTTAAAAATCAAGTTGTAAGCTTTTATTACAAATTAAAAATGAAGTTCTTAAAAAATCTCAACTTGACCAGATACGAAACAATTTAAAAACCTTTAAAGACGTATTGAGAAAAAAACACATTTGTTATCACCAAAAAACACGTTTGTTATCACCAAAAAAGACATCTTTAGGTAAAATAATAAAAACCCGGTGCTGCATAGGCAATGCAGATAGTTCTAGTTATCTGACCAACCGGCAGAAAGCAAGCACTTAAGGTCTTCAGCTCCGCTCTTTGGCTGGTTTCTTATTGCTGGAATGTCATGTTCGTTTCTTCCTGTTGGGTGACTAAGGTGTGATGGCAGAGGTGGGGAGCAGCACTTATTCAGCCCTGCCCTGCTCAGCCTGAGGAGCAGGCGAATTCTCAGCTGGTGGATCGGCCGCTTTTGTCTCTCTGCCATCTTGTGGTTTAGGATTTTCTGGGCGTCTGCGTCAGTAATTGAAGTTGCCATGGTGTAGACCTTGAGGCGGCTGCTGACCTTGGTTCTCATCTTGATTATTCTCCTTTCACTACCGTTCTCTCTGGGCTGTCCTGCGAGGAAGGCCCCTGCAGAATCGGGGTCTATAAGCCCATACCTGTTCTGTCTTACTGGTCTACCTTGTTCTCCTGCACCCTGGTTGTCAGCACCTCCGTCACTTCCCCCTGCACAGGAGGTTGGAACACGGTGGTCGAGGCCCACAGGGCCAGCCTTGTTGGGCCTTCAGGAGCACTCTCTGACCCCTCGTTCTTTTCCCTGCTCTCACTATTCTGATAATTCTGCCGGTAATTGTGTGGCGGCCCCCTGCCACGTTCCTAGCGCCTATAATGGTTACAGTCTGCTGTATATTTGAACTGGAATTCCACCAGAGCCTGTAACATCTGCTGCCTCCACTCCATTTTCTCCTTCAACATCCGACTCCACAGTCCCTCCATCTCCTACACTGCGGAGGGACTTCCCGGGGTCATCCTTCTTTAATGGCAGTCTGGTGTGCAAATACATCTTCCTGGTGTCATTCCTGTTGATGAAACCATACCCATTTCTTACATTGAACCATTTTACTGTTCCCCAAATCCTCCTAGCAATGACCTTCTTGTCCCGGCTGGCAGGCGCCACCCACGTGAGGCCACCGGGCGCGGCTCCCGGAGCGCTGCGGGTGGTGCTGGGCTTGGTGTCTGCGCCCTGAGGGTGCGGGTGGGGCGATGGCGGCGGCTGCGGGGTCTCGGCCTCGCTGCTCAGGGTTGCGGCGAGAGTGACTGGGGGCAGCTCCCGCAGCTGCGGCTTCTCCGGACGTGTCATAGTAACTAGGCTGGCAGTGGCTGTGGGGCTGCTCAGGGCTCTCTGGGGTCTGCTCTCCCCTCCCACTACTCATCCAACTCTCCAGTTTGGTTTTATACATTTTAGGAAGACAAGAATTGCAAGTAAAATCATAAATCAGTCTGTGGAGGGCACGCATTGGTTCGGCCTGCAAAGGTGGATCATCTCAAAGCAGGGACTTACAGGTTACAGGTGGGTTCAAAGATTTTTTGATTTGTAATTAGCTAGAGAAATAAAGCTTTGTCCTGCCAGGCACAGTGGCTCATGCCTGCAATCCTAGCATCCTGGGAGGCTGAGGTGGGTGGATTGCTTGAGCTCAGGTGTTAGATACCAGCCTGAGCAAGAGTGAGACCGCATTTCTACTAAAAAATAGAAAAAGGATTGGCCCCCGTAGCTCAGTGGTTGGGGAGGCGGCCACATACACTGGGACTGGCCGGTTCGAACTCAGCCTGGACCTACTAAACAACAATGACAACTACAACAAAAAAATAGCCGGGTATTGTGGTGAGCATCTGTAATCCCAGCTACTTAGGAGGCTGAGGCAAGAGAATCGCTTAAGCCCAAGAGTTTGAGGTTCCTGTGAGCTGTGAGGCCATGGCACTCTAACTGAGGGCAACGTAGTAAGACTCTGTCTCAAAAATACATATAAGTAGGGCGGCGCCTGTGGCTCAGTGAGTAGGGCGCTGGCCCCATATGCCGAGGGTGGTGGGTTCGGACCCCGCCCCGGCCAAACGCAACAGAAAAATAGCCGGGCGTTGTGGCGGGCGCCTGTAGTCCCAGCTACTTGGCAGGCAGAGGCAAGAGAATTGCTCAAGCTCAAGAGTCTGAGGTTTAGCCAGGTGTTGTGGTGGGCACCTGTGGTCCCGGCGGGAGGCTGAGGCAAGAGAATCCCCTAAGCCCAAGAGCTGAAGGTTGCTGTGAGCTGTGATGTTACGGCACTCTACCGAGGTCAACAGAGTGAGACTCTGTCTCTTAAAGAAAAAAAAAGACTTTGAGGTTGCTGTGAGTTATTATGCCGGCGCAGTCTACCCAGAGTGACAGAATGAGACAAGGAAAGGAAAGGAAGGGCAGGAAGGGGAGGGAGGAGAGGGAAAGGGAAGGGAAAAGGAAAGGAAAAAAGAAAGGAAAGGATGGGGGGTGTGGATGGGTGGATGGAGGGAGGGAGGGAGAAGCTTTGTCTAAAGACTTGGAATATTTTAAGTCAAGATAAGTAAGGAAGTCTGTTAATCAAAGACAATCTGCAGTATACAAATTGAAATTATCTGTCAAGCAAATTGATGACTCTCAGGTGCTTTATTCTATGCTCTGCATTGCCTTTGGTCTTTGCTTTCTTTTCTTTTCCTTTTTTTTTTCTTTTTTTTTTTTGAGACAGAGCCTCAAGCTGTCGCCCTAGGTAGAGTGCTGTGGCATCACAGCTCACAGCAACCTCCAACTCCTGGGCTCAAGAGAGTCTCTTGCCTTCGCTTCCCAAGTAGTCGGGACTACAGGCCCCACCACAATGTCCGGCTGTTTTTTGGTTGCAGCCGTCATTGTTTGGCGGGCCGGGCTGGATTCCAACCCTCCAGCTCAGGTGTATGTGGCTGGCACCTTTGCCTCTTGAGACACAGGCGCCGAGCCTGCCTTTGGTCTTATTAATAATTTAGTATCTTACTATCACAAAGAATCTGTTTTCTCAGTTTTTTTTTTGTTTTAATTCAAAGTCTCATTTTATCACCCTTGGTAGAGTGCCATGGCTCACAGTATCCTCAAACTCTTAAGCTCCAGAGATCCTCTTGTCTCAGCTTCCCAAGTAGCTGGGATTATAGGCTCCCACAACACCTGGCTATTTTCACAATACCTGGCTATTTTTAGAGATGGTGTCTCACTCATCTGGCTCAGGCTGGTCTCGAACTCCTGAGCTCAAGCAATCTACCCACCTCAGCCTCCCAGAGTGCTAGGATTATAGGCATGGGCCACCTTGCCTGGCTCTATTTTCTCAGTCTTATAATTTCTATTTTACCATTAATATTGGTCAATTGTTGAGTCTAAACTCCAAAAGGGAAAGAATATAATGATTCCCTTCCCTTCCTGGTTAGGAACTTAGTTTAAGGTTTTTCCGAGGTCCCTTTGGCCAAGAGGTGTTTGGTCAGTTGGCAGGGACTTAGTATTATATTTTAATTCAGACATGTCCGCTATTTTTAAGGCCTTGGCTTAAAGACAGGAATTAGAAGAGTAACCTAACCTAGTGTAGGAAATCAGGCAATGGGTAGTTAAATGCTGGCTCCTTTCAAATGCTGCCAAAATAACCCTGGAATAATGCAGGCTTAGTTTAGTGCTAGTTAAGGTAAGGGAGATCGTTAATATAACAGTCTCAGGCTGTTGCTCAGTGGTTATGGCACTGGCCACATGTTCCAGGCCCAGGTGGGTTTGAACCTGGCCCAGGCCTGCTAAACCAAAAAAAAAAAAAAAAAGCCAGGCATTGTGGCAGGTGCCTGTAGTCCCAGCTACTTGAGAAACTGAGGCAAGAGTATCGCTTCAGCCCAGAAGTTTGAAGTTGCTGTGAGCTATGACACCACGGCACGTTACCAAGGGGGACAAAGTAAGACTCTCTCAATAAAATAAACAATCTCGATGAAAAGAAAAAAAAAAAAAACAATCTCAGTGGCTTCTCAGAAGGGTGAGAGCAAAGGCACAATATTTATGAGGATATTTTGGGGATCTGGATTAAGGCAGCAATTTTATCTTCTTTTTTGTAGAGACAGAATCTCACTTTACGCATGAACCTCCAACTCCTGGGCTTAAGCAATTCTCTTGCCTCAGCCTTGCAATTTCTTTGCAATTTGGCCAGGGCCGGGTTTGAACCCTCCACCCTTAGTATATGGGGCCAGCACCCTACCCACTGAGCCACAGGCACCACCCAAGGCAGCAATTTTAAATCAGAGCTTGATTAGGATGGGACAAATATGTAACATAATGGTTTAGGACTGGTGGAAGTAGAGTGAGGTCAGGGTTTCCAAAGAAGTCTAGAAGTGTAAATGATCTATGTAGTCTGTTTTCCCAGAAAAGTGATATTTACTTTAATCTGGGTAAACTGAGTAGTCTAGTATTTGGACTTTTAGATTTTTAAGAATTCCCTGGAATAAGCAATAAAATTGTTTGCCATTCCATTCTTTCTGGGAAACCATGGCCTGGAATAGGAAAGCCAGGTAAATAAGCAGTGCCTGCGTAGACAGTAATGAAATCGCTCTTACAGATTGATAAAGGGGGCAAGGCAAGAGCTAAACACCCTAAAACTCTGCGAACTTAGCTAAAATAATGATCATAAACAGCCACTGTCCGCTCATTTCCTTGATAATAATGACTGTTCCCTCTGCTTCTTTACCCTAGGGTCATGCATGGTTGTTAGTTATAAAGATTCATAACTTTATAGAACATCACCTGTTTGGAACCTACGAGTAGTTTTTGAGGTATCTTCCAAGTCCTACAGTACAGCCATGGACCTACCCAGACCACGAAACTGACTCAACTGGTCTTGGACCCCCACACTCAAGGAACTGCATTCCAGTGGATCAGCTGGCCCACCCAGACAGCAGCCCACCAAAGGACTGATGGCTCCACCCTGCAAGCAGCCAATTAGCAGGCCCTGATTGCCTAATCTTATGCCCATCAAACTGTCTCCCCAATTCTCTGGGAGGCGGATTTGAGAAATACCTTCTATATCCCCACTTAGTGCTATTGGGAATAAACTCTTTTTTTTTTTTAGAGACAGAGTCTCACTATGTTGCTCTTGGTAGAGTGCTGTGACGTCACAGTTCATAGCAACCTCCAGTTCTTGGGCTTAGGCAATTCTCTTGCCTCAGCCTCCCAAGTAGCTGGGACTACTGGTGCCGGCCACAACATCCAGCTATTTTTTTGTTTTGCAGGGGCCAGCGCCCTACTCACTAAGCCACAGGTGCTGCCCGGGGAATAAACTCTGGGTAGATGAATCTGGTTGGGAGGTAACAATAAATTTTGATTTCTCAAAAGTTTTTTTTTTTTTTTTTTGTTGGGGATTAATTGAGGGTATAAGAAACCAAGTTACAATGATTGTATTTGTTAGGCAAAGTCCCTCTTGCAATAGTGTCTTGCCCCAAAAGGTGTGGCACACACCAAGGCCCCACCCACCTCCCTCCTTCCCTCTCTGCTCTTCCTTTCCCCACCCCTCCCTCCTTCTTTCTCTCTCTGCTCTCTACTTCCCCCACCCCCACTGTGTCCTTAATTGTCATTGATTGTCCTCATATCAAAATTGAGTACATAGGATTCATGCTAAAAGAATCCTCTTCATTTTTTTTTCTTTTTCTTTGAGACAGAGCTTCAAGCTATTGCTCTGGGTAGAGTACTTTGGCATCACAGCTCACAGCAACCTCCAACTCCTGGGCTCAAGCCATTGTCCTGCCTCTGCCTCCCAAGTAGCTGGGACTACAGGCACCCGTCACAATGCCTGACTATTTTTTGGTTGCAGCCGTCATTGTTTGGAGGCCCGGGCTGGATTCAAACCCGCCAGCTCAGGTGTATTGGTTGGCGCCTTAGCCTCTTGAGCCACAGGTGCCAAGCCAAAGAATCCTCTTTTAATACACTGTTTTCTTTACTCCTTACCCATTTAACCATAACATTCTTTTTTTTCTCATAAAACCTGTTAACATTTCAAAGAACAGATTCTGATAAACACAAGACTAGGAAATGATTTCTGTGAGAGCACTGTGAACCAGCAGTTCTCAAAAGGTGGCCTGACACTACTGAGTCACCTGCCTTACCTACTCAATCAGAAACTGAGACGGGGTCAGCAATCTGGGTTTTAATCTGCTCTCCTGGTGACTTTGATGTGTGCCGAAATTTGAGAACCAGTGCTGGGAATCTTCTTATAACTCTAGAACTTCCCACTCTTGTTTTATTTTTTCTGCCCAATGCAGAACCGAGACATGTGAGTTCCTACGTAATTTTTCAAGTAAACAGTCTTTAAGTATTGGTGTTTTCTTAGCAGGCTTGGGGGTAAACCAACTGTTTGTAAAAGCTGTGTAAGTCTTGAGTACAATGACTCATACTCTCATTGTTCTCTTCTTCGAATGTTTCAAAAACAATACTCTCCCTGCACAAGCATCAAGGCATTAGTGAGAAAGATAAAATTTACTCAAGATTTTAGAAAGGAGCCAAAGGAGAAGGCTTGTATAGTATGATATCGGGATTTCACTTAAAAACAAAAGTCTAGAGATGTCTCATCGCCCAAATCTCTCTTCTTGGCTCAGCCTCACTCTTCCTACTCCTGACTCCAAAACTTATCTCTGACATTTTCTCCTAAGAGCAATGCAGTTCACACCCCACAGAAATTTTGAAAGCTTTTACCCCCATCTACTAGTCAATACTATCTTCAAGGAAATTGAAGGAATTATATAAAGGCAGAAGACTTTGCCTTGTGAACAAAAAGATACCCCAGCTCCCAGACTTCCTCAAGACTATGCTGAATGTGGGGATATCACTTTTCACTTCCTGGATTTAAATTTGCTACGTAGGTGAGGAGGAAACCCCAGTTAATGGTGTTATCATGTTTCCAATTTGCTCAAGTCAAATCCCAGGGCTCCTTTTGTATTGATGTTCCAACTTGACTGCCTCCCTACCCTGTGTGTGCCTTGAATCCCATGTCCAGCTGTTCTGCCCCCTTCCTGTTGGTGGCTGGAAGCAAAGCCCAGAGGGGAGAGTGAAGGCTGTGCTTATAGGGTACTCCTTGGGTACTGCCAGGAAGTGGTACATCCCCAGAGGAATGTTTAGAGCTACTTAGGAGTGCTCCCTGGTCTCAGAATTTCTGGCCCGTTAGAATCATCTGGGAAGCTTTTAAAAATGCCGATTCCTGGCGAGGCAGGGTGGCTCACACCTGTAATACTAGCACTCTGGGAGACTAAAGCAGATGGATACTTTAAGCTCAGGAGATCAAGACCAGCCTGAGCAAGAGAGAGACCCTGTCACTTGCTATAGAAAAATAAGCCAGGCGTTGTGGTGGGTGTCTGTAGTCCCAGCTACTCGGGAGGCTGAGGCAGGAAGATCACTTGATCCTAAGGGTTTGAGGTTACTGTGAGTTGAGCTGATGCTAGAGCATTCTAGCCTGGGTAACAGAGTAAGACTCTGTCTCAAAAAAAAAAATAAAATAAAATAAAATAAATGCCGATTCCTAGGTCTCAATCCACACAAACTAAATCACAATCCCTAGTGTGAAACCTAGACATCAAGAATTTTTAGGGCTCAGCGCCCATAGCACAGTGGTTACGGCACTAGCCACATACACAGAGGCTGGCAGGTTCGAACCCGGCCAGGACCAGCTAAACAACAATGACAACTGCAACAAAAAAATAGCCGGGAGGTGTGGTGGTTCACCCCTGTAATCCTAACACTCTGAGTCTGGTGGATCCCTTGAGCTCAGGAATTCGAAACTAGCCTGAGCAAGGTTTTTCTACTAAAAATAGACAAACTAGCAGGGTCTTGTAGTGAGCACCTGTAGTCCCAGCTACTTGGGGGGCTGGGGCAAGGGGATTGCCCGAACTCAAGAGTTTGAGGTTGCTATGAGCTAGGAGGCCATGGCACTCTACTCAAGGCACACTGAGACTCTGTCTCAAAAAAAGAAAAAGAAAAAGAAAGAAAGACAAAAGAACAATGGACTTCTCTTCCCTGTTATCTCACTATATTGCATGAAAGAAAATCAAGAATACAACCAGAAGCAGCACCTGTGGCTCAAGGCAGTAGGGTGCAGGCCCCATATGCTGGAGGTGGCAGGTTCAAACCCAGCCCCGGCCAAAAAAAATGAATGCAACCAGACCTGGTCCAAATTATTTTAAATATAATACCTATCTCTCAAAGCTCATTTCATTTGCAAAGATAATAGTTACAAGTCAGTCTTCCCCCCAGTCCATTCATCCTTCCTAGCAACTATTTATCGCCCCTAAACAGAATTACCTATAATCTTTATCCCCTCCCAAAAGGAGTGTGTAAAAATGTCTGGATCTCTCTGGGATATTGGGTGATCATTTTGTGATTCTCCCTGTGGGCAGAGTAAGTAAACCTCTTCCATTTATTAATTTGCCTTAATTGTGAGTTGATCTTTCAGCAAACTTTTGCGGAAAGGGAGACATTTCTCCTCACCACTATACCACTATACTAGCTGTTTAACAGATTGGAAAACTAAGACACAAAGAAAATGTGACTCATATAAGACAGGCCACAAATGAACGGTTAAAGAGAGGATAAGTCTCAGATGTCACCTTCCAGCAGTCACTACTCCCCTTAGGGCCTGTGAAGTGGTTGGTAAATTCAGTATTACCCTCTGAGGTTTCCTGGCACCAAAAAACAAAACAAACAACAACAACAAGAAAACTTTAGAGGCTTTTAACAGATAATACAGGCAATTTGGATGACATCATCATGTATTCAATTCTGTCCTAAGAATTTCTCGTATCTGAGAAACTGGAAGAAGTGATCACGATTTTTTTAAGTTAATAATGTGTTTTTGGTTTTAAAAATAAAATCTGACTTACAGCTGTGGAAAATACTCATTTGTGATTAAGAATCAACATGAAAATAGTTTCCCCTTGTTTCACAGCAAGTCGTACAGTCACCAGCTCTGGCTCAGAAGAGATGTGAAGACAGAAGCCGAGGTCACTGTGATTTGATGTGGGACGGACTTGACTGACCATTGCTGGTTTTGACGATGGAGGGAGGAGGTCACAGCCAAGGAGTGCAGGTGACCTCTAGGAGCTGGAAACGGCAAGGAAATGGATTTTTTTTCCCCAGAGCCTCCCGAAAGTGACACAGTCGTGCTGACACTTTGATTTTAGTGACACCCATTGCAAACTTCTGACCTACAGAACAGTAAGATGATAAATGTGTGCCGTTTAAAGCCGTTACATTTATGGCAGTTTGTTATAGCCACATAGGAGACTAATGGAGTGCCTCTACCTGATTACTGGAGGTAGTAAAGGAAATGTGAAAATGGTTCTTAAGTCACACAGGGTCATGAAATATATAAATACTCATTCATTCATACATATATCCCCTTATTTGTTTATCACATATTATTGAGCCAAGCACTTTTATAGATATTGGGGCCATATCAAGAACAAAAGCAGATTGAAAAAATCCCCAAATTCTCCTCTCACAAAAGACTTTCTATTTATTGGGGGTGGGAGGAGCAGATTATTTTTAAAAATTAAGTAAAACACCCAGTATTATCGTGTATTTAATATTTTATTTATTTTATTTATTTATTTTTTGAGACAGTCTTGCTGTTTTTGTCAAGTTGGTCTCAAACTCCTGGGCTCAAGCAATCTTCCTATCTTGGCCTCCCAAAGTACAGGGATTACCACCTTGCTGGCTGGCCTCTATTATTATGTTAGGTACTTTAGATGGTGTAAATGCTATTGTGGAAGAATAAAGCAGTGAGGGGGATAGAAGGGCTGGAAAGTGGGGGTGCCATGTTAAACAGTGCAGGTAATACTGCCGAGTTATACTTGAACTTGGCCTGGACCTGGGGGAGGTGTCTTCCAGGAAGAGGGGCAACAGATGCTAAACCCCAGAGACGTGAGTGTGCCTGGTGTATTTAGCAAGAGAAAGGAGGCCTGTGTATCAGAAGCTGAGGGTGCATGGGATTGCTGAGCAGATAAAGTCTGGATTTTTAGAGACCATTGTAAATCCTTGGCATTTCTCTTGAGGTGGGAAACAGCAGTGAACTGATGTGTTCTGACTTACATTTTAAAATGATCAGGTTGCGGGTGGTGCCTGTGGCTCAGTCGGTAAGGCGCCGGCCCCATATACCGAGGGTGGCGGGTTCAAACCCGGCCCCAGCCAAAACTGCAACCAACAAATAGCCGGGCGTTGTGGTGGGCGCCTGTAGTCCCAGCTACTCGGGAAGCTGAAGCAAGAGAATCGCTTAAGCCCAGGAGTTGGAAGTTGCTGTGAGCTGTGTGACGCCACGGCACTCTACTGAGGGCCATAAAGTGAGACTCTGACTCTACAAAAAAAAAAAAATGATCAGGTTGTTGCTGTGTAGACAGTAGGTTATATGTGACAGGAGGACAAAGGAGACATCTGGTGAGAGAAAGCAGTGCCTTGGTCCAGGGTGGTAGCAATGGAGGTGAGGGGAAGGAATCACAATCTGGATATATTTTGAAAATAGAGCCAAAAGTATCATTTGTTGATAAGTTGGGTATGTGCTGTGTGAGAGAGAGGTAAGACAGGGATGACTCCAAACATTTTTGACCTGAGCAATTAGGTGGATAAAGTTGTGAATAACGGCCAGGTGTGGCTTATGCCTGTAATCTCAGCACTTTGCAAAGTCAAGATGGGAGGACAGCTTAAGGCCAGAAGGCTTGGGCAACAGAGCAAGACCCCATCTCTACAAAAGAATAAAATAAAAAGTTCTGCCAGTTCTGGTGGGTGGTAGATGCCTATAGTCCTAGCTACTTGGGAGCCTGAGGTAGGAGAATCACATGAGCCCAAAAGTTCAAGGCTGCAGCAAGCTATGATTTTGCCACTGCACTTCAACCTGGGCAACAGAGATATCCTGTCTCTAAAAAAAAAAAAGTTGTGATATGCTTGTTTTTGTTTTTGTTTTTATTAAATCACAGTGTACATATTAAATCGCTGTGTACATTGATATGATCATGGGGCATCATTCACAGACCGTTTGACACACTTTCATCACACTGGTTAACGTAGCCTTCCTGGCATTCTCTGTTACTGTGCCAAGACACTTACATTCCACATTTACCAAGTTTCACGTATACCCTTGTAAGATGCACCGCTGGTGTAATCCCACCAATCCCTTTCCCTCTACCCACCTCCCCCCGCCCTCCCCTCCCTTTCCCCCTTCCCCCTTTTCTTAGGTTGTAACTGGGTTATAGCTTTCATGTGAAAACCCTAAATTAGTTGGGGTTTTTAGGGTACTTTTTCTTCCATTCTTGAGATACTTTACTAAAAAGAATATGTTCCAGCTCCATCCATGTAAACATGAAAGAGGTAAAGTCTCCATCTTTCTTTAAGGCTGCATAATATTTCATGGTGTACATATACCACGATTAATTTTTTTTTTTCTGAAGTTTTTGGCCGGGGCTGGGTTTGAACCCACCACCTTTGGCATATGGGGCTGGTGCCCTACCCCTTTGAGCCACAGGCACTGCCCTTTATACCACAATTTATTAATCCATTCGTGGATCGATGGGCATTTGGGCTTTTTCCATGACTTAGCAATTATGAATAGGGCTGCAATAAACATTCTGATACAAATATCTTTGTTATGATGTGATTTTTGGTCTTCTGGGTATATGCCCAGTAGAGGGATTACAGGATTGAATGGCAGATCTATTTTAGATCTCTAAGTGTTCTCCATATCTCTTTCCAAAAGGAATGTATTAATTTGCATTCCCACCAGCAGTGCAAAAGTGTTCCCTTTTCTCCACATCCGTGCCAACATCTCTGGTCTTGGGATTTTGTGATACAGGCTAGTCTCACTGGAGTTAGATGATATCTCAAAGTAGTTTTGATTTGCATTTCTCTGATGATTAAAGATGATGAGCATTTTTTCATATGTCTGAAGGCTGTGCGCCTGTCTTCTTCAGAGAAGTTTCTCTTCAAATCCCCTGCCCAGCCTGCGATGGGATCCCTTGTTCTTTTCTTGCTAATGCATTTGAGTTCTCCGTGGATTCTGGTTATTAAACCTTTGTCGGAGACATAACCTGCAAATATCTTCTCCCATTCTGAGGGCTGTTTGCTTGCTTTACTTACTGTGTTCTTGGCTGTGCAGAAGCTTTTTAGTTTGATCAAGTCCCAGTAGTGTATTTTTGAAGCTGCTTCAATTGCCCAAGGGGTCCTCCTCATAAAATACTCACCCAGACTGATTTCTTCAAGGGTTTTCCCTGCACTCTCCTCTACTATTTTTATAGTTTCATGTCTTAAGTTTAAATCTTTAATCCAGTGAGAATCTATCTTAGTTAATGGTGAAAGGTGTGGGTCCAGTTTCAGTCTTCTGCAGGTTGCCAGCCAGTTCACCCTCACCATTTGTTAAATAGGGAATCTTTTCCCCACTGAATGTTTTTAATTGGCTTGTCAAAGATTAAATAACAGTAAGTAGCTGGATTCATCTCTTGGTTCTCTACTCTGTTCCAGACATCTACTTCCCTGTTTTTGTGCCAATACCATGCTGTTTTGATCACTATCGATTTGTAGTATAGTCTGAGGTCTGGTAGCGTAATTCCTCCTGCTTTGTTTTTATTTCTGAGTAATGTCTTGGCTATTCGAGGTTTTTTCTGATTCCATATAAAACTAAGTATTGTTTTTTCAAGATCTTTAAAGTATGACAGTGGAGCTTTAACAGGGATTGCATTGAAATTATATATTTCTTTGGGTAGTATGGACATTTTAGCAATGTTGATACTTCCTAGCCATGTGCATGGTATGTTTTTCCAATTGTTAACATTTTCAGCTATTTCTTTTCTTATAGTTTCATAGTTCTCTTTATAGAGATCTTTCACGTCTTTTGTTGGGTATACTCCCAAATATTTCATCTTCTTTGGCACTACTGTGAATGGGATAGAGTCCTTAACTGTTTTTTAAACTTGACTATTGTTGGTTGAGGCTACCGATTTATGAATGTTGATTTTGTAACCTGAGACATTGCTATATTCCTTGATCACTTCTAAGAGTTTTGTAGTAGAGTCCCTAGTGTTTTCCAGATATACAATCCTATCATCTGCGAAGAGTGAAAATTTGATCTCTTCTGACCCTATATGAATACCCTTGATCACCTTTTCTTCCCTAATTGTGGTGGCTAAAACTTCCATTACAATGTTAAAAAGCAATGGAGACAATGAGCAGCCTTGTCTGGTTCCTGATCTGAGTGAAAATGATTCCAATTTAACTCCATTCAATATGATACTGGCTGTGGGTTTGCTGTAGATGGTCTCTATCAGTTTAAGAAATGTCCCTAAGAACACTGATTTTCTTAAGTCTTCTGATCATGAAGGGCTGCTGGATATTATCAAAAGCTTTTTCTGCATCGATTGAGAGAATCATATGGTCTTTGTTTTTTAATTTGTTTATGTGCTGGATTACATTTATAGATTTACGTATATTGAACCAGCCCTGAGACCCTGGGATAAAACTGACTTGGTCATGATGTATAATTTGTTTGATGTGTTGCTGGATTCTGTTTGTTAGGATCTTGTTGAATATTTTTGCATCTATATTCATTAGTGATATCGGTCTATAATTTTCTTTTTTTGTTGGGTCTTTTCCTGGTTTGGGGATGAGGGTGATGTTTGCTTCATAGAACGTGTTGGGTAGTCTTCCTTCTTTTTCTACCTTTTGGAACAGGTTGAATAATATAGGTAGTAGTTCCTCTTTAAAAGTTTGGTAGAATTCTGACGTGAAACCATCTGGTCCCGGGCTTTTCTTTTTAGGGAGGTTTTGTATGGTTGATGCTATTTCCGAACTTGATATGGGCCTGTTCAACATTTCCACTTGATTCTGTCTAAGTCTTGGAAGGTGACGTACTTCCAAGTATTGGTCAATTTCCTTCAGATTTTCATATTTCTGAGAATACAGTTTCTTGTGATATTCATTATGGAATTTTTGGATTTCTGAGGAGTCTGTTGTTATTTCGTCTTTGTTGTTTCTGATTGATGAGATTAGAGATTTTACTCTTTTTTTCCTGATTAGGTTGGCCAAAGGTTTATCTATTTTATTGACCTTTTCGAAAAACCAGCTTTTTGATTTATTGATCTGTTGTATTATTCTTTTGTTTTCAATTTCATTTAATTCTGCTCTAATTTTGGTTATTTCTTTTCTTCTACTGGGTTTGAGGTTGGAATGTTCTTCCTTTTCCAGTTGCTTGAGATGTCCCATTAAGTTGTTAACTTCCTCTCTTTCCGTTCTCTTGAGGAAGGCTTGCAGTGCTATAAATTTCCCTCTTAGAACTGCCTTTGCGGTGTCCCAGAGGTTCTGATAGTTCGTGTCTTCATTGTTGTTTTGTTCCAAAAAATTGGCAATTTCTTTCTTAATCTCATCTCTGACCCAGATATCATTCAGCATAAGGTTATTTAACTTCCATGTTTTTGTATGAGTATGCAGATTCCTGTTGTTACTCAGCTCAAGTTTTATTCCATGGTGGTCCGAGACGATGCATGGAATAATTTCTATTCCTTTAAGTTACTGAGGTTAGGCTTGTGACCTAAGATGTGATCGATTTTGGACTAAGTTTTATGGGCTGATGAGAAGTATGTGTATTCAGTTTTGTTGGGATGAAATGTTCTGTAGATGTCTGCTAAATCCACATGTTGGTTGTTTAGGTTTAAATCTAAGATTTCTTTGCTCAGCTTCTTGTTGGAGGATCGATCCAACACTGCCAAAGGAGTGTTGAAATCTCCGACTATTATGGAGCTGGAGGAAATCAAGTTGCTCATGTCTGTTAGAGTTTCTCTTATAAATTGAGGTGCATTCTGGTTGGGTGCATAGATATTAATAATTGAGATCTCATCATATTGAGTATTAGCCTTAACAAATATGAAGTGACCATTCTTGTCCTTCCTTACTTTTGTTGGTTTAAAGCCTATTGTATCTGCAAATAAAATTGCAACACCTGCTTTTTTCTGATTACCATTTCCCTGAAATATAGATGACCATCCTTTCACCCTGAGTCTATATTTGTCTTTTAAGTTAAGATGTGACTCTTGTATGCAACAAATATCTGGCCTGAGTTTTTGTATCCAGTCAGCTAACCTGTGCCTCTTTAGAGGACAGTTTAAGCCGTTCACATTAATAGAGAATATTGATAAGTCTGGTGAAATTTTGGGTGTTGCGTTTTTCAAAAGTCCAGTGGACATTTTTAATCCTTTCGCCAGTGTGGAAATTGGAGTTTGATCCGAAGTTTCTGAGTGAGTTTACTTTTGTGGTATAGGATGGGGTTGGTCATTATGGAGGATAGGTCTGAGAATATCCTGAAGAGCTGGTTTGGTTATGGCAGATTTCTTCCACATATGAATGTCATTAAAGTATTTAATTTCTCCATCATAAATGAAACTCAGTATAGCTGGATAAAAGATCCAGGGTTGAAAGTTATTTTGCTTTAGGAGATTAAAAGTCGGTAACCACTCTCTTCTGGCTTGAAAAGTCTCAGCAGAGAGATCTTCAGTCATTCTAATAGTCTTCCCTTTGAAGGTAATGGTTTTCTTTCTCCTGGCAGCTTTGAGAATTTTCTCCTTCATAATAACGTTAGTGAAGTTAATTGTGATATGCCTGGGGGATGTCTTATTGGGGTAGAGTTGTGCTGGGGTTCTGAAGCTGTCTGCTATCTGAATTTCAGAATCTCTAAGCAAGTCTGGAAAATTCTCTTTCATAATTTCATGCAGAAGGGCCTCTGTGCCCAGTGAGGCCACTTCATCTGTTTCAGGAACTCCAATGATTGGGATATTGACTTCTTCAAATTATCCCAGAGCTCTCTGAGAGAATGATCCATTTTTGCTCTCCATTTCTCTTCCTCTTTGAGAGTTTGGGAGCTTTCAAAGGCTTTATCTTCAATGTCAGAAATCCTTTCTTCTGCTTGTTCCCTTCTGTTGCTGAGGGATTTGACTGTATTTTTCTTTTTTTATATTTTATTTTATTTTTTTTTATTGTTGGGGATTCATTGAGGGTACAATAAGCCAGGTTACACTGATGGCAATTGTTAAGTAAAGTCACTCTTGCAATCATGTCATGCCCCTATAAAGTGTGACACACACCAAGATTCCACCCCCCTCCCTCCATCCTTCTTTCTGCTTCCCCCCTCCGTAACCTTAATTGTCATTAATTGTCCTCATATCAAAATTGAGTACATAGGATTCATGCTTCTCCATTCTTGTGATGCTTTACTAAGAATAATGTCTTCCACTTCCATCCAGGTTAATACGAAGGATGTAAAGTCTCCATTTCTTTAATGGCTGAATAGTATTCCATGGTATACATATACCACAGCTTGTTAATCCATTCCTGGGTTGGTGGGCATTTAGGCTGTTTCCACATTTTGGCGATTGTAAATTGAGCTGCAATAAACAGTCTAGTACAAGTGTCCTTATGATAAAAGGAATTTTTTTCCTTCTGGGTAGATGCCCAGTAATGGGATTGCAGGATCAAATGGGAGGTCTAGCTTGAGTGCTTTCAGGTTTCTCCATACTTCCTTCCAAAAAGGTTGTACTAGTTTGCAGTCCCAGCAGCAGTGTAAAAGTGTTCCCTTCTCTCCACAACCACGCCAGCATCTGCAGTTTTGAGATTTTGTGATGTGGGCCATTCTCACTGGGGTTAGATGATATCTCAGAGTTGTTTTGATTTGCATTTCTCTAATATATAGAGATGATGAACATCTTTTCATGTGTTTGTTAGCCATTTGTCTGTTGTCTTTAGAGAAAGTTCTATTCATGTCTCTTGCCCATTGATATAAGGGATTGTTGGCTTTTTTCATGTGGATTAATTTGAGTTCTCTATAGATCCTAGTTATCAAGCTTTTGTCTGATTGAAAATATGCAAATATCCTTTCCCATTGTGTAGGTTGTCTCTTTGCTTTGGTTATTGTGTCCTTAGCTGTACAGAAGCTTTTCAGTTTAATGAAGTCCCATTTGTTTATTTTTGTTGTTGTTGCAATTGCCATGGCAGTCTTCTTCATGAAGTCTTCCCCCAGGCCAATATCTTCCAGTGTTTTTCCTATGCTTTCTTGGAAGATTTTTATTGTTTCATGCCTTAAATTTAAGTCCTTTATCCATCTTGAATCAATTTTTGTGAGTGGGGAAAGGTGTGGGTCCACTTTCAGTCTTTTACATGTAGACATCCAGTTCTCCCAACACCATTTATTGAATAGAGAGTCTTTCCCCCAAGGTATGTTCTTGTTTGGTTTATCAAAGATTAGGTGGTTGTAAAATGTTAGTTTCATTTCTTGGTTTTCAATTCGATTCCAAGTGTCTATGTCTCTGTTTTTGGAGGTACCATGCTGTCTTGAGCACTATGGCTTTGTAGTACAGACTAAAATCTGGTATGCTGATGCCCCCAGCTTTATTTTTGTTACAGAGAACTGCTTTAGCTATACGGGGTTTTTTCCGGTTCCATACAAAATGCAGAATCATTTTTTCCAAATCTTGAAAGTACGATGTTGGTATTTTGATAGGAATGGCATTGAATAGGTAGATTGCTTTGGGAAGTATAGACATTTTAACAATGTTGATTCTTCCCATCCATGAGCATGGTATGTTCTTCCATTTGTTAATATCCTCTGCTATTTCCTTTCTGAGGAGTTCATAGTTTTCTTTATAGAGGTCCTTCACCTCCTTTGTTAGGTATACTCCTAGGTATTTCATTTTCTTTGAAACTATGGTGAAGGGAGTTGTGTCCTTAATTAGCTTCTCATCTTGACTGTTATTGCTGTACACAAAGGCTACTGACTTGTGGACATTGATTTTATATCCTGAAACATTACTGTATTTTTTGATGACTTCTAGGAGTCTTGTGGTTGAGTCTTTGGGGTTCTCTAAGTATAAGATCATGTCGTCAGCAAAGAGGAAGAGTTTGACTTCCTCTGCTCCCATTTGGATTCCCTTTATTTCCTTGTCTTGCCTAATTGTATTGGCTAGAACTTCCAGCACTACGTTGAACAGTAAAGGTGACACAGGACAACCTTGTCTGGTTCCGGTTCTAAGAGGAAAAGCTTTCAGTTTTACTCCATTCAGTAAAATATTGGCTGTGGATTTGTCATAGATAGCTTCAATCAGTTTTAGAAATGTGCCGCCTATGCCTATACTCTTCAGTGTTCTAATTAGAAAAGGATGCTGGATTTTATCAAATGCTTTTTCTGCATCTATTGAGAGGATCATGTGATCTTTATTTTTGCCTCTGTTAATATGGTGGATAACGTTTATGGACTTGCGTATGTTAAACCAGCCTTGCATCCCTGGGATGAAGCCTACTTGATCATGATGAATGACTTTCTTGATGATAAGCTGTAATCTATTGGCTAGGATTTTGTTGAGAATTTTCGCGTCTATGTTCATGAGTGAGATTAGTCTGAAATTCTCCTTTTTGTTTGGGTCTTTTCCTGGTTTTGGTATCAGGGTGATGTTTGCTTCATAGAATGTGTTGGGGAAGATTCCTTCTTCCTCAATTTTTTGGAATAATTTCTGCAGTACAGGAATAAGCTCTTCCTTAAAGGTTTGATAGAATTCTGGAGTGAAGCCATCTGGACCAGGGCATTTTTTGGTTGGAAGATTTTTTGTTGTTTCTTTGATCTCAGTGCTTGAAATTGGTCTGTTCAGGAGCTCTATTTCTTCCTGGCTGAGTCTAGGGAGAGGGTGTGATTCCAAATATTGATCCATTTCTTTCACATTGTCAAATTTCTGGGCATAGAGTTTCTGGTAGTATTCAGAGATGATCTCTTGTATCTCTGTGGGATGAGTTGTTATTTCCCCTTTATCGTTTCTGATTGAGGTTACTAGAGATTTTACTTTTCTATTCCTCGTTAGTCTAGCCAATTGTTTATCTATTTTATTTATTTTTTCAAAAAACCAACTCCTTGTTTCATTAATTTTCTGAATGATTCTTTTGTTTTCAATTTCATTGATCTCTGATTTGATTTTGGATAATTCTTTTCTTCTACTGAGTTTAGGCTTAGATTGTTCTTCTTTTTCCAATTCCATAAGATCTCTTGTGAGATTGTTGATGCACTGTCTTTCTGTTTTTCGAATGTAGGCATCTAAAGTGATGAATTTTCCTCTCAGAACTGCTTTTGCAGTATCTCACAGGTTTTGGTAGCTTGTGTCTTCATTGTTGTTATGCTCAAGGAAGTTAATAATTTCCTGTTTTATTTCTTCCTGTACCCATGTGTTATTCAACAGAAGATTGTTTAATTTCCATGCCTTTGGGTGGGGTCGAGCATTTTTGTTAGAGTTGAGTTCCACCTTTAGTGCCTTATGGTCTGAGAGGATACAAGGTAAAATTTCAATTCTTTTGATTCTGTTGATATTTGTTTTGTGTCCCAGGATATGATCAATTTTTGAGAATGTTCCATGGGGTGATGAGAAGAATGTATATTTTTTATCTTTGGGGTGGAGTGTTCTATATGCGTCTATCAAGCATAGTTATTCTAGGGTCTCATTTAAATCTCTTATATCTTTGTTTAATTTCTGTTTAGAGGATCTGTCCAGCTCTGTAAGAGGAGTGTTAAAGTCCCCTGTCATTATGGTATTATCAGATATCATACTGCTCAGACCAAGTAAGGTCTGTTTCAACAATCTGGGAGCATTTAAATTGGGTGCATAAATATTTAGAATTGAAATGTCTTCTTGTTGTAGTTTTCCCTTGACCAATAAAAAGTGACCATCTTTGTCTTTTTTGACTTTAGTTGCTTTAAATCCACATGTATCTGAAAATAAGATTGCAACTCCTCTTTTCTTCTTTCCATTTGCCTGAAAAATTGTCTTCCAACCCTTGACTCGGAGCTTTAATTTGTCTTTTGAAGCCAGGTGTGTTTCTTGCAGACAGCAAATGGATGGCTTGTGTTTTTTAATCCAGTCAGCCAATCTATGTCTCTTCAGTGGGGAATTCAAGCCATTAACATTTATTGAGATAATTGATAAGTGTGGTAGTATTCTATTCGTCTTATTTGGTGAGAGTCCATTGCTTAGTTTTATCTTTTGCATCAGTGTGGAGGTTAGGTTCTGTCCTTTAATTTCTGAGTTCTTACTTTGCTGCTGATCCATTGTGGTGGTCAGTGTGCAGAACAGGTTGAAGTATTTCCTGTAGAGCTGGTCTTGTTGTGGCGAATTTCCTCAATGTTTGTATATCCATAAATGATTTGATTTCTTCGTCAATTTTGAAGCTTAGCTTAGCAGGGTACTGAATTCTGGGCTGGAAATTGTTCTATTTAAGTAGATTAAAGGTAGATGTCCATTGTCTTCTTGCTTGGAAAGTTTCATTAGAGAAGTCTGCGGTCACTCTGATGGATTTGCCTGTGTAGGTTAACTGGCGCTTACTCCTGGCAGCTTGCAGAATCTTTTCTTTTGTCTTGACTTTGGACAGGTTCATCACAATGTGTCTTGGAGAAGCTTGGTTAGATTTGAGGCAACCTGGGGTCCGATATCCCTCTGAAAGCAGTGTGTCAGAATCTTTGTTAATATTTGGGAAATTTTCTTTTATAATATTCTCTAGTATGGCTTCCATTCCTCTGGGGCATTCTTCTTCCCCTTCTGGAATTCCTATAACTCATATGTTGGAATGCTTCATAAAGTCTCATAATTCTGACAGTGAACGTTCTGTTTTCTCTCTCCTCTTTTCTGCCTCTTTGACTGAGTTATCTCAAGAACTTTGTCTTCTACCTCTGAAATTCTTTCTTCTGCATGGTCTAACCTGTTGCTGATACTTTCCATTGCATCTTTAAGTTCCCTAATTGACTGTTTCAATTCCTTCAGCTCTGCTATATCCTTTTTATATTCTTCATATTGTTCATCTCTTATTTGATTCTGTTTTTGGAATTCCTTTTATTTTCCACTTTATTAGCAGTTTCCTTCATTGTTTCCATCATTTCTTTCATTGTTTTCAACATGTGTATTCTAAATTCCCTTTCTGTCATTCCTAACATTTCTTTATAGGTGGAATCCTCTGCAGTAGCTACCTCATGGTCCCTTGGCGGGGTTGTTCTGGACTGGTTCTTCATGTTGCCTGGAGTTTTCTGCTGATTCTTCCTCATGAGTGATTTCTTTTATGTGTTTCCTTGCCCTAATTTTCGTTTCACTTCCTCTTGCTCTTTAAGTTCTCGTGCCTGTGGACTAAGGGTTACAGGACCAGAAGGGTGAGAAGGTTGAAGAGGAAAAAAGGGATGAAAGAAAGGAGGACCGAGTGATAAGAAAAAAAAAAAGAAAAATAGAGAAAGGAGAGAGGGTGGGTAAAAGGAATATTGACAAAAAGAAGAGAGGCACAGAGAGATGGAGACAGAACAATATAGGTGTACAGTAGGGTACTTTGACACAACCTTAAAAAAACCTCACCTTCTGGGGGTGCCCAATTGGGTGGTTCCCTTGAGGTCAGCAGCTCTTTGCTAACCTGATCAGACACAGTACCCCACCTCCACCAAGTAGAGAGGAAAGACAAAAATGCTATAAATCAAAGCAGAACAAGCAAACAGAAAACTTTACGGGATAAAATTGGGTGAAAAACCAAATAATAGCGGTAGAAACACTAGCAAAAATGAAGTTCTAATTATTGAAAAATGCAGCAATGGGAAATTATAATTAAACTAAAAAAATTGAGAAAGAAAAAGGATCTGTATGGAAAAGGTTGAAATTAAAAAACAAAACATCATCAACAACATCAAAATAAACAAAATAAACAACCAAACCAAAAAAAAAAAAACACACAACCAAAATCAAAGCAGTATGTATATTTTATTGAATTTTGTCTGGGCAACACGTGGTCTTCTGGGGTATGAGATGTTAATCACAGTTCTGATATGACTGGAGGCTGCTGATTTCTCAAACTCCAGCAGGTAGACACCCTAAATCTCTCTTCAGCCCACTTAATTGGCACTTTGAGTTTGTAAACTTGCTGAGCTGAAGCTTTCCCAGGAAAGTACTTGTCGCTGGAATCACTGCTGAAGTTGCTATCCACTTACCCAGTGTGCCAAAACCGGTCTCACTCTGCCCGTGAGGGTTAGGGCTGCAAGGCAGCTCAGACCCCACCCTTAGGCTATTTGGTCGCTGGGTTACCAGCTCCCACCCGATTCTAGCTCTGTGACCCTGAGGGCAGAGCTTGCCGGGGCAGATTGCTCACAATGGCTCCCTGTGACCCAAAGCCAAACACTATTAGCTCCGTCTGGCTCAGCGGCTCAGACTTGGGCCCTAGACAACAGCCAAAGTTCTCCGCACTCACACTCAGGCTCTCCCCGAGGCAGTTCAACTGAGTGCCAAGTCCAGAGCCACCAAAACAGTTCACAGGTAAGGCCTTTCTGGTTTGCAGTCTCGCTGCTACTGAACTTACAGTTGCAGGCAGGTTTAGACAGATTGAACACACACGACCACTTGCCATTTTTCCACTGTTTTAGTCGTCCTCTTGGGGTCCAGAAGTTCTTGCTGACTCCTTGTATCCTCACAGGGGTGATGATAGGCAGATCCCACCAGCCAGAGATGCCTGGAGTTCTATCTCCCCAGACTCACGGTGCCCAGATGCAAGGAAGCTGTTACTCAGCCACCATCTTGCTCCATCTCGACTGTATCTTTCATATCTTTGAGGGCTGCAAATTCTTGCTTCAGCGTGTCTAAGTCTTTCATGGTTTTGTCTTTAAATTCGGTAAATTCTTGAGACAAGTTTTGAATTTCTGCTCGAATTCCTAATTCTACTTTATTAATCTTGTCTGCAATCCAAATTCTGAATTTGATTTCTGTCATCTCAGCCAGTTGTTTATGAATAGAGTCTTCAAATACATCTGCCATATCTTTCCTTGGGTGGGTGGGGTGATCTATTCTGGTTATTCATGTTACCAGAGCTTTTCCACTGATTCCGCCCCATGGTCGTTTTACTCCCTTTGATTTTTTCCCCTGGGGCTTTGTCAAGGGCCTATACAGTGTTGTGGCCTGAGAAACTGGGGCCCTGTCTGGTATGGTGAGGCTAAGTGGTTCTGTCTTGTTTTTAGCTGGTTTCTGTTTCACTCTAGTGAAACAGATACTCTGAATTGAAGTCTCAGCCGTGGAGAAATATCAGCAATTAAGTCACCCCGTGCCCCACAGGCAAACAATTGGAAAAGGAAAATCAAACCTTCCTACCACCGTGCACCCAGGGCACCACCTGATTTGTCCTCAGGCAATTGGCTCAGTTCAAAAGGTCCAAATCAATTGTCTCAGTCTGCACCTGTCTCGGGTGAGAGAGTTTAAGAGGTCTCTGGGAACTGGATCACAGGGGTCTGGTGACTACTCTGGTGTGGCTTGCTCCAGTTCTGCGTGGAGTCAGGAAGAGCCACCCAGCTAGTAGATCAGTCTGGGAAGGTTGATGCCTCCTTCCCCACCTTGTACCTCTGTCACACCCAGTCATTGATAGCCCTGCAGTTGGCTGACCCAGTTGCCTGTAGTGAACCGGTATTCCAGTAGTTTGCACCTGTCTGAATCACAAGGAAGTCTGCCAGGCTGCTGTGCTCTGCCTCTCTCTAGCAGTAGGAGGTGAGGCCTGACAACCTCAGGCACTTGGTGAAGGTTGGGGGGTTTTCACTCAGGTCCAGTCTCGCCCCTGATTAATGTTACTGACAGAACAGAACAGAACAACTTTGCAGTTCCCCTGCAGAAGAGAAGCTGAATTGAGTTCCAAATCAGCTTGTCTTTGCTCTTGCATTGTCTATAGGCTGACGATCCCCTGAGGGCCAGGTGTGTCTTAGGTTTGGTAAAGCGGACCTCTGGGTCAGCCCTGCCCTGGGAGTTTCCCCAGTTTGCAAGTTGGTGTTGCCTCAGGCAAATCCTATACTTACAGTCTCTGGTTGCCCAGGGAGACAGGGGGTGTGACTTCAGAATATTCGGTAGTGAGCTGTATTGCTAGCAAAAGAGGGCTGCTGTTTTATGCCTCAGGGAACTGCTACTCCAGTGCAGCTCCCTTCCGGCCAACCGTCCTCTCTCCGCTCCCACGCCCCAGAGTCTTCACCAACCAGCTACAGCCCCGGCACTGTCTACACCCCTCGAGCAATTGCCCAAGAGTCTGGACTCCAGGGGGACAGGCCTATAGACCTTGGAGCAAGAGTGGAGGGGAGCGCTGGGAGCCCAGGGTTATGGGCAGAGAACACACACAGTTTTACACAGTTTTATGCCTGGCCGTATTGTCACCAAAAGACGGCTGTCGCACTGTGCCTCAGGGAACCACTGCTTCGGTGCAGTCCCCTCTCCACCAACCATCCTCTCCTCACTCCCATGCCCCGGAGCTGGCGCCAACCAGCTGCAGTCCAGGCACCATCCACACCCCTCGAGAAATCACCCAAGACTCTGAACTCCTGGGGGACTGGCCTCCAGACCTCAGTGTGAGTGGAGAGGAGCGCTGGGAGCTCAGAATTCCAGGTAGAGACTATATACAGTTTTATGCCTGGTAGAAGGGTGCCGTGGCACCCTAGTAGGGGAGGTAGGTCCAGTTTTTAGAGGGTCTCTCCCATGGAGTGTTCAAAGGAGGACCTTTGAACTCTGCCCGATTGTGGGGCACTCCGAGCCGTTCTCATGGGGGAGAGGGACTCCCGTCTGCTTGGTGATGGATTTTGTACCTTTTGTTTGTATCTTTGTGGTCACAGCTCACCTCAGTGGGGTTGACATGCGTTCTTCAACCTTCTCTCTTACTGCAGCTCAAATCCACCAGGTTACTTGCTGAACTTTTGTCCTTTAACTCTCCTTCTGGACGGGAGCCTCTGTGGAAAGCTGGCTTCAGTCAGCCATCTTGTCTCCTCCCCCTCGATATGCTTGTTTTGAAATATTGATTTAAACTTCAAGGGGAGCTGTCACCTAAGCAGTTAGAAATATGAGTCTGACATTCCAAGGACAGGTCCAGAAATAGAAATAGAAAATAGGGAGATGTCAAGGTTAAATGTATTTAACAGCATGGAGCTGGATGTAGTCACAGGGAATGGCTATAGAGAGAAAAAAGAAGAGATCTGAGGGCTGAATCATGAAGTTCTGCAGAGTTAAGAGGTCTGGATGATGATGAGGAACCAGCAGGCTTATAATGAGTGACAGGAGAGAACTCACAAGGATTTAGAGCATAAGTGAGGAAATTATTTCAAGGTTAAAGACAGACGGTTTGTCTGAAATGCTGCTAAGATGACAAGTAAGATGTGATCAGATAAATGCCTGCTGGATTTGGGATTGTGGGGCTGATCCGCACAGGAAGAGTTTCCCTAGAGGCATGAGACCAGGCACCTGATCAGAAAGGTCTTAACAGAAATTGGAGACAGCAGGCACAGACAATTCTTTTGATAAAACCAATCTAGTTCTTCCAGAAACTCTCTTTGCTATACTCACAAGGAGGTTTACGTCCTCTTGAGCCCCTGTGCTGTTCTGCAGACCCCAGCTATAAGCCTGCTAGGCACAGGGACCAGGTTGTTACTGCACTTCCTTCCTCACTCATCACAGCAAGGGCGAACCGGAGGTCAGTTTTCTGGGAAGCAGGGTCAGTAAATTGCAACAGACTACAGCCACCCCCATCCTTTACATGTTGGCTATGGCTGCTGTCACACTAGAGGGACAATGTTCAGTAACTGTAATAGACCATGAAACTCTCAATGCTTAAAATACTTACTTTCTGGCCCTCTCCAGAAAAGGAAAGCTCTGTTGTAAAATAAGAAAGAAAGATTAGGGCAACAGCTAAGGATGAAAGAGTTCAAGAAAGGGGTTTTTTAAAAAGGAGAAATAACATTTTTGAATATTGATAGGGAAGATTCAGTGGAGAGAACAAAAATTGCTGCTGCAGAAGAAAGAATTCCTGGGGTGATGCTCTAATTCTAACAGAGGGAGTAGGATCGAGTGTCCTGTGGGAGGGCTGGCCATGCCGGGGATACCAACATGTGTGTGTGTGTTTCTTATCACTGTTATGTGAAAAGAGGTGGCACCTTACATGAGAAGAAATGTAAAATTTCAGTTTTTACTGATGAGACCTGGCAGAGATAAAAACTGATGCTTTGCTCTGTGGGTGAGGGTGTGAGGATAACAGGCATGGGTGGGAGTGTGCAGTTTCTCTGTGGGAGACAGGAAGAGTCATCACGAAGCCTAAGGCCTGGGAGTCCTAAGGGGATCATCTATCTGGGAAATTTACCTTGGAAAACTGGCCTTCAAGTCACCCTTGCAGTGATTATTCCGGAATGAGCTGGGATGACTATCAGTTCCCTCCACTAGTCAGGCACACTCTGGGGTATCCAGAGCATGAGAAGTGTGCACAAGAAGGCAAGTTTCTGAAGCAGTGGATGGGACCCAGCCAACAGCACCCAAGGAAGTTTGCCCTTCCGGCAGAGATGGCTGCTGGGAGTCCAGCTCGGTTGTCTTTTTAGCGTTTAAATTCTCCTATCTTTTACGCAGGTTTAAGGAAGTGGTTTCTGTTGCCTGTGTTGATGATATCTTTTACCAATCACCTTTACTCTAGAAGGAAACCACACAGAGGGCTATACCTAAAGAACTTTTTAAGTGCACATGCATTCTGGCCAAGCAATATCACCTCTGGCAATTTATTCTGTGCATATATTTCCCGTATGTGTGAAGATATTCACTGCAGTATTGTTGTAATAGCAACTGGAAACAACCCCAATACCCATTAGGGAGATATTTGAATATTATGGTATATCCCTTCTACTGTACAGACACTGAAAAGAACCACAAAGCTTTATATAAACAGAATCGAGGCGATTTCCAAAATGTGTTAAATGAGAAAAAGCGAGGTAAAGAACAGATATGCTAGGTAAGGATTGATAAATTGCGTCTTTAGAATAGCCTTCTAACATCTAATATATATAAACACTAGAACTGATTTTCATCATAGTTTGGTTTTGCATGCTACCACCAGAGGGCACCAGTACCACACTTAATACAACATTTGCAAGTCAGTATGGAGGCAGCTTATTAAACAATTTTTGTATCTGGAACATTCTTGTTCATTTAGAATGGGTATACTATTTCTTGGCTTAAAAAATCTCTGAGCCCACCTGAGTTTAGTGGGCTCGGCCCACCCTCCCTGGAGTCAGTACCCAGTGTTAATTTGTTTTACCTCCGTCCCTCAGCCCTATTCCCTTCTTTTGCTGTGCCAGAGCTCTGTAATTGTGAAAATTTCTCACAACCTCTCCTATGCACTTTCACCCTCAAAAGAGTGAGGCTGGCTGTACCAGCCATCCCTGTCCAGCTGGCTTCCATTAGGAACCACTGGAGTCCAGGCACACTTCCAGAAGCCCCCAGTTGCTCTGCTCTCTGGGAATTTATTAACATTGCAAACTCTGGGTCCTACTCAACATAAGCTCTCTCCTTTCTGTTCACCCCTTCTAGTCATTACTAACAGACATTTAAAAAATTTTTTTTTTTTTATTCGTGTATAGTTTACGGGAAACTATGACTGATTTAATTTAAACGTATAGTTCAATGAGCTTTAACAAATGTATGCACCCAAGCAATTATTACCACAGTCAAGGTAAAACACATTACTATTACCCCCCTACAGTAGATTCCCTCTCCCACTCAGCCCAAGCAACGACTGTCCTTGTTTCCATCATTATAGATTAGATTGGCTTGTTCTAGAATTTCAAACACTTAAGTAGGAATCAAATGATATGTATTCTTTTGTGTCTGGCATCTTTATCTAGGCCTAAGTTGTACCCAGTTTCAGGCGCGCGCGCGTGTGTGTGTGTGTGTGTGTGTGTGTGTGTGTGTGTGTGTGTGTGTGTGTTTAATATTGTATGACTATGCTCCAATTTATTTAGCCATTCAGACAAGTACTTCTTTTTACTTATTTTTGCTGGTAAACATCCTGATGGGTATACGAGTACCGTAAATTTTATTCTTTTGGATAGAAATGCTAAATTTATTGTTGATTATTTATTTCGTTTATATTATTGTTTTCAAAATGGAAATATCTTTTGAGGCAATGTGAAGAGGGAAAGACGATGCCATCCCAAAATGTGCCCCTTTGGCATAAGGATTATTTTGAGCTACAGAGAACTAAGAAACAACAGGCCCAATAAAAACTCTTTGCCCTCAATCTATGGAAAACCACAGCATAAACTGCCCTTTGAACGATAATGTAAATTTCCATTTGTAAAGGTGATTTCCTGTTCCACACAGGAGGAAGAGGTAAACAACCCTGATCTGCATGAGAAACCTTGCTGAACAAGCCTCCCCTAAACCTTCCTTTCCTAGTCATTTTCCCACAACTTGCCCCACCACAGAAGGCCACCTCCCCCATTGCCTTTATCTAGTCTCTTCTTCACTCTTTTTCTCCGGGTTTTCACTTCTGTTCTGCAAAGCCTCCATATGCAAACCAAGTAAACTTTTTCTTCTGTTAATCTACTTTTTGTCAGTTTAATTCATAGGCCCCAGCTAGTGAGCCTAAAGAGTTATAAGAAAGTTTTTTCCTTCCCCTACAAATCACAATTGCCAAAAAAAAAAAAAAAGCATATATGTATGTTTTTCTTTATTCAAACATTTAAGAAGTAAAATGTAAAAAAATCCCTGGATATGACTGCATATCCATTTTTCTGAGTGATTTCTCTTGCTTTCTTTCACCTAATGATGGGTTACTGTTACTTGCTATGATATAGTGTGATATCCCATATCATCTTTTTTACACCTGACATTAGCACAACGTAATTGAACCTTTTTTCTATCAATGAATCTTGTTTTAAAAAATTGTATTTAGGGCGGCGCCTGTGGCTCAAGGAGTAGGGCGCAGGTCCCATATGCCGGAGGTGGTGGGTTCAAACCCAGCCCCGGCCAAAAACCACAAAAAAAAAAAAAAATTGTATTTAGCTGGGTGCGATGGCTCATGCCTGTAGTCCTAGTGTTACCAGAATTTCTTTCTTCAGTAGGTCCTTGGTCTCTGGGATGTGAAAAATGAACCCATAGACCACAGATCAGTGGTAAGATAGGATTTTATTAGACCGAAAGGAAAACAGAAGGAACAGGAATATAGAAAGGAATACGCCATGGCACTCTACCGAGGGTGACAAAAAAAATTTTTTTAAGTTAAAAAATTGTATTTAATAGCCGGGCATTGTGGCGGGCGCCTGTAGTCCCAGCTGCTCGGGAGGCTGAGGCAAGAGAATCGCGTAAGCCCAAGAGTTGGAGGTTGCTGTGAGCCGTGTGAGGCCACGGCACTCTACCCGAGGGCGGTACAGTGAGACTCTGTCTCTACAAAAAAAAAAAAAAAAAATTGTATTTAAGTAAAAAACTATGCATTGTCTCAAGCATGCCCTTCGGAGTTATAAACTCTAACACTATTCGTTGTCTTTGAGATATTTGCTGCTTTTTAAAATTATAGGTAACTGATAGCGTGTAATTGCCCCCCCCACCCTGGCCCTCTGGAAACACCAACTCTGTTTCCATTTGTAATTCATCTCAACATTCCTTTATTCCAAATAAATCTGTGCTATTTTGATTGTTTCTTTGAAATGGTTATAACATCTGCCTGATTCCTTCATATCATAGAAGTAAAACGAATGCCTTTACCCATGTGCGTTTTATATCTGAGTCATGATTTTACCTTTTTCTGAATATTACTTTTTAGCAATGTTACATTGTTTTCAATGCTTTGATTCAGAAATCTTTGTGTATTTGTCAAATTTTTTATGTAGGATAAATTCCTAGATAAATAATTGCTTTAGTGTTCATATTGTCTAACTGCCTTCTGTAAAGTTTGTAGTTATTTATACCAACAAGAGCAGTACAGGAAGGAGTCTTTATTCCTACCTATACTTTCACCTGTACTAAGTTTAGCGATCTTTTTCAACTTTGCCCATCTGAAAGGTTCAAAATGATTTCTAGTTTTATTTTGCATTTCTTGGATTTTTATTGAAGTTGAGCATCTTTTCATATGCATTGCTTTTTTTCTTTTTTTTTTTTTTTTTTTTTTTTTGTGGTTTTTGGCCGGGGCTGGGTTTGAACCTGCCACCTCCGGCATATGGGACCGGCGCCCTACTCACTGAGCCACAGGCGCCGCCCGCATTGCTTTTTATTTTATTTTTTTAAGACCAAGAGTCTCACTCTGTGCCCTAGTAGAGTGTCATGGTCTCCCAGCTCACAGCAACCTCAAATACATGGGCTCAAGTAATCCCCCTGCCTCTGCCTCCCAAGTAGCTGGGACTACAGACACCTGCACAACACCCAGCTAGTTTTGTTTTGTTTTTTTATTGTTATTTATTTATTTATTTATTTAAGACAGAGCCTCAAGCTGTCACCCTGGGTAGAGTGCTATGACATCACAGCTCACAGCAACCTCTAACTCCTGGGCTCAAGCTAGTCTCCTGCCTCTGCCTCCCAAGTAGCTGGGACTACAGGCGCCTGCCACAACGCCCGGCTATTTTTGGTTGCAGCCATCATTGTTGTTTGGCGGGCACGGGCTGGATTTGAACTCGCCAGCTCAGGTGTATGTGGCTGGCACCTTATCCGCTTGAGCCACAGGCACCGAGCCTGTTTTTTTATTTTTAGTAGAGACAGGATCTCACTCTTGCTCAGGCTGGTCTCCAGACTCCTGAGCACAGGTGACTGGCCTCAATCTCCCAGAGTGCTAGGATTACAGGCATGAGCCACCATGCTAGGCCCATTTCTTCTTTTCTAAAGTATCTGATCATGCTCTTTGCCTATTTTCCCCCTGGTAGATATTAATATGTTAAAAATTGATTTGTAGGGCTGTGCATGGTGGCTCATGCCTGTAATCCTAGCACTCTGGGAGGCCGAGGAGGGTGTATTGTCTGAGCTCACAGGTTCCAGACTAGCTTGAGCAAGCGTGAGACCCCCCGTCTCCAAAAAAAAAAATAGCTGGGCATTGTGGCAGGTGCTTGTACTTCCAGTTACTTGGAAGGCTGAGGTAAGAGGATCGTTTGAATACAAGAGTTGGAAGTTGCTGTGAGCTATGATGTCACAGCACCCTACCGAGGGTATAAGTGAAACCCTGTCTCACAAATAAATAAATAAATAAATAAACAAACAAATAAATAAAAATTGATTTGTAAAAAGCTATTAAAAATTAACTTTTCTACTCGGGAGGCTGAGGCAAGAGAATCGCTTCAGCCCAGGAGTTGGAGGTTGCTGTGAGCTGTGTGATGCCATGGCACTCTACCGAGGGCCATAAAGTGAGACTCTGTGTCTACAAAAAAAAAAAAAAAAAAAATTAACTTTTGGCTTGGTGCCTGTGGCTCAAGCGGCTAAGCGCCAGCCACATACACCTGAGCTTGTGGGTTCAAATCCAGCCCAGGCCCACCAAACAACAATGACGGCTGCAACCAAAAAAAATAGCTGGGCGTTGTGGCGGGCACCTGTAGTCCCAGCTACTTGGGAGGCAGAGGCAGGAGAATCGCTTGAACCCAGGAGTTGGAGGTTGCTGTGAGCTGTGATGTCATAGCACTCTACCCAGGGCGACAGCTTGAGGCTCTGTCTCAAAAAAAAAAAAAAAATTTTGCTTGTATCCAATTGCATGTATTTTCTAGTTCATTGTTTGACATTTAACTTTGTGATATATTTTGGTGTACACACATTTAACATTTTAATTTAATAAGTTAAATATATTAGGCTTTGAGTGTGTGTGAGACTTTAATTGTGTTGTCATGCTGAGAAAGGTTGCCTGCTCTCAAATAAAATTAACTTCTTTCTGGCTCAGCACCCATAGCACAGTGGTTACAGCACCAGCCACATACACCAAGGCTGGCAGGTTCGAACCTGGCCCAGCTAAACAATGATGACAACTGCAACAAAAAATAGCCAGGCATTGTGGTGGGCTCCTGTAGTCCCAGCTACTTGGGAGGTGGAGGCAAAAGAATTGCTTAGCCCAGGAGTTTGAGGTTGCTGTGAGCTGTGATGCCACAGCACTCTACCGAGGGTGACAAAGTGAGACTCTGTCTCAAAAGCAAAAAAAAAAAAAAAAAAATTAACTTCTTTTTTTGTTTCTTTTTAAAAAATTATGACTTATATGTACGCATTTTAAAAACGTATTTCAGGCTTTCCTCTACCTGGAATGTGTATGTTCAGGAGTCATACTTTTCTTTTTTCCTGTAACAGTACATTTGCTGTTAAATTTGCTGTCTCCATCTTCATATTTTCAAAGTAGTATGGAATTCTTTTTCATATTCCTCCTTGTGTTCCATTTAACACAATTGTGTTAAATTTTTAAAATTATTAAAAAGCGAATTTTGTAGCCTTTGTCAAACAGATCTGGATTTAGGTAAGGAGAGACTTAATTCAAAAGGATTGTTGCAAGAAGGGGAAGGGAACCATTGTGAAAGGAGGAGGAGCATCTTTAGCCATTGCTGTTCTTCTGCAACAAGAGGCTCTGGCTGAGCCCAACATTGTTGATCTCCCCTTTTGTTTGTGATAAAGGAATATTTTTCATCACAGAACAACTGAGAGGCAATCGTAAACCTCCTGCAAAGGGTGAGTCCAGGACTGAGAAATAGTCTCCTGAGGAGCCCTATTAGCATTGTTCCTGCAGTCAGCTGAACTGTCTGCCATGAGCTGGTAGCAAAACCAATTGTTCAAGGGTCAAATATCTCAAAGGAGAGATGCCTATAATTAAAAAGAGAAATATAGCTGCGTGCAGTGGCTCACACTTGTAATCCTAACACTCTGTGAGGCTGAGGTGGGTGGATTACCTGAGTGTAGAAGTTTGAGACCAGCCTCAGCAAGAGGAGACCCTGTCTCTACTAACTTAAAAAAAAAAAAAAAAAAAAAAAAAAAACAACTATTAGGTCATTGTAGCAAGCACCTGTAGTCGCAGCTACTAGGGAGGCTGAGGTAAGAAGATTTGCAAGAGTTTGAGGTTTCTGTGAGCTATGAGGCCCTGGCACTCTATTCATGGAGACAGACAAATACATAATAAATAATAAAATAAATAATAAAAAGATAACTATAAATATGATATGTTTAATGTAAAAGGCCTAGGAAATGTTAATTTTGGCATGTACAAGCTAGGAGGGAAGCCTCAGAAGAAATCAACCCTGCTAACATCTTGTACTTCCAGCCTCTAGAATCGTGAGAAAATAACTTTCTGCTGTTTTAGCCACCCATTCACCCAGCCACCAGTCCGTGGAATTTTGTTATGGTAGCTCTAGCAAACTATATTATTATATTCACAAAGAAGACTATTAAGTAGATAATTATGAACTGTCTGTCATACACCAGCATATTGTACCAGATTAGTCAAGCTTAAGAATATACATGTATCTCATAACGTGATTATAATTATACACTAATAGTACAGCTTTTCAATGTGGCAAAAATGAACGTATCATTAACAAGTCAAAATATATTCATCCTCTTTACCATCAAAATAAGAGGAAAAAATTGTAAATTTACATAAGCTTAAAATTATGCTTCCACTATTCTGTCTTACTTCGAAATTGTAAGTACACATGAATATCCATTGATTAACTTAGCATAAACTAGGGGTTTTTTTGTTTTTGTTTTCGAGACAGAGTCTCATTTGGTCACCCTGGGTAGAGTGTCATGACATCATAGTTCACAGCAACCTCAAACTCTTGGGTTTAAGAGATCGTTTTGCCTCAGCCTCCCAAGTAGGTGGGACTACAGGAGCCTGCCACAATGCCCAGCTATTTTTTAGAGATGGAGTCTCACTCTTGCTCAGGCTGGTCTTGAATTTGTGAGCTCAGGCAATCCACTTGCCTCAGCCTCCCAAATGCTGGGATTATAAACTAAGGTTTTAAGATCCCTAAAAAATCTTGGAAACTATCTTCAAGTTGACATGTTCTAAGACATAATTATCATTGAAATAAATTTTGCCAGAATAGTAATTTAGTTTGGTTAAACATAAATTTACATAAACACAAATTTAGATTTTTATAATCTTAAACATGTAGGAGACATAACACTAGTTTATTGATCAGTAAACCTGAATAAGTTTAGGAAGAACATACCAAATAGAATAAAACTGTATGCTATATTATACTTAGTACTGATAACTCAGTGGATACCTATTTTTATTAAACCAACCATATTAGACTAGTCTCATTTGCCAAATATTTACCTAAGTTATGTGACCTTGAATTTTTAAAACATCTGAGATAGTTTCCCTAAGAATACTTTGAAAATATTATCTAATTGGTAACCATCTGGAAGTAGAAAAATATTACATACAAACATACATTGACACATATAGATATGTAAACATACATACACAACCATAGGGACAGACACAAGTGAGTGTTTATAGCTTCAGTTTTTGTTTTTTTTGTTTTGTTTGTTTTTTTTTTGAGACAGAGTCTCACTTTCTTGCCCCCGTAGAGAGCTGTGACATCATAGCTCACAGCGACCTCATACTCTTGGGCTCAAGTGATTCTCTTGCCTTAGCCTCCCGAGTAGCTGGGACTACAGGCGCCCACCACAATGCCCAGCTATATTTTTAGAGATGGGGTGGTCTCTTGCTCAGGCTGATCTCCAGCTCATGAGCTCAAGCAATCCACCCGCCTTGGCCTCCCAGAGTGCTAGGATTACAGGTGTGAGCCCCCAAGCACACTAGCCTATAGCTTCAATTTTTAAATTCCAACTCATTGGAATGAAAGTCACATACATAAGAGAGGCAGCTCTCATTTTTTCCCCATTTTTACATTTTAATCAAGTTTGTGTCTCTGACAGATGGCTAATTACTCAGTATGAGACTTATATTTCCACAATATTTGTAGAGAAGACCTCAAGATTTTCTTTGCTCTGATGTATGATATCATGGAGGTGGTGGTCTAAATTTTGGGTGAGAGACCAAGGAAAGGTCGTTTATCTCCAAAGCCTATCTAAGTGGATAAAATATCCAGATTGTATTCTATTTGCCTTTTTCAACCTCAGATGGTAGTGGTTGGGGTCTCTGAGCCCCTCAAGACCGCTGATAGGAGAAGGGTGTATTGTAAGTCCTGAAATTCCATGTGCTGTTTTGACATCTTTTATCTTCACAGGATCACGAAGGCCTAACCATTGAGTTTCTCTGTTCTTGCCAGATACACTCCCCATGTAGTGGAAAAGGTTCCCCACTTCAGCTGGACCAGCTACACACCACTCCATTCTCAATCTCAGGAGCTTTACCTCCCTGCCAGCCCACAGAATTTTTTAGATGACCCAACCACCTTTACCCATGGAACAAAGGATCACCCCACTCTTGTGCCACTACTATGATGGATTCTTCCCACAGTCCCCTCCTGTTCCGTTCTGTTCCCAGTGCAGTGCCCACAGGCCCTGAATAACATGTAGTATCCTTAGTTGATTCCCAGGCTGTGAGTGTGTAACTAAAACACTGGAGCAAATCTCATCTATCCAGTACTGGGTGTCAAATGTCCATCTCATACTATTTAGTGCAAGGGATCCCACCTTCACCAACGGAGTGAAGAGGAGGTGATCAGAACAGAGGGGGGCCAAATCCTGAGTGACTATGAGTTGGAGTGGGTAGCAAAGTATCTGTTGGGATGGAGAGAGGCAGGGAGGAGGTAGGGGTGACGGAGAACAGATCACAGGGCTGCAGGAAGACAAGGCCCAATGGAGAGAACCAACATCCAAACACCGTTTATAAAAGAGGAAGGCCTTTAGTCCAGCTGGTGGAGCGACAGCAGCCTAGAGTCTAAAATGGCCAGGCTCCCTGACTGGCTTAGTCTTGTCCTTTTAATTCCCAGTCAAAATTTCTGGCCCATGGGTACCTTTCTCATTGGTCAGTTTGAATCAAGCTGGAGGAGCGGGCTCAGGTTTTTACAGAACTGTGGGCTTTTTTTTGCCAGGGCTGGGTTTGAACCCACCACCTCCGGTATACGGGACCAGTACCCTACTCCTTGAGCCACAGGAGCTGCCCTTCTTTTTTTTTTTTTTTTTGTAGAGACAGAGTCTCACTTTATGGCCCTCGGTAGAGTGCCCTGGCCTCACACAGCTCACAGCAACCTCCAACTCCTGGGCTTAAGGGATACTCTTGCCTCAGCCTCCCAAGCAGCTGGGACTACAGGCGCCCGCCACAACGCCCGGCTATTTTTTGGTTGCAGTTTGGCTGGGGCCAGGTTTGAACCCGCCACCCTCGGTATATGGGGCGGGCGCCTTACCGACTGAGCCACAGGCGCCGCCCAGGAGCTGCCCTTTTACAGAAGTGGAAGCAAGTGTTAGTTTCCAGGTCCCAGGAAGTTACGTTTCTATAAATTCCTAAGGGCTGAGTCACCATGGGGAGGACCTTACAGACATGTCCTTGGGACCTCCTTGAGAAGACCTCTATTCTGTTAGACCTCACTTTTTCTGGTTATCCTGGGTATCAATTCAGGGTGATTCCAAGTTTTCCAAAAAGGCCTTAGAAGTTCTAAATTGCCATTAGTTAATTTTGTCCTATTTGAAGATTTCACACTGATTTTGTGCCATCATGTCATATTGTCCATGGGAGAAGAGGGTGGAGGACCCCCGCTGGAGTGGGAGTTGAATTACCTGTGGGGTTAACAAATAACCCAAAGACAAAAACTTTAAAGGAGCCAGGAAAAACTCCTACTTGATTAATTCCCTAATCCAATCCCTGAGTTAGGGAGCCAAAAAAAAAAGCAGAAGAGGCATCACAGGAAGGCCAAAGTATCTCTTTGCCCAAAAGAATCAAGGTAACTCCTCACTGTTCCTCAACAGGCAAGATGTCCAGAGCTCTGATTCAAGATTTGAACTCACCAAAGGATCCTGAAGTCGTCAAACATGGCACCTTTCCCTGGGGAGGGCTGGTGGAGGTCTGTAGGCAAGGTCCAATCTGGAGCAGAGTTACAGCACCAGTAAACAGTCAAATAAAAACCAAATCAGGATTTAGGTAAGGAGAGACTTTATTCAAAAGGATTATTGCAATAGGAAAAAAGAGTAGCAGTAGGGGAGGGCGGGTGTGCTAAGAGAATGCTTCAAATGTAAGCTGTGCAAGCTTTTGGAAGGTGAAGCAGAAAAGATTTTCTTTTACAGGGAATAATAAACAAAGAACCTGTATCAGGGAGTGTGCTGAGCAGAAGGCATGATAAGCAATTGAGGTTTTCTTTGTGGTCAGCTGGAAGGAGCTACTTGACACAGGTTGTTAAGGGGTATATTCCCACTTTTAGCCTGAGAGTAGATTAAAGGTCCAAGGCCTGGGGGAAGGAGGAAAGTCTGACTAAAGTTTGCTCATGTAGGTTCGGCGCCCGTAGTACAGAGGTTTCGGCACCAGCCACATACACCAAGGCTGGTGGGTTCGAATCCAGCCCAGGCCTGCTAAACAGCAATGACAACTACAACAAAAAATAGCCAGGTGTTGTGGCAGGCTCCTGTAGTTCCAGCTACTTGGGAGGCTGAGGCAAGAGAATCGCTTAAGCCAGCGGTTGTCAACCTGTGGGTCATGACCCCTTTGTAACAATGAAAATACATACTGCATATCAGATATTTAGATTACGATTCATAACAGTAGCAAAATTACAGTTAAGAAGTAGCAACAAAAATGATTTTATGGTTGGGAGTCACCAGAACATGAGGAACTGTATTAAAGTGTCACAGCATTTGGAAGGTTGAGAACCACTGGCTTGAGCCCAAGAGTTTGAGGTTGCTGTGAGCTGTGATGCTACAGCTGAGGGTGACATAGTGAGACTCTGTCTCAAAAAAAAAAAAAAAAAAAGTTTGGTCATGTAAGGCATTCTGTCCAGATTGGTCAGTAAGGGTAAATAATTTAATTAATCATTTATGAGGTGAGAATGGGAGTTTGGAGAATCAGTGTCTGACCTGGTCCTAGGTAAACAAGGAAGTTAACCACCAGGCTTACCTACGTCATCTGGGGGAATGATGGTTCTGTGCAGTAAGTAATTTTCCAGAAAGTAGAGGAGGGGAGCACTCTTTAACCTTCTTTGTTTTCCAGGAGCAGAAAGTATGAGTCAAGTTCAATATTGTCCCCTTATTCAAGTGTGCTTATAACTACAGTTTTATTGTAACTTTTTTTTTCAACACAGAGTCTCATTCTGTTATTCAGCCTTAGCATCAACCTACCTCACAGCAATTTTAAACTCCTGGGTTCAAGTGATCCTCCTGCCTCAGCCTCCATGTAGCTGGGATTGCGGGTGCCTGCCACAACACCAGACTAATTTTTCTATTTTAGTAGCAATGGCATCTTGCTCTTGCTCAGGCTGGTCTTGAACTCCTGAGCTCAAGCGATCCTCTGCCCTCAGCCTCTCAGAATGCTAGAATTATAGGTGTGAGCCACCTAGCATGGCCTATTATGACATTTTAAATATGTTTTTCTATCATATTAATCACTACTTGACAGCTGTGTTGATCAGACACATCCCCACGTCTATAATATTGGGATAGTTGGTGTTTGTTATTCATTTGCCCGTTGTGCAGGGTATTGAGGTACATCTTAAAGGGCATCATTTTCATCCTCTGCTCTGTGAGCTGGGGCTAGGACTCAGCAAACCACATATCCTGTAAAGTTTTGTGGACAGGGAGTGCTTGAGGACAGGAAGCCTGGGGAGGAAAGAGGGACTTGCCCCATCACAGCTGCAGGCTCTTCCTGTCAGTATTACCAAGCAATGCCTCCTCTCCCTGGCAGCAGCACTTGCTTCTAGTTTCCAGTTTTTAATCCACCTTCTCTGATCCAGCTTCAGTGTTTACCTTCAGAAATAACAGCACTAGCTGGCCACCACCCTCTTTTCTGAGGTCCGAGTCAAACCCCTGTCGGGGCCCTTGCTCAGCTCTTACGTTTTAATAACTCCCGCACCTCCCCTCTGCCCAGCACTGTGAGAGGCCTCGACTTCCTGCAGTGACTATCTGACTGTCACCGAAACGTTTGTCTGTTGTCAATCCTGCATTACTTGTTTCCAAAATCCCTTAAATTCTGTTAAAATTTAACTGCTGTGGGCCTGGTGCAGTGGCTTATTCCTGTAACCCTAGCACTCTGGGAGGCCAAGACAGGAGGATCCCTTGAGCTCAGGAGTTCAAAACCATCCTGAGCAAGAGCAAAGACTCCACTCCATCTCTAATAAAAAGTAGAAAAATTAGCCAGGATTGGTGGTGGGTGCCTGTAGTCACAGCTCCGCAGGACCCAGGAATTTGCTGTGAGCTAGGCTGGGGCCAGGGCATTCTAGCCTGGAGCAGTAGAGTGAGACTCTGTCTCAAAAACAAGCAAACAAATAACCTCCCCAAACTCCTAAATTGCTATGATTTTTGTTTTCTGACTGAGCTCCGACTAGTGTACCCCCTAAGTGATCCAGAAATACCTTCTGAACTATGTGTATAGATTTATAGGTACATTTTACTGTAGTAATTAAGAACAAGTGGATTACATTTATAGTGTATAGGCACTATCCAACTGACAAGATATATTCTCAAAGTTAACTCGTAAATCCATTGTTTGGATCTTGAAATTAATTTTCCTTTCAAAATAATATCACACATTAACATTTGATGGTCACATCCATCTACATTCATTATGTAATGGATTATATAATTGTGCAAATCTTGTTAGGGAACAGAGTTAACATTACTTTTGCAACATATTTTCAAAGTTGTAATCTACTATGCCTGTAACAAATTTTACCCACTCTTTTGAAATTAAAAAGTGTATTCTTATGGGAACACCAGGTACTAATGATTAAAAGCAAATTTAAAATATGCTTAACGAAAGCCCAGAAAGAAAAAATTGGTCAACTGAGGATGAAGGAAATTAATTTCATAATACAATAGGAGAATTTTTGAAACATAGTTGCCATTATTTGGCTTTACCTAAGGAATTTAAAAATATTGTTTTGTCCCTTCTTTTTTAGTTTTTTTTTCTTTTTTTGAGACAGTCTCATTTTGTCACCCTTGGTAGAGTACTGTGGTATCACAGCTCACAGCAACCTCAAACCCCTAGGCTTAAGCGATTTTCTTGCCTCAGCCTCCCAAGTAGCTGGGACTACAGGTGCTTGCCATGATGCCCTGCTGTTTTTAGAAATGAAGTCTCTCTCTGGCTCACGCTGGTCTCTAACCTGTGAGCTCAGGCAATCCACCTGCCTCGGCCTCCCAAGTGCTAGGATTATAGGTGTGAGTCACCGCAACTGACCCTGTCCCTTCTTAAATATGGCCATAAGGATTAGCAGCAGGTGGAGAAAACAAATTGCAATTGCTTTTTTTCCATGTTCAGACCAAAATGCTAATTCAGTGTATTCTGCAGAAAATATTCTGGGTTCATGCTTTTGTTTCCATGATGAAAATATAAGCCACAGATTAAAAGGAACTTGTGTTCCTCTTACTCTAGGCTTTATATGTAAGAAAACTACTTTCCTACATAAAAATTAAAGCATGATATTCTAAGATTGTTATATGGGGTAGAATCTCCTTGAGGAAGAGATGAGATTTACTTTCTTCCAGGAATATGCATCTATGCCATTGTCACGCAGGTGCTATTTACCTAGTAACACTCTGGCGTGGGGGTGGGGAGAAGTGAAAAAGAGTCCAGAGCAATCTTCCCAGAATATTCTAAAGCATAGAAGAGCAAAGGCACCTTAGCGAAAGGGACACATGGGATTAACATGAAACCAGAGTGGTTTATGGATGTGGCTAACTTACGCTCTGCATATTGGGTATTTTTGTCCTCTGCTTGCTTCACTGTGTGGACATGTCTTAGCAGGTACCCTCCGTTTCTGGGCATCTAAGCTCTTCAAGTCCAAAGATGTTTTCCTAATTATTTCTGATTTTAATTACATATATTAATTAGAACTTTTAACTCTTAGTAACATTAATTTGTAGTGAAAACTGGCAGTGTGGACTGTTTTATAATAGCTTTGTTTTTTTTTTTTTTGAGACTGAATCTCTCTCTGTTGTGGAAGTTGGAGTGTCACAGCATCATCACCACAGCTCACTGCAACCTCAAACTCCTGGGCTCGAATAATCCTCCTATCTCAGCCTCATGAGTAACTGAGACTACAGATGTGTGCCACCATGCCCAGCTAATTTTTGTTTTAATTTTTTGTAGAGATGGGGGTCTTGCTATGTTGCTCAGGCTGGTCTTGAATTCTTGGCTTCAAGTGGTCCTCTCACCTTGCCCTTCCAAAGTGCTGGGATTACAGCTGTGAGCCACTGCACTCAGTCAGTTATCAGCATGTTTTTCATCAGCAGACTCAAATATATTTAGCTTTTCTATACTACATAAAACAAGATGTCAAAAAATATATATAGTTGTGTGCTGCATAATGACAATGGAGCACATATATGATGTGGTCCCCAAAGATAATAATGGAGCTGAAAAATTCCTAATGCCTGTTAACCTTAACATTGTAGTCAAAGCATTACTCACATGTTTGTGATAAAACTGGTATAATAAACCTACTGTTGCCAATCATATACAAGCGTAGCATGCACAATTACGGTACCATCTAAAATGGTCACATAATGACACAATTACCTAGTGATGCATTTCTCAGAATGTATTCTTATCCTCAAGTTATACCTAACTGTACATTAAACTTATGTTCAGCAATTAATATTTCAGTATTTTAGCTTACTTAGAAATGACTCAGACATTTAATCAATAGCTATTACTTAATATAACTTTATGATTTCAAGTTACCAAAAATTTTTTACAGGCTGAGTACGGTGGCTCACGCCTGTAATCCTAGCAACTCTGGGAGGCTGAGGTGGGTGGATAGCTTGAGCTCACAAGTTCAAGACCAGCCTGATCAAAAGTGAGACCCTGTCTCTATTAAAAATAGAAAAAACTCAGGCAAGAAGATCGCTTGTGCCCAAGCGTTGGAGATTGCTGTGAGCTATGATGCAACGGCACTCTACCTAGAATGACAGCTTGAGACTCTGTCTCAAAAAAAAAAAAGAAAGAAAGAAATAAAAAAGAAAAAGAAAAAAACTTTTTATAAAACGTAACTATTTTTGGAAAGTTCATTTATAAAGTTTTATTCCATTTACATTTACTTAAATCACTTATTTTTAACAATTATGCTTGAATTGCTCCTGAAAAAATTAATGAGACATTAAACAAAGCGAGCAATTGAAGAAGTTCAGAAATTCCCCCAAATCATTTTTTTTTTTTATTAAATCATAACTGTATACAATGATATGATTATGGGGCATCATACACTCACTTCATAAACCATTTGACACATTTTTATCACAGTGGTTAACATAGCCTTTCCGGCGTTATCTCAGTTACTGTGCCAATCCCCCAAATCATTTATCATTTACTGTCCCCTAAATTGTCTCTCCCCTATGAACAGGGCAAGTTCCTATTCCCTTTCTTCTTTTTTTATGAGAGAGGGATATTCATTTTTCTTTCCTGGGATGCCTAGTGCATGCAATAAATCTGTAGACCTTTTCCTATTAACCTATCTGCTGTCAGTTTATTTCATTGGCTTAGTTACTGGACTCTCAGAGGGTAGAGAGTTCCTACACCGTTATCTTATGTTATTTTCTGGTTGTTGACAAATCAGGCAAGTATTAAAATTATCCCAGTATAATGGTCTTATAATTAGCTTACTACATATATATTACGTATTATATGTATTATATATTTATCTTTATATCTCTATATAAATATAGATAATACCCTGTTCTGTTTTCCAGGAGCTAAAAATCTAATGGAGGAAGGCCATGACACAATATTCCTCTTGCTACTAAGACTTCATTTTCAGAATTGACTAGAAGCTATATGCTACATGGGTGGGAAAGAGACTTATCCTATTTTCCATGGCATTGTGGATCGTTCCCAGTTTAATTTGATTTTAGTTTTTATGTGGAAATACACGTGAATATAATGAGTTTTTAAATGCTAAATTTAGCAAGCAAGACTCATCCGGAAAAAGAACAACCTACCTACATGGTCATCTTTAAACTTTACATGATATAAAGAACCTATTATTTAATTATTATTATTCTTTTGCATTCTATTACACATTTTCATGTTTTAAAATCAGAAAAAGCAGTGTTTTTGGAAGGCCACTTTTAAGGAAGAGGGGCCTAAAGTTTTTAGAAGATCCCTGTCACGCACTGCCTTTACTTACGCCTGGGTGAGAACCAACCAGAGCGACACTACAGAAGAAAAGCGAGGACGCGCGCTGGCCAGTAGCCCACGGTAAAGGCAAAGTCCAGAGGGCGCTCTCACCTCGGCCGCAGCTGCGAGTCCCCCGCCCGGCGCCGCGCAGGTAAGGCGGGGCCGTGGGGGGTGCGGCCTCCTGGGCGGGCCAGGGGGCGTGGCCCGCGGTGCGAGGGCTGGAGGCGCGGCCCCCGGGCCTCCGCGGACTCAGCGCCTGCTGAATGCGAAACTGGCTGGGAGCGGCCCCGCGCAGCAGGGCACACTCCAGCGCCTCCCCGGCCAGAGGCTCCTTCCAGGTAACCAACTCCGTCACACAGCCGCCCGGTGGCGAGGAGGGCGGCAGGGAAGCATGGGTGGGAGGGAGCCGGCTCCCAGCCAGCATCCCGCTGCCCCGGCGGGGTGGGCTCCATCCTTGGGGTGGGGAAAGGGAAGCAGAGGCGCCCGGGAGACCGCGGGCTTGCGGTCGGAGTGCGCCCGGGACGCATGGAGCGGCGCGTCCTCCGTCGATCCTTTTCCATCCGCGTGCTGCAAAGTGGGTTCCGGGGCTAGGACGCTGGTGCCCAGTGTTACCTGGAAGCCACTTTCTGGGCTCTGCCCCTGGTCCGCGATGCGCGCAGGAGCTTAAAAATTGGAGGGCTTGGCTGAGGGTGTGGATGGGCAGGGAGCGACAGTTATTTGCTGCCCCGCCGGTGCCAGAGGCTTGAACTTCATTTAATCCTAACAACAGCCCTGCGAAGAGGCATTATCACCCCGGTCTCACTAATAAGCGGATGCCAGGATGGTAAATGACTCGACCTAGGCCAGGGCAGACGAAAAGAGAGGCTCTCAGGTGGGGGCTCCGAAGCACTTTCCCTTTCCCCACGAGTCTAGGAAGCTCGCCGCTGCGCTATCTACTACGAATTGCCCCAAGAGGTCTGAAACGCGTCCTACTCCCCTCCTAGGCTTCTTTTTTGTTTTTGTTTAGTTTTTTTATTGCTCAATCTCTGAGTTAATTTTTTCTAATTTTTGTTTATTCACTTTTTAAAGTGGAAGTTCTTTGTCACCTATCCTTTTCTCCTCGCAGAGCTTTCTCTAGATGCAGAGTAAAACCCAGGCAGCCCTCCCTGCTACACGGCTCCTCTTCCCATCTTCCAGAGTGGATTAGACAGCCCGCAGCTCCCGCTGGGCGCTACCGGCCTCCCAGGGGGAGGTGAATTCTGTAGCCAATAGGTATTTTATTTATTTTGAGACAGGGTCTCATTTTGTCGCCCTCGGTCGAGTGCCTTAAAGTCATAGCTCACAGCAATCTCAAACTCTTGGGCTCAAGCGATTCTCTTGTCTCAGCCTCCCAAGTAGCTGGGACTACCGGCCCCCGCCACAACGCCCGGCTGTTTTTAGAGACGGGGTCTCGCTCTGGCCCAGGCTGGTCTCCAACCCGTGAGCTCAGGCCAATCCACCCACCTGGGCCTCACAGAGTGCTGGGATTACAGGCGAGAGCCACCGCGCCCGGCCCCAACGGGCATTTTATAAAATCTTACAGATGTTGCTTGTACACCTTTTGTCTCATTTCTTTCTACGGAGAATTGCCTTGTATAAGTAACGGGGCAAGAGGCATGTTGCAAAGCTGCACTGCGTGGTGTTTAGGGAAAGTAGGGGTGCCTGGAGAAGGCAGCTTCTTGTGGCCTAAATTTGGTGAGTTGGGGGAGAGACCGGTCCTGGGACTTGTCTCTTCCTTTGGCATGCTGCTCCCCTTTCAGAGGCCTTCTGAAAGGCAGGTTTGTTTTATAGAGGGGAGGAGGAGGGGCTTATGGTTTTTAAAGATCAGTGTAAGTTACCTGCTAGGAGCTTAGGCAGTTCCAGACCCGCCTCCCTGCTGGAGGATTTGGTAACAGATTTCAGTTCTGGCAGGAAGGAAAACTGTGTGGGTATCAGCTTTTCCTTAATGGATTTTTTTCAGGCCTTCAATATGGTAGTTTTGGGAAACTGATTTTTTTTTTTTTTTTTTTTTAGTTTTTTGAGATGGAGTCTCACTGTGGCATCATAGCTCACAGCAACCTCAAACTCTTGGGCTCGAAGAATCCTCTTGCCTCAGTCTCCCAAGTAGTTGGGACTACAGGGGCCCACCACAGTTTATTATTTTTATTTTATTTTTATTTTTTTATTTTATTATTTTTTATTTTATTTATTTTATTATTTGTTTATTATTATTATTATTATTATTATTTTTTTTTTTTTTTGCAGTTTTTTGCCAGGGCTGGGTTTGAACCCACCACCTCTGGCATATGGGGCCAGCATCCTACTCCTCTGAGCCACAGGCGCCAACCTGGTTGTTTTTTAGAGTGAGTTTCAAACTCCTGAGTTCAGGTAGTCCACCAGCCTTGGCCTCCTCTCTTTGCAATCCCTGACTTAGAAACTACTGTTTGTCCTGGTTATTCCATTCTCAGCTGAGTGGGGGAATTCTGAACTATGATGGATATGTATTGTACATTTTCCATAAAATGAGGTGGTACAAGGCAGAAGTTAATGCTCCTGGAAATGATCTGTTCTGATCCTCAAATTCTGTTTTCTGTGAAGTATTTCTGTGTAGTATTTCTGCTGCATTGAGTAGGTTTCTCTGGGGGCAACCAAGGGCTCTCCTCAATATTTTTAATACCCATTCTAATGCAAAATGTATTCGAAGTTCCATTCAGGATGTCAAATGGCTAACTCCCTCCCCATCTTTTGTTTTGTTTTTGGAGACAGAGTCTCACTCTGTTGCCCAGGCTAGAGTGCTGAGGCCTCAGTCTAGCTCACAGGAACCTCAAGCTATCTTCCTACCTCAGCCTCCTAAGTAGCTGGGAGGAGAGGCACCCACCACAATGTCTGATTTATTATTTTTTTTTTTAAGTAGGGCTGGAGTCTAATACTCTGGCCTCCCAAACTGCTGGGCTTACAGGCGTGAACTACCAGGCCAGCCCTAATTCCCTGTCCTAGAAAGGGAGTTCTTAAATGACTGTTTATGTAAATCAGGTGTGTCTCTTGTGGAGCCTGTCCATATTTTTGGCCTTGGCGCTAGAGGTATGCCTTAATGTTGTCATGTTTGTTTCTAACAGCACTTCTCAGGTAAATGCAATGTATGTTTATTTTATTTATTTATTTATTTATTTATTTATTTATTTATTTTGAGCCAGAGTCTCAATTTGTCATCCTCCACAGAGTGCCAGAGTGCCAGGGTGCCGTGGCATCACAGCTCAACAGAAACCTTAGACTCCTGGGCTCAAGCGTTTCTCTTGCCTCAGCCTCCCCAGTAGCTGGGACTACAGGTACCCGCCACAATGCCTAGCTATTTTTAGAGGCGGGGTCTCGATCTAGCTCAGTCTGGTCTTGAACTCATGAGCTCAGGCAATCCACCTGCCTCGGCCTCCCAGAGTGCTAGGATTACAGGTGTGTGTCACCACGCCCGGCTCACCTTGTCTGTTTAGACCAATGCTTCTTAACTTTGGCACTTCCAAATTTTGTTTAGATGATTTTTTTGTTGTGGGGCATTGTGCTGTGCATTGTAGGGTGTTTGGCCACATCCCTGGTCTCTACCCACCAGATGCCAGTAGCATCCTTTCTCCAGTTATAACAACCCCAAAATGTCTCCAGATGTTGTCATATGTTCCTGAGGGAACATAATGACCTTGATTAAGGAAAAAAATGATCCATTGTTTAAAATCGCTAGACATTTGTGAATTGTACTGCAAGCTAGAAGCTATTTATAAATTTGACATTTGAAAACTTTTTTTTGTGACAGCATCTCATTCTGTTGTACAAATTACAGTGCACTGGTGACAGCCTACCTCACAGCAACCTCAAATTCCTGAGTTCAAGTGATCCTCCTGCCTTAGCCTTGTGAGTAGCTTAGATAATTGGTTCCTGCCCCAACACCTGACATATTTTTAGTAGAGGTGGAATCTCGATCTTGCTCAGGCTGGTCTTGAATTCCTGAGCTCAAAGGCTCCTTCTGCCTTGACATCCCAGAGTGCTAGGATTACAGTTGTGAGCCACCACACATGAACTAAAAACATTTTTGTCATAAAGATTTCTAAGCATGTATTCCACATGCTTAGTATGTGCCAATGTGCCCTGCCAGGTTGTATCTTCAAAGACATTTCGAGTATTCAGTCCATTTGTTAAGTTTCGTGAAGTTTAAGATACTGGAAATTTCTTCTTCATTTGACAGGGGCTAAAAAAAATGTTGGAAACTAAAAAGGAATTCTAGGCTTGGTGCCTGTAGCTCAGTGAATAGGGTGCCAGACACATAAACCAAGGATGGCAGGTTCGAGCCTGGCCTGGGCCTGCTAAACAACAATGACAACTGCAAGAAGAAAATAGCCAGGCGTTGTGGCAGGTGCCTGTAGTCCCAGCTACTCGGGAGGCTGAGGCAAGAGAATCGCCTAAGCCCAGGAGTTGGAGGTTGCTGTGAGCTGTGTGACAGCACAGCACTCTATTGAGGGTGATAAAGTGAGACTCTGTCTCTACAAAAAAAAAAATTAAGAATAATAATAATAATATAAAAAATAAGTAAATAAAAAGGAATTCTACAATAGTTTTCATTTTTCTCTTTTCAGTATACTTGATGTCTTTCAGTTTTTTTAAGGTGATGAAGTATCAATTGACCATGTTTGTGGATTTAGAAAAATTGACACAATCTCTAATATTAGAATTTCAAACAAAATGTTAGAGTCTCACTTTGTGGCCCTGGGTAGAGTTCTGTGGTGTCATAGCTCACAGCAACCTCAAACTCTTGGGCTTGAGCAATCCTCTTGTCTCAGCCTCCCAAGTAACTGGGACTAGAGGTGCCGGCCATTACACCAGGCTAGTTTTTCTATTTTTAGTAGAGATGGGATGTTGTTCTTGCTTGACTGGTCTTGAACTCCAGAGCTCAAGCAATCCATCTGCCTCAGCCTCCCAGAGTGCTAGGATTATAGGCATGAGCCACCGCTGGCCCACAGCTTTGATTTCATAAGATGTACCTTTAGCTACAGACTATCTATCCATTCACCCCTTCCAGAAATCAAACTCATTTGTAAAACTGGCTACATAATTTGTGGGGCCTCTTATTTAAAAATTAAGAATTTCAAGATGATGACTGCAGAGCTCTAACTAAGCCAAGCTCAGAGCCCAGTGTAACTGTATAGGTTGCGCACCCACGAAGCTGACCTTGATAAAATTCTTTATTCATAGCTAAGAGGAGAGTTGTAATCACCAATGCAAATCCAAAAAAATGAAATGTTACTATTCATAATAAGCAGGTGGAGTTTCTGCTTCGTTGATTATGCTTTTGTTTTCATATATGAGTCTGCTCATGTTTGGTAATACAATAAAATTACTAAGAAATCCTTCCATGATTAATTTTTCTTTTGCTAAAGAGATAGCCAAAGTGTTAGGGTCACAGGTACCTGAGAGACCTATTTTTTCAGGCAATCATTAAATGACCGTTTACTGAGCATGTGCTAGGTGCCAGGCACTGTTAGCTCTGGGGCTACAGCAGTGAACCAGGAGCAGCATTCCCTGCCTTTGTGAGCCATCTAATTTGGTAGCTAGAGAGGGAGACAGGCAAACACAGTCACACAGCCTGTCACCGATCCTAAGTTGTACTTCAGGAAAGCACAGTGTTAGGAGAGATGTGAACTGGGGACCTAACCAGGTTTAGGGGACAGCAGTCATTTAGGGAAGGTCTCCCTAAAGAATGGCACTTAAAATGAGGCCTGAAAAATAAGTAGGAAGTAGCCAGGTGAATTAGGAGATAAGCTTCCAGGCTGAAAGGGTTGAGACCAAGGGGGAAATGTGGCTGGAATGAGGCCTCTTGGGTCATTTTAGGACTTTGAACTTAAATGTAAAGATACTGGAAAACCCACTAAAAGGTTTTAAATAGGAGATGAGATAATTTGACTTGAGTTTTTTTTCTTTAAGAAATGCGGTCTTGATGGCTCGGTGCCTGTAGCACAGTGGTTATGGTGCCAGCCATATACTTCAATTGTGATGGATTCTAACCCGGCCTGGGCCAGCTAAACAACTGCAACAAAAAAATAGCTGGACGTTGTGGTGTGTGCCTATAGTCCCAGCTACTTGGAAGACTGAGGCAAGAGAATCTCTTAAGCCCAAGAGTTTGAGGTTGCTGTGAGCTGTGCTGCCATGGCACTCTACTGAGGGGACATAGTGAGACTCTGTCTTAAAAAAAAAAAAAAAAAAGAAGTGGGGTCTTGCTGTGTTGCCCAGGCTGGAGTATACTAGAGGTGCATGAACATAGCACACTATAGCTTCAACAAACTCCTGGGCTCAAAATATACTTCTACTGCAGCCTCCTGAGTTTCTGGGACTATAGGCATGTGTCCCTGCATTCAGCTAGAAATAATTTTATTTCAAACCTAGCAAGTCCTTTATGGTTTTCTTTTTTTAATTTTATTTAAAAATCGAACATGTATTCTTAGTTCATCTCCCTCCTCTCAATATTGTCTCCAAGGCAGAGAGGAGGCCAGTAGCACCTTCCACATTCTTTCCAGAAATCTCTTTAGGCAGATCCCCGAGATGGTGAGATAATCTTTAAATCTTCCACGTTGTGGCATGTAGACCTGAAGCCCCATAGTCCTACAGTCTTTGACCCACATCCCTTTTCTCCAATTTCCAATGAGATTTTTTTGGACATGGGGTCTTGCTATGTTGCCCTGGCTGTGGTACAATGGCTTTTCAAGGCACAGTCATAGCATGCTGCAGCCTTCAACTCCTAGCCTCTAGTGATCCTCCCACCTCAGCTTGCTGAGTGGCTGGAATGACAGGCAATGACAGCCACTGATTTGAGGTTTTTAAAATGATCGCTGCTGCTGTGTAGAAGATGGTTTGGGAGGGTAGGTCCTGCTGGCACATATGGTACTGTTGTGCAAACAAGAAAAAAAGGATTCCCTTCTGGGTGGACCAATTAGAAAAGATACTACCTTCTTCCAGCTAGACCAGGGCATCAGCCAGTCACTGAGCAGGCGCAGGCTGTGCAGCTACCTGTGGTCACTCAAGGATGCCAGAGAATGGGTGTGAGCTAATAGTGCTTTTGCAGGGAGGGTTTAGTGGCACTGGATAAAATTTAATGGCAGAGAGGGATTGAATTTGTATTTAAAATCAGTAAAAAGGTGGTGATTAAATTATCTGGATGTGGTTGGATACAGAGGGAGGTAACAAGAATGATTCAAAAGTTTCTGGCTTAACCTTTGTAAAAAAAAAATAAAAAGTTTCTGGCTTAAACTGAGTAGGAGTGGATGGATGGTGAAACCATTATGGTGTTTGAGGAGCAAGTTGGCACGAGGTGAGGTAGGAGGTAATTCCCTTTGGTGTATGTTTTGCCTGTGAGATGTTCAAAGGGAGGCAAGGAGTAGGCACTTGGTATTCCTAAAAAGACTGAGGATGGAAATACATGTTCAGGAGTCATTCATGGCACATATATAAGTATGTCCTAACAAAAGACGGCCGCAAGCTGGCGTAGAATGAGAAGAGAAAGGGTCTGGCCCACAGAGCTGGACGTGGCCATTGGTAGAGCAGGGGAAGCCTGTTAAAGCCGCCGAGAGGGCGTGGCGCCTGTGGCTCAGTCGGTAAGGCGCCGGCCCTATATACCGAGGGTGGCGGGTTCAAACCCGGCCCCAGCCAAACTGCAACCAAAAAAAAGCCGGGCGTTGTGGCGGGCGCCTGTAGTCCCAGCTACTCGGGAGGCTGAGGCAGGAGAATCGCTTAAGCCCAGGAGTTGGAGGTTGCTGTGAGCTGTGTGAGGCCACAGCACTCAACCGAGGGCCATAAAGTGAGACTCTGTCTCTACAAAAAAAAAAAAAAAAGCCGCAGAGAGGCCTAATAAACAAGAGGGGTAGGGAGGAAATGGGGGGTCTGTGGGGGGGGGGGTTTGTTTGGTTTTGTTTTCTTTCAATTTGAGGCAAGAGAAACATAAACATTCTCTAACATTGCTGGGAATTTTCTGGTAGACAGAGAGAGGCTAACATGCAGGAGAGTGGAATAAAGGTCAGGACTAGTTTCATACTAGTTCCTACTAGAGCCAGTAAGAACGCGGGTGGAAGGGCTGGCCGTGGACCAAAGGAGGGCGAGAGAGGATGGCTAAAGGTGCCTTAGATTTGGGGACTAGAGTTATGAGGATTTCTCGCTTCTCTTAAGGAGGTGGCAGAACCAGTTTTGTCATATTTGTGTGTGAAGGCATTTAGGTATTTCTTTTCTTTTTATTTTTTTTTTAGAGACAGAGTCTTACTTTGTCACTCTCAGTAGAGTGCCGTAGCATCACAGCTCACAGCGACCTCCAACTCCTGGGTTTAGGCGATTCTCCTGCCTCAGCCTCCCAAGTAGCTGGGACTACAGGCACCTGCCACAACGCAGCTATTTTTATTTTTTGTTGTTGCAGTTTGGCCAGGGCTGGGTTTGAACCCACCACCCTTGGTATATGGAGCCTACTCACTGAGCCACCGGCACCGCCCAGGTATTTCTTAAACCGGTGTTTATTGAGCATTTTCTAGTGCCAAGCATCATGATTGGAAAGTACGGTAGCACCTCTGCAGTTGACCACCTCCCTACATTGATCTAATTTTCATAGATTGGACATGCACATATCCGTATCAGCATCAGTATAGCAGACCTAGTTCCTTCTGTTGACCACCTTCATGTGTTGACCAACCTTGGGAAGTCGACTTTCATATTATGAATTTCTTTTTTCTTTCTTTTTCTTTTTGTTTTTAGAGACAGAGTCCAACTCTATTGCTCTGTTGTCTGAGCAACCTCAAACTCCTGGGTTCAAGTGATGCTCTTGCCTCAGCCTCCCAAGTAGCTGGGACTACAGGCGCCCACCACAATGCCCAGCTATTTTTTGGTTGTAGTTGTTATTGTTGTTTGGCGGGCCTGGGCTGGGTTGGAACCCACCAGCTCCCGTGTATGTAGCTGGCACCCTAGCCGCTGAGCTATAGGTGCTGAGCCTGCTTCTTTTTTTTTTTTTTTTTTTTTTGAGACAGACTCTCACTGTCTCACCCTGGGTAGAGTGCTATGGCATCATAACTCACAGCAACCTCAAACTCCAGGGCTTAAGCAATCCTTCTTGCCTCAGCCTTCCAAGTAGCTGGGACGACAGGTGCTGGCCACCACACCCAGGTTGTTTTCCATTTTTAGTAAAGAAAGGGTCTCACTAAAAAAAAAAAAAAAAAAAAAGAAAGGGTCTCACTGTTGCTCAGGCTGGTCTCAAATTCCTGAGCTCAAGCAATCCACCTGCCTCAGCCTCCCCAGTGTGCTAAGATTACAGGTGTGAGTCACCACATCTAGCCATAATCACTGTTTCTTGTTGCTCCATACCTGTACCTGGTTAAGTTTACAGGTGTCTGCATTTTTCTGAATCTGCATTTTGGATTTTTTTTTTTTTTTTTTTTTTGAGACAGAGCCTCAAGCTGTCCCCCTGGGTAGAGTGCTATGGCGTCACAACTCACAGCAACCTCCAACTCCTGGGCTCAAACGAGTCTCCTGTCTCCACCTCCCAAGTAGCTGGGACTACAGGCGCCTGCCACAATGCCCGGCTATTTTTTGGTTGCAGCCGTCATTGTTGTTTGGTGGGCCGGGCTGGATTCAAACCCTCCAGCTCAGGAGTATGTGGCTGGTACCTTAGCTGCTTGAGCCACAGGTGCCGAGCCTGCATTTTGGATTTTTGACCTTTTCCAATTTTGCTATGCCTATCAGTAGTCATACCCTGCTATTTTGGGTTTGGGGAGAAAGGAAAGTCCAAGGTGAATGTGAGGCTTTACAATGAGAGGGAGTTTGATTACTTTTTCGAAGGAATTTCTGCTACTGGGAGGCATTTGGGAAATGGTGAGTTGGAAGTGTTTTCATTGTATTGTAAACATGCTGTCAAAAAACATTATACATTTGTGACTGAGCAAAACTCTCAAAGAAAAAAAAATGTTAAAAACTAAGAAACATAGAAGCATTGTGGTGGGTGCCAGCCACTCAGGAGGCCGAGGCAAGAGGATTGTTTGAGCCCAAGAATTTGAGGTTGCTGTGAGCTATGATGCCATAGCACTCTATCAAGGGTGACAAAGTGAGATTCTATCTCAAAAAGAAAAAAGAAAGAAAGGAGAGGAGAGGGGAGGGGAGTGGAGGAGAGGGAGAGGGACAGAGACAGGAGAGGAGAGGAGTGTGCTGCTTGTGGTTTAGTTTTTTTTTTTTTAATTCAATCTGAATCAGAAAGCTGTGGATTCTGGCAAATGGTCCTTGTGTCCTTCCTCTACTTATCGCTGGTCTGGTCCCCTGTCCTCCATAGCCCTTTACCCCTACAGACTGGGGACCAGCCCCCTCCCCTATTTCTCTTCCCAAACCCCCTTTGATGGGAAGGGAAAAGGAGGAGAGGAGAGGGGACCTGTCCCCTCCTCAGGTGTCCAGGAGGGTCCTGCCCCCATGGGCTTCACCCTTTCCTGCAGGCTCTCTCCCCAACAAATTTGTTAAAATCAAACCTGAATATAAAACTACAAGTTTAATTTAAAAATTAAAACAAAACAAAACTAGGAAACAATTGTCTACTTTTAAAATCTTTTAAGTGAGGCATATCAGTGAGTTGTTTTTGTTTTTGAGACAAAGTTTCACTCATTGCCCAGGCTAGAGTGCTGTGGCATCAACCTAACTCACAGCAACTTCAAATTCCGAGATTCAAGTGATCCTCCTGCCCCCAAGTAGCTGGGACTATCTGTGCCTGCCACAACACCCAGCTAATTTTTCTATGTTTTGTAGTGACAGGGTGTCTGCTCTGCTCAGACTGGTTTGGAACTCCTAAGCTCATGGGATCCTCCTGCCTCAGCCTCCCAGAGTGCTAGGATTGTACCCGTGCCTAGCCAGTGAGTTTTTAATCTATTTGTTAAATTTATTTGGCATGTGCCTATGAATTTTATTAATTGATTAAAACTCGCCAGCTGAATTTTAGCACAAAACCTTGTGATTGGTGGGAAAACAGTGTCAAGATTTAGGTAACAGAGCCAAGACTGCATTACTGTAATTTTTTTTTTTTTCTATTGTTGGGGATTCATTGAGGGTACAATAAGCCAGGTTACACTGATTGCAATTGTTAGGTAAAATCCCTCTTGCAATCATGTCTTGCCCCCATAAAGTGTGACACACACCAAGGCCCCACCCACCTCCCTCCTTCACTCTTTCTATTTCCCCCCCATAACCATAATTGTCATTAATTGTCCTCATATCAAAATTGAGTACATAGGATTCATGCTTCTCCATTCTTGTGATGCTTTACTAAGAATAATGTCTTCCACGTCCATCCAGGTTAATACGAAGGATGTAAAGTCTCCATTTTTTTTAATGGCTAAATAGTATTCCATGGTATACATATATACCACAGCTTGTTAATCCATTCCTGGGTTGGTGGGCATTTAGGCTGTTTCCACATTTTGGCGATTGTAAATTGAGCTGCAATAAACAGTCTAGTACAAGTGTCCTTATGATAAAAGGATTTCTTTCCTTCTGGGTAGATGCCGAGTAATGGGATTGCAGGATCAAATGGGAGGTCTAGGTTGAGTGCTTTGAGGTTTCTCCATACTTCCTTCCAGAAAGGTTGTACTAGTTTGCAGTCCCACCAGCAGTGTAAAAGTGTTCCCTTCTCTCCACATCCATGCCAGCATCTGCAGTTTTGAGATTTTGTGATGTGGGCCGTTCTCACTGGGGTTAGATGATATCTCAGGGTTGTTTTGATTTGCATTTCTCTAATCTATAGAGATGATGAACATTTTTTCATGTGTTTGTTAGCCATTCATCTGTCGTCTTTAGAGAAAGTTCTATTCATGTCTCTTGCCCATTGATATAAGGGATTGTTGGCTTTTTTCATGTGGATTAATTTGAGTTCTCTATAGATCCTAGTTATCAAGCTTTTGTCTGATTGAAAATATGCAAATATCCTTTCCCATTGTGTAGGTTGTCTCTTTGCTTTGGTTATTGTGTCCTTAGCTGTACAGAAGCTTTTCAGTTTAATGAAGTCCCATTTGTTTATTTTTGTTGTTGTTGCAATTGCCATGGCAGTCTTCTTCATGAAGTCTTTCCCCAGGCCAATATCTTCCAGTGTTTTTCCTATGCTTTCTTGGAGGATTTTTATTGTTTCATGCCTTAAGTTTAAGTCCTTTATCCATCTTGAATCAATTTTTGTGAGTGGGGAAAGGTGTGGGTCCAGTTTCAGTCTTTTACATGTAGACATCCAGTTCTCCCAACACCATTTATTGAATAGGGAGTCTTTCCCCCAAGGTATGTTCTTGTTTAGTTTATCGAAGATTAGGTGGTTGTAAGATGTTAATTTCATTTCTTGGTTTTCAATTTGATTCCAAGTGTCTATGTCTCTGTTTTTGTGCCAGTACCATGCTGTCTTGAGCACTATGGCTTTGTAGTACAGACTAAAATCTGGTATGCTGATGCCCCCAGCTTTATTTTTGTTACAGAGAACTGCTTTAGCTATACAGGGTTTTTTCCGGTTCCATACAAAACGCAGAATCATTTTTTCCAAATCTTGAAAGTACAATGTTGGTATTTTGATAGGAATGGCATTGAATAGGTAGATTGCTTTGGGAAGTATAGACATTTTAACAATGTTGATTCTTCCCATCCATGAGCATGGTATGTTCTTCCATTTGTTAATATCCTCTGCTATTTCCTTTCTGAGGATTTCATAGTTTTCTTTATAGAGCTCCTTCACCTCCTTCGTTAGGTATACTCCTAGGTATTTCATTTTCTTTGAAACTATGGTGAAGGGAGTTGTGTCCTTAATTAGCTTCTCATCTTGACTGTTATTGGTGTACACAAAGGCTACTGACTTGTGGACATTGATTTTATATCCTGAAACATTACTGTATTTTTTGATGACTTCTAGGCGTCTTGTGGTTGAGTCTTTGGGGTTCTCTAAGTATAAGATCATGTCGTCAGCAAAGAGGGAGAGTTTGAGGTCCTCTGCTCCCATTTGGATTCCCTTTATTTCCTTGATTGCCTAATTGTATTGGCTAGAATTTCCAGCACTACGTTGAACAGTAAAGATGACAGAGGACAACCTTGTCTGGTTCCAGTTCTAAGAGCAAAAGCTTTCAGTTTTACTCCATTCAGTAAAATATTGGCTGTGGGTTTGTCATAGATAGCTTCAATCAGTTTTAGAAATGTGCCACCTAGGGAGGCGCCTGTGGCTCAGTCGGTACGGCGCCGGCCCCATATACCGAGGGTGGCGGGTTCAAACCCGGCCCCGGCCAAACTGCAACCAAAAAATAGCCGGGCGTTGTGGCGGCCGCCTGTAGTCCCAGCTACTCGGGAGGCTGAGGCAAGAGAATCGCTTAAGCCCAGGAGTTGGAGGTTGCTGTGAGCTGTGTGAGGCCACGGCACTCTACCGAGGGCCATAAAGTGAGACTCTGTCTCTACAAAAAAAAAAAAAAGAAATGTGCCACCTATGCCTCTACTCTTCAGTGTTCTAATTAGAAAAGGATGCTGGATTTTATCAAATGCTTTTTCTGCATCTATTGAGAGGATCATGTGATCTTTATTTTTGCCTCTGTTAATATGGTTGATAACGTTTATAGACTTGAGTATGTTAAACCAGCCTTGCATCCCTGGGATGAAGCCTACTTGATCATGATGAATGACTTTTTTGATGATAAGCTGTAATCTATTGGCTAGGACTTTGTGGAGAATTTTTGCATCTATATTCATGAGTGAGATTGGTCTGAAATTCTCCTTTTTGTTTGGGTCTTTTCCTGGTTTTGGTATCAGGGTGATGTTTGCTTCATAGAATGTGTTGGGGAAGATTCCTTCTTCCTCAGTTTTTTGGAATAATTTCTGCAGTACAGGAATAAGCTCTTCCTTGAAGGTTTGATAGAATTCTGGAGTGAAGCCATCTGGACCAGGGCATTTTTTGGTTGGAAGATTTTTTATTGTTTCTTTGATCTCAGTGCTTGAAATTGGTCTGTTCAGAAGCTCTATTTCTTCCTGGCTGAGTCTAGGGAGAGGGTGTGATTCCAAATATTGATCCATTTCTTTCACATTGTCAAATTTCTGGGCATAGAGTTTCTGGTAGTATTCAGAGATGATCTCTTGTATCTCTGTGGGATCAGTTGTTATTTCCCCTTTATCATTTCTGATTGAGGTTACTAGAGATTTTACTTTTCTATTCCTCGTTAGTCTGGCCAATGGTTTATCTATTTTATTTATTTTTTCAAAAAACCAACTCCTTGTTTCATTAATTTTCTGAATGATTCTTTTGTTTTCAATTTCATTGATCTCTGATTTGATTTTGGATATTTCTTTTCTTCTACTGAGTTTAGGCTTAGATTGTTCTTCTTTTTCCAATTCCATAAGATCTCTTGTGAGATTGTTGATGTGCTCTCTTTCTGTTTTTCGATTGTAGGCCTCTAAAGTGATGAATTTTCCTCTCAAAACTGCTTTTGCAATATCCCACAGGTTTTGGTAGCTTGTGTCTTCATTGTTGTTATGCTCAAGGAAGTTAATGATTTCCTGTTTTATTTCTTCCTGCACCCATGTGTTATTCAACAGAAGATTGTTTAATTTCCATGCCTTTGGGTGGGGTCGAGCATTTTTGTTAGAGTTGAGTTCCACCTTTAGTGCCTTATGGTCTGAAAAGATACAAGGTAAAATTTCAATTCTTTTGATTCTGTTGATATTTGTTTTGTGTCCCAGGATATGATCAATTTTGGGGAATGTTCCATGGGGTGATGAGAAGAATGTATATTTTTTATCTTTGGGGTGGAGTGTTCTATATGCGTCTATCAAGCACAGTTGTTCTAGGGTCTCATTTAAATCTCTTATATCCTTGTTTAATTTCTGTTTAGAGGATCTGTCCAGCTCTGTAAAAGGAGTGTTAAGGTCCCCTGTTATTATGGTATTATAAGATATCATATTGCTCAGACTGAGTAAGGTCTGTTTCAAGAATCTGGGAGCATTTAAATTCGGTGCATAAATATTTAGAATTGAAATGTCTTCTTGTTGTAGTTTTCCCTTGACCAATATAAAGTGACCATCTTTGTCTTTTTTGACTTTAGTTGCTTTAAATCCACATGTATCTGAAAATAAGATTGCAACTCCTCTTTTCTTCTGAATGCCATTTGCCTGAAAAATTGTCTTCCAACCCTTGACTCGGAGCTTGAATTTGTCTTTTGAAGCCAGGTGTGTTTCTTGCAGACAGCAGATGGATGGCTTGTGTTTTTTAATCCAGTCAGCCAATCTATGTCTCTTCAGTGGGGAATTCAAGCCATTAACATTTATTGAGATAATTGATAAGTGTGGTTGGTAGTATTCTATTTGTCTTATTTTGTGAGAGTCCATTGCTTAGTTTTATCTTTTGCATCAGTGTGGAGGTTAGGTTCTGTCCTTTAATTTCTGAGTTCTTACTTTGCTGCTGATCCATTGTGGTGGTCAGTGTGCAGAACAGGTTGAAGTATTTCCTGTAGAGCTGGTCTTGTGGCGAATTTCCTCAATGTTTGTATATCCATAAATGATTTGATTTCTCCGTCAATTTTGAAGCTTAGCTTAGCAGGGTACAGAATTCTGGGCTGGAAATTGTTCTGTTTAAGTAGATTAAAGGTAGATGACCATTGTCTTCTTGCTTGGAAAGTTTCATTAGAGAAGTCTGCGGTCACTCTGATGGATTTGCCCCTGTAGGTCAACTGGCACTTACTCCTGGCAGCTTGCAGAATCTTTTCTTTTTTTTTTTTTTTTTGTAGAGACAGAGTCCCACTTTATGGCCCTCGGTAGAGTGCCGTGGCCTCACACAGCTCACAGCAACCTCCAACTCCTGGGCTTAAGCGATTCTCTTGCCTCAGCCTCCCGAGTAGCTGGGACTACAGGCGCCCGCCACAACGCCCGGCTATTTTTGGTTGCAGTTTGGCCGGGGCCGGGTTTGAACCCGCCATCCTCGGTATATGGGGCCGGCGCCTTACCGACTGAGCCACAGGCGCCGCCCACAGAATCTTTTCTTTTGTCTTGACTTTGGACAGGTTCATCACAATGTGTCTTGGAGAAGCTCGGTTAGAGTTGAGGCGACCTGGGGTCCGATAGCCCTCTGAAAGCAGTGTGTCAGAATCTTTGGTGATATTTGGGAAATTTTCTTTTATAATATTCTCTAGTATGGCTTCCATTCCTCTGGGGCATTCTTCTTCCCCTTCTGGAATTCCTATAACTTGTATGTTGGAACGCTTCATAAAGTCCCATAATTCTGACAGTGAACGTTCTGCTTTCTCTCTCTTCTTTTCTGCCTCTTTTACTATCTGAGTTATCTCAAGAACTTTGTCTTCTACCTCTGAAATTCTTTCTTCTGCATGGTCTAACCTGTTGCTGATACTTTCCATTGCATCTTTAAGTTCCCTGATTGACTGTTTCATTTCCTTCAGCTCTGCTATATCCTTTTTATATTCTTCATATCGTTCATCTCTTATTTGATTCTGTTTTTTAATTTCCTTTTGGTTATTTTCCACTTTATTAGCAGTTTCCTTCATTGTTTCCATCATTTCTTTCATTGTTTTCAACATGTGTATTCTAAATTCCCTTTCTGTCATTCCTAACATTTCTGTATAGGTGGAATCCTCTGCAGTAGCTACCTCATGGTCCCTTGGCGGGGTTGTTCTGGGCTGGTTCTTCATGTTGCCTGGAGTTTTCTGCTGATTCTTCCTCATGAGTGATTTCTTTTATCTGTTTCCTTGCCCTAATTTTCCTTTCACTTCCTCTTGGCTCTTTAAGTTCTCGTGCCTGTGGAAGTTGCGGGCGGGTTTAGACGGATTGAACACACGCGACCACTGCCGGTTTTCCACTGTTTTAGTCCTCCTCTTGGGGTCCAGAAGTCTCTTGCTGACTCCCTGTATCCTCTCAGGGGTGATGATAGGCAGATCCCACCAGCTAGAGATGCCTGGAGTCCTATCTCCCCAGACTCACGGTGCCCAGATGCAAGGAAGCTGTTACTCAGCTGCCATCTTGCTCCGCCTCCGCATTACTGTAATTTTTATTGCATCTTTTCTTCCACCTCTTTGTATTATAAAATACACAATTTATTACTACAGTAGCATATACATATAAAACTTAGAATAGGGTGGCGCCTGTGGCTCAGTCGGTAAGGCGCCAGCCCCATATAACGAGGGTGGCGGGTTCAAACCCTGCCCCGGCCAAACTGCAAACAAAAAAATAGCCGGGCGTTGTTGCAGGCGCCTGTAGTCCCAGCTACTCAGGAGGCTGAGGCAAGAGAATCGCTTAAGCCCAGGAGTTGGACGTTGCTGTGAGCCGTGTGAGGCCACGGCACTCTACCTAGCGCCATAAAGTGAGACTCTGTCTCTACAAAAAAAAAAAAAACTTTTAAAATAGAGCAGCGCCTGTGGCTCAGTGAGTAGGGCGCCGGCCCCATATGCCGAGGGTGGCGGGTTCAAACCCAGCCCCGGCCAAACTGCAACAAAAAAATAGCCGGGCGTTGTGGGCGCCTGTAGTCCCAGCTGCTTGGGAGGCTGAGGCAGGAGAATCGCGTAAGCCCAAGAGTTACAGGTTGCTGTGAGCCGTGTGACACCATGGCACTCTACCTGAGGGCCGTACAGTGAGACTCTGTCTCTACAGAAAAAAAAAGACCTTTTAAAATAAACATATTCTGGGTACTTAAACTTTTTACTCTTATGGTCTGTACTTAGAAATTTTGCAAGTTTATCATACATCAAAATCATGTGTATGTCTGTGATCTAAGTCAAATGTAAATGTAACTATACACAGTATGCTTATGTAATATATAATGTAAATAGACAAATATATTTGTATATCCCTGTTACATAAGTATATAAATGCAAATATATATACACTTATTTATAAATAAAATAATTTGAGAACTTGCTTGCTATAAACTTTAAAATAGCTTCTTCTTTGTGATATACAAAGTAGTAGCCTGTAGTTCATCCACTGGAAAATAAAACTGCTACTAGAGTATAAATAAGTATGCAACTCTAAAGTGTGATGAGTACCATGTAGATGAGTATTATTTACTTGAAATATGTACATTTTATCATTCCATAATGTATACTTCTATCAGAACATCACCTTATGCCTCATAAATATACACGATTATTTGTCAATTAACAATTTTTTAAAAACCAACTTCCTTCCTTCATTTATTTATTTATTTATTTATTTATTTTGAGACAGAGTCTTACTTTGTCACCCTCGGTAGAGTACTGTGGTGTCACAGCTCACAGCAACCTCAAACTTTTGGGCATAGTGATTCTCTTGCCTCAGCCTCCCAAGTAGCTGGGACTACAGGTGCCCACCACAACACTGGGCTATTTTTAGAGTTGAGGTCTCGCTCTGGCTCAGGCTGGTCTTGAATGCCTGAGCTCAGGCGATCCACCTGCCTTATCAACTTCCTTTACACAATCCATTTAAACTTGTAACTTCCAGAAATCTTGTATTTATATGCTCTGCTCTTAGGCAAGTAATTGCTTTATGTTATTTAAACATTGGTAACATGATTTTTATTTTTATTTTATTTCATTTCATTTTTTTTTTTTTTTTGAGACAGAGTCTCACCATGTCACCCTCGGTAGAATGCTGTGGTGTCACAGCTCACAGCAACCTCAAACTCCTGGGCTCAAGCAACTCCCCTGCCTCAGCCTCCCTAGCAGCTGGGACTACAGGCACCTGCCACAATACCTGGCAATTTTTGTTGTTGTTGCAGTTGTCATTGTTGTTTAGCTGGCCTAGGCCAGGTTCAAACCCACCAGCCTCTGTGTATGTGGCTGGCGCCCTCCCCACTGAGCTACAGGCACTGCCCGGTAACATGATTTTTTTTTTTTTTTTTTTTGGCCGGGGCTGGGTTTGAACCCACCACCTCCGGCATGTGGGACCGGCGCCCTACTCCTTGAGCCACAGGCGCTGCCCCCGTTAACATGATTTTTAATTCTTTCTTCTACTAGCCACCTCAGTGGTTGTCCTCAAAGCTTTCATTGCAAATTTGCCTAAACCAATTTACTTATTTATTTTTATTTTTATTTATTTATTTTTGGGGGGCAGTTTCTGGCCTGAGCTGTGTTTGAACCCGCCACCTCTGGCATATGGGGCCAGCACCCTACCCCGTTGAGCCACAGGCGCCACCCTACTTATTTATTTTTAAATTTATCTCATATTATTATTATTATTATTTTTTTTTTTAGCAGAGATTGGTGAGTGATACAGTTTTCTGGATAGTTGTACTAGTATGTGAAGGTTAAAAAGCAAATCTCAAATTAACTTTGTCTAATCTGGCATTTCTTGCTGCATCTCCATGAAAGTCCACTTAGAGCACAGGTATCAACATTCTGGCAGCAGGATCAGCTGGAGACTGGAGTCAGGTAATCAAGAATTTTCTGGTATCAGCAGCTGGTCACAGGAATGTGCCTAGTGTACCATCCTGGGGTGTGGTGCTTGACAGGCTTATTTGACCTTTTCATATAAACAGGACAGGCATCTAAAATGTCCTTAATCTGCCCCTTGGATGGACTGCCCAGAACTCATCATTGGCCACATTTTTCTCACATCTGTTATGCTAACCAGCAAGGTCATTGAGATCACCAAGGAGGATCCAGTTCTCTTACTCCTTGTGGTAATTAACAGAACTTCTGGTTTGCAATTAAAAAGCCTGAATATCTGCTGGTAGAGATGTGTTCTGATCTGGGGCACTCAACCTCCATACCCCCCAAGGTAGCTATGAAAACCCACAAGTGGGGCGGCGCCTGTGGCTCAGTGAGTGGGGCGTCAGCCCCATATGCCGAGGGTGGCGGGTTCAAACCCAGCCCCAGCCAAACTGCAACAAAAAAATAGCCGGGCGTTGTGGTGGGCGCCTATAGTCCCAGCTGCTCGGGAGGCTGAGGCAAGAGAATCGCTTAAGCCCAGGAGTTGGAGGTTGCTGTGAGCTGTGTGACACCACAGCACTCTACCCGAGGGCAGTACAGTGAGACTCTGTCTCTACCAAAAAAAAAAAAACCCAGAAGTGTATATCTTACTGGCTATATGCACAATTGTTTTAAAATAAATGATAGCCTAACAATTTTGTTGTTGATTACCTTTTGTCCTGGCTATACAAATAAAGAATTTTAAAAACCATGTACCAATGGTAATGAGTATATTAAAATAAATACTTGCCTCTCCCATGTAAAACAAGCCCAAGAGAAAATATTCAGCCACTAGTAACAGACATTTCTGACTATTTTAAGGACAATCCTCTGTGTTAAATTGGGTCCTTTAGGAAAGGAACCAATTGTTGATGGGGCATGTCAGAAGTCAGCATTATGAGATAGCTCCATCAGGCTCAGTTATATCATTTTGGGTCAAAAATAAATGCAAATATTTTCTGAAGATTAACTGTGTGGCTGAGTGTGGTTGCTCACTCCTGTAATCCTAGCACTATGGGAGGCTGAGGCCAGTGGATTGCTTCAGCTCAGGAGTTTGAGACCAGCCTGAGCAAGAGTGAGACCCTTTCTCTACTAAAAAATTAGCCAGGTGTTTTGCTGGGTGCCTGTCCTCCCAGCTACTTGGGAGGCTGAGGTAGGAGAATCAATCGCTTGAGCCTAAGAGTTTGAGGTTGCTGTGAGCTATGATGCCACCGTACTCAACCCCAGGGTGACTGAGACTCGGTCTCAAAAAAAAAGAAAAGAAAACAGACTAAATTTCTTGTCTTATTCATCCAGACTTTTTTGTTTTTTTCTTTGTGATTATAAAATTTGACCTGTGTTGAAACCTGTAATGGATCTGCAACTCTGTGCACTTCCTGTCTAGAGGGTTGGTATGGAGTGTACAGCGGGTGGCAAGGGCCAGCCGATTCATTTAAACCCATGTATATTGTTGGCCCATGTACAAAGGTTTGTAAGTCTTTAGTTCCATTACACGTTCCCATCGTAGTGAGTACTCTACAGACACACAGGGATGGAAACATTGACCAGTAAAAAAAAAGTGTTTTTCAAAGGATAAAAAAAAAATCTTAACCCCAAAAGCATGATGAAGCCAGGCAAGGTGGCTCACATCTGTAATCCTAGCACTCTGGGAGGCCAAGACAGGTGGATTGCTTGAGCTCAGGAGTTCAAGTCCAGGGTGAGCAAGAGTGAGACCCCATTTCTAAAAATAGCCAGGCGTAGTGGGCACCTGTAGTCCCAGCTACATGGGAGGTTGAGGTAAGAGAATCGCTTGAACCCAAGAGTTTAAGGTTGCTGTGAGCTTAGACATCAGAGCATTCTACCAAGGGTGACTAAGTTAGATTCTGTCTCAAAAAAAAAAAAAATTTCACAACTGGGAATTCCAAGGAAATCCTTTAAGAGCCAAGAGAAAGCAAATATACAAAGCTACTCATAGCTCATGAGCAGACAAAGATATTTGTAGTTTATCACAGTATAATTTGAAAATACCCTTAATATATAACTATAAGACAAACTAATTATGGCAAAAACTATGACAATTTTTTAATACCCAATAATTAAAACAGAGTAGAAAATGGAATCCCTGCTGCTCTTATATCTGAGCAAAAATGTAAAGTATAGCATCCCTGGACAAGTACCAAAAGGAGACATGATGGTAAGTGAAGTGAGAGTGTAAATGGCTTTTCGATTGGGGGAAATTAACTGTAATATAATGCTCTGCAAATATGTGTAACTGGAACTTGTGTTGGATGATCTGTGGTCTTTTATTTCAGTTTGCAGTTTTTTAAGATCATTACTACGGTGAAAAGATAATTCAAGCAAAAGTGTTTGAATAAGCACCCTCCTCCATAAAAAAGATGCTCCCTGAATAGTTTTGGGGTGTGTGCTTCTCACATTTTTTTTCCAGTGCACATTTACAGTATGTTTAGTTGGAGGCTTGTTTTTCATTGGCTTCTTCTGTACAGACTCAACTTTGAATACCACATCATCTCACCTCTTTTCGTCTTATTACATCCAGAATTACTTCATTGTTGGCTTTAGTGATGATTTCAAATTCCATAACTATATACCAAAATACAGTTTACTTGAAATGAAAATGTTAGATAACGTTGGCCACTGCAGGTTTACGAAGCTGTTTCAAGGGCACATTCACAGCTTAGATCACAGTAGTTCCCTGAGGGTTGAAGAGGTCCCTCTGGTGTGTCTTTGGGCTGAAACCTTTAAAAGGAGAGTTTGTAATATTTGTAAGATATTTGTAATATCTTACCTGCAGGAAGATTTGGGAGGTTCTAGAACTCCTTGAAAGGTTAGGAGGCAGGGCAAGGCATAATTAGAAGCTGTTAATAACTTTGTCCAGAGTTGTTCTTGGCCAGAGAGACTGTGCTCTGCTCTTTGCGCTCTGGGGACAGACAGCCCTGGGTTGAGCCCTGGCCTCACCTCTTAACTGCTGGTACACTGGAGTAAATGACCATATTCCAAGCAGCTGAAGCCTCAGTTTTCTTAACTGTTAAGAATAAAAATAGCTACTTACAGGGTGCTTGTGAGAATTAAATAAGAAAACATATGTAAAATGCTTGGCAAAGCACTCATTAACTATTAATAGTAATAGTTTTCTCGATTCTGAGATAAGTGTGTGATACCACCATCCATTTGGTGGCATCTTTAAAGGAAGTAAAAAAGAAATACCACCACAGTAATGACACTTTTTTTTCAATGTATCAAATTTGTATCAGTTTTTTTTTAAAAGTCCATATGGGGGGTAGTTCTCAGACTTAAAGAAGTATGTAGTACTTGATAAAACTACTTTATCACTCAGGAACAGAATCCAACAGAATCCAGCCATTCCTTTATGCAGATGAGAAGACAAAGCCCAGAAACCTTTAATCCCAAAGAACACCACCCAGTCTGGTTGAAGGCCCTTTGTTTGGGTTTCTGTTATTCATGGTGTAAGACCCAAACCGGAATGCTTTGAATTCATGTACTTCCCTGGCACGCCATAATTTAAAACATTTAAATGCTATGTTTTTATTTCCTTCTCTGGAAAAGACTGAGCTAGAAGGCACATTTAACAAAAAGCATCCAAGATGCTGCCCCTGCATTGTGAGAGAGGAAAAAGGGTTGTTGTCACTCTGAATGGAGTTGGGAAGGCCAAATCTAGGAATAGAAGAAGTCTGTATTTTTGTACAGGAGGCATATGGGTGAAGTCAATCTGTCAGTCTTGTGTAGGCCTGATGTGTGAGGAAAGTGGGGGGGGGGGTTACGGCCCCTGGGGTGAGACCTGGGTGCAGATTGTGCAAGACTGGGTTATCTGTTTCAAAAGGGAAGATAGTTGTTGGAAAGGAAAGAAGAAAGAAGGGTGTAAGGAGGCCTGAAGCCAACGTGAAGGCTATTGTGGAGGAACAAGAGGATATTTTGTGCTTGCGAGGAAGGAGGAATAAATTTTCCCGGTTGAAAGAACCATCCTCCCCACATGGGAAGGTGCCGGTAATTGTCCTGTTCTTTGGATGTATATACCAGAGAGAATTTATCCAAGGACAAGTACTGGCCTTCTGGGGTAGGGGTGGGGGTGCAAGGGTGTTGATCTGCCTGTATGGCTTCTATTTTGACTTTTTGGTTGCCTTTGGGAATTGGATCTTTTTTATTCAGGTGGCCTTTACAGTGGATGATGGCCACTTCCTTCTGGAGAGTGGCTGAATTAAGGAGGCTTTTAATGAGTGTGACATTGACTATAGAGGAACCTTGGGTGGTAATGAATCCTCTTTCTTACCCTGTGGCTGCTTGGTGATGGATTATGTGAATAGTATACTTAGAATCCATGTATATGTTAATGGAGTGGCCTACTGTGAGTTGTAAGGCTTTAGTGAGGGCTAAGGGTTCTACCTGTGTGAGGAGGTGCGGGGGTGGGGGCAGCGTAGTAGAGGTGGGAAGAAGACAGGATAGCAAAGCCTGCCTTGACAGGGGAGTGAGCTGTGGGTGAGAAGAACTGCCATCGATAAGCCAGGTGTCTTCGGGGTTAGGTAAGGGAAAGAGGGAAATGTTGGAGAAAGGGTGTAATGTTACTGTGACTAAAGGGCAGCAGTCATGGAATGAGTTCTGGGAAGTGTGAGGGTCATGGGAGTGAAGGGCGGCTAACAGAGATGAGGGCTTACATGCTGGGCCAGGGAAAAAGTGGAGGTTTGGGTTTTCTATAAAGAGGATTAGGAGCTGGAGAAAGTAAAGATGATAAGTGTTTTAAAAGGGATGGACTGTTATGAGGGGTAAGTCGATATGTGGGGGGCATGGCAGGTGAGTTTCTGGGCCTCTAGGAAAAGAAGAGACATGATTGCTGCCACTTGGCGGCAAGGGGGTCAACCTACGGCTGTGAATTCTATCTGTTTTGAGAGGAATGCTATTGGGAGGTGATTATTGTGAGGTTTCCGTGTTAGGACCCCCACTGCACATCCTTGTTTTTCTGACACTGAGAGGTTAAAATAGATAGCAGGGATCAGGGAGATGAAAGGAGAATGTTTGGGACAGAGGATTGTAGGGAGAGGAAGGAACTTGACTTAAAGCTGCTGTAGGTCTAGGAAGTTGATTGGGGGATCTTTAGCAGTGGTGTATAGCGGTTTAGCCAAGGCCGTGAAATTGGGAATTCAGTTTCTAAAATATCCTAGAACCTCCAGGAAGGAGAGGAGGTCATTTTTTGTTCAGGGAAGGGGTAAGGAGGAGATGGCCTGAATGAGGTTGGGGGAAGGAATTTTTCTAATTCCTATAAGAGAATGCGTAGAGATATCAGACAGAGGGAGAGGTTAACTGGGCTTTGGAAGAGGACACTCTATCCCCCTTGGTGGCAAGGAAAGAGTAGGTGAATGTTGTCTTTCTAGGAGCAGTGGGGGTGGGGCTGCATAAGAGAAGGTCATTTACGTACTGAAGAACTGTGAAATTTTCTGGTAAAGTTAACTGCTAGAAGTTGGCCTGAAGCACCTGACCAAGATAATGAGGACTATTCTAAATCCCCATCATGGGGATTGGATATTGTTTAAGGGAAGGATATGAATGTTGGGGCGGAGGGCGATGGGAATGGGTGAATGATGGTAAGCTATAAGAGGAAGAGAGATATCCCACACGCTGGGGTCTACAGGGAGTTTGGATTGAGAGAATTGAGGGGTTGTAATGGAGGGGTTAAAGAGGAGTAAAAAGGGTAGTGAGAGGTGGGAGCTGGTGGGAATGGTCAGGGTTGCTTGTAATTTTGAGAGAATGTCTCTACCTAGTAGGGGATACTGCATGAGGGAATAATAAGGAATGAACATGGAAAAAGAGTGTCCAGAAAGGGAACACCACGAGAGTAGAGTAGCGTGAAGGTGTAGCAAGTTGCCATCAATATCCACCACTGAGATCTCTGTTGTAAGGGACCTTTGAAGGAGGGTAGGGCAGAGTAAGTGGCCCCAGTATCAATGAGAAAAGAGATTGGCTTACCTTCCACCAGCAGAGTTACCAGAGTTCAGTTTTAGTGATCATCCAAGGGGCCTCCTGCACCTCTGGAACCCCTCAATCTTCAGCAGCCCAGCCCAAGAGGTTGGGGAGTTCAGCCAGGTCTTGGGTGGTGACTGTGGACCGCATTCTCAGAAGGTCCTGGGCAGTCAGACTTCCAGTGAGGACCTCCACAGGCTGGACACGGCTTGTGGGGGGAGGTTTGGATTTGGGCATTCTGTGGCCCAGTGGCCAGTTTTTCTGCACTTAAAGCACAGTCCCAGGAGAGGTTTTCTTTTTTGGACTGTCCCGAGGAGTTTCAAGAAATAGCCAGGGCTTGTCTACTGGCAGAAGCTAATAACTGAAGCCCCCAGAGGCTCTGTCCCTGAGAGGCCACTTCTTGGTTATTGCAGACCTCATTGAGGGATCTGAGGGCCCTGGGAGGATTTTTGGAGTTTTTTCAGGATGTTGGCTGCAGACTGGGGGAGAAAGTGTGTGCTGATGATGAGTGTGCCTTCACTGCTCTCTGGTGATAGGGCGTATAGCCGTGGAGGGCATGGTTAAGATAAGCTAAAAACTGGGCAGGATTTTCCTCTCGTTTCTGGGTTCTTTTTGTTTGTCATAATTGACGCCTTATGGGCTGCTTTTAAGTCCGTCTAAGAGACTCTGGGCCATGTGGTTACAAAGGCGCACTCCAAGAGCATCAGTTTGGTAATTCCAATTGCAGTCTTCTGGGGGGGTTTGGGAGGGTGGGTATAGCCCTAGTGCCCTCTGGCAGGATTTGGCCTGTTCTTGGTAGATCTTTGGCTTGGACCTGGCCCTGGGTCCAGACCTATTTCCTCTCCTCTGAAGTTAGGGTGGAGGTCAGATCATATGTTTTGTTTGGGTTAGATATCTGAATTATTATTATTTTTTTAGAGACAGAGTCTCACTTTATCACCCTCGGAGGAGTGCTGTGGCATCACAGCTCACAGTAACCTCCAGCTCCTGGGCTTAGGTGATTCTCTTGCCTCAGCCTCCCAAGTAGCTGGGACTATAGGCACCCACCACAACGTACAGCTATTTTTTGTTGCAGTTTGGCCAGGGCCGGGTTTGAACACGCCACCTTCAGTATATGGGGCTGGCACCCTATCCACTGAGCCACAGGCGCCACCCATGAATTCTTGAGTATATTTGCAGTGGGATCTGTGGAGAATGAACCTAGTTACTGACTTACGTGGTCCGAGAGAGAAAAGCGGACATGAACCCTGATAATACCTTCTGTTCCCGCAACTTCTTAAGGGAGTACAGAGGTTGTGGTGGGTACCAGTCACTGTGCTCAGTGCTTTACAGGTTATTTAATTGTCACCAACCAAATGAGATGGGAATTATGATCTCCAGTTTTCAGATAAGAATGCCTTAATATTAAACAACTTGCTAGAACCATTATATTTACTTCCATTGGACTTCATGCTTCCCATTTGCTCTGTGGCCTTAAATAGTGGATGATGTTGGATTTCAGAGGGGCAATTGTGATTGGGGAAAGGGATCACATGGTAGAGATTGAGCTGGGTATTTTAGAAGCAATTTGGTAGAGAGAGCACTTCTCATTCTTGCTAATGATTAGCTTTATGTTTTATTTTATCACTTGGAATGATAATACTTACTCTGACAATCACTTTTAGCAAACTGAAAAATCCAGAATTTGAGGGCTTCCTCTAAAAAGAGGAATCTAAAATGTTTTTCTTATTTTTTTTTTTCAATACACTGTTGTGTTGCATTAAGAATCTGGAATTTTGGAATTAGAATTTCTGAGACTTAGGAAGCGTTTAGGCCAGGTGCAGTGGCTCATACCTATAATCCTAGCACTCTGGGAGGCCAAGGCAGGTGGATTGCTTAAGCTTAGGAGTTTGAGACCAGCTCAAACAAGAGTGATACTCCGTCTCTACTAAAAATAAGAAAACACTAGCCAAGCATAGTGGTGGGCGCCTGTAGTCCCAGCTACTCAGGAGGCTGAGGCAAGAGGATCACTTAAACCCAGCAGTTTGAGGTTGCTGGGAGGCTATGAGCTATGATGCCATGGCACTCTACCCAGGGTGATGGAGTGAGACTCAGTCTCAAAACAAACAAAAAGCATTTAGGAGACTAGAAAATTTAAAATTTGGATTGTTCAGAAAACTCAGGACTGGTGGCCTATGTGACAAAAAGGATGGGTTGCAGTTTCATCCAGCTCAGGGCTGAAAAAACCAGGGCCACTGTAGGATGTCTCTGCTAAAAAATTGTTCTTGATATCGATCTAGCCAGACAAATAACCTCTGGATCCTAGTTTTCTCGTCTTTAAAATTGAGTGCACAAAATGAACTTTAAAGTAAGTTTCCAACCTGAAATTTAATTCCCATTTAACTGTAATGGTGTATTTGGGATTATAAACTATCTAGTTTTAGATGTAAAAAAAGAAGAAAAGTGCATTACTCTTCAGTCTGGAATTTTTGTTTTTTGTTTTGTTTTGTTTGAGTTTTTATGTAGAGATAAGCTCTCACAGTATTTCCCAAAATGCCTGAAGCTATCCTCCCTCTTGGACCTCTCAAAAGTGCTAGGATTATAGGCCCAAGCCACCAAGCCCTGCCTGGCCCAGTCTGGAATTTTGGAGGGGATGATGAGATCTATTCTCTTTTTTGGCCTGCAGAGATAATAAGGTTGACTATTTCTTTAAAAAAATACTATTTGTTTTTGTGTGTATGTACATAAATAGATATATTTCTATTCAAGCCTATCAGAGTTAGTCTGCAAATTCTCCTGCCTCACAGGCCAGGTCTTTCCCATATGAAAGTTAGTTTAGCTACTATGTGAAGCAAATTGGAATAACAGTAACACTCTAGGCAGTAGGAAACACATTGAGAGGGAGTGGGACAATCTTTGTTTTTTATCCCTGAATTTTCATGGCACTACACTTAATTCTTTTTTTTGAGACAGGGTCTCACTTTGTGCCCTGGGTAGAGTGCTGTGGCATCATAGCTCACAGCAACCTCAAACTCTTGGGCTTAAGCAATCCTCTTGTCTAACCCTCCCTAGTAGCTGGGACTACTGGCACCTACCACATTTTAGAGACAGGACTCCCTTACCCCTGAGGTCAGGCAATCCACCCACCTCAGTCTCCCAGAGTGCTAGGATTACAAGTGTGAGCCACCATATCCAGCCTATTATTTTTTTCCCCAAAACAATCTGGGGTCATATCTACTTATACTTTCCTACTATATTTCCTTCAATATCTGTCTTCTCTTAATTTAAAAAACCTCTTCTAGGCAGCATCCTTCTTCTGATTGTATTCACCTGCTCTGAAGGGTTGTCTAGTCAAGGGGTAAGCCAGTTACATCTTTTTAAATCATAACCAAGAAGTTGCCAGCACTCCCCAAGATTAAATCTGTGTCACTGATGGGAAATTCAGTGCCATTAAGTGTATTCACAATAGTCAGCTATCACTATCCATTTCCAGAACATTTCATTATCTGTTTCTATTCAACAGTTACTTCTCATTCTCCCCTCCCCCAGCCTGGAAAGCACCATTCCACTTTCTGCCTCTGTGGATCTGGCTCCTGGGTACCTCGGTAAAGGGAATCATATAGTTTATGTCTTTTTGTGTCTGGCTTCTTTCAGTTAGCATAATGCCTTCAGAGTTCATTCATGTTGTGGCATATGTCAGAATTTTGTTCCTTTTTATGGCTGAATACCATTCTGTTGTGTGGACATGCTGCATTTTGTTTGTCACTTGTTTTTCCTAACCATTAGTATAATGTCTTCATTCTGATGTTTAAGTACAATCATGGGCAGTACTTTAGCTTTCAAGGGAATGTTTGAAATTTATATGGTAAAGCCATATATACATAGGATGCCAAAATATGTATGTATATATATATATATGATACATTTTAAAAGATGTCACCTATGTATTATTTTTCATCATAATCAAAAGTGTCTGGATGCTGATGGTAACTATTTGAGCACCTCTTGTAACTGCAGAAGTCAAATGTGACTTGTAACATTTGTGACTTGTAACAAAATTTTTTGTTATTGGTGTGTATTATTACAGCTTTAATGCAGTTTTCCTTTCTTAAAATGCATATACATTTTTTGATACCCTCTGTATTTCTAGCACCACATTTGGAAGAAAGATGTTGATCTTGAGAAAGCACTGGAATGAACAGTAGAGAGATTAGTGGGACTTGTTCACTGTTGAAAACAGATATTATTAAGTCTTGAGGGCACGTAATTGTAGAATCCTTTTTGAATCCCCTGCATTTTCTAGTTCTTATTTTGAGTTATTGCTGAGGTGGAGCCGCCAGTATCTTCAAGGCCTGCTGCTTTGCTGTGGGTGTGGCTCTGATGACCGAATCTGACAGGGAAAAGACAGGGCCCTGGGGAAGAGAGGGCAAGTCGGCAAAGGAAGTTCCTTCTGTCGCTTCCCATCTGCCCTGCTGCTGCCCTCCTTTCATTCTCTCCCTCCTTTTCTTTTCTTATTTTATGTATTTATTTATTTATTTTTACATTGGTTGGGATTGATTGAGGGTAAAATAATCAGGTTACACTGATTGCATTTGTTCGAGACAGTCCCTCTGAGTCCCACCCCCCCACCCCCACTCCCTCATTCCCCTACCTCACCCTCTGTATTAGCTCATCTACTGCCTTCATATTAGAATTGAGTACACTGGATTCTTGCTTCTCCATTCTTGTGATGCTTTACTAAGAAGAATGTGTTCCCTCTCCATCCAGGTTAATACAAAAGATGTAAAGTCTCCTTTTTCTTTTTGAGACAGAGTCTCAATTTGTCACCCCCTGTAGAGACGTGGCATCACAGCTCACAGCAACCCAAACTCTTGGGCTCAAGTGATTCTCTTGCCTCTGCAAGAGCATTTTTTTGACACCCTCTGTACTTCTAGCATTGAATTCGAGCCTACAAGCACCCACCACAACACCCGGCTATTTTTAGAGATGGGGTCTTGCTGTGGCTCAGGCTGGTCTCAACTCATGAGCTCAAGTGATCCACCACCTTGGCCTCCTAGAGTGCTGGGATTACAGGAGTGAGTCACCACTCCCAGCCTCCCTCTTCTGAAATGTACCTCTTTTCTTTAATGAACTTTTCCAGGTTCTTGGGAAAAGGATAAACCCAGGCCAGTTATTGAGTTTCTTTCACCCTTTGAAGCTGTCATTTAGTTTTTAAAGAGAGGTCCAACTGAGAAGAGCATTGGCTGTTTCAAATACTCTGTGTGTGTGTGTAAGTAAAAGGAAAAGAAGGCATTCAAAGGACAAACAACAAATCAAGTCTAGTCTCTGTGGTCTCCGTACTTAAATATTTGCAAAGGCAATTGACAGAACAGTGTTGTGGGTCCTTCCAATTTCCTTCGTTTTGATAGGACCAAACCTCATTGTACAGATAAGGGATCATCCCAGCGGAAAAGAGAGCTGGCCCTGGAGCCAGGCCACTGCTGCTGCTCCTTTGCGTTGAACTTTTCTGCAGCCTACTTCTCAGGTGGGCTTTCTGAGGAGTGGTTGTTTTTTTTTTTTTTTTTTGCTTGTTTGTTTGAGACAGAGCCTCAAGCTGTTGCTCTGGGTAGAGTGCCAGGGCATCACAGCTCACAGCAACCTCCAACTCCTGGGCTTAAGCGATTCTTTTGCCTCAGCCTCCCAAGTAGCTGGGACTATAGGCACCCGCAACAACACCTGGCTTTTTTTTTTTTTTTTTTTGGTTGCAGCCGTCATTGTGCTTTGGCAGGCCCAGGCTGGATTTGAACCCGTCAGCTCTGGTATATGCTGCTGGCACCTTAGCTGCTTGAGCCACAGGCACTGAGCCAGGAGTGGCCATTTTAAATCAATGTGTGTGTGTGTGTGTGTGTGTGTGTGTATGTGTGTAAGAAAGCAACCTCTGTTTATCATCACTCTTCTGATTTTTTTTTTTTTTTTTTGTAGTTTGGCTGGGGCTGGGTTTGAACCTACCACCGTTGGTATATGGGGCCGGCACCACTCACTGAGCCACAGGTGGCACCCATTCTTCTGATTTCTTTACTGAAATTTTGCCCTTGTTTCTACGGATATGTTTAGGAACGTAATTATTATTACAGTTCATCACTGTGAAACAGACTTACTGTCATAGAGTGGGGAAGGAGGTCTTTAGGGTTACCGAACATGAGTGGCAAACAGCTGTTATTTTTTACTCACCTTCCTCTTCTTTTTAAAACTGCGTTTATTGTACATCACAATTCCTTCTTCCTTTCAGGCTTCCTTTGCTCTGGGTTTCCACTTCCTGAGCAAGCATAAAAAGTAGGGAATGCATTTCTCTCCTATTTCCCAGTGTCTAAATCCCACCCATTTTCAAGATCCAGGGCAGTTTTAATTGAGGAAGCTTTCTTGGATGCTTTCATTTCCTCTTGATGAACTTGGATCTTTCCACTTGGTGGCTAGACGGGAGTGGGTGTAGTTCATCTTTCTTCCAGAGCCTGCCAGGTGGGTTTCATTTCCTCCCAAGACTATCAGCTGCTTGTGTCCCAGGGGAGAAAAGGATGGTTCCTCTGTTAATGTATTAATGAATGCTATTTTTGTTAATGAGTGAAATGCAGCGTTAGTTATTTAAGGGACATTTTGTCTCATAGTGTAATGAGTAAATGAAAAAAAAAATTCTACAGATTTTCCTCATGTTATTAATTCACCCATGGAGAGCCAATTTTTTTTCTTCTTTTTTTAAATTTTTATTTTTTTTTATTGCTAAATCACAGCTGTGTACATTAGTGCTGGTTTCATATACAATCTGAAATATTCTCATCAAACTGTTCAACGTAGTCTTCATGGCATTTTCTTAGTTATTGTATGTAGACATTTGTATTCTGCCTTCAGTAAGTTACACCTGTACCCATTCTAAGATGTACCATAGGTGTGGCCCCACCCATTACCCTCTCTCCACTTTAACCTCCCCCCTCCCTTCCCCTTCCTTGGCCCTTTCCTAATAGTCTTGTGCTATAGTTGGGTTATAGCCTTCATGTGAAAGCTATAATTTAGCTTCATAGTAGGGCTGAGTACATTGGATACTTTTTCTTCCATTCCTGAGATACTTTACTAAGAAGAGTATGTTCCAGCTCCATCCATGTAAACATGAAAGAGGTAAAGTCTCCATCTTTCTTTAAGGCTGCATAATATTCCATGGTATACATGTATCACAGTTTGCTAGTCCATTCGTGGGTCAGTGGGCACTTGGGCTTCTTCCATGACTTAGCAATTATGAATTGGGCTGTAATGAACATTCTGGTACAGATATCTTTGTTATATTGTGAATTTTGGTCTTCTGGGTATAAACCTAGAAAAGGAATTATAGGATCGAATGGCAGGTGTATTTTTAGGTCTCTAGGTATTCTCCAAACATCCTTCCAGAAGGAACGTATTGGTGTGCATTCTACCAGCAGTGTGGAAGTGTGCCCTTTTCTCCACATCCACGCCAACATCTCTGGTTTTGGGATTTTGTTATGTGGGCTACTCTTACTGGGGTTAGGTGATACCTCAAAGTAGTTTTGATTTGCATTTCTCTGATGATTAAGGATGATGAGCTTTTTCCCCTGTGTTTGTAGATCATGCCTCTGACTTCTTTAGAGAAGTTTCTCTTCAAGTCCCTTGCCCACCCTGAGTGGGATCACTTGTTCTTTTCTTGCTATGTTTGAGTTCTCTGTGGATTCTGGTTATTAGACCTTTATTGGAGGTATAACCTGCAAATATTTTCTCCCATTCTGAGGGCTGTCTGCTTGCTTTACTCACTATGTTCTTGGCTGTGCAGAAGCTTTTTAGTTTAATCAGGTCCCAGTAGTGTATTTTTGATACTGCTTCAATTGCCTGGGGAGTCCTCCTCATAAAATATTCACCCAGGCCGATTCCTTCAAGAGTTTTCCCTGTACTTTCTTCAAGTATTTTTATAGTTTCATGTCTTAAGTTTAAATCTTTTATCCAGTGAGAGTCTATCTTAGTTAACAGTGAATGAGTCCAGATGTGAGTCCAGTTTCAGTTTTTACAGATCGCTAGCCAGTTTATCCAGCACCATTTGTTAAATAGTGAATCTTTTCCCCACTGAATGTGTTTAATTGGCTTGTCAAAGATCAAATAACGGTAAGTAGTTGGATTTATCTCTTGGTTCTCTATTTTGTTCCAGACATCTACTTCTCTGTTTTGTGCCAGTACCATACTGTTTTGATCACTGTCGGTTTATAGTACAGTCTCAGGTGTGGTAGCATGATTCCTCCTGTTGTGTTTTTATTGCTGAGTAATGTTTTGGCTATTCGAGGTTTTTTCTGATTCCATATAAAATGAAGTATTATTTTTTCAAGATCTTTAAAATATGACAATGGAGCTTTAATAGGAATTGCATTAAAATTATGTATTGCTTTGGGTAGTATAGACATTTTAACAATGTTGATTCTTCCCAGCCATGAGCATGGTATGTTTTTCCATTTGTTAACATCTTTAGCTATTTCTTTTCTTAAAGTTTCATAGTTCTCTTTGTAGAGATCTTTCACATCCTTTGTTAGGTATACTCCCAAATATTTCATCTTCTTTGGCACTACTGTGAAAGGAATAGAGTCCTTGACTGTTTTTTTGGCTTGGTTATTGTTGGTATATATAAAGGCTACAGATTTATGGGTGTTGATTTTGTAGCCGGAAACATTGCTGTATTCCTTGATCACTTCTAAAAGTTTTGTAATAGAATCCCTAGTGTTTTTCAGATATACAATCATATCATCTGTGAAGAGTGAAAGTTTGATCTCTTCTGACCCTATGTGGATACCCATGATCACCTTTTCTTTCCTAATCGCAATGGCTAAAACTTCCATTACAATGTTAAAGAGCAATGGAGACAACGGGCAACCTTGCCTGGTTCCTGATCTAAGTGGAAATGATTTCAATTTAACTCCATTCAATACGATATTGGCTGTGGGTTTGCTGTAGATGGCCTCTGTTAGTTTAAGAAATGTCCCTTCTATACCAATTTTCTTAAGTGTTCTGATCATGAAGTGATGCTGGATATTATCAAAAGCTTTTTCTGCATCAAGTGAGAAAATCATATGGTCCTTATTTTTTAGTTTGTTTATGTGCTGAATTATATTTATAGATTTACGTATATTGAACCAGCCTTGAGACCCTGGGATAAATCCCATTTGGTTGTGGTGTATAATTTTTTTGATGTGTTGTTGGATTCTGTTTGTTAGGATCTTATTGAGAATTTTTTTTTTTTTCTTTTTTTTTTGTAGAGACAGAGTCTCACTTTATGGCCCTCGGTAGAGTGCCGTGGCCTCACACAGCTCACAGCAACCTCCAACTCCTGGGCTTAAGCGATTCTCTTGCCTCAGCCTCCCGAGTAGCTGGGACTACAGGCGCCCGCCATAATGCCCGGCTATTTTTTGGTTGCAGTTTGGCCAGAGCCATGTTTGAACCCGCCACCCTCGGTATATGGGGCCAGCGCCTTACCGACTGAGCCACAGGCACAGCCCTCTTATTGAGTATTTTAGCATCAATATTCATTAGTGATAATGAATGAATAATTTTCTTGTTGGGTCTTTCCCTGGTTTGGGGATCAAGGTGATGTTTGCTTCATAGAATGTGTTGAGTAATATTCCTTCTTTCTCTATATTTTGGAAGAGGTTTAGTAATATAGGTACTAGTTCTTCTTCAAAGGTTTGGTAGAATTCTGACGTAAAGCGCTCTGGTCCTGGGCTTTTTTTTTTAGGGAGATTTTGTATAGTTGATGCTATTTCAGAACTTGATATAGTCCAGTTCAACATTTCCACTTCATTCTGGCTAAGTCTTGGTAGGTGGCGTACTTCCAGGTATTGGTCGATTTCTTTCAGATTTTCGTATTTCTGAGAGTAGAGTTTCTTGTAGTATTCATTAAGGATTTTTTGGATTTCTGAGTGGTCTGTTGTTAATTTCATCATTACCATTTCTGATTGATGAAATTAGAGATTTTACTCTTTTTTTTATCCTGGTTAGGTTGGCCAAAGGTTTATCTATTTTGTTGATCTTTTCAAAAAACCAACTTTTGGATTTGTTGATCTGTTGTGTAATTCTTTTGTTTTTGATTTCATGTAATTCTGCTCTGATTTTGCTTATTTCTTTTTTTCTGCTGGGTTTGGGGTTGGAGTGTTCTTCCTTCTCTATTTTCTTGAGATGTCCCATTAAGTTATTAACTTTTCTTCTCTTTCCGTTTTCTTGAGGAAGGCTTGCAGTGCTATAAATTTCCCTCTTAGGACTGCCTTTGCAGTATCCCAGAGGTTCTGGTAATTCATGTCTTGATTTTTGTTTTGTTCCAAAATTTGGTGATTTCCTTCTTAATCTCGTCTATAACCCATCTATCTTCAGAATAAGGTTGTTTAGCTTCCATGTTTTTGTATGGGTATGAAGGTTTCTGTTGTTATTGAGTTCAACTTTTATTCCACGATGGTCTGAGAAGATCCAAGGAATAATTTCTATTTTTTAAAATTTGCTGAGGTTAGATTTATGGCCTAGGATGTGGTCGATTTTGGAGTATGTTCCGTGAGCTGATGAGAAGAATGTGTATTCAGTTTTGTTGGGATGAAATGTTCTGTAGATGTCTGTTACATCCGGATGTTGAACGGTTAAGTTTAAATCTAAAATTTCTTTGCTTAGCTTCTTTTTGGAGGATCTATCCAGCACTGCTAATGAGGTGTTAAAATCTCCAACTACTATGGAACTGGACGAAATCAAGTTGCTCATGTCTGTTAGTTTCTCTTATAAATTGAGGTGGGTTCTGGTTGGTTGCATAAATACTAATAATTGAAATCTCATCATATTGAGTATTACCTTTAACAAATATGAAGTGTCCATCCTTATCCTTCCTTATTTCAGTTGGTTTAAAGCCTATTGCATCTGCGAATAGGATTGCAATGCCTGCTTTTGTCTGCTTTCCATTTGCCTGGAGTATAGATGACCATCCCTTCACCTTGAGTCTATATTTGTCTTTTAATATAAGATGAGATTCTTGTATGCAGCAGATATCTGGCTTGAGTTTTTGTATCCATTCAGCCAACCTGTGCCTCTTTAGAGGACAATTGAAACCATTCACTTTAATTGAGAATATTGATAAGCCTTTTGAGAGTCCAGTGGACATTTTTAATCCTTTTGCGACTGTGGCAGTTGGAATTTGATCAAAATTTTCTGGGTGGGTTTACATTTGGGTGTTGGAGGGTTACACTGGTATTTATGAAGGATAGGTCTGAGAATATCCTGGAGAGCTGGTTTAGTTATGGCAAATGTCTTCAACATGTGAATGTCAAAGTATTTAATTTCTCTGTCATAAATGAAACTTAGTTTAGATCGGTACAGGATCCTAGGTTGAAAGTTATTTTTTTTAGGAGATTGAAAGTCGATGACCATCTCTGCTAGCTTGAAAGGTTTCAGCAGAGAGATCTGTAATCATTCTAATATTCTTCCCCTGGTAGGTGATGGTTTTCTTTCATCTGGCTGCTTTCAGAATTTTCTCCTTCATATTAACTTTAGTGAAATTGATTATGACGTGTCTGGGGGATGTCTTATTTGGATTAAGTGATGGTGGAGTTCTGAAACTGTCTGCTGTCTGAATTTCAGAATCTCTTGGCATGTCTGGAAATTTCTCCTTCATAATCTCATGGAGAAGCGTCTTTGTGCCTTGTGAAGCCACTACTTTGCTTTCGGGGATCCCTATAAGACGAATATTGGTTTTCTTAGAATTATCCCAAAGCTCTCTGAGAGAGTGATCTGTTTTTGCCCTCCATTTCTCTTCCTCTTTGAGAGTTTGTGAGCATTGGAAAGCTTTGTCTTCAATGTCGGAAATCCTTTCTTCTGTTTGCTCCATTCTGTTACTGTGGGATTCTACTGTGTTCTTCAGATCTTTGAGGGCTGCAACTTCTTGTCTCAAAGTGTCAAAATCTTTGGTCACTTGGTCTTTAAATTCATTGAATTCTTGGGATATCTTTTGGGTTACTGCTTGGAATTCTAATTCGATCTTATTTGCTATTCAGATTCTGAATTCGATTTCTGACATCTCAGCTATTTGTTTGTGCATGGGATCTTGTGCTGTGTCTGCCCCATTGATCCTTGGGGGAGTTGTTCTACTCTGACTATTCATATTGTCAGAGTTTTTCTGTTGATTTCGCCTCATGATTGTTTTTCACCATTGCCTCTGTCCGTCCTCAGAGTTGGGAAGGTGTTTCTCCAAGATTAGACCCCAGCGGGATCACTTTATTGTTGGATCTTTGTAGAGAGTGGCTCTGTGTAGTTCCTCTGGGGTTGCCCCTAGCCAGGGAGTTCTGGAAGCAGCTCCAGAGTGTGACACACCCGGATCCAGCAATAGGTTGAGAGGTGGTGTCACAGTTCTGGGAGTTCTGGCGCCCACTGACATTGGCACAGAGAGCCCAAGGCTCCAGAAGTTTCTGGTGAGGAGAAGGGCTCTGCGCAGAGGCATTGAGGGCTCGGAGGGCATGTGGCTACCAGAGTCCCTGGCCAGATGAGCGGGCCGGTGTGGAGGCATGGAGGATACAGGAGGGAGGACGCAGGGTTGCACGGCTCCCTCAGTTCCTCGTCAGGGCATGCCGAGGCCCGTCAGGCGCAGGTTGCAGGTCGGGGGTCGCTGCGCAGTTCTTATGGAGGTTCGTGCTGCACCAAGCCCAGGAGTTTGAGGTTGCTATGAGCTGTGCCGCCACGGCACTCTACCCAGTGCAACAGCCCGAGGCTCCAGTGTGCCAGAACCGGTCTCACTCTGCCCCTGAGAGTTAAGGCTGTAAGATAGCTGAGTCCCCGCCTTTAGGCTGCTCAGTCACTAGGTTACTAGCTCCCGCTCGATCCTTGCTCTGCGACCCTGAGGGCGGAGTTGCCGGGGCAGTTCTCTCAATGGCTCCCTGCGACCCACAGCCAAACACTATTAGCTCCGTGCTGCTCAGCAGCTCAGTCTGGGGCCCTAGACAATGCCCAAAGTTCTCCGCACTCCTGCTTAAGCTCTCCCCAAGGCAGTTCAACTGAGTGCCAAGTCCAAAAACATTGAAACGGTTCACAGGAAAGGCCTTTCCGGTTTGCAGTCTCACTGCTGCTTGTACTTACAGCTGCCGGTGGGATTAGATGGGTCGAACACATGCACCCACTTGCCAGTTTTCCACTGTTTTTGTCCTCCTTTTGGGGTCCAGAAGTCCCTTGCTGACTGTCTGTGTCCTCAAAGGGATGATTAAAGGCATATACCACTAGCCAGAGACGCCTGGAGTCTTATCTCCCTAGACTCACCGTGCCCAGTTGCAGGGAAGCTGTTACTCGGCTGCCATCTTGCTCCACCCCCCCCAATTTTATTTCTTCTGTGACCACAAAAATAAAACCCAAGTTTATTTAATTTTATCTAACATAAAATTAGAAAGAGTTCATTGACAGTTTCATTAATTTTATATTTTAAAATTTTACATAATTGTAAAATATGTTTTAATATGGGATTAAATAGTGAATGGAATCTTTTAAGAAGTAGGAATGGAGAAGAGGTAATTTGTATACCTGTTCTTTTTTTTTTTTTTTCATTATTAAATCTTAGTGGTGTACATTAATGAGATCATAGGGGACTATACACTGGCTTTATAGACTGTTTGACACATTTTCATCACACTGGTTAACATAGCCTTCCTGGCATTTTCTTAGTTATTGTGTTAAGACTTTTATATTCTACATTTATTAAGTTTCACATGTATCCTTGTAAGATGCACCTATACCTGTTCTTCTTATCAAGGCTGTACAATGTTGATTTATGTCAGTTATATTTAAAAACTGATTATTCATCTTTATAGCTCTTAATTTTATCACTATCTGTAAGACTTTAAAAAAATTGTAGTTCTAAAAGTTTTTTTAAGCATAGTCCTTACTTTATCAAAGCTGTAAATGTATGTTGTTCAGAAAAGCAGATATTTCCACAACAGTGCCAAGAACTATGAAGGGTCTGAAATTTTACTCTAGTTGAAAGCAGACAATTCTGCCACAAGTTCCTGGATACTAGCACAATATGCAGACTTCTGGGCCAGAGATGAAGGACAGTTTGTTCTCCATAGTAGCAGCAGCAGCAGCAGATGATCAGCATTTTTCATGTACGTTCCATGAGCCATGATTCCCAAAGGGTGATGCAAAGAGGACCAAGTATTAAGTGTATACACAGTGGGTTGTATGGTAAGAAAGGAACCCTGAGCTTGGGGAACTAGAATCTTTTAGTGGGCAGCAAGCATGCCTTGCTTTGCTGCACATGGCATGTTCATTATACACATACTGTCAGTAAACACAGGATGCTAGGGAGGAAAATACCATCTCTGTCTTTCAAGAATATTTATTATTAAAATAACCTTGAAGGGCCAGGCATGGTGGATCACACCTGTAATCCCAGCACTCTGGGAGACTGAAGCTGGTGCATTGCCTGAACTCATTAGTTCTAGACCAGCCTGAGCAAGAGAGAGACCACATCTCTAAAAAAGTTGCCGAGTGTTGTGGTGGGCACGTGTAGCCCCAGCTACTTGGGAGGCTGAGGCAAGAGGATCTTAAGCCCAAAGGTTTGAGGTTGCTGTGAGCTGTGATACCACAGCACTCTCCTGAGGGCGACATAGTGAGACTCTGTCTCAATAAAAGGTCTGAAACAAAAGAGTGGTTAGTGCCTCACTTGCAGGACAGCAATGCAAGGGACCCATGGAGAACTGTCTTCTAACAAAGAGTTGTAGTTATGAAAAATAGCTTTCTCCTCCTAAGCGCCCCAGAACTTCCTACTCCCTAGAACTTCATTGTCCAATAGAAATATAACATGAGCCACATAAAATGTTCTGCTAGTTGCATTTTTTAAAAAAAGCAAAAAGTAGGCGGTGCCTGTGGCTCAAAGGAGTAGGGTGCCAGCCCCACATACTGGAGGTGGCGGGTTCAAACCTGGCCCTGGCCAAAATAAAAACTGTAAAAAAAAAAAAAAAAGCAAAAAGAAACAGGTAAAATTAATATTATATTTAATTTTTTCATATTAAAAAATTTTAATATGTAAGCAATATGAGAAATGTATTAATGAGGTATTGAAATGATGCATGTGTTCAGTACATGTGTTAGAGTATAACAGTAATATCAGCCATGATGTAGCCATTAAAGCAGCGACTCCTTTGTAACAATGAAAATACATGGCAGCATTAGGAAGATTGAGAACCACTGCATTAAAATGAAGTGTAGGGGCAGTGCCTGTGGCTCAAAGGAGTAAGGCGCTGGCCCCATATGCCTGAGGTGGTGGGTTCAAACCAGCCCTGGCCAAATACAGAAAAAAAAAAAAAAAAAAAATGAAGTGTAGTCTTGCTGAAACAATAAAGTTGTAAAGAGAAATACATTTACACTGCTTCAATTTTTTAAATTTAATTAATTAAAAATTTAAAAATGCAGGCTTGGCGCCTGTAGCTCAATGATTAGAGCACTGGCCACATACACCCGGGCCTGCTAAAAAACAATGATAGCTGCAGCAAAAAAATAGCTGGGCATTGTGGTAGTTCCTGTAGTCCCAGCACTTGGAAGGCTGAGGCAAGAGAATTGCTTGAACCCAAGAGTTTGAGGTTGCTGTGAACTGTGATGCCATAAAACTCTATTGAGGGTGACATCATGAGATTCTGTCTCAAAAAAAAAAAAAAATTTTTTTTTAATGCATTTCCTTACTCAGATTGGCCACGTTTAAAGTGCTTAATAGTCACATGTGACTAGTGGCTACTGTTCTGGACTTCATAGCCATAGGTAACCATTTTCAGCTTTTTACAGATTTCTTCGGGTGTCTACAGAGGTTGTCAAAAAAATACACATTTTAAGAAAGGAAAAATCTATTAAAATTGTAATATACAAGTCATGTTTTCAGTGATTACAAAGGATACAATATAAAAGATAAACATGATTAGCATATATTGAGTATTAAAATTTTTGTACTAGATTATTTCAGTTTAAGTCCTTTCGACTATCAGGGAGGGTTCAAATCTTTTACCTCCAAGCCCCCTCACCACATTTACACTTGGGACCCAGCCCTATCCCCTACCCCCCCACACCCCCTGTCCCCGTCAATGATTCAGAAACTTTTTTATTTTAGCATCCTTTATACTTTTAAAAATTATTCAGGCTTATAACAGCTTTTATGTATGTGAGTTACATAAAATTGAGACTGGGGATGGGGGCTCATACTTGTAATCATCGAACTTTGGGAGGTCAAGGCCGGAGGATTACTTGAGGCCAGGAGTTTGAGAGTAGCCTGAGCAAGAACAAGACCCTAATCTCTATCACAAATAGGAAAAAAAAAAAATTAGCCACTCATTGTGGCAGGTGCTTGTAGCTCCAGCTGCTCAGGAGGCTGAGTCAGGAGGATCATTTGAATGAGGTTTGAGATTTCAGGGAGCTGTGATGATGCCACTGCAGTCTAGCCAGGGCAACAGAGCGAGACTCTGTCTCTAAAAAAAGAAAAAAAAAAATCAAAACTGAGAAAAAAATTTAAATACTATATCTGTAAAAGCACTTTCCTACTTTTTTTTTCTTTTTGAGACAGAGTCTCACTTTGTCACCCGTGGCAGGGTGCTGTGGCATCATAGCTTCACAGCAGCCTCAAACTCTTGGGCTGAAGCAATTCTCTTGCCTCAGCCTCCCCAGTAGCTGGGACTACAGGTGCCAGCCAAAATGCCAGACTATTTTTAGAGAGGAGGTTGCTCAGGCTGGTCTCAAACCTGTCAGCTCAGGCAATACACCTGCCTGGGCCTCCCAAAGTACTAGGATTATAGGCATGAGCCACCGTGCCCTGCCCCTTTACTAATTTCTTATGAAAATATTTTTATAAATATTAGAAGAATTATCAATGTTTTTTATTTTTGCAAATCTCTTTAACGTTCGACTTAAATAGAAAATAGTTGGAGTCTCATGCTAGCTTTTGCATTTATTCTTTTGAGAAACAGAATAAACATAATATGTCATATAGTCTCTGGAAAACTGTACTATATATAATAAAATGAAAGTGGAAGCGGTGAACCATGTTCTAGTTTGATTATGGAAATAATTTTGAGGCCATCCGTGTATTATCAGATTTTTTGTTAGACCACAACTCGGCGTTTATGTTATAATGACCATGCGTGAGTTAAGCATAGCATACCATGATTTTTTTATTGTACTTTTTATTTTTTTATTTTGAAACAGCCTTACTCTGTCACCCTTGGTAAAGTGTTGTTGTATCACAGCTCACAGCAACCTCAAATTCTGGGGTTTAAGTGATCTTCTTGCCTCAGCGCCCCGAGTAGCTGAGACCACAAGGTGCCCGCCACAACACCCAGCTATTTTTTCGAGATGAGGTCTTGCTCTGACTCAGGTTGGTCTCGAACCTGTGAGCTCAGGCAATCCACCCACCTTGGCCTCCCTTATTGTTCTTTTTTTTTTTTTTTAACCAAGAGTTAATATCTTGTTTTCATAATTTGTTTGTTTACTGTGTACATTTTACTCATTAGACTCAGGACTCTACTTTGGTTGCCAGAGTCTCTTCCAAATAAACTTATTGACAGCAGAGATTCCTCAGTTTTGTCTCCTTAAAAGAAATATTTTCCGGGCAGCGCCTGTGGCTCAGTGAGTAGGGCACCGGCCCCACATACCGAGGGGTGGCGGGTACCTGTGGTCCTAGCTACTTTGGAGGCTGAAGCAAGAGAATCTCCTAAGCCCAAGAGCTGAGCTATGGTGCTACAGCACTCTACAGAGGGCGACAAAATGAGACTCTGTTTCTAAAAAAAGAAACTTTTTCCGAAGCTGTTCACTTTGTCTAGATAAGACTGGTTTCCTCCTAGGACCCGTGCACAGGAAAACAGTGCTTTCTGTGTAATGTTCTCCAGAAGATTGTCTGTGTTAATACTCACAGGTAGATCACTTACGAGAGTTCTGGAGCATGTTAAGCACTGCAGAATAGCGATGTTGTTGTCCTTGCTTTTATAGTCACTAGTGGACTTCATCTTTTTGTGGCATACTTCTTGTAGTAACCTGCTCGGAGAAGGTACAAGGTGACTGAAAGAAGATGCATGAAAATGCCCATTTGGGGCATGAAATGGCTCAGGAGCCTGGCTGGTTATTTAGAATTCTAGGTTTTAAGTAGTTTTCCCTCCAAATGTGGAAGGCAGTGCCTATCCCAGTCCAGCTGCAGAAGCTGTGCTGTAAATTGTACTGCCATGCTTTCCGCACAGCCTGCTTCAGGATTCAGCATTCTCAGGTCTCCAAGTCAGTTAGCATTCACTCCCTCCAACTTTTAAATTTTTGATGCTATTTCTTCAGTTATATTCTTTGAGTTTTAGAGGTTAAGACTTTTTAAAAATGATTACTTATTATCATTTTTTCTTAGATATCTCCAGTTCTTTGCAAATGCAAGGAACTGGGATTAGAACTCTTCTCTAGCAGCTGAAAGGCAAGAAAACAGTAGGCCACACCTGGATCATGCCCATAATCCCAACACTTTGGGAGGCCAAGGTGGGTAGATTGCTTGAGTCCAAGAGTTCGAGACCAGCCTAAGTAAGAATGAAACCCTGTCTCTACCAAAAATAGAAAAAATTAGCTGGATGTGATGGGGTGTGCCTATAGTCCCAGCTACTTAGGAGGCTGAGGCATGAGGATTCCTTGAACCCATGAGTTTGAAGTTCCTTTGAGATAAGATGATGCCACTGCACATCTGTCAGTGGGGCAACAGAGCAAGACTCAGTCGCAAAGAAAAACAAAAATGTACAGTAGAACACAGGCTGGATGACCAGTCAAGGTTAGGATGTCAGGAGTTTGTTCAAGGTGAGATCTCAGGGAAGCCAAGCAGTTTATCTCAGTAAGTCACAGATAAGTCTCAGCTGGGGGCAGAGTCTGCCCTCCACACAAGGAAAGCCTGTGGGTGGGGGCAGAGACGCCATACCATGGAATGTGGCAAGGCCTGGGAATGAGGCCAGGCTGTGGAAATGCAAATGGCCAGAAAGAAAGGCTCCACCATGAAAGGCAAGGTCTCCGCCTTGTGATCTCATCAGCTTCCTGCTCCTTCCCTGGAGTGCCTTCAGGTAGCATTTGTGTACCCTCGCTTGGGTCACCATCCTCTGAGATACTTCCGGGGAAGTATCAGTCACAGTAGTTGGCATTTTGCTTCGGGCACAGAGTCTGGGTCACTGAACAGTAGTCCTGGAGGAGTTGGAGAAACTGAGGACTGTTGCCTGGGACGGAGGCAACTGAACCCGCTTCCAGCCACAGACCAGCAGTTGGTTGTGGAGCCTGGTCTGTCGTCAGCTGCTTGATTATCTGGAACCTGATAGATGCATAGATATGCGTGCACTCCTGTGTGTGCACACATAACGTATTTTTTAAAGAGTGTTTCCACTATGAAAAAAATGGTATAATAGGTAGAGAGAATGAATTCTTATCTATAGTAGTTTTGTTTGGACTTAGACCAGAATTATATTGGTAGTAACTGTACCGAAGAAAAGAATCATTATATTTGATTTATGCCCCTTGAGGCTTTTTTTTTTTTTTAGTAGAAAGCCCGTCTCTACTAAAAGTACAAAAACTAGTTGAGTGTTGTTTTGGGAGCCTGTAGTCCCAGCTACTTGGGAGTCTGAGGCAGGAGGATCACTCGAGCCAAGGAGTTTGAGGTTGCTGTGAGCTAGGCGGACAGCCACAGTAGTCTAAACTGGGCAACAGAGTGAGACTCTGTCGTGAAAAAAAAAAAAGCCTCAGGAAGCATAAATCAAATACAATGAAATAGCAGAGCTCAGGACAACCTCAGTCTCTTGGGCTCAAGCAATCCTCCTGGCTCAGCCTCTCGAGCATTTGGGACTACAGGCACCCAGCACCACACCCAGTCAAGTTCTTCTATTTTTAGTAGAGACAGGGTCTCACTCTTGTTCAGGCTGTTCTCTAAACTCTTGAGTTCAAGCAGTCTTCCCACTTTCGGCCTCCCAGAGTGCCAGCATTACAGGTGTGAGCCACCACACCCAGCCATCTTTCCCTATTTTAATAGCCCTCGTCCAGTAGCTTCTTGAGAAAGGGTGTGTGAATATAAATGTTTCGAGACCAGAATTCTCAGCTAGTGAATGATGCCCCATGATCATATCAATGTACACAGCTATGATTTAATAAAAAAAAAAAGAATTCTCAGCTGGAATTCAGTTTTCTTCAGCACTTTGACAGCATTGCTCTGTGGTCCTCTGGTTTCTATGGTTTGTTTTTGTGAAGTAGGAAGACATCCTACTTCTGAGTGCATTTTATGTGGCTTAGTTTTCTCCCCTCTCTGGGAAGAATATCCTCTCCCAGAGTGATATTCTTTGGGTGATATTCTTTGTCCCATTGTTTTAACACCTAATGATTTAAGAATATGTCTTTGTGTGGGTCTGTTTTCATCCATTAGGCTGGTACTCTAGAAGATTTTGCAATGTGGAAATCATTCTTTCATTTTGGGAAATAGTCTTGAATTATTTAATTGATGACATCCTTCCATTTTTTTTCTGCTTTTTTTTTTTTTTTTTCTGGAGCTCCTATTCAGATGGTGAATATATATAATATCCTGGCCTGGTTTTCTAAATTACTGTACTTTTCTCTTAATTTTTTTTTTAAATCACATGTTCTACTTGCTTTACTGCTTGAGATTTGTTTTTCAACAACTTACCTTCTAGCCCTTCTATTATTGGTTTTTACTTTTGCTGTCATCATTGATGTTAAGGACTCTCTTTCACGTGCTAGGTGTTCTGTTTATGTAGTTACCTCTTTATTCTGCTCATCTATTGCTGCAAGGCAAACCACTTTTAAATGTGGTAACATACAACATTTCCGCTTTATCTTTTTGTTTATTTTTTATTTGTTTTTTTTGTTGTTGTTGTTAAATCATAGCTGTGTACATTAATGCAATCGCCTGTACCCATTCTAAGATGCACCATAGATGTGGCCCCACCCATTAGTTTTATTTTTTATTAAAAATTCTAAAATTTTTTTTTTTTTTGTAGACTCTGTCTCACTTTATTGCCCTCCGTAGAGTGCCGTGGCGTCACACAGCTCACAGCAACCTCCAACTCCTGGGCTTAGGCGATTCTCAGCCTCCTGAGTAGCTGGAACTACAGACGCCCGCCACAACGCCCGGCTATTTTTTGGTTGCAGTTTGGCCGGGGCCGGGTTTGAACCCGCCACCCTCCATATATGTGGCCGGCTCCCCACCCACTGAACCACAGGGGCCACCCTATTCTAGAATCTATTAAGGTGGTGTGATGGCCTTGGGCCACCAGCCTAACCTTGTGGCCGTAGGAAAGACCTGTGTTAATGGGACTTGCTTCCCTCTTCAGATGGGCGTGGCCACCTCCCTGCTTCATCCTCCTGCCTAGAGGATGGAGAGGAGGGCATGACCCCCCATTGAAGACTCCTTGACCACAAAGATTCTTTAGCCAAGACCCAAAAATTCTTTAGCCAGTCGCAGTTGGGAGGGAAACAGCAGCCTCCAGGGTTACCCACTATACTATGTTATAGTTATACTTAAAGCAATTAATAAAATATCTTCTTCCTCTGGCCCACACTTAGGTCCCTCCATCTAGGAGCAGTGATGAGCACAGATTAAGTGGGAGAGGGGCTCCAAAGTGTGCTGATAGGAGCTATCTAGACTATTTGCCCTCACACACCTTATCAATCAGTCATCCCTGAAATTTCATCTTTGGAAGGCCCCCAATTCAAGCACAATCACCCTAGAGGGAACAACAGCTTTAGAAGGTACTGGGGCATCTTGGCTACATGAGAGCCCTGGGAGAGGGGAGTCTCAAAAGGATGCTGGTCCGTGTATTTCACCTGTGCCAGTGTCTGACCAGCCCGGCCCTCTCCTAGCTGGAGTCCGGAAGGAGCCATGCTGGTCAGATGCAGGGAGGGGTAGGACGAGGAGCTCAAGGAGGCTCCCAAACAAAATCATGGCTGGCCAGGCCCTGACTCCCTTGGGCTTTCTCAGGGGAGGAATAGGAACCCCCTCAGGCTTCAGATGTGGCATGATTTGTTAGTGGAGGCAGAGAGGTGGGCAGCACCCCTTCTCTGCTTAGTGGCACTGGGCGGGGCCGCTCTGGGGCTACAGGTGGATGGCTGTGACATCTAGGGAAGTGCTGGTCTGGGTGGGCCCCTGGGCCATTTATCTTTTTGCTCACACATTCTTCTGTGGGTCAAAAATTCAGTTAAGACTCGAATGACTAGGGGCTGGAGTAATCTGATGGCTTCTTCCCTGTCATGCCTGACATCTGAGCTGGGAGGTCTCAAAGACCGCCTTCAACCGGAGCTGTGGACTGGGATTCCTATGTGTGGTCTTTCCATGTGGCTTCTTCCAGCATGGAAGCTGGCTCTGAAAGGGACCTGCTTTTCAGAGAACAGATTTTGCAAGACAACTAGGCAGAAGCTGCATGGTTTTACATGATGTGACCTTGATTGTCACATAATGTCACTTATTCCAAACTCTTTGATGGACAACATAATCATAAAGCCACCCAAATTCCAGAGGAAGGGAATCTCACTATTTCTTGATTTGGGACTGGCAAGGTCCTTTTACAGAAAAACATCTGGAATGAAAGTATTGGCTCTACCTATCTTCAAAAAAATATAATTAATCTCTGGGCATGTATACTTTAGGATTTTTCCAAAGGTATTCCCCTTAAAACTAAAAAAAAGAATAAAAAATATATAATCTGCCTTATTTATTTTTAATGAATGCAATTGCTGGTAGTTTTCTTTTCCCACAGACTATGTCCTTTGACCATTTGGAGAACCAGCAATGTAAGCAGCATATTTAATTTTTTCTCTTGCCCTAGTTGGATTCCTTACTATGTAAACTCCTGCCTTGGCTTAATAGCCAAAGTTCTGGGAGCTACCAGGGATACGCAAGCTGGAAATGGGGAAGGAGATCTCAATATTCATTGTGCCTGGCTTCTGCTTTCTGGATAGGACTCCTTCCTGCCTGCCTGCCGGCCACTATTCCTGGTGTGCCCCAGCCTCGAGAACTGCTGCCGAGACTACAGCAGGGCCTTGGCTGGGATGGAGGCGGAAATCCAGCTGCTTTGTAAACAGCAAATGCTGCTTCCCCTCTCAGCTCCCTTCGGAGAGGTGTCTGTGCCCCCAGCACCAGTTCTGAACCTTTTGAAGTTGTATCATTAGAGCTGGTTTCTGCTTGTCTGGGATCTGTCTGCTTAATCAGTGACTTCTCATCCCTCTGCCCTTCCCCTGTCTTTGCTGCCTCCTCTGCCGCAGAGGCCATTTTTGCCTGTCTTCCTGTCTACTGAGCACTCACCCGCACCTTCACCCTAACCAGCAGTGGTTCCTCTTTTTACGCTGGAACACTTCCAGTGACCATATTCATGCTTTTCTTATTGCCCTTTTCCTTGACTAGCTCTCCCTACTGACAGGATGAAAGATAGGAGTTTATTTTCAGTATTCTTAAAATTTAATATTCTGGCCCTTTTTAGCTTTAATGTTTAAAAGTCACACATTAAGGGCCATTGCTTTCACATTCTGGCTTTCCTTCATTTCTTTCATGGTGGAACTATTTTGTTCCCACCTTTCTTCTGAGGTTGTATGCTCCACTGAAGTCTCCATGGTGGTGTCCACAGAAGCCTTCTCTTTCAGGAAGGGCATCAGTGTCAGACAGGGACTCTCTTCAGGACGTGCCCTAGGGCAGTGGTTGGGTCCTGTGGGCCTTGGGTGAGTGAGCCTTAGTGTGGAGCCTAGTGTGGATTAGGGCTTGTATTTTTCTTGGCTCTCTCAGAATTCATGAGCTTTTATCATTTAGAATATTTCTTTTTTTTTTTTTTTAATTTGGCCGGGGCTGGGTTTGAACCCGCCACCTCCAGCATATGGGACCGGCGCCCTACCCGCTGAGCCACAGGCACCTCCCAGAATATTTCTTACTGTTGTGTTATTCTCACTGACCTTTCCCAACCCACATTCATCAATGGATCTACTTCCTTTGTGAAATCCGAATTGAAGGAACTCTGGGCCAAGCAGTATTAACTAACCTCTGTCACATTTTTGCTACTTATTCTTGAATATTTTCTGTATTCACTTTTCTTTATCTGGGTGTGCTCAAATTAATTTTTGGTAACTGATATTACATTAAAATAGCATAACATATACACATTTTTACTTTTATCCTTCTTCGTGGAAATCCCTTTCTCTATAAAATCTTATTTTCCCATTGAAAGGGATGGCCTTGCAAAATTTACAAAAATAATGGGAAATGGGCGGCGCCTGTGGCTCAGTCGGTAGGGCGCCGGCCCCATATGCCGAGGGTGGCGGGTTCAAACCCAGCCCCAGCCAAATTGCAACAAAAAAATAGCCGGGCATTGTGGCGGGCCCCTGTAGTCCCAGCTGCTCAGGAGGCTGAGGCAAGAGAATCACTTAAGCCCAGGAGTTGGAGGTTGCTGTGAGCTGTGTGAGGCCACGGCACTCTACCGAGGGCCATAAAGTGAGACTCTGTCTCTACCAAAAAAAAAAATAATAATAATGGGAAAATATCTAATCCCGCAATTAACTGGTATCAGTTAAATATCAGTCCTCTAACTTCTCTTCCTGGGCACTTTGCGGATTCGTTTTCACAAACCCCACAGACCAAAAGAAAGTGTAGATTTGTTCTCTTTACATGTCCCCAGCTCCTTTGCCTTTTAGACTTTGTTCCCCTAGCCTAAAATGATTCTGGAGCGTCCCTGTCTAACAGTGGAATGTGAACAATTAGGCCTCCGGATTGGGAAAACCTGGGAAAATGTCTGTCTTCAACCTTGCCAGAAAAAAATGGACAGAGCATTCACTCTCACAAAACCTTATAAATTTGACTACCATGACTTTTGTGTCCCCCTTAAATTCAGCCACCCACTGGGCTGTAGGGGAGGTGTTCTTCCTTTTCTTCAGGATGCCATCTCTCTGCTTTCTGTCTCTCTCCTTCTTTTTCTCCCACCCCCATCTTCCCTTTTCTCGTGCTTTCTTTCTGCTTCTAAAATATAAGATAAAGTGTAAACTTTTACATCCTAATCTTGGCTAGAGAATTCTTTTCTTGTCCTGCACTTAGGACTAACTGAGCTTTTCTTCCCCAACCCAACACCCTTCATCATTCTTCTCTTAGCCAAGTTTTACGTAGAAGAACGTTCTGTGTCTTAAAATTAGGATGGCTAATTACATTTCTTTTAATGATTTCTCTATTTACCCTGGGGATAAATATTAAAGACTAATGATCTTACATTTTAAAAAGCATTTTTCAGAGCATTATGGACACTCAGGATATGAATGAGAAGGGCAAAGGCCTATGCCTTTTTTGAGGTGATATCCAAGTGTTTTGTTATCAACATTGTATTTTGTGCATGGATTTGGGGGTGTTTTTTAATGTACTCACATTCTTAAAAATCCTATTTAGAATAATTCTTGTTGGGAAAACTACACTGGTCCTACAATTTGTAATTTAAAATCTATTTCATTTTAAGAACTTTGTTATTATTTTAATAATAGCTTTATTGAGATAATTCACATACCATAATGTTTACACTTTTAAAGTGTACAGTTGTGTGGTTTTTAGTATATTCACAAAGTTGTGTGTCAATCAGTACTATCTACTTCCAGAACATTTTCTTCATCCCAAACCTTGTGCCTTTCCCCTTCTCCTCATTTCTATGGATTTGCCTTTTATGGGCATTTAATATACATGGAATCATAATATGTGTCTTTCAATGAGCATACTGTTTTAAAAGTTCATCTACACTGTAGCATGTGTGAGACCTTCGTTTTTTTATAGCCGCATTTTATTCCATTTTATGATCCACCACATTTTGTTTATCTGTTCTTCAGTTGGTGGACATTTGAGTTGCTTCTGTTTTTTTCAGCTGTTATATTAATAATGCAGTTGGGAATATTTGTTTACAAGTTTTTGCATGGATATATTATGTCATTTCTCTTTGATATCTACCTAATAGTGGAATAGCTGGGTCATATGGTAAGTCTGTTTTTAACCTCTTACGTACCTCCCAAACAGTTTCTGAAACAGTTTCACCATTTTACATTTTTACCAGCAATTTATGTTGGTTCCAATTTATCTGTTCAGTGAGATAACACATACATAATAAGCCTGTCAGTACAGTTTTATAATCATTACCTTTAAATCCAATGGGAAAGAGTTGTCCTTTCTGTTTACCTTTATTGTCGTTTTCTATTTCTTTTCTTTTTTTTTTTTTCTTATGAGACAGAGCCTCAAGCTGTTGCCCTGGGTAGAGTGCCGTGGCATCACAGCTTACAGCAACCTCCAACTCCTGGGCTCAAGCGATTCTCCTGCCTCCGCCTCCCAAGTAGCTGGGACTACAGGCGCCCACCACAACGCCTGGCTATTTTTTGGTTGCGGCCATCATTGTTGTTTGGCGGGCCCGGGCTGGATTCGAACCGGCCAGCTCAGGTGTATGTGGCTGGCGTCTTAGCTGCTTGAGCCACAGGCACCGAGCCCGCTTTCTATTTCTTCATGTGGATTTGAGTTGCTCTCTGGCATCCTTGCATTTCAGCCTGAAGAACTCCATTTAGTGTTTCATAGGTCTGCTCGTGGGGAATTATCTTGGCTGTTGTTATATGGGAGTAGCTTAATTTCTCATTGTTCTTGCATGATTTTGCCAATTATAGAATTCTTTGTTTACAGTCTTTTTCTTTATACACATTGAATATGCCATCCACTGCCTTCTGGTCTTCATTGTTTTTTATTCGAAACTGTTAATCATTTTCAGGAACTCTTATATAATCACTTTTCTTTCCTTGGCTTTTTTTTTTTTTTGAGACAGTCTCCCTGTGTCCCTCTCGTCAGAGTGCTGTGGTGTCACCCCTCACAGCAACCTCCAACTCTTGGGCTTAAGCAATTCCCTTGCCTCAGCCTCCCAAGTAGCTGGGACTACAGGCGTCCACTACAACGCCCGGCTATTTTTTTTGTTGTAGTTGTCACTGTTTGGCAGGCCTGGGCTGGGTTTGAAACCTCCAGCCCTGGTGTACATGGCTGGTGCCCTAGCCACTGAGCTACAGGCACTGAGCCTGTATAATCACTTTTCTTTCCCATTTAAAAAATTCTTTGTCTTTCAATAGTTTGAGTATGTACCTAGGTGAGAATGTGTTTGAATTATCCTCTTTGGGCCTTATTGAACTTCTTGAACATACAAATTAATTTTCATTTCGATTTTAATAAACTGTTTTTAGAACAGTTTTACGTTTACAGAAAGATTGCACAGAGGAAAGTACATTGTTCACATTTACTCCCTCAGATGGTTTCTCTTATTTTTTTTTTTTTTTTTTTTTTGAGACAGAGTCTTACTTTGTTGTCCTGTGTAGAGTACTATGGCATCATAGCTCACAGCAACCTCAAACTCTTAGGTTCAAGTGATGCCCTTTCCTCGGCCTCCCTAGTAGCTGGGACTATAGGTACCTGCCACAACACCCAGCCATTTTTAGAGATGGGGTCTCTCTCCCTCTTTCTCGGGCTGGTCTCGAATTCCTGAGCTCAAGCAATCCACCTGCTTCTGCCTCCCAGAGTGTTAGAATTACAAGTGTGAGCCACCTTGCCTGGCTTTATTGTACTTTTTTAAATTTCAGATTTCTACTGGTTCTTTTTTATAATGTTTGTTTCTTTATTGAAATTCTCAATTTGGTTAAATATCATTTATATACCTTTTTAGTTCTTTACACATATTTATAATAGCTGATTTCAAATCCTTAAGTTCACTGCCTCAGCTTCCTTGGGTCAATATTACTGACTACTTTCTTTATTCTGTGAATGAGCCAACCTCGAACTCCTAGATTCAGGCAATCCTCTTGCCTCACCTTGAGTAGCTGGGATGGACTACAGGCGCCTGCCACAACACCCACCTAATTTTTCTATTTTTGGTACAGACAGGTTGCTGAGGTGGGTATCATACTCCTGAACTCAAAGGATCCTGCCACCTTGGCCTCCCAGAGTGCTAGGATTATAGGTGTGAGCCACTGCACCTGACCTAAAGCTTTATGCTTTGTAGTGTAAGACTCAACTCAAGTCTCTGCTCAGTTAGGTTAGTGGTCTGTTAAAGATTTAAAAGAGATTTCCTTAAATGCATTGAACCAATAACAGTCAAAAAATGCTTAAGGGCATTTTTTTTAAGTGTTTTGAAGTTTTAGTGGTTGAAATTTTTAACTCTTTTAACAGAATTTCCCCATATTTGTCTTCTAGTAAAGGGTTGGACTGGGGTGGGTGCTTAAGATAGTTGGAAGACAATGAAGTGAGCAACTAATTTAACTGTGGAGTTTTCATTGCTGTATCATTGACCATGAACATTGGAAATCTTCATGATGGGGATGGGATATGTTGGATTCTGTTTGAGCATTGAACTGTTCCTCAGTACACACCATGGGAAATGCTACCAGAGTTTTCTTTCAAAGAGCTTAACCTGGTTTCAGGATGTCTTCAACCTTTAGCAGTCCACAAAGAGTTAGAAAAATAAGTAGGAATAGAGAGACGAAAATTTTAAAGGAGAGAAGTCAATGAGCAATAATTTGGGGGAAAGATGGTAAATATATATAGAATTCGTTCACAGCATGCTTTCTGAGTGTTTGTATACTACATGTGTATGTAGTCCTTCATGCAATTTTGTTTTCAATTCACAGATAAGAGCCTCATGGAACATACGACCATTGCTGAATGCCTGGTACTTGAAAGTCTCCTGGCAGCATGGCCGGTCCTCTGACTGGGCCTGGGATGGCGCCTGGAATCAGAGCCCTGAATGGTACAGACTTCCCTTAATGCTAAATGGTAAAAAGTCTAAATACTTTTCTTAACGTTATTTTATACTAATAGTAATCAATTATTTATTTTTATTTGTGTTATGAATACTCTCAATTATTTCCTAATATTTAAAAGTTTGGTAATTCTGGTGTTAAAAACTATTTTCAAATTTTTTTGGGCGGCGCCTGTGGCTCGGTCCGTAAGGCGCCGGCCCCATATACCGAGGGTGGCGGGTTCAAACCCAGCCCCAGCCAAAAACTGCAACCAAAAAATAGCCAGGCGTTGTGGCGGGTGCCTGTAGTCCCAGCTACTCGGGAGGCTGAGGCAATAGAATCGCTTAAGCCCAGGAGTTGGAGGTTGCTGTGAGCTGTGTGACGCCACGGCACTCTACCGAGGGCCATAAAGTGAGACTCTGTCTCTACAAAAAAAAAAAAAAAAAAACTATTTTCAAATTTTTATAAATGTGTTATGAAGCTAATTGATGATATTGGACTTTCTCTTTTAGAGCAACAGAATTTTTTAATTATAGAACCAATTGCCAAGAGTTTTTTTGTTTTTGTTTGTTTTTGAGGCAGAGTCTTACTCTGGTTGCCCAGGCTAGGGCGCTATGGCATCAACCTAGTTCACGGCAACCTCAAACACCTGGGCTCAATAGATCCTCCTGCCTCAGCCTCCTAAGTGGCTGGGCCTATAGGCTCTCACTTTTGCTGAGGTTGGTCTCAAACTCCTGAACAGGATGCTCCTGCCTCAGCCTCCCAAAGTGCTAGGATTACAGGCATGAGCCACTGTGCCTGGCTTAGATTTATTTATTTATTTGGAGACAGAGCCTCAAGCTGTTGCCCTGGGTAGAGTGCTGTGGCATCACAGCTCACAGCAACCTCAAACTCCTGGGCTCAAGCGATTCTCCTGCCTCTGCCTCCCAAGTAGCTGGGACTACAGGCACCCTCCACAACACCCAGCTATTGTTTTGGTTGCAGCCATCATTGTTGTTTGGCGGGCCCAGGCTGGATTCGAACCAGCCAGCTCAGGTGTATGTGGCTGGTGCCTTAGCAGCTTGAGCCACAGGTGCCAAGCCCTTAAATTGATTTTTAAAACAAAACAATATTTAAATGTTTGTAAACATTTTATATTAAAATTAGGTTTCTGAAATTTGAATATCAATAAAAGGTCTGTTATAAATTATAATTCACATACAGCATTGTTTTTTGCAAGGTATAATTTTTGGAGACAGAGTCTCACTTTGTTGCCGTTGGTAGAGTGCTGTGGCGTCATAGCTCACAGCAACCTCTAACTCTTGGGCTCAAGCAATTCTCTTGCCTCAGCCTCCCAAGTAGCTGGGACTACAGGTGCCCACCACAACACCTGGCTATTTTTAGAGGTGGGGTCTCGCTCTGACTCAGTCTAGTCTCTACCTGTGAGCTTAGGCAATCCATCTGCCTCAGCCTCCCAGAGTGCTGGGATTACAAGTGTGAGTTACCACACCCGGCCCTGCAAATTATGGTTATTATAATCTGTTATAACTAATACAGAAAATTGAAGGCTATATGTCTAGTTTGGTTTGTGAATATGTTGTCTTCCTGGAGGGAAGACACAGAATGGATCTAATCTCTTTGAATCTTTATGGCTGCTCACACCAGCCAATGGACACTAAGAGACGTCAGGAAGCACTTAAATTAGTAACAATGTCAAGAAAAGGGTTGCTAATTCTTAGAAGTGACACAGTATCAGAAACTCACCAACTACAGAACCAATTACTTCCATAATTATAGCCTAGGTCTTCAACCTACAAACACGTCAACTTACCTGAGAGGTGAAACGTTCACTGTAGGATGTTCTGGTACTTCCTTGTACTAGGCTTTGGGGACTTTGTTTGTTGTTTTTGTTTTGTTTTGTTTTTTGAGGCAGAGTCTCACTTTGTTGCCCTGGACCGAGTGCCATAGTATTATAGCTCACAGCAACCTCAATCTCTTAGGCTCAAGCAATCCTCCAGCCTCAGCCCCCTGAGTTGCTGGGACTATAGGTGCCTACCCCAATGCCCAGCTAGTTTTTCCTATTTTTAATAGAGATGGGTTCTCCCTCTTGCTCAGGCTGGTCTTGAACTTCTGAGCTGAAGCAATCTACCCGCCTTGGCCTCCCAGAGTGCAAGGATTTTAGGCATGGGCCACTGTGTCTGACCTGGTTTTTTGTTTTGTTTTTGTTTGGTTTGCTTTTTCTTTTATTTTCTTTTCCAATCTGTGGTATCTTTAACTAGAGACTGTGGGTTTCCTATAATACTACCCCCTTTCCTTTGACTGACCCACTTTGTCTTTGTTTTAAACAACTAGCCTTGTAACAAAGAGGCTAGTTTTTGAGCCTGAGACGACTGTTTATATATCTATATCTATAAATCTATATATCTGAATGAAGATATATAAATCATTTCTGTTTTTCTTTTAGTGCTGTTCTTCATTCCAAGATGCGGTTGCACTTCTGATGAATGCAAACTGACAGCTGTCAAGCGTGTGTGGAGGGAAAATATTTGGTCCTTGAAGCCTAGAAGACTTCTTTTAACAAAGGGAGATCCCTGATTGTTGTTTGAAATGCTGAGGAAGCTGCTGTGCAGAAGACTTTTTTCTTATCCCATTAATTACTGCTTTGTGTTCCTTGTTTTTTCCCTGGTCACCTTCTCTGTTGTAAGGATCCATCAAAAGCCCGAATTTGTAGACAGCAGACCCTTGGAGCTTGTTGGAGAGAATCCTAGTAATATTAATTGCACCAAAGTTGTCCAGGGTGACATAGACGAAATCCAAAAGGCAAAGCTTGAGACACTAACAGCAAAATTCAGAACGCGCACTCGGTGGACACCTCATGACTATATAAACATGACCAGTGACTGTGCTTCTTTCATCAAGAGCCGCAAATACATTACGGAACCCCTTAGTAAAGAAGAGGCGGGGTTTCCAATAGCCTATTCTATAGTGGTTCATCACAAAATCGAAATGCTGGACAGGCTTCTTAGGGCCATCTATATGCCTCAGAATTTCTATTGCATCCATGTGGACAAAAAGTCAGAGCAGCCCTTTCTAGCTGCGGTGATGGGCATTGCATCCTGTTTCAATAATGTCTTTGTGGCCAGTCAATTGGAGAGTGTGGTTTATGCATCATGGAGCCGGGTTCAGGCTGACCTCAACTGCATGAAGGACCTTTACAGAATGCGTGCAGACTGGAAGTACTTGATAAATCTTTGTGGTATGGATTTTCCCATTAAAACCAACCTAGAAATTGTCAGGAAGCTCAAGTCATTCATGGGCGAAAACAACCTTGAAACCGAGAAGATGCCGCTCCATAAAGAAGAAAGGTGGAAAAAGCGGTATACAGTGGTTGATGGAAAGCTGACCAACACGGGGACTGTCAAAACGCATCCTCCACTTGAAACGCCTCTTTTCTCAGGCAGTGCCTATTTTGTGGTCAGTAGGGAGTATGTGAGGTATGTGCTAGAAAATGAAAAAATCCAAAAGTTTATGGAGTGGGCGCAGGACACGTACAGCCCTGATGAGTATCTCTGGGCCACTATCCAAAGGATCCCTGAAGTCCCTGGCTCTCTCTCCTTGAGCCATAAGTACGACTTGTCGGACATGCTCTCGGTGGCTAGGTTTGTCAAGTGGCAGTACTATGAGGGTGATATTTCTAAGGGCGCTCCCTACCCACCCTGCACCGGGGCCCACGTACGCGCCGTGTGCGTCTTCGGAGCTGGAGACTTGAACTGGATGCTGCACACGCACCACTTGTTTGCCAATAAGTTTGACATGGACATCGACCACTTTGCCATTCAGTGTCTGGACGAGCACCTGAGGCATAAAGCTTTGGAAACATTAAACCGCCAGCCACTGTAGGCAATTTTAGGATTAATTAGACAGAGGCATTTGGTTCTTCTTTTTGTCGGTAAGCATCAGGAAAATTGTCTGAGGTCCTTTTGGGGGCAGGAACTCTTATGTCTTTACATTTGAGAAGCTGCAGAGCACAGTTGGTTGGAAAACTGATAGCAGTAAATACTGCCCTAGAGTCAACCTCAGGGAGAAATAAAGTAGCTGTGAGGCCAGGGTGAGCAGCAAGGCATTCTGGAGAAGGGGTGCTGGAGAAGAGGCCAGTGCAAAAACTCAACCTGTTAAAAGACTTCAGGGACTTAACAAAAATGAGAAAATTTGAGCTGTGCCAAAACTATTTTGAGAATTTTATTTTATTTTATTTTACTGTTTGAGACAGAGTCTTACTTTGCTACTCTAGGTAGGGGGCTGTGATGTCACAGCTCACAGCAACCTCCAAGTCTTGGGCTTAAGCGATTCTCTTGCCTCAGCTTCCCAAGTAGATGGGACTATAGGTGCCCATCACAATGTCTGGCTATTTTTTGGTTGTAGTTGTCATTGTTGTTTGGCAGGCCCAGGCTGGATTTGAACCCACCAGCGCCAGTGTATGTGGCTGGCACTCTAGCCTCTGAGCAACAGGCGCTGAGCCTATTTTGAGAATTTTAAATATGACCATTTTGCTGGATGGATAAATTTATAGCAACAAACAATTATAAGGATAAAATTTATCTCATGTTATATTTATTGAAATAGAAATTGAGTCAGTGTAGTGGCTCACAAAGTGCCTGGAATGCTAGCACTCTGGGAGGCCGAGGTGAGGGGATCCCTTAAGCTCAGGAGTTCAAGACCAGCTTGACCAACAGTGAGATCTGTTGCTATTAAAAAATAGAAAAATTAGCCGGGTGTTGTGATGGGCACCTGTAGTCCCAGCTACTTGGGAGGCTGAGGCAGGAGGATGATTGCACTCAGGAGTTTGAGGTTCTGTGAGCTAGGATGATGCCACAGCACTCTAACCTGGGACAACAGAGTGAGACTCTTTCAAAAAAGAAAGAAAGAAAGAAATAGAAGTTGGATTTGACTCTAAGTGATCCTTATAAACATTCATTTTCTGCTGTAACCTTGTGCTGTGTACTGTCTCTATGTCATCTCAGGGAGCTTAAACTGGGTTTGATTTAACATTAAAATTTTTGTGTTATTTTTGCTTGTTTTCAAAAAACGACAATTTCTGTGAATCATCAGGTTATTAAAATTATTTTTATAAACTATTAAATTGCTCACGAGGATATCTTTTAAAACTAATTTCTACGAAGAGTAACACTCAGTGTTTTCAAAGATGTGTCTTTGTATTCTTACCTCCAGTTTCCCCAGACCCTGCTCTTAAACAGGATAGTAATTTACTTTCACAGAACCCTATATTACTGTCTCACCTCTCCAGTGACCTGATTGCTATTCATCAGTACAGAGAACTAAGAAGAAAGAGTGAAGTGGGTTTGGGTTGGGAAGAATGGTAGGGGAAGGGAATCTATTTTCATAATTTCTGAGATGACTCTGAAAACTCAGTAAGTTTCACTGACCTCAGAAAGGAGGGCTGCTGCTCATTGGATCCCCTTATGTCCTGATGTTGCATCCTAATGTCACCTGTGCTTTTGTTTGAAAGGACCTGGTCTCTGTCCTTGGGTCTTCTGTGTTACCTGCCCATTGATTGTAAGTTTCCTCTTTTTTTCAAAAGTTTCTGTGAGGAGGAAAGAAGTGTGCTCTTGCCCCACATGGAATTTTGGCAGGCCCGGGGAAGGAGCTTTAGGTGTGTATCAGATTGTTTCAGTATTGGTATTTTTCACCGCATATGGTTTTACTTTCTATTTTCACCAAAAGATAGATGATTTAGGGTTGCTATAGCGCTGTCACATATGACCAAAGTAAATGAAAATTTGAAAAAAATTTTCTTGTTATTTTGCTAAGCTGATACTGTTCAGCCAAAGATCTACCAGGAATTGTGAAACTTTGTCATTTAGTGTTAGATTTTAAACAAGAACCCGAAGTGTGTGCTCTGTTTTTAAAACATAGCTACTTAGGCTGGGCGCAGTGGCTCATGCCTGTAATCCTAGCTCTCTGGGAGGCCCAGGAGGGTGGATTGCCTGAGCTCACAGGTTCAAAACCAGCCTGAGTCAGAGCGAGACCTTACCTCTAAAAATAGCCGGGTGTTGTGGCAGGCGCCTGTAGTCCCAGCTATTCGGGAGACTGAGGCAAGAGAATCACTTGAGCCCAAGAGTTTGAGATTGCTGTGAGCTGTGACGCCATAGCACTCTACATGGGGTGACAAAGTGAGACTCTGTCTTAAAAATAATAATAATAATATATAGCAACTTAAATGGTACATGAGAGATAGACAATATCAGCCAGTTTTAAGGCATTCCACTGCAGAAGCATTTTTTTTTTTTTCTTTTTTAGAGATAGTTTTTCATTTTGTCGCCCTCGGTAGAGTGCTGTGATGTCACAGCTCACAGCATCCTCCAGTAAAACTGAATCTACCATCTTCTATGTAGCTGTGCTATGTCACCTTTATGAATGGCACTTGTTGAAATCTACTACCTGATTCCGAATGCCTGTCATAAGGTTTATGGAGGATTTGTTCATTGGAACTCAAAAGGATCTTGTTTTTGAACTTTTTATCATAACTTACTTGAAATTTATTTATTTATTTGAGACAGAGTCTCACTTTGTCACCCTCTGTAGAGTGCTGTAGCATCACAGCTCACAGTAATCTCAAACTCTTGGGCTTAAGCAGATTCTCTTGCCTTAGCCTCCCAAGTAGCTAGGACTACAGGTGCCCACCACAACACCCAGCTATTTTTTGGTTGTAGTCATTGTTGCTCAGCACGCTCAGGCTGGGTTCAAACCTGCCACCCTAGGTGTATGTGGCCCGTGCCCTGCCATGGGCACCGCCAACTTACTTGAAATTCATACTATTGTGATGAGAAATTTAAAGAATAAATAAGATTAGAAAGGAAGCTAATGATACTTTTATAAGGAGCAAAACCCAAGTTCTCCAGGAGAAATATACAAAATTATTTTAATTACCTCATATATGTTATTAAACACTAATGACTTTGTACTATCATTGAAGGTCTTTGATAGGGAATTTTTAGAAATCTCATTCACAAATGAGAACTTCTTAAACATAAGTATGTTAAATAAGAAAGAGTATGACAAAAATCATTCTCTATTTTATAGGCAATTGCCTAGGCTCTTCCCAAATCACAGTAAATGGCTACTCAGCCCTGAAAATGTAAAGCATTTTCATTTCTAAACATGTATTTATCTCATTCATCAAGTACAATTCACTTAGCAGAACTGAGTGCGAAGAAGCCATATTTTAGATTCTGTAGGGTCGATTGAACTGGACTTTTTCAGTTATTTACAAAAATAAAAATCATTGGGTGGCACCTGTGGCTCAGTGGGTAGGGCGCTGGCCCCATATACTGAGGGTGGTGAGTTTGAAGTCAGCCCTGGCCAAACTGCAACAAAAAATAGCTGGGCATTGTGGCAGGTGCCTGTAGTCCCAGCTACTCGGGAGGCTGAGGGAAGAGAATCGCCTAAGCCCAGGAGTTGGAGGTTGCTGTGAGCTGTGATTTTACAGCACTCTACAGAGGGCGATAAAGTGAGACTCTGCCTCTAAAAAAAAATCATTTCTCATGTTAAATACAGATGCTTGTGAACTCACAGTGACTTACAGTGTCGTTTTGTCACCAAAATGGACTTCATACACGTACTCTACCAAACATCAGAACTTATCATAGCCTGTAATGTGCTCAAAACACCTTCATTTGGGCAAAATCATCTATGTGTATATGTCACATAAATCCTATTTTATAATGAGGTGTTGAGTGATTTATTGAATCTGACCTAAAAGTGAAAAACAGAATGGTTGTATAAAAACTTGAAGTGGTTCCTACTAAATGAGTATTGCTTTCACGTCATTGTACAGTCAACAAATCTCCTCAAGCCATTGTAAGTCAGAGACTGTATAAGATAAATGCAACACTATTTCAGGGTTAATGTAGTCACCTCAAGTTTTACTCTTTTCAATATAAGCATGACCAAATGCAATTAGAACCAGCCATATCAGCCATTAGGCAGTGAATGCCTTGTCTATGCAAACTTACTTCCTTTTCATTAGCCACCAGCACTGAAATGTTAAATTTAGTAGTTGATGTCATACTTAGTAATGAATGAGTTGTATGTCAATAATTACACAAAGGTTATTTCTCAAGGCAGAAGACATGCTGGAGAGGAGTGTGTAGCAAAACCAGAAAATTTAACACAGATCATGCAAGAAGATTTCCACAAGGGACTTTGAAAGGTTGCAGCGGAACAGCCAATATTGCATTCTAGCATATTAAACACTTCATCTTGTGTTTGCTAAGAGAGGAGAGCCATTTTCCAGTTAGTAGCTCAATGACTACAAAGACTAATAGGATCTATCACTTGCTGTGGTTTGAATATGACAGGCACAGCTAAGGAAAGAGGGACATCCCTCCCGAAGTATTGAGAGCCTGCTACGAATGTCGTCACAGCTGATCTGTTATACCCTTCTGGATACTCTTTAGCCCCATTTTAGGTGAACCAGAGTCTAGAAAGTGGCAAAATTGATGGATTGTAGGTCTTTCTTTGAAGCCTGAGAAATTTACAGATTCTTCATAAGACTGCTTGTGAAAGACTTCATTTTTTCATATGTGCTTAAAGCTTCTCATTAGAATATTGATTTAACTTTTTGATGCAGTAATACCCAAACTTGAAATGAATTGAAGCTATTAAAGAAGACCGTTGTTAATTCTTTTTTTTTTTACGAGTCTTTTTTTTAATTAATTCATAGCTGTGTACATTAATGCAATCATGGGGCACCATACACTGATTTGACTGTTGTTAATGCTTACAGACAATATGATTGTCCATGTAGAAAGCTCAGAAATCTAGTCTTAGAAGTAATAATGAAATTAGCAAATACCTCTAGATATCCAAAAGTTAATATTCAAACAAAAAGATAGTTTTAAGATACAATGGTGGGTGGCGCCTGTGGCTCAAGGAGTGGGGCACTGGTCCCATATGCCGGAGGTGGCAGGTTCAAACCCAGCCCCGGCCAAAAAACCACAAAAAAAAAAAAAAAAAAGATACAATGGTAATATTACCATTCATCATGACAACAAGCTCTGTAAAATTTATAGACAATAAGTTTGTAGGAGCTGTAGGAAGAAAATAGAATACGTAGATTTAAAAAAAAATAGACACTGCTCCTAGCTGATAAAATTAAATTTTTTTTTTTTTTTTTTTTGAGACAGAGTCTCACTATGTCACCCTGGGTAGAGTGCTGTGGCGTCACGGCTCACAGCAACCTCATACTCTTGGTCTCAAGTGATTCTCTTGCCTCAGCCTCCCAAGTAGCTGGGACAATAGCTGCCTGCCACAACACCCGGCTATTTTTTGTTGCAGTTGTTATTTAGCTGGCCCAGGATGGGTTTGAACCTGCCAGCCTGGGTGCATGTGGCTGGCACTGTAATTACTGTGCTAGGGGCACTGAGCCGGTAAAATTAAATATTTTAAACATGTCCCTTTCCAAATTAGTTTCTTAGTCCAATAATCTCAAAGAGTTGAGATAAAATTATCCATCTGAAAGCAAAATGTGCAAAAATAGCTGGAATATTTGAAAGAGGAAAGCAATGAAGTCTTGAAGTACTAGGTGTAAATATATATTTTAAAGCTAAAAAATATTGAAACAATACTAACAGTTTACATTTGAACTCTCAGACTAATGTAATAGTAACCTAGAAATAAATGTTAATATAAGTATTATACAAGAATCAAGGAACATAAGGAAGGGTGAACTTTTGGTGTAAATTGGGATCATAAATTCATTATACACATCAAAATCCAAATGGATTAAAATGAAAATAAGCTAGAAAAACATTCTAGTGACTATCTCTGGATGTGACAAAATTTTTCAAATAAAAGGAAAGATTTATTAAGGAGCAGATTATAGTCACATTGCCTGAGCTCAGGAGTTTGAGAACAGCCTGAGCAAAGTGAGAGACTCTTTCTCTAAGTAGAAAAACTAGCTGGGCATTGTGGCAGGTGCCTGTAGTCCCAGCTACTCAGGAAGCTGAGACAAAGGATTGCTTAAACCCAAGAGTTTGAGGTTACTGTGAGCTATGATGCTACAGCACTCTACCTAAGGTGACAGAGTGAGACGGTTATTGATTATAGATTTAACTAAAAGTATATATCTTTTGAATATGAGAAAACAAAAGGCAAATGAGATTGGAGAGCTTGCCAACAAATTTTGAAGGAGGAGGCTGAATAACTTTAATATGGAAAAGAGTTATGCTATTTTAAAAAGTGACTTTGTTGAGACAATTCACACACCATGTAACTCACCCATTTACAGTGTATAGACTTCAATGGTTTTTAGTATAACCATCAGCATAATCAGTCTTAGAACCTCTTCATGACCTCATAAAGAAACCCTGGGTCTTTTGTAGTCACTCCCCACAACTTCCTCCAACTAATACAATTTTGAAAACAAAATGCCAAGAGAAAAATAAACAAAGGATGTAACAATTCACAGAAGTGAAATAGAAATGGCTGGTATAAAAAATTGCAATTGAATAAATAATCCAAATTAAAATAAAACTTAATTTTTTATCTACCAAATTAACAGTTTTGGTATTTTGTTTTTTAAAATAATTCATCCTTGATACTTAGGAGTCTATGTTAAGAAATAAGATTAATATGATCTCAGTTATGGAAAAACAAAGTGTTGAACAGAAAGGAGCATTCTGAATTTCCCTAAAATCACATCTTGATATTTTGAGAGCAATTCCTTCCAGCTCCAAAAAATTGTCGCTTGCTGAATATTAATTTGGATCTTTTTCCACATATGGTTTGCCTCAGGGAGTCTTATTCCCCCCCATCCCCATCCCTTATTTTAGGGAGGAGGAGCCAGGTTTTTTCTCCACTGAAATTTTGCTTACAGAAATGTTTTGGATCTTACCTTCGGTGCTTTGCAGTGTGTGTCTCTCTCTGTGTAACCCTGTAAGATGTCCCAGTTGTAAACCTTGGTCTGGGAGAAGAGAACCTTTGCAGCAGTTTCCAGAAGAGCAACCGGTTCTATAGGGCACTATCAGTCTGACTTCCCAGGGTATGTAGACTAGCCGCAGTTTTGCCTTGGAATGTATACATGAAATTTCGATTTCTAAATGTTAATTTAATTGCGGAGTAGGTGACAATGATTTGGTTCCTCGAGCAGCATGCCAATGTGAAGCAGATGTTCCCCTTCAGCAGCAGGACTTGAAAGGATTCACACTCTCCAGTAGCTTCCCTCTGAGCATCTGGCCGTGGGAGTAAGTTGGATGAGCAATTTTGGAGGAGGAAGATCTTGTTTAGAGAATTTTGTGCGTTTCCTGTGAAGGCCCAATAATCGTTAAGATTAAGAAACAGAAATCAATTTTTTTTTAAATTGCTGCCAAACATGGAGACCATTAGTCACTGGCTTACGTGTTACTGGGTATTTATACTTTACTTTCTTTGTCATTAGACTCATTAGTAAACTCTTCCTGGCCCAGTAAGTAGAAGGTTCTATTTTAGAAACACTTCTAAGGTCTAGCCAGGTACTGAGCTACCAGACTGAGGTGACCTTGAACGTTCCTCTCCTCCACAGTGCTTCTATTCAAAAGCTCCCCTCCTGCTGTCAAGCCCCGTGTGTCCCTCAGAGCCTCTCACCTGGACTGCTGCCAGTTTCTGAGCTGCTGGCTTTGGAGTACCGGCTTCCTGAAAATATCACCAAAACAATCTGGTCAGAGGACAAAGCAGGGTCTGTTGCTCACTGCAGTAAGGGAGAGCCCCATCTTCAGAGTCTCGGGAGCTTTTCAGTAGGAGAAATGCCAAGTCCAGCGGTGTATGAGGTTTTGAGTTCTGGTTACAGCTGATCTGACAATGTGGGGTCTTGGCTAATGATCAAAATAAAATAGTTTAGGATTAAAGGACATAGCAAAGAAAGGGTTTTGAGGCAAACGGTTCAAACAGTCTTAGAAGTATAAACTGGTTAAATTGATACTTTTTATTCATGGCGCTTTAAAGATGTTTATGGAGTGAAAAATGAAGTTATTTGCAAGCTTTATCTTCCAGGGCAAGAGTTTCTGGAATAGTGAAGCTGCGTTGGTGAAGTCACTAACTGTATGGGTATAGATGATTTTGCCTTTCATTTCTCCCTTCCATACCTCTGATCTCAACTCTTGAACTTTGATAACAAGAAAAGCAACAATAATAAGACTAACCATCCGGGGATCTTGCTCCTGGTATCAACTGGGTGTCCATTTGGTAAAACACTAGTCTGGGGAAACAGTCTCTTCTTTCACTTTCAGCCTGTTTGCTTCATCCATGTGTAATATGAACTGAGAGTAAGGAGGTGCTGGGATTGCTGTACTCAGCTGGAAGGAAGCAGGAGACTCAACCAGCAATGAGGAGAAATGGAGACCTACAAACCACGTCGTGGGTCTGTCCTCTGGGCCCTAGAACAAGCTGAGCCCCGGCCTGCTCATGCAAATGGGCCAATAAATTGTTTTGTTGTTTTTTTACATTTTTGAATGTTTTTCTGTTCTACCATGTGATCTTTTTTTTTTTTTATTATTGCTTAAGAGAAATCACAGGGTTTTTTAAAGCACTTCTATCAGAAAAGGTCCTAATTGACATTGACGTTGCAACCTGGGTTAGACACAAACATACTTCTCCAGGCTTTCAGACTAATCTGCCCTCATGGTTCAACTATCAGCTCGGTCAACACCTTCTCTCTGAAGTCTTTCCCAACTGTCCCTGTCACCTGCTGCTTTGCTTAAGTGACCACTTTATTCTCTGGTTTCCCTAGTACCCTGGGTGGAATTTGTCCCTCCTATCTAAAGAGGCCACCAGACTGACACATGCATGTATATGTGTGTAGTTCATTATATTTGAAAAAAACAGAAGACCTTTTTTTAGACCAGTTTTAACTTCATAGCAAAATGAAGTAGAAAGTCCAGAGCATTCCCATGTTCTCACACGCCCCTACCCCTCCCATCCCTACTCCTAGCCTCCCCACTGTGAATATTCTCCACCAGAGAAGTACATTTGGTACAACTGAAGAGCCCACATTGACCGTCATTATCACTCAAAGTCTGCGGTTTGCATCAGTTTCTCTCAGTGTGTTTGTGCACTCTGTTAGTTTTGACAAATGGGTACTGACACGTATCCATCCGTCCATCCACTGTTTTTTTTTTTTTTTTTTTTTTTTAATTTGGCCGGGGCTGGGTTTGAACCCACCACCTCCGGCATATGGGACCGGCGCCCTACCTGCTGAGCCACAGGCGCCGCCCCCATCCACTGTTTTAACATAACAGTTTATTGCCCTAAGAATCCTTCCCATTCCACATATTTATCCCTCCCTCCCTCCCCACTAACCTATGGCAATCAAGAGTCTTTATTACCCTCTCCATAGTTTTGCCTTTCCCAGCTCGTCATATAGTTGGAACCATATAGTATGTAGCCTTTTTAGATTGACTTCTTCCACTTAGTAACATGAATTAAAATTTTCTCGGCTCAGCACCTTTGGCTCAAGTGGCTAAGGCGTCAGCCACATATACCTGAGCTGGTGGGTTTGAATCCAGCCCAGGGTCACCAGACAACAATGAGGCTGCAACAAAAAAATAGCCTGGTGTTGTGGAGGATGCCTGTGGTCCCAGCTACTTGGGAGGCCGAGACAAGAGAATCACTTAAGCCCAGGAGTTGGAGGTTGCTGTGAGCGGTGATGCCATAGCACTCTACCCAGGGCGACAGCTTGAGGCTCTGACTCAAAAAAAAAAAAAAAAAAAAAAAATCTCTCTATGTCTTGAAAACTCATTTCTTTTTAATACTTAATACTGCATTGTCTGGATGTATCGCTGTTTATCCAGATTTTCATGTGGACATCCATTTTCATCTCATTTGAGGAAAAGCAAGGGATGTAATGGTGCATTTCTAGTAAGAATATGTTTAGTAAGAAACTGGCAATCTGTCTTCTACAGTAGCTGTGCCATTTTGCATTTCCACCAGCAGTGACTGAGGGTTCCTGTTGCTCCATATCCTCACCAGCATCTGGTCTTGTCACTGTACTGGATTTTGGCCATTCTAATAGGTGGATAGCGGTATCTCATTGTTTTAATTCAAAATTTACTAATGACATATGATATGGAGCATTTTTTCATCCCTTTATTTGCCATCTGTATGTCATCTTTTTTTTTTTTTGAGACAGTCTCATTTTGTCATTCTTGGTGGAGTGCCATGGCTTCATAACTCACAGCAGCCTCAAACTCTTAGGCTCAAGCCACTCTCTGTCTCAGCCTCCCGAGTAGCTGGGACTACAGGCGCCCACCACAATGCCTGGCTATTTTTAGAGACAAGGTCTCGCTCTGGCTCAGGCTGGTCTCGAACCTGTGAGCTCAGGGCAATCCATCTACCTTGGCCTACCAGAGTGCTAGGATTACAGACGTGAACAGCCGTGCCTGGCCTGTATGTCATCGCTTTGAGGTGTCTATTCAGGTCTGTTGCCCATTTTTTTTAATTGGTTTCATTTTCATGTTGAGTTTAGAGATTGTTTCTATATCTTGGATAACAGGCCTTTATCAGATATAAATTTTGCAAGTATTTTCTATCAGCCTGTGGCTGTATTTTTTATTTTTTACTTTTAAGTAAATTTATTTCAGGTTAATGTGAGGGTACAACCAACCAGGTCAAAATATTTGATTTTGTTAGGTAGAGCTGTGGATGTATTTTTTTTTAACAGAAAAATGCATGTTAAACTGTTTCCCATTGGGGTAGAGACTATGACCTCTTTTTTTTTTTTTTTCCCCTTTTTTTGTAGAGACAGAGTCTCACTTTATGGCCCTTGGTAGAGCGCCGTGGCCTCACACAGCTCACAGCAACCTCCAACTCCTGGGCTTAAGCGATTCTCTTGCCTCAGCCTCCCGAGTAGCTGGGACTACAGGCACCCGCCACAACGCCCGGCTATTTTTTGGTTGCAGTTTGGCCGGGGCCGGGTTTGAACCCGCCACCCTGGGTATATGGGGCCGGCGCCCCACCGACTGAGCCACAGGCGCCGCCCAGTGCCCTTTTTTTTTTTTTTTTTTTTTTTTCTTTTTGTAGAGACAGAGTCTCACTGTACCGCCCTTGGGTAGAGTGCCGTGGCGTCACACGGCTCACAGCAACCTCTAACTCTTGGGCTTACATGATTCTCTTGCCTCAGCCTCCCCAGCAGCTGGGACTACAGGCGCCCGCCACAACGCCCGGCTATTTCTCTGTTGCAGTTTGGCTGGGGCTGGGTTTGAACCCGCCACCCTCGGCATATGGGCCTGGCGCCCTACTCACTGAGCCACAGGCGCCACTCGACTATGACCTCTTTATTTTTGAATTTCCAGGCTCACTTTCCCATAAGTGCTCATTAAATACATGATAAATCAATAAAGTCAATAAACTTGCTTAGTCTTTATTAACTACTCTTAAAGAGAAAAGAAAGTGCATTTTAGACATTTTTTTCCTCAAACAGAAACTGTAACAATAGAAGGGGAAAAATATGTATTCACTCACAACCTTCTAACATTTGGTTGAATTGAGCTTGTCTTTATTCTGTCTGTGAAACAAAACCATCCTGGAAACTAACGGCTGCCCCTGACTTTAATGTCCTATCTTATTTTATTTCCCCTGCCCACAAATACAGAGGATGCAAAAAAAAAAAAAAAAGTATACACAATTTAAGAAAGGAAAAAGCTGTATTCAACTTGTTTGATCAATTTATACCAAGAACATTAGTTATCTCGTATATTGTATCTTTTTTTTTTTTTTTTCAGTTTTTGGCCAGGGCTGGGTTTGAACCCACCACCTCCGGCATATGGGGCGGGCACCCGACTCCTTTGAGCCACAGGTGCCGTCCCCCACCTTTTTTCCTCCTTTTTTCTGAGACAGAGCCTCAAGCTGTTGCCCTGGGTAGAGTGCTGTAACATCACAGCTCACAGCAACCTCCAATTCCTGGGCTTAAGTGATTCTCTTGTCTCAGCCTCCCAAGTAGCTGGGATTCCAGGCGCCCACCACACACCCAGCTATTTTTTGGTTTAGTTGTCATTGTTGTTTGGCAGGCCCGGGCTGGATTCGAACATGCCAGCTCTGGTGTATGTGGCTGGAGCCTTAGCCACTTGAGGTACAGGTGCTGAGCCTTTGTATCTCTTAAAATTGCAGAAGTCCAATGTGAGTTTAGTGTTACAAGTTTAATGCAATTTTTTTCTCTCTTAGTGTGTAAATGTGTTTTTGGCATCCTCTGTACTTCTGTTCAGAAAATTTGAACTTTAGGAAGCCAGTCTTCTTTCCTCACCACCAGAGCACATGACTGAAGTAGCTGGGGAACAGGGTAGATCCCTCACATGCAGTCCCAGCCCTTCACCATTATGCTTAGAAGCCATTTTAAACAGCAAATCACTGACAAAAACACAAAAATGCAAAACTGTGGCGCTCAGACCGTGCAAAAGATGCTTTTTACAGTGTGAGAGCTGAAACAAGAAGGTTGACTTCAGCCTAGAACATGCACATTGGGCAATTCCAGTGTTTTTGTTCTCTGTCCTGAGTGACCATGAAAGTACAAAAATTACCGATTTGGGGAATAAATCTGAGCAAGTAAGCAAATTTGCAAACACGGGATCTGTGAATAATGAGAATTGATGGAATCTGTATTTTTAACAAGCTCTCTAAAGGATTGTGATACACAGCCAAGTCGAGGAAACGCTAGATTACATAATTTACGAATGTGAAGTAGTGTTTCTATTTGATGTTTGTGACAGTGCAAGAATTACGAAATTTTCTAAAGAGATACAGCCCTAGGATTTTCACGTTTACTGTTCTGCTCTGACTTAAAAAAAAATGTTTAAAACTATGCGTATGACTTCACTCTGTACTTGTGGCTGTTACCATTTGTTGAGATTCATTGAAGACATCATTTTTATGTTTTCAACCACAGGTAAACAGAGGGATTAAACAATTTTTCTGTGAGATAGAAGTCTGCAAAAATGAAATTACCCCTGCCAAGTTAAGATAGGAAAGAAAACACAATTAAAATAATCATTCACTAGTGAAAAAGGCAATGGTGCCTAAGGGGGCAGAGGACAGTGTTTGATGAATATCTCCTTCTATATTTGATGCTCAGGAGAATGAAACACTATCCTTTTCTTTGTCCTCTAAATTGAAAAAAAGAAAGGATCAAAAGGTTGAATATGACACCTCCCTCTACTTCTTTTCAGCATAATCACAATTTTTTTTTTTTTTTTTTTTTTTGAGACAAAGCCTCAAGCTGTCACCCTGGGCATCACAGCTCACAGCAACCTCCAACTCGTGGGCTCAAACGACTCTCCTGCCTCCGCCCCCCAAGTAGCTGGGAACACAGGCACCCACCACAATGCCCGGCTATTTTTTGGTTGCAACCGTCATTGTTGTTTGGCGGGCCCGGGCTGGATTTGAACTTGCCAGATTAGGTGTATGTGGCTGGTGCCTTAGCCACTTGAGCCACAGGCGCCGAGCCCATAATCACAATTTTAATTATTGTGTGTCAATATTTGTGCATTATTTTGCATTCCTTAAAGAATTTAAGCATCAGGAATTATGTCTGTGTTACCACCATGTTACCTATGCCTGTTCCAGAGCCTGCTACATCATGGGTATTCCAAAAAATGTGGTTGAACACATTTGTTTCAATGAAAAGGAAAGTGAATGAGTATTTGTTGAGCACTTAACTATATGCTAAGTAATTTGCCATCCCATTTATTCCTCACAAAACTTTATGTAGATATTTTGAATGCTAGTCTACAGATCAGAAAACTGAGGCTCAGAGACGCTTTGTAACCAGCCTATATTATTCCATCAGACGTTATTACTCACCCATTTATCGTCTTTCCTCTTTTTTGCTGATAGTGCCTCAACTGCGTTGACTATCCAACACTGCCCCCTCCCACACATACCCATCCCATCACATGATTCAGAGGAAGGTAATCCAGGCTAATACTCTAAATTTATGTCCAGATTAAGATAAGCAGGGTAGAATTGCCCTCTTTGTGAATATTTGGTTTGGGAGTTGGCATGTTATTCAGTTCTGACCAATGAGATGAGAGGGAAGGTCTGCTGGGCATTGGATTTTCCGGAAGAAGCCTTGAGCTCCTAAAGGGACCTTGAAAAAGACAGAATCTCTGAATTTGATGTTTCCTGGATGTGATACTTGGAATAACTGCAGTCATCTTGTGACCCAAAATAGCAAAGTGGAAAGACTGAAGAACCAGGATTCCTGAAGACATGATTGAGACACTGACCTAACTAGCTTTGGGTAACTGCTGGCCTTGTCGGGTTGAAATTTAAACTTCTACATTGCTTTTTTTTGACAGAGCCTCAAGCTGTTGCCCTGGGTGGCTCACAGCAACCTCCAACTCCTGGGTTCAAGCAATTCTCCTGCCTCTGTGTCCCAAGTAGCTGGGATTACAGACGCCCGCCACAACGCCCAGCTATTTTTTGGTTGCAGCTGTCATTGTCGTTTGGCGGGCCCGGGCTGGATTCAAACCCGCCAGCTCAGGTGTATGTGGCTGGCGCCTTAGCCGCTTGAGCCACAGGTGCCAAGCCAGCTTCTATATGGCTTTATGCATTTTTGAGGTGGGGTATTATTTTCAGATGAAGAAGGTAACTGAGGAATGGTAAACCCAGATTTTATCCCATCTTTGGCTCTGAAGCCAATGCTTTGTGTCCACCACACCACTAAAACTGTTTAAAACAAGGACTGGAACCTTCTGAGTCCTGTGGGAGACTAAGCAATGGCTATTTTTCTAAACCATTAAACTGACTACTCTCCTCCATTCATCACAGGTGCATATGCAGTAAGCACCATGTAACACCTGAACATAGTCTACCTTGTATTTTCTTGTGTAATTGTTCCAATCTTTCTATACAAATCATAAGCTTCTCTGAGGAGAGTGCCTATGTCTTGTTTTCTTTAAATCTATATTTGTCCATCTCCTTTTAGGGTGATAGAAACTTGAATTAACTTAAACAGTAAATGGTGAAATTCTGGCTCCTATAACTGAATCACAGGAAGGATGGAGCTGGCCTCATGGAATTTTCCCAAACTTGATGCCTTCCGGCTTCTCTACTTGGCTGGGAATGTGGCTGCCGGCCACCTTGTCCAAGTCACAATCACTTAGCTCCCGTCAGGTGAGAAAAGACAAACTCTTCTTTTTCAGCCTCTGCAGAAACATCCTTGAGAAGAATGTAGACTGGCCAGGCTTGAGTCACGTTCCCTTGCCTGGACCAGTCACTGTGGCTGGGGTACCATGACTGGCTCGGCCTGGGCTGTGTGCCTGCTCCTGCGCTCAGAGCAATGGATGTGTAAAAGGAGAGAATCTGGGCAGTTAAAGGACAAGAGTCACCCTGGTTGAGAAAAATAGCCATTGCTTAGTCTCCCACAGACCTCAGAAGGTTCCAGTCCTTGTTTAAAATCATCCTCCGAGGGCTGATTTTCAGGCTGTAGCTTAGGGGTAGATAAATAGTAGTCACTCTGCAAATACCTGGAGAACTTAGGAACATAAACTGGTCTCTCAGTGGTCACAACAAACATACAGATGCACTCACAGTGCCTCCTTACTGAACTCTGTCCCAATTCCGAACTCAGTATGTACACCTTGGAGAGAGTTGCATACTCCTATTTTGCAGCTGAGAGCTTTTCATTCCCAACCCTTTTATTTGGGCTCCCTATCTTGATGTTTGCCCAACACCATGGCCCTTTCTCTCCCCAGAAAGAATGTACCAGAAAACCCTCCGGTACAACCTTGCGTGTGCCTGCCTTCTCCACAGCATCAGCCTCAGCTTTGGTAACTAGGCGTTACCTACCTGCTTTGCCGTGGAGCGCCCTCACTTTTAGGCCACTCAGCCCCGACCTTTCCCCGTAGCACACTCAATCTGTTCAGTCTTCAAGATGGAGAACAGAGAGGGCAGTGATCAGTGTGGAACTTGCAGGCCCTAGGGACACAGGCTGAGCACAGCAAAGTACCACAGAATATTCCAGTTGGACCATCATCTGCCAAATTCGAGAGGCAAGGCAGGGAGGAAGCTACTGCAGTTATTTATGTTTATTTACTATTATTTTTTAAGAAAGAGTCTCACTTTGTCACCCTTGGTAAAGTGGTGGCATGGCATCATAGCTCACAGTAACCTCAAACTCTTGGGCTCAAGTGATTCTCTTGCCTCAGCCTCTCAAGTAGCTGGGACTACAGGTGCCTGCCACAATACCCAGCTATTTTTAGAGACGGGGTGTCTCTCTGGCTCAGGCTGGTCTTGAATTCCAATCCACTGACCTCGGCTTCCCAGAGTGCTAGGATTACAGGTGACAGCCACTGTACCCGGCCTACTTCACTTCTTTCTTTGTTTTCATAAACTAGTAATTAATACTGTGAAAAGTGACATGTAAAAAACTTACATTTCTTGGTCCAGTTTCTGCATGGTCTTTATCAGCCCAGGTAAGGACGCAGGAATTCTCGGCTACACATTGCTCACAATAGCCCTAAGATAATTTTGAGAGCTGATATTTGGAGTCATTAAAGGAAAATTCTGGCTTCTTTATATACTTTACACAAGGATCATATGTAAATGTCATAATTGGAAAAATGATTATTATTAATATTAAATGAGGCATGTTAGCCTGAAAGTGTTGGTTTGTCCTTCATTGAAATGCCTAAACCATGTAAGCAGGAGAGAATAACTCCTCTGTTGATAAAAAGATGACTTTTTCGATGGTGCCTGTGGCTCAGTGGGGAGGGCGCCGGCCCCATATACCAAGGCTGGCGGGTTCAAACCCAGCCCCGGCCAAACTGCAACAAAAAAATAGCTGGGTGTTGTGGCGGGCGCCTGTAGTCCCAGCTACTCGGGAGGCTGAGCCAAGAGAATCACCTAAGCCCAGGAGTTGGAGGTTGCTGTGAGCTGTGTGATGCCACGGCACTCGTACCTAGGGTAACACAGTGAGACTCTATCTCTACAATAAAAAAAAAGAAAGAAAAGATGACTTTTTTCTTTCTTTTTTTTTGAGACAGAGTCTCACTTTTTTGCCCTCAGTAGAGTGCTATGGCATCACAGTTCACAGCAATCTCCAGCTCTTGGGCTTAGGCGATTCTTTTGCCTTAGCCTCCCGAGTAGCTGGGACTACAGGTGCCCGCTACAACACCCAGCTATTTTTTGTTGCAGTTCAGCTGGAGACGGCGGGAGCCCTACCCACTCAGCCACAGGCACCGCCCCTTTCTTTCTTGCTTTCTTTTTTTTTTTGAGATAGAATCATGGCCTGTTGCCCAAGCTAGAGTTCCTTGGTGTCAGCCTAGCTCAGAGCTAGGCTCAAACTCCTGAGCTTAAGCAATCCTCCCACCTTGGCCTCTCAGAATGCTAGGATTGTAGGAGTAAGCCACTGCTTCTGGCATTGAGAGGTTCACTTTAGGCCAGGAGAGACCAGCCTGTATACCACATTGAGACCACAGCCAACTCTACAAAAAATAAAAATATTAGCTGGGCACGGTGTCACTCACTTGTAGTCCTAGCTATTTAAGAGGCTGAGGCAGGAGGATCCCTTGAGCCCAGGAATTCAAAGCTTCAGTGAGCTATGTTTGCCCCACTGCACTCCAGCCTGGGCAAGAGAGGGAGATCTTGTCTCAGAAAAAAAGTGTCAGCACCTGTAGTTCAGTGGCTAGGGCGCCAGCCACGTACACCAGAGCTGGTGGGTTCAAATTCAACCCAGGCCAGCCAAACAACAATGACAACTACAACTAAAAAATAGCCAGGCATTGTGGCAGGTGCCTGTAGTCCTAGATACTTGGGATGCTGAGGCAAAAGAATGGCTTAAGCCCAGGAGTTTGAGGTTGCTATGAGCTATGATGTCATGGCACTCTACCCAAGGTGACAACTTGAGACTATCTCAAAAAAAAAAAAAAAAAAAAAAATCAATGAAATTAGCCAAAGACTTCTACAGACAGATTTCTATGTCTGTCTATACTTTCATAAGTCCTGCAAGCCCAGGACATTAGGCCTTGCATGATGGACTCTTAAGTAATCATAGACCAGGAGCCTCTTAATCACCACTTTTATTACTTCCTAGTAGTGAAAATTCTTTAAAGTGCTTTAACTTCCTTGGGTTTCAGTGTAAGGAAATTGGTCTTTCATAAAGACAAATCACAGGGCTCAGTACCTGTAGCTCAGAGGCTAGGGTGCCAGCCATATACACCCAGGGCTGGCAGGTTAAAACCCGGCCCGGGCCTGGCAAACAACAATGACAACAACAACAACAAAAAAAAACAAATAGCCAGGCGTTGTGGCGGGCACTTGTAGTCCCAGCTATTTGGGAGGCTGAGGCAAGAGAATCTCTTTAGCCCAAGAGTTTGGAGGTTGCGGTGAGCTGTGACACCATGGCACTCTACCCAGGGTGACATAGTGAGACCTCTCCGCATCAGGCCTTCAACAAGCTGGTATCTCCAAGTGCCACATCTTCCTTTCTGAGTCTCTCAATCAGGAAGAAGCACAATCACTTTTCTTGGTTTCCCTTAGCATAGCTGGAATTTTGTAAAGCACATTGCCAAATATACCAAGAAATAATGATGATAAATAAAATCTAGAAAATACGAGAAACATAAATTTCTGAAGGGGATTTCCAGTTCAGCACCACTACCTGTTCTCTTTTCCATTTCACATTTGGCTTGAGATGTTTCTGTGTTCTGGCTGTCAGGGCTGGATCACTCTATAAATGGCTCCTCATCCAGTCCCAGTCCCAGCTTCATATTCGAAGCTTGTTATCTCCTCCCAAGTTGCTGGTGGGACTCTGGTGTGATACATGATAGATAAGCTCATTCCTCATGCTTGACTCTGACTTTTAGGGTGTTTGAGCCTGCATGCGTCCTATATACTTAAATATGCAATCACGGGCTGTGGCTCATTCCCATAATCTTAGCACTTTAGGAGGTTCACTTTAGGCCGGGAGTTCAAGACCAGCCTGGGCAACAAAGTGAAGACTTGTCTTTACAAAACATTAAAAAATTAGCTGGGCCTGATGGTACGCACCTGTAGTCTCAGCTACTCAGGAGGCTGAGGCAGGAGGATCACTTAAATCCAGGATTTCAAGGCTCCAGTGAACTATGATCAAGCCATTACACTCTAGCCTAGGTGACTGAGTGAGACCCTGTCAGAAAAAAAAAAGATATTATTTAACTTTATTCATAATTTGTTAACAAATTTGCTAATTTATTAATTCTGTTCAATAAAATTTTTAATTCTGTTATATTCCAAGTCAAAAAACATTGACTTCTTAAAAAAATTCTTAAAGGTCCCTTAGGGATTTCCCTTCTTCCTGATCTCCTTTCCCCTCACCTAGTTCTAAATTCCTGCCACTAACTGAGAGTGAAGAGGGAGTCATCTTGCTTCCAGGTTTTGCTGTCTCAATCCTGCTGGTCTTTGGCTCCAGATGTTTCCTTGGCACGTGTGTGGTGTTCAGGATGTTCTAAGTGTGGACAGATCTGTGAGTACAGATCGAACTTGACCTTCAGCACTAGGACCCATGCAGACTCAACTGTGTTACAGTGATTATAATTTATTTTAAAATACTCAGCATGTACATTGTGATATTTATATATGCAATTTAGGTTAAGCTAAATCTGCAGAGGTAACCTATAACGCACAGTCAAGGAACGATCAGCTTGGCCAGGCGCAGTGGCTCATGCCTGTAATGCCAGCACTCTGGGAGGCCGAGGCAGGTGGATTGCCTGAGCTCACGGGTTCAAGACCAGCCTGAACAAGAGCGAGACCCCTGTCTCTAGAATCAGCTGGGCATTGTGACAGGCACCTGTAGTTCCAGCTACTCGAGAGACTGAGGCAAAGAAATCCCTCGAACCCAAGAGTTTAAAGTTGCTATGAGCTGACACCACGTAACGCTACCTAGGGTGACAAAGTGAGATTCTATCTCAAGAAAAAAAAAAAAAAAAAGGAATGATCAGCTAACATTAAATTGGAAGTGGTTATATTCCAGACATGGCTTCATCCATCACTTTGCTATTCAGCAAACTGAATGTCAGAAGAGGAATTTTATCAGAGAAACATACTTAGGAAACTTAGTTATTCAGCTTCATGATTCTTAGAAATGAGCTCTTGTTGATGATGTTAAAGGTATTTGAAATATGAGGACTGGCTAAAATTACCTTAAAGAGACTCCCCAACTCTCGTATGGACCAGGCTGTAAACCTAAAATCTAGCTTGATCCCTGAGTTTTCCTGTGCCCAGCTATTGGTGTAGGAGGATTTCTGAATGATGCCAATTAGAAAGCAGAAACTCTAGCTTCTGAAGTATTGGTTGTCTGCAGCTTGTAAGCATTTTGTGCAATGTGTGACTGGATCACCCCAAAGGGTACAGAGCTGGAATTTCATTACACTAACAGGGGGGTATAAACTCTTTGTGATGATTAATGAATGTGTAATAAATATCTGTATGGATGGCAGAAGTGGTCTGAGGTTACTTTGCTGGTGACTTTCTGGTGAGATTATAAAAGCATAGCTAGGCTTGGCAACTGTAGCTCAAGTGGCTAAGGCACCAGCCACATGCACCAGAGCTGGTGGGTTCGAATCCAGCCCGGGATTGCCAAACAGCAATGACAACTACAACCGAAAAATGGCTGGGCATTGTGGTGGGCACCTGTAGTCCCAGCTACTTGGGAGGCTGAGGCAAGAGAATTGCTTAAGCTCAGGAGTTGGAGATTGCTGTGAGCTGTGATGCCACAGCACTCTACTCAGGGTGACAGCTTGAGGCTCTGTCTCAAAAAAAAGCATAGCTAAATCTCACTCAAACTTCCTTAGTGTCTACTATTTTGTCACAACAACAATCTGAATTGAGCATGAACACTAACTTGGGTCAATTCACAATATGCTGCGTCCTCACCCCGTAACTATGGGCACCTTCATTCTTTTTTTCTTTTTCTTTTTCCAGACAGAATCTCACTCTGTTACCCTGGCTAGAATGCCATGACATCAACTTAGTTCACTGTAACTAGTTCACAAATGATCCTCCTGCCTTAGCCTCCCAAGTATCTGGGACTACAGGTACCCACCACAACACCTGGCTAATTTTTCTATTTTTAGTAGAGAAGGGGGGAATCTCCTTCTTGCTGAGGCTGGTCTTGACCTCCTGAGCTCAAGTGATTCTCCTGCCTCGACTTCTCAAAGTGCTAGGATTACAGGCATGAGCCACCACACCTGGTCTCTTCATTCTTTTTATATGTGTCCCTTCATCCTGGTCTAGAAGCCTTGACATCTTCTGACTCTCTTGCATGTGCCACTGAAGACCAATATAATTTTCCTCTATGCTATTCCTGAGCCATGGCAACCATGGAAGGAGGATGTCTCTGTTCCTTTTGTGAAACAAAATAGTAAACAACGGAAATCGTATCAGCCAACATCACATATCATACTTCCATATGTTTCACATCTATGCAGGAGTTACACACTTAGAATAGCAACAAAGAAGTTCCTTCAATCAAATCCCCCAATTGTTACATAAATATATCTTGGCAGGGGTACAGTTTCAGTATACCTATAGTTCAAATTAAAGGAAAAATCCTTGTTTTGACCTAGTTAGCCCTGTCTTGCAAGACTTTGAGCATTCTTTGACCTTGTCCACTAAAAGGCAACCGATTTTAAAAACCCAAAGCATTTCCAAACACCTCCAAAGGGAGAGAACTGGCTTGGTTGAGAAGTGCTGTACTCACCTGTTTCCTAAATCTTGAGGGAGGCAGCAAGGGTCCCCCATGGCTGAAGAGGGGCAAGGGGTTCAGGAGTCAGCCTCCCATCCCCACCTCAGAGTGTGCTTTGTGCTTAAGGCAAAGTGAGTTTTCCAGACGGCAGCAATGTCCATGGTATCTTCATAAGTAAAGGCATTTCCTCCAGTCTCTGATTTCCAGTTGATCTTTACCCAGCTGTCCTTGAGCGTTTCTCCAAAGGTGCTGGAGTAGCCAGACCACCCTGGGCTTCCTCTCCGGAGTACTACCGTTCCTTGATCTCTTCGCCATAGGTTTAGAACTATTGTTTGCACATTTTTCTGTTAGTGATGAGGGATCACATTTTGTTCACCAGAACTCAAAATAAAAGGTAAAGAGAGGACGTATTAATTACACAACTATGCCATATTGACAATATTGGTATGTTCTATGTTCTTACTGTTTTGAAATATATGAAAGTTGACATTTATTTTTAAAATAGTTAGCTTTAATTATGTGTGTGTGTGTGTGTGTGTGTGTAGATTGAAAAACAAATATTAACTGTGTGTGTGGCACCACCAGTGTGGTATGTGTAAAGTATTGTGGGCTCCGGGTTGTCCAGAAAGCATCCAGCCATGTATGTCTCTATTTTTTCATAGTATATGGGAATACTTTACAGGCAGCCCTCGAGTATTGTCCTGGAAGGACAGGAATTTTTTTTTTTTTTTTTTTTTGAGACAGAGTCTCACTATGACGCCCTCGGTAAAGTGCTGTAGCGTCACAGCTCACAGCAACCTCTAACTCTTGGGCTTAAGCGATTCTCTTGCCTCAGCCTCCCAAGAAGCTGAGACTATGGTGCCCATCCAACAATTGTGTTTTCTTGTTGCAGTTGTCATTGTTGTTTAGCTGGCTCAGGCTGGGCTCGAACCTGCCAGCCTCAGTGCATGTGTCTGGCCCCATAACCGCTGTCTATGAGTGCCAAGCAGGACGGAAGCTTTGAGGAAAAAGTCTCTGGATGCCTGGGAGACGTTATCGGTTCTTCAGCCCAGGTTCAGAGACAGGTAATTAACTGGAGCTGCTATTTTACATGAAGGCCTCAGGGAGGCTCTAGGTACAGGACTTCAGCGAAAACACGCCTCCCAGATTTGTGGACGAGGCTCTTTCCCCTTCCTGGGTGTCTACACCACAGCTCTGGGTAGGGACAGAAGGTTCTGCAGTGCTGTTTGGGCAGCTGGAGGGGCTGAAATTCTGATAACAGCACCTAGACGGAGAAGCCAAAGTACATACCAGTTAAAGTTAACACTGGTGAGGCAACTCCCGATGTGGCTTCTTGGCGATGGAAAGAGCAGCACAGACAAATCTGACTGGCCTTGTCACCAGAGCTGGGGGGAGGGTCCCCAGAAGGAGCTGGAGAAACTGTGCAAGGTGGGCTGAGATCCTGCAGCTGTGTAGACAGGGCGGCTCAGCCATGGAATTGTTAGCATTTGATTACTGCAACCTAGGGCATCACATTAACCACTGCATTCTATTTTCGTGGGCCTTTGAGACAACATAGCAACTGCCAGGACCACATAAGGACTTTTGTGGGTCTACGCACCTTTGCTTACTGGGCTCCTTTCTTCATAAAACAATATTTTAAATTGCATTTTAAGACTGCATGGTTACAATCCAGGCTGGGTTCATTATAACGTATTCATCTTTTTCTTCTAAGAAACACAAATTCAGTCATTTTTGTGGGCCTCTAAAAGTATTGTGGGCTCCGGGCACTTTGCCTGCTGTGACTAATAGATACATGTTCCCTGGTAACCACCACTCTCTTCTGTTTTTTTTCCAGCAGTGTTTTTCCTCTTCCCTCACTTACGGCCTCTCCTGACTATTTTGTTGATTTCTATCCAGACAGGCTTTTTCACTAAGATTGTTTAAAATTCCCTGTAAGTTGGCCATGTTTAACCATTGGCCACGTATTTCAATGTTAAAACCGTACATTACATTATCAAATTGTTATCTTCTTAACTGGATTTATTATTCTGAAAATACATATCTACCAATTATGCACTCAAAATTATTTTTCCTTTTTGAAAATTTTCTGTAGAGACAAGGTCTTCCTATGTTGCTATCCAGATGGTCTTGAACTCCTGCCTTAGCCTTTCAATGTGTTGAGATTACAGGTGTGAACCACTATGCCTGGCTTCTTCAATTTTCTCATAAATCAGAGAAGTATAATATGCTACTGTTCTTTTTAATAGATACTGTCCCCGTGGAAGGAAGCTATAGTTTTCTATGGGCATAATCACATCAAGTCTAAAAATCTTCCATTGTTTTTCCTAAATCTCAAACCCAATTGTTTGTGTGGGTTCCAGAACCAGGAAGAGCAGTCCTGTGGGCTCTAATATGTATTCAGAAAAGACCACAGTCAACTACTGAGTCAACATATTTATATGCTGGTTTCTGCCAATCAACCCTCGAGCGACCCCTTGTACTGTTTACTCTTTATTTGGAGGGTGCTGCTGAAAAGTTTGCTCTCAAATTAAAAACAAAACAAAACAATTTAAAACATTATGTTTTTAGGAAAAAAACTGTTTCCTTAGCATCTCTCTATTTTTTCTCTCCTGTCTTCACGCTGCTCACATACTGCAAACAGGTTGCTGGACTGGAGTTATTTCTTTAGGAGAGAGGAACAACAGCTGGCCCCTACTCCTTTCCAGGCTGATGGTTCACCTTTGTGGCTTGGAGGGGAGGAAGGAGGAGAATATTCTTTTTTTTTTTTCTTTTTGAGACAGAGCCTCAAGCTGTCGCCCTGGGTACAGTGCCTTGGCATCAGAGCTCACAGCAACCTCCAACTCCTGGGCTCAAGCGATTCTCCTGCCTCCGTCTCCCAAGTAGCTGGGGCTATAGTCGCCCACCACAATGCCCTGCTATTTTTTGGTTGCAGCCATCATTGTTGTTTGGCGGGCCTAGGCTGGATTTGAACCCACCAGCTCAGGTATATGTGGCTGTTACCTTAGCCACTTGAACCGCAGGTGCCGAGCCAGAATATTCATATAATCAGTTGAATATATCAAGTATGCATCAGAAAGAAACCACTAACTGACACAAGATAGAAGGTACCATACACAAATTTTGACCTGAGTATACACATGAGCCTCTCAAGAACTTTAAAACTCATCAACACCCCTTTTCACATACAGTGTTAAAGAAGGACAGAGCGGCAGTCAACACCACCAAATGAAAGGGCCTAGCTGTTTGGTCCTGACTTACCTGTCCAGCACGCATCTTACCTGCTATTTCATGTACCTTATCCTCCAGCCACTTCAAATTTGTCCTTATTCCTTAAACATAAGAATGTATTCTCTTAGCTCAGTGCCCATAGCTCAGTGGTTAGGGTACTGGCCACATGCATTGGGGCTGACGGGTTTGAATCCAGCCCGAGCCTGCGAAACAACAACAACAACAAAATAGCCAGGCATTGTGGTGGGCACCTGTAGTCCCAGCTACTTGGGAGGCTGAGGCAAGAGAAAGGCTTAAGCCCGAGAGTTTGAGGTTGCTGTGAGCTGTGATGCCACAGCACTCTTCCCAGATCAGTGGTAAACAGGTCCCTGCTTTGCCTAGAAACGTGCCCTCTTCCTCACTACAAATTCTTTCTTCCTCCCTCATCTGAGCACCTCCTCTTTACACGGCTCTTGCATCCCTCCAGCCTCTGTGATCCCATGGGAATGAGATCCCCTTTCTTACTTCGGCACTTACCATTAACCTAAATATCAAACAGAGAGCCTTTCTAACAGAACATTGTATTTATTTCAAAATAGAGCATTGCAATGGGAATGCATGTGCTGTAGTAAACAATGTGTGTATTCAGGGAGGTAACCTATCCCTCCCTTCCCCTTCCTTGGCCCTTTCCTCATAGGCTTGTGCTATACTTGGGTTATAGCCTTCATGTGAAACCTATAATTTAGCTTCATAGTAGGGCTGAGTACGTTGGATACTTTTTTTTCATTCCTGAGATACTTTGCTAAGAAGAATATGTTCCAGTCCCATCCATGTAAACATGAAAGAGGTAAAGTCTCCATCTTTCTTTAAGGCTGCATAATATTCCATGGTGTACATATACCACAATTTGCTAGTCCATTCGTGGGTCAGTGGGCACGTGGGCTTCTTCCATGACTTAGCAATTATGAATTGGGCTGCAATAAACATTCTGGTACAGATGTCTTTGTTATATTGTGAATTTTGGTCTTCTGGGTATAAACCTAGAAAAGGAATTATAGGATTGAATGGCAGGTCTATTTTTAGGTCTCTAAGTATTCTCCAAACATCCTTCCAGAAGGAACATATTAGTGTGCATTCCCACCAGCAGTGTAGAGTGTGCCCTTTTCTCCACATCCTTGCCAACATCTCTGGTTTTGGGATTTTGTTATGTGGGCTACTCTTGCTGGGGTTAGGTGATATCTCAAAATAGTTTTGATTTGCATTTCTCTGATGATTAAGGATGATGAGCTTTTGTTCATGTGTTTGTAGATCATGCGTCTGTCTTCTTTAGAGAAGTTTCTCTTCAAGTCCCTTGCCCACCCTGAGATGGGATCACTTGTTCTTTTCTCGCTAATACATTTGAGTTCTCTGTGGATTCTGGTTATTAGACCTTTATCGGAGGTATAACCTGCAAATATTTTCTCCCATTCTGAGGGCTGTCTACTTGCTTTACTTACTATGTTCTTGGCTATGCAAAAGCTTTTTAGTTTGATCAGGTCCCAGTAGTGTATTTTTGATACTACTTCAATTGCCTGGGGAGTCCTCCTCATAAAATATTCACCCAGGCCGATTCCTTCAAGAGTTTTCCCTGCACTTTCTTCAGGTATTTTTATAGTTTCGTATCTTAAGTTTAAATCTTCTATCCAATGAGAGTCTATCTTAGTTAATGGTGAAAGGTATGGGTCCAGTTTCAGTCTTTTACAGATCTCCAGCCAGTTCACCCAGCACCATTTGTTAAATAGGGAATCTTTTGCCAACTGAGTGTTTTTAATTGGCTTGTCAAAGATCAAATAACGGTAAGTAGCTGGATCCATCTCTTGGTTCTCTATTCTGTTCCAGACATCTACTTCTCTGTTTTTGTGCCAATACCATGCTGTTTTGATCACTATCGATTTATAGTACAGTCTCAGGTCTGGTAGCTTGATTCCTCCTGCTCTGTTTTTATTGCTGAGTAATGTTTTGGCTATTCGAGGTTTTTTCTGATTCTATATAAAACGAAGTATTATTTTTTCAAGATCTTTAAAATATGACAATGGAGCTTTAATAGGAATTGCATTAAAATTATATATTGCTTGCGTAGTATAGACATTTTAACAATGTTGATTCTTCCCAGCCATGAGCATGGTATGTTTTTCCATTTGTTAACATCTTCAGCTATTTCTTTTCTTGAAGTTTCACAGTTCTGTTTGTAGAGATCTTTCACGTCCTTTGTTAGATATACTCCCAAATATTTCATCTTCTTTGGCACTACTGTGAAAGGAATAGAGTCCTTGAATGTTTTTTGGGCTTGGTTATTATTGGTATATATAAAAGCTACAGATTTATGGGTGTTGATTTTGTAGCCTGAGACATTGCTGTATTCCTTGATCACTTCTAAAAGTTTTGTCGTAGAATCCTTAGTGTTTTCCAGATACATGATCATATCTTCTGCAAAGAGTGAAAGTTTGATCTCTTCTGACCCTTTGTGGATACCCTTGATCACCTTTTCTTCCCTAATTGCAATGGCTAAAACTTCCATTACAATGTTAAAGAGCAATGGAGACAATGGGCAACCTTGACTGGTTCTTGATCTAAGTGGAAACGATTTCAATTTAACTTCATTCAATACGATATTGGCTGTGAGTTTGCTGTAGATGGCCTCTATTAGTTTAAGAAATGTCCCTTTGGTGGTGTCTGTGGCTCAGTGAGTAGGGAGCCGGCCCCATATGCTGAGGGTGGCGGGTTCAAACCCAGCCCCGGCCAAACTGCAACAAAAAAATAGCCAGGCATTGTAGCGGGCGCCTGTAGTCCCAGCTGCTTGGGAGGCTGAGGCAGGAGAATCGCATAAGCCCAAGAGTTAGAGGTTGCTGTGAGCCGTGTTACGCCACGGCACTCTACCGAGGGCGGTACAGTGAGACTTGGTCTCTACAAAAAAAAAAAAAAAGTCCCTTCGATACCAATTTTCTTAAGTATTCTGATCATGAAGGAATGCGGGATATTATCAAAAGCTTTTTCTGCATCAATTGAAAGAATCATATGGTCTTTATTTTTTAGTTTGTTTATGTGCTGAATTACATTTATAGATTTACGTATATTGAATCAGTCTTGAGACCCTAGGATAAATCCCACTTGGCCGTGGTGTATAATTTTTTTGATGTGTTGTTGGATTCTGTTTGTTAGGATCTTATTGAGTATTTTAACATCAATATTCATTAGTGATATTGGTCTATAATTTTTCTTTCTTGTTGGGTCTTTCCCTGGTTTGGGGATCAAGGTGATGTTTGCTTCATAGAATGTCTTGGGTGATGTTCCTTCTTTTTCTATATTTTGGAAGAGATTTAGTAATATAGGTACTAGTTCTTCTTTAAATGTTTGGTAGAATTCTGACATAAAGCCATCTGGTCCTGGGCTTTTCTTTTCAGGGAGATTTTGTGTAGTTGATGCTATTTCAGAACTTGATATAGGCCTGTTCAACATTTCCACTTCATTCTGGCTAAGTCTTGGTAGGTGGCGTACTTCCAGGTATTGGTCGATTTCTTTCAGATTTTCATATTTCTGAGAATAGATTTTCTTGTAGTATTCGTTAAGGATTTTTTGAATTTCTGAGTGGTCTGTTGTTATTTCATCATTACCATTTCTGATTGATGAAATTAGAGATTTTACTCTTTCTTTCCTGGTTAGGTTGGCCAAAGGTTTATCTATTTTATTGATCTTTTCAAAAAACCAGCTTTTGGATTTATTGATCTGTTTTACAATTCTTTTGTTTTCAATTTTATTTAATTCTGCTCTGATTTTGGTTATTTCTTTTCTTCCTCTGGGTTTGGGGTTGGAGTGTTTTTCCTTCTCCAGTTGCTTGAGATGTCCCATTAAGTTATTAACTTCCTCTTTTTGTGTTTTCTTGAGGAAGGCTTGCAGTGCTGTAAGTTTCCCTCTTAGGACTGCCTTTGCAGTATCCCAAAGGTTCTGGTAGTTTGTGTCTTGATTGTTGTTTTGTTCCAAATATTTGGTGATTTCCTTCTTAATCTTGTCTATAACCCATCTATCCTTCAGCATAAGGTTGTTTAGCTTCCACATTTTGTATGGGTATGCAGTTGTATGGGTTCCTGTTTGTATGGGTTCCTGTTGTTATTGGGTCCAACTTTTATTCCATGATGCTCTGAGAAGATGCAAGGAATAATTTCTATTTTTTTTAATTTGCTGAGGTTAGATTTGTGGCCTAGAATGTGGTTGATTTTGGAGTATGTTCCATGGGCTGATGAGAAGCATGTGTATTCAGATTTCTTGGAATGAAATGTTCTGTAGATGTCTGTTAAGTACAGATGTTGAATGGTTAAGCTTAAATCTAAAATTTCTTTGCTTAGCTTCTTTTTGGAGGATCTATGCAGCACTGCTAAAGGGGTGTTAAAATCTCCAACTACTATGGAACTGGAGGAAATCAAGTTGTTCATGTCTGTTAGAGTTTCTCTTATAAATTGAGGTGCATTCTGGTTTGGTGCATAAATATCAATAATTTAAATCTCATCATATTGAGTATTTCCTTTAACAAATATGAAGTGTCCATCCTTATCCTTCCTTATTTTGGTTGGTTTAAAGCCTATTGTGTCTGCAAATAGGATTGCAACACCTGCTTTTTTCTGCTTTCCATTTGCCTGGAGTATAGATGACCATCCCTTCACCTTGAGTCTATATTTGTCTTTTAATGTAAGATGTGATTCTTGTATGCAGCAGATATCTGGCTTGAGTTTTTGTATCCATTCAGCCAACCTGTGCCTCTTTAGAGGACAATTTAAACCATTCACATTAATTGAGAATATTCATAAGCCTTTTGAGAGTCCGGTGGACATTTTTAATCCTTTTGCAACTGTGGAAGTTGGAATTTGATCAAAATTTTCTGGGTGGGTTTACTTTTATGGTGCAGGATTACGCTGGTGTTTATGAAGAATAGGTCTGAGGATATCCTGGTAAAGCTGGTTTGGTTATGGCAAATTTCTTCAACATGTGAATGTCATTGAAGTATTTAGTTTCTCTGTCATAAATGAAACTCAGTTTAGCTGGGTACAGGATCCTGGGTTGAAAGTTATTTTGTTTTCGGAGATTAAAATTCAATGATCATCCTCTTCTAGCTTGAAAGGTTTCAGCAGAGAGATCTTCAGTTATTTTAATATTCTTGCCCTTATAGGTGATGGTTTTCTTTCATCTGGCTGCTTTCAGAATTTTCTCCTTCATATTAACTTTAGTGAAATTGATTATGATGTGTCTGGGGGATGTCTTATTTGGGTTGAGTCATGCTGGAGTTCTGAAACTGTCCGCTATCTGAATTTCAGAATCTCTTGGCATGTCTGGAAAGTTCTCCTTCATAATCTCATGGAGAAGAGACTCTGTTCCTTGTGAAGCCACTTCGTCGTTTTTGGGGATCCCTATAAGACGAATAGTGGTTTTCTTTGAATTATCCCAGAGCTCTCTGAGAGAGTGATCTATTTTTGCCCTCCATTTCTTTTCCTCTTTGAGAGTTTGGGAGCATTTGAAAGCTTTGTCTTCAATTTCAGAAATCCTTTCTTCTACTTGCTCCATTCTGTTATTGAGGGATTCTATTGTGTTTCTCAGATCTTTGAGGGCTGCAACTTTTTATCTCAAAGTGTCAAAAATCTTTGGTCATTTGGTCTTTGAATTCGTTGAATTCTTGAGATATCTTTTGGGCTACTGCTTTGAGTTCTAATTTGATCTTATTTGCTATTCAGATTCTGAATTCGATTTCTGACATCTCAGCTATTTATTTGTGCATGGGATCTTGTGCTGTGTCTGTCCCATTGATCCTTGGGGGAGTTGATCTACTCTGATTATTCATATTACCAGAGTTTTTCTGTTGATTTCGCCTCATGATTGTTTTTCACCATTGCCTCTGGCCGTTCTCAGAGTTGGGGAGGTGTGTCTCCAAGATGAGACCCTAGCGGGATCACTCTATTGTTGCTGGATCTTTGTATGGAGTGACCGTGTGTATTTCCTCTGGGGCTGCCCCAGCCAGAGAGTTCTGGTTGTGGAAGTAGCTCCAGAGTGTGACACACCTGGATCCAGCAACAGGGAGGGAGGTGTGGCTCACGGTTCTGGGAGTGCCTGGCACCCAGTGAGTTTGGCACAGAGAGCCCAAGGCTCCAGCAGTCTCTGGCCAGGAGAAGGCCTCTCGCAGAGGCAGGGAGGGCTCCAGAGGGCACAGTGCTACCAGTGTCCCTAGCCAGATAAGCAGGCCAGTGCAGAGGCAGGGAGAGTACAGGAAGTGGGATGCAGGGTTGTGTGGCTCCTGCAGTTCCTGGCCAGGGCATGCAGAGTCCTGGCGTGCATGTATCATGGGTCGGGGGTTGTGGCGCAGCTCTTATGGATGTCCAGGCAGTGCCAAGTACAGGAGTTTGAGGTTGCTATGAGCTGTGATGCCACAGCACTCTACCTAGGGCAACAGCCCAAGGCTCCAGTGTGCCACAACCTGTCTCACTCTGCCCCTCAGAGTTAAGGCTGTAAGGCACCTTGGTCCCCACCTTTAGGCTGCTGAGTCACTAGGTTACTAGCTCCCGCCCGATCCTTGCTTTGCAACCCTGAGGGCGGAGCTTGCTGGGGCAGTTCTCTTACAATGGCTCCCTGTGGCCCACAGCTTAACACTATTAGCTTTGTGCGGCTCAGCGGCTCAGTCTGGGACTCTAGACAATGCCCAAAGTTCTCTGCACTCCTGCGCAAGCTCTCCCTAAGGCAGTTCAACTGAGTGCCAAGTCCAAAAACACCGAAACAGTTCAAAGGTAATGTCTTTCTGGTTTGCAGTCTCACTGCTGCTTGTACTTACGGCTGCCAGCAGGATTAGGACAATCGAACACAGGCAACCACTTGCCAGTTTTCCACTGTTTTTGTCCTCCTCTTGGGGTCCAGAAGTCTCTTGCTGACTCCCTGTATCCTCAAAGGTGATGACTATAGTTAGATCGCACTAGCCAGAGATGCCTGGAGTCTTAGCACCCTAGATTCACCGTGCCCTGTTGCAGGGAAGCTGTTACTCGGCTGCTATCTTGGATTATTCCCTCAAGAGTAAGATATTATCAGTACTTAAAATAGAAAAATTAGGTGGGCATGATGGTAGGCACCTGTAGTCCTAGCTGCTTGGGAAGCTGAGGCAGGAGGATTGGTTAAATCTAGGAGTTTGAGGTTGCTATGAACTAGGCTGAGGCTATGGCACTGTAGCCTGAGCAATACAGGGAGCCTTTAAAACAACAACAAAAATAAAGCCTCAAGAAACACAAATCAGGCCAGGTGCAGTGGTTCACACCTGTAATCCCAGTACTCTGGGAGGTCAAGGCAGGTGGATTGCTTGAGTTCAGGAGTTGGAAATCAGCCTAAGCAAGACCATGAAACCATCTCTACTCAAATAATAAATGGTAACTGGCTATGATTAGTCACATCTATACTCCCAGGTACTTGGGAGGCTGAGACAAGAGGATAACTTGAGCCTAAGAGTTTGAGGTTGCTGTGAGCTGTGATGCCAAAGCACTATGGAAAGCAACAAAGTGAGAATGTCTCAAAAAAAAAAAAAAGAGAGAGAGACAGAGACATGAATCAAATACAGTAGAAAAGCACCCATAAGAAGCAGCACACATGGCAGCGCCTGTAGCTCAGTGGGTAGGGCATTGGCCACATACACTGAGGCTGGTGGACTTGAACCCAACCTGGGCAAGCTGAAACAATGACAACAGCAACAACAACAAATAGCTGGGCATTGTGGTGGGTGCCTGTAGTCCCAGCTACTTGGGGAGGCTGAAGCAAGAGAATCGCTTAAACCCAAAAGTTTGAGGTTGCGGTGATGCTGGGGCACTCTACTGAGGGTGACATAGTGATACTCTGTCTCAAAAAAGAAAAAAAAAAAAGAAGCAGCACACTGTAGGGCTTAACACTTCAGGCTGGAGTTAGAGGACCAGGGTTTACTTTTTCCTTCTTCTTCTTTTTTTTTTTTATTGTTAAATCATAGCTGTGTACATTAGTGCAATCGCCTGTACCCATTCTAAGATGCACCATAGATGTGGCCCCACCCATTACCCTCCCTCCACCAAATCCCTCCCCCTTCCCCTTCCTTGGCCCTTTCCCCATAGTCCCGTGCTATAGTTGGGTTATAGTCTTCATGTGAAAGCTATAATTTAGCTTCATAGTAGGGCTGAGTACATTGGATACTTTTTCTTCCATTCCTGAGATACTTTGCTAAGAAGAATATGTTCCAGCTCCATCCATGTAAACATGAAAGAGGTAAAGTCTCCATCTTTCTTTAAGGCTGCATATTATTCCATGGTATACATGTACCACAATTTGCTAGTCCATTCGTGGGTCGATGGGCACTTGGGCTTCATCCATGACTTAGCAATTATGAGCAATACAGTGAGCCTCTAAAACAACAATAAATGTTTATTGGGCTGCAATAAACATTCTGGTACAGATGTCTTTGTTACATTGTGAATTTTGGTCTTCTGGGTATAAACCTAGTAAAGGAATTATAGGATCAAATGGCAGGTCTATTTTTAGGTCTCTAAGTATTCTCCAAACATCCTTCCACAAGGAACGTATTAGTGGGCATTCCCACCAGTAGTGTAGAAGTGTGCCCTTTCCTCCACATCCACACCAACATGTCTGGTTTTGGGATTTTGTTATGTGGGCTACTCTTACTGGGGTTAGGTGATATCTCAGAGTAGTTTTGATTTGCATTTCTCTGATGATTAAGGATGATGAGCTTTTTTTCATGTGTTTGTAGATTGTGGGTCGGTCTTCTTTAGAGAAGTTTCTCTTTAAGTCCCTTGCCCACCCTGAGATGGCGTCACGTGTTCTTTTCTTGTTAATACGTTTGAGGTCTCTGTGGATTCTGGTTATTAGACATTTATCGGAGGTATAACCTGCAAATATTTTCTCCCATTCTGAGGGCTGTCTGTTTGCTTTACTCACTATGTTCTTGGCTGTGCAGAAGCTTTTTAGTTTGATCAGGTCCCAGTAGTGTATTTTTGATACTGCTTCAATTGCCAGGGGAGTCCTCCTCATAAAATATTCACCCAGGCTGATTCCTTCAAGAGTTTTCCCTGCATTTTCTTCAAGTATTTTTATAGTTTCATGTCTTAAGTTTAAATCTTTTATCCAGTGAGAGTCTATCTTAGTTAATGGTGAAAGGTGTGGGTCCAGTTTCAATCTTCTACAGGTTGCCAGCCAGTTTACCCAGCACCATTTGTTAAATAGGGATTTTCCCCACTGAATGTTTTTAATTGGCTTGTCCAAGATCAAATAACAGTAAGTAGCTGGATCTATCTCTTGGTTCTCTATTCTGTTCCAGACATCTACTTCTCTGCTTTTGTGCCAGTACCATGCTGCTTTGATCACTATCAATTTATAGTACAGTCTCAGGTCTGGTAGCGTGATTCCTCCTGCTTTGTTTTTATTGCTCAGTAATGTTCTGGCTATTTGAGTTTTTTTCTGATTCCATATAAAACGAAGTATTATTTTTTCAAGTATTATTTTCATACTTTAAAGTATGACAATGGAACTTTAATAAGAATTGCATTAAAATTATATATTGCTTTGGGCAGTATGGACATTTTAACAATGTTGATTCTTCCCAGCCATGAGCATGGTATGTTTTTCCATTTGTTAACATCTTCAGCTATTTCTTTTCTTAGAGTTTCATAGTTCTCTTTGTAGAGATCTTTCATGTCCTTTGTTAGGTATACTCCCAAATATTTCATCTTCTTTGGCACTACTGTGAAGGGAATAGAGTCCTTGACTGTTTGTTTGGCTTAGTTATTGCTGGTATATATAAAGGCTACAGATTTATGGGTGTTGATTTTGTAGCCTGAGACATTCCTATATTCCTTGATCACTTCTAAATGTTTTGTAGTAGAATCCTTAGTGTTTTCCAGATATACGATCATATCATCTGTGAAGAGTGAAAGTTTGATCTCTTCTGACCCTATGTGGATACCCTTGATTGCCTTTTCTTCCCGAATTGCAATGGCTAAAACTTCCATTACAATGTTAAAGAGCAATGGAGACAATGGGCAACCTTGCCTGGTTCCTGATCTAAGTGGAAATGATTTCAATTTAACTCCATTCAATACGATATTGGCTGTGGGTTTGCTGTAGATGGCCTCTATTAGTTTAAGAAATGTCCCTTCTATACCAATTTTCTTAAGTGTTCTGATCATGAAGGGATGCTGGATATTAACAAAAGCTTTTTCTGCATCAATTGAAAGAATCATATGGTCTTTATTTTTTAGTTTGTTTATGTGTTGAATTACATTTATAGATTTATGTATATTGAACCAGCCTTGAGACCCTGGGATAAATCCGACTTGGTCATGGTATATGATTTTTTTGATTTGTTGTTGGATTCTGTTTGTTAGGATCTTATTGAGTATTTTAGCATCAATATTCATTAGTGATATTGGTCTATAATTTTCTTTTCTTGTTGGGTCTTTCCCTGGTTTGGGGATCAAGGTGATGTTTGCTTCGTAGAATGTGCTGGGTAATATTCCTTCTTTTTCTTTATTTTGGAAGAGGTTTAGTAGTATAGTTACTAGTTCTTCTTTAAAGGTTTGATAGAATTCTGACGTAAAGCCATCTGGTCCTGGGCTTTTCTTTTTAGGGAGATTTTGTATAGTTGATGCTATTTCAGAACTTGATATAGGCCTGTTCAACATTTCCACTTCATTGTGGCTAAGTCTTGGTAAGTGGCGTACTTCCAGGTATTGGTCGATTTCTTTCAGATTTTCATATTTGTGAGAGTAGAGTTTCTTGTAGTATTCATTCAGGATTTTTTGAATTTCTGAGTGGTCTGTTGTTATTTCATCATTACCATTTCTGATTGATGAAATTAGAGATTTTACTCTTTCTTTCCTGGTTAGGTTGGCCAAAGGTTTATCTATTTTATTGATCTTTTCAAAAAACCAGCTTTTGGATTTATTGATCTGTTGTATAATTCTTTTGTTTTGAATTTCATTTAATTCTGCTCTGATTTTGGTTATTTCTTTTCTTGTGCTGTGTTTGGCATTGGAATGTTCTTTTTTCTCCAGTTGCTTGAGATGTTCCATTAAGTTATTGACTTCCTCTTTTTCCGTTTTCTTGAGGAAGGCTTGCAGTGCTATAAATTTCCCTCTTAGGACTGCCTTTACAGTATCCCAGAGGTTCTGGTAATTTGTGTCTTGATTGTTGTTTTGTTCCAAAAATATTGTGATTTCCTTCTTAATCTCGTCTATAACCCATGTATCCTTCAGCATAAGGTTGTTTAGCTTCCATGTTTTTGTATGCGTATGCAGTTTCCTGTTGTTATTAAGTTCAACTTTTATTCCATTATGGTCTGAGAAGATGCAAGGAATAATTTCTAGTTTTTAAAATTTGCTGAGGTTAGATTTGTGGCCTAGGATGTGGTCGATTTTGGAGTATGTTCCGTGAGCTGATGAGAAGAATGTGTATTCAGTTTTATTGGGATGAAATGTTCTATAGATGTCTGTTAAGTCCAGATGTTGAATGGTTGAGTTTAAATCTAAAATTTCTTTGCTTAGCTTCTTTTTGGAGGATCTATGCAGCACTGCTAAAGGGGTGTTAAAATCTCCAACTACTATGGAACTGGAGGAAATCGAGTTGCTCATGTCTGTTAGAGTTTCTCTTATAAATTCAGGTGCGTTGTGATTGGGTGCATAACTATTAATAATTGAGATCTCGTCATATTGAGTATTACCTTTAGCAAATATGAAGTGTCCCTCCTTATCCTTAATTATTTTGGTTCGTTTAAAGCCTATTGCATCTGGGAACAGGATTGCAATGCCTGATTTTTTCTGCTTTCCATTTGCCTGGAATATAGATGACCATCCCTTCACCTTGAGTGTATATCTGTCTTTTAATGTAAGATGCAATTCTTGGATGCAGCAGATATCTGGCTTGAGTTTTTGTATCCAGTCCGCCAACCTATGCCTTTTTAGAGGACAATTTAAACCATTCACATTAATTGAGAGTATTGATAAGCCTTTCAAGAGTCCGGTGGACATTTTTAATCCTTTTGTGACTGTGGAAGTTGGAATTTGATCAAAAATTTTTTGGGTGGGTTTACTTTTGTGGTGGAGAATTATGCTGGTCTTTATGGAAGATAGGTCTAAGAATGTCCTGGAGAGTTGGTTTAGTTGTGGCATATTTCTTCAACATATGAATGTCATTGAAGTATTTAATTTCTCCGTCATAAATGAAGCTCAGTTTAGCTGGGTACAGGATCCTGGGTTGAAAGTTATTTTATTTTAGGAGATTAAAAGTCAATGACCATCCTCTTCTAGCTTGAAAGGTTTCAGCAGAGAGATCTGCAGTTATTCTGATATTCTTCCCCTTGTAGGTAATTGTTTTCTTTCATCTGGCAGCTTTCAGAATTTTCTCCTTCATATTAACTTTAGTGAAATTGATTATGATGTGTCTGGGGGATGTCTTATTTGGGTTGAGTCGTGCTGGAGTTCTGAAACTGTCTGCTATCTGTATTTCAAAATCTCTTGGCATGTCTGGAAAGTTCTCCTTCATAATCTCATGGAGAAGAGACTCTGTGCCTTTGAAGCCACTTCATCACTTTTGGGGATCCCTATAAGACGAATATTGGTTTTCTTCAAATTATCCAACAGCTCTTTGAGAGAGTGGTCTGTTTTTGCTCTCCATTTCTCTTCTTCTTTGAGGGTTGGGAGCGTTCAAAAGCTTTGTCTTCAATGTCGGAAATCCTTTCTTCTGCTTGCTCCATTCTGTTACTGAGGGATTCTACTGTGTTTCTCAGATCTTTGAGGGATGCAACTTCTTTTCTCAATGTGTCGAAATCTTTGGTCATTTGGTCTTTGAATCTGTTGAATTCATGAGATAACTTTTGGAATTCTAATTTGATCTTATTTGCTATCCAGATCCTGAATTCAATTTCTGACATCTCAGCTATTTGTTTGTGCATGGGGTCTTGTGCTGTTTCTGCCCCATTGATTCTTGGGGGAGCTGATCTACTCTGATTATTCATATTGCCAGAGTTTTTCTGTTGATTTCACCTCATGATTGTTTTTCACCGTTGCCTCTGACTGTCCTCAGAGTTGGGGAGGTGTCTCTCCAAGATTAGACCCCAGCAGGATCACTCTATGGTTGCTGGATCTTTGTAGGGAGTGACCCTGTGTAGTTCCTCTGGGGCTGCTCTAGCTAGGGAGTTCTGGTTATGGAAGCACCTCCGGTTTGTGACACACCCGCATCCAACAACAGGGCTGGGGGTGGTGCGCATGGTTTTGGGAGTGCCAGGCACCCAGTGAGTTTGGCACAGAGAGCCCAAGGCTCCAGCAGTCTCTGGCCAGGAGAAGAGCTCTGCACAGAGGCAGGGAGGGCTCCAAAGGGCACGCAGCTACCAGAGTCCCTGTCCAGATGAACGGGCTAGTGTGGAAGTTGGGAGGACACAGGAGGGAGGATGCAGGGTTGCGTGGCTCCTGCAGTTCCTGGTCAGGGAATGCGGAGGCCCAGTGGGTGCGGGTCACCCATCGGGGGTTGCTGCACAGCTCTTATGGAGGTCTGGGAGGCACCAAGCCCAGGAGTTTGAGGTTGCTATGAGCTGTGACATCACGGCACTCTACCCAGGGCAACAGCCCAAGGCTCCAGTATGCCAAAACCGTCTCACTCTGCCCCTAAGGATTAAGGAGTAGGGCAGCTCAGTCCCCGCCTTTAGGCTGCTCAGTCAGTAGGTTACTTTGACCCGCCCAATCCTTGCTCTGAGACCCTGAGGGCGGAGCTTGCCGGGGCAGTTCTTTCACAACGGCTTCCTGCGCCCAGCTCAGTGGCTCAGTCTGGGGCCCCAGACAATGCCCAAAGTTCTCCACACTCCTGCTCAAGCTCTCCCCAAGGCAGTTCAACTGAGTGCCAAGTCCAAAAACACCGAAACAGTTCACAGGTAAGGCCTTCCCGGTTTGCAGTCTCATTGCTGCTTGTACTTACGGTTGCCAACGTGATTAGATTGATCGAACACAGGCAACCACTTGCCAGTTTTCCACTGTTTTTGTCCTCCTCTAGGGGTCCAGAAGTCCCTTGCTGGCTCCCTGTATCCTCAAAGGGATGATTATAGGCAGATCCCACCGGCCATAGATGCCTGGAGTCTTATCTCCCCAGACTCTCTATTTCCAGTTGCAGGGAAGCTGTTACTCGGCCGCCATCTTTAATCTCTCTCCAGGAGCAGGGTTTAAATGTCAGCTGTGTCACTTTGTTTGCATATCTTTGGGTAACTTTCCCAATTTTTTAAATTTCCTTATGTTTAAAATGAGATCAGAATGGACTATATTTCATGAAGTTTCTGTGGAGATGAGATTAGATAAAGCATAGAGATGACGTGTGCCATGCCTGCCCCATAACAGGCACTTGGTTCAGTTTTCAGAATGAGGATGGTGGAGAAGAAGGTGACGATGGTTCTCACAAGGTCCGTAATCTGATTGGAGAAATACTATACAGGGCAGAACTGAGAAAGCGTGACAGCACAGTAGGACCCCCACTACAGTTTCCTTCCAGTTTTGTGGTTTCAGTTACCTGCAGTCAACCACGGTCCAAAAGTAGTAATGAAAAATTCCAGAAATAAACAGTTCATGGGTTTTTAATTGCACAGCATTCTGAACTGTGTGATGAAATCTTGAGAATTCCCGCTCCACCACGCACTCTCCAGGCAGTATCTCCATGCTGTACCATATAATGGGAAGGAGAAAACTTCATCTCCATGGGGCTTGGGGATTCAGGCCTTCACCGAGGGTCTTGGAATGTGTCCCCCTGGGATAAGGGAGAACACCGTATTGGAGTTCACGCTAAAGGAAGCACAAAGAAATAAAAAGAGAAAACATACAGGCAGGTAGGGTTCCTATAGACGAGAAAAGAACAAAATGGAACAGGCAAAATATTTGAAGATGTAAACAAGAATGAACATACATTTGAAATCATGAAAGACTTGTGTCTATGTAATGGGAGGGTATATTCTGTCGAGGGCGGTGGGTATGAATGGAGAAGAAAGTTACTAAAGGTCAAGGTTAAACATCTAGGTTTCAAAGCAGAAAAGGCAAGATCAGTATATGAAAAGACACTTTAGGCCTTCTTCCTACTTTTTTCCAGCCAGTGCCAGAAACCAGCAAGCAAAGCAATGTTCCCGTGTCCCCAGGGAAGAGGTTCCTCTATGTCTAACAAGAATGTGGGGCTAAAGCCACAGTGAGCATCTGGCTCAGTACACATGGGCCTGAGGGCTGCCCAGGATACAGGACTTTCGGTGCTAAAACCTGACATTTCAGACAGGTGGTTATTTATTGTATATACAAGACTCATTTGTTGACAAAATCTAGCTAACCAAGAGAAAATCAAAACTAAGAGATCACTGTGGTGTTATGATATATACACTGGTTTTGGTCCACAGTTCCTGATTCATTACTCCTGTAGTCCTTGTGATAATATTGAGGCACTTTAGACCTCAGGAAACAGAAATCTCTCTTTCTGACCATCTCCTGCCCTTCTTTGACTTGCCTGAGGCAGAACTCTAAAAATGATTGTAGGTCAAAAGACTGTCATTCCAGAGAGGATCCTACCCCACACCCTGGGGCAGGAATGCTGCACAGAGAGGCAGGAAGAATCTGAACAGACAGGCTTTGTTGGATTTAGATCACGAGTTTGTTGTCCAATCACATTTCTACACGGCTGTCAGTTATGCCTATGTCAGGAAGCCTTTATAAAACCCCCAAAGTACAGGGTTCAGGGACATTCCAGATAGCTGAACACATGGGGGCTCCTGAAAGGTGTTGCATGGGAAAGGCACACATTCTCTGTGCCCCTTCCCTATACTTTGCCCTGTGTGTCTCTTCATCTGTACCCTTTGTAATATCCCATAAACTTGTAACCATGTTTCCCTTAGGTCTGCCAGCTGCTCCAGCAAGTTTATAGACCTCAAGGAAGAAACTCCAACTTGAAACCAGTTAGTTAGAAGTTCTGGAGGCCTGGACTTGTGACTAATTGTCTAGGGTAGTGGTCCTCAATCTTCCTAATGCCATGACCCTTTAATACAGTTTCTTATGTTGTGGTGGAACAATGTCTTTTACTTCTCCTCCAACCGGTTGGGGGGTCACCACAACATGAGGAACTGTATTAAAGGGTTGTGGCATTAGAAAGGTTGAGAATCACTGCTCTAGGGGGTAGGGCATGTAGTCTTGGGGACTGAGCTCTCACGCTGTGGGGTTGGACAGTATTTCCAGGTAGGTGTTAGGTCTGTGTGGGTGGGAAAATGCCCATATTTATTCACAGAAGTCTTTTTCTATGTTGGTGATTGTTATGGTGCATGATCAGAAGGAAAAACACAGTTTGAGAGTTTTTCCAAAACAATTAGAAATATAGAAGCCTTGATCAAAGAAAAGATAACAAGCATTGAGTATATTTATAGATACAAATTAAAAGATGGCCAGTTGTGGTGGGTTGTGCCTGTTATCCTAGCAGTTTGAGAGTCCAAGGAAGGAAAATCACTTGAGGTGAGGAGTTCAAGACCAGGCGGAGCACAATAGTGGGACCCAGTCTCTACAAAAAAAAATACAAAAATTAGGTGAGTGTGGTGGGACAATGTTCTGAGATACTCAGGAGGCTGAGGCAGGAGGATCACTTCGGCCCAGGAGTCTGAGATTGCAGTGAGCTATGATGACACCATTACACTCAGGCCTGCTGGGTAACAGAGGGGGATCCTATCTTAAAAACAAACAAAAAAAACTAAAAGGAAATGAAACTACCCTTATAAACTGATGAAGGGTTGCAAGGTGAGAACTAGAGTAGGGGCCTCCAAAACTCTGTGACAGAAAAGGTTTAGCTAAAATTATAATACTCATCCGCTGTCCCCGCCCCCCACCATATATGCTTGGTAATAGTCACTGTCCTCTTGTTTGCTGTGATTGCTACTCTAGAGGGCACAGAGTCTTGATTTTCCCCACATAAATAATACCACCCACTCAGGACATAGATTTAGTTTTTGAGCTATCTTCCAGGTCCTGGTTTCAACCAGATTGACTGACCCACTCAGACCACAAAACTGACTCAACCAGTCTTCAACCCCCACTCAAGGATCAGCTGACCCCACCAGACAGCAGCCCACCAAAGTACTGATGGCTCCACCCCGCAACTAGCCAATTAGTAGGCCCTGATTACCCAAACCTCTGTCACCAAACTGTCTTTAAAAATCCTGTCCTCCCAATTCTTGGGAGGTGAGTTTGAAAGAATTCTCCCATCTCCCTGCTTAGTGCTTTGTGTGATGAACTCTTTCTGTGCTGTAAACCCTGCTGTCTCTGGACATTGGCTTTCCCTTGGGCAGTGGGCAGATGAACCTGGCTGGGCAGCAATAGGAAACACCATGGAGATTGTAGCTCAGTACGTAAGTTTTATAAACCTTCACAAGGTAAAACTATTAATGATACAAATAACAAATATTGTACAGTGGTGAGAGAGAGAAAGTAAATAGAAAGTAAATTGATTCTGTCTATTAATTGCAATAAATAGTAAACAAACACAAGGAATGCATAATGATCAACTTCTTAATAGATTTCCATACTGATTTACTGAGCCATAGGATCTCTGAGAAATGAACATGGATTTTGGTAAAGAAAGATTCATTTGCAGTTACACTTCAATTCCTTTTCCTCCTTTTAAAAGAACATTAAATTATAATCTTTTATCTTAAATAGCATTTATATCTTTCTTTTCTTTTATCTTCCTCTGTTTATTTACCTAGCTAACCACAAAAACTTTGAGAATTATGTTTAAGGCCAGGGCAGTGACTCACACCTCTAATCCCAGCACTTGGGAGGCCAACCTGAGCCAGAGCGAGACCTCATCTCTAAAAATAGCCGGGCATTGTGGTGGGCACCTGTAGTCCCAGCTACGTGGGAGGCTGAGGCAAGAGAATCGCTTAAGCCCAAGAGTTTGAGGTTGCTGTGAACTATGATGCCACGGCACTCTCCCAAGGGCAACAAGTGAGACTCTGTCTCAAAAAAAAAAAGAGAATTATGTTTACTAGATGTTGACATTGTTTGTTCCTAAGTGTTTGGATTTAGGATGAGGAAAGATAAAAATTTTTCTTTGTGCCCTTTTGATATCTTTATTTTTTTGAGACAGTCTCACTTTGTCGCCCTTAGCAGAGTGCTGCGACATCACAGCTCACAGTAACCTCAAACTCTTGATCTTAAGCCATTCTCTTGCCTCAGTCTCCCAAGTACCTGGGACTACAGGCTACTGATACAAAGCCCAGCTATTTTTAGAGACAAGGTCTCAGTCTGGCTCAGGCTGATCTTGAACTCATGAGCTCAAGCAATCTACCGGCCTTGGCCCCCCAAAGTGCTAGGATTGTAGGAGTCCACCACCACACCTGGCCCCCTTTTTGATATTTTTGAGTTTAGAAAGCACTGTGGTGATTAATTTGTGTCAACTTGAACTGGGCCACAGTCCCAGATGTTTGGTCAAACATTATTGTAGATGTTTCTGTGAAGAAATTTCTTATAAGAGATTAACATTTAAATCAGTAGACTTTAGACAAAGGCTCAGCAGCTCATGCCTGTAATCCTAGCACGCTGGGAGGCTAAAGCAGGTACTTTACTTGAGCTCTGGAGTTAGCGACCAGACTGAACTAGAGCCAGACCTCCATCTCTAAAAACTGCCAGTACCTGTAGTCTCAGGAGGCTGAGGAGAGAGGATCGATTGAGCCTTAGAGTTTGAGGTTGCTGTGTGAGCTACAACATCATAGCACTCTACCAAGGGTGACAAAGTAAAACTCTGTCTAAAAAAAAAAAAAATAGCTGGGGGTTGTGGCAGGTGCCTGTCGTCTCAGTTACTTGGGAGGCTGAGGCAAGAAGATCACGTGAGCCCAAGAGTTTGAGGTTACTGTAAACTATGGCATCATAGCACTCTAAAGAGGGCAACTAAGTGAGACTGTCTCCAGAAAAAAAATCAGTAGAATTTGAGTAAAGCAAATTACCCTACATAATGTGAGTAGGTCTCATCTGATCAGTTGGAAGTCTTTATAATAAAAAGACTGCCTTTCCCAGAAAAAGGATGAATTCTGCCAGCAGACTGTCTTTGGAATCAAATTGTAGCTCTTCCCTGGGTTGGCACCCCTGTGAGTTAGTGTTTGACTTGCCAGCTTCCACAATCTCATGAGCCAATTTCTTGAAATTAATCAGTTGTTTTCTCTCTCTCTGTCTCTATCTAATCTATCTATCTATCTATCTATCTATCTATCTATCTATCTATCTATCTATCTATCTATTCTTTATATAAGTACATAAGTTTTATAAACCTTAACACAGTAGAACTATTATTAATATAAATAGCAAATATTATAAGGTGGAAAGAGACTATATTTATAGTCACTCTTCACTATCCATGGGGGGTTGGTTCCAGAATCCACCAACGATACCAAAATTCACCAATGCTCGAGTTTCTTACATAAAATAGCGTAGCATTTGCATATAACCTATGCATATCCTCCCATATACTTTAAATCATCTTTAGATTACATATAATACCTAAAACAAGGTAAATGCTATGTATGTAGCTGGTATACTATCTTGTTTGGGGGAATAATGACAAGAAACCAGTCTGTGTATGTTCAGTACAGATGTATCCATCCAGGGTTATTTTCCACAAATATTTTCAATCTATAGTTGTTTGAATCCATGGATGTGAAATCCAGAGATATAAAAGGTACACACACACACACACACGGTGTCAAAAAAATGTATACACATTTTAAACAATCTTGTTGGAAGTAAAATCAATCATTCCCCCAAGTGTATGAATTGCTGGTAAAATGGATATGTGTAGCATGTCGAGTTCCACTTGACCAATAATGGTACCTTCAATTCAACTTCAAAAAGTGATATATAGATAACATCTCTTAAAATGTGCGTGCATTTTTTTGGCTCCCTGTGTATATAAACACATACACATATCCTGCCGGTTCTGTTTCTTTGAAGAACCCTGACTAAGATAAGCACTTTATACAAAATGGATAATTTCTATAAAAACAATATCATTGTGCCTTTTTATTAAAAAGTTAATTTTTCTTTTTTTAAGGCAGGATCTCAGTCTTTTGCCCAGGCTAGAGTGCAGTAGTGTCATAGTTCAATGCAACGTCAAACTCCTGGGCTCCGGTGATTCTCCTGCTTCAGCCCCCGGGCAGCAGAGACTATAGGCTTGCTACCACTTGAGGCTAACTTTTCTACTTTTTATAGAGACAGGGTTTTACTCTTGCTCAGCTGGTCTGGAGCTCCTGGCCTCAAGTGATCCTCCTGCCTTGGCTTCCCAAAGTGCTAAAATTACAGATGTGAGCCACTGTGCTGCACCAAAAAGTTGAAACTTTTATATGAGAAATTAGGTCCAGAGAAATTCAGAAGAATGTCCAAGGGAACCTCTGTAGACCACTTGCACAGCTTGTTAGTGGTGAAGCTGAGACTCAGGTTCCCAAATGACTGACTCAAGAGCTTACCCTCCTTTCCGTGAAGCTGAGATAATTCCTGTACCATTATCTACTAAATTAAGATACAGAAGCTCAGTCTAAATGCTTGAAGAATCACCTGGAAGGAGAGAAATGGCAAAGCATTTGCAGGCAGAGAACAGAGGAGGCCACGAGCATAAAGTGTCTGTGGGTTCAGGTAGTTACGGGCAGATGTAGTAGTTTGCGCATAAGTGAAAAAGTCAAAGTATGGAGCAGTATAAATACTACTTTTTGTTATATAAATGTAAGAGAGATATATCTCTCCACACACACATACATGTAATTAATTATAAAATGCATGTGTGTGTACCTGTCTGTGTGTGTGTGCTCACAGGCACACCCACGCACGGGTAAGTAAGGAAACCTCAACTGCACCTCTAGTAAGGAAAGTAACCACTGTGCTTCCAAAGACTGAGCCCCCTCACCCTGGGGAGAGAGCAAACACATTCGTGTGACTGATGGTTTGTCCATTAAAATGTTTCACGCAGGTGTCACAAGCCGTGTATTTTGGGGATGGCACAGAGAGAATCTTTTCTTTTTTTCATTTTGTTCTTTCCGTAGGGCTCCCATTATTTTTTATCACGTGCATGAATTGCTTTTTGTAATAATAATTCTAAAAACTGGTTTAAGTTCAATAAGAAGTGCCACTGAATTTCACACTTAAAAACAGTTAAAATGGTAAATTATGTCTATTTTACCACAGTAGAAGGAAGGAAGGACGAAGGAAAGAAAGAAAAGAAGGGAGGTGAGGAGGGGAGGGGAGGGGAGGGAAGAGAAGAGGGGGAGAGAGGAAAAGAGGGGAGGGAGGGGAGGGCAATCAAATTTGGTAAGTATAGAACTAAAAACCCGTCTGTGGAAATGGTCTGCTTTCCCTGAGAGGGCTCCACTTATGAGGGGGCATGTGCTAAAAAGAAAACCGTGCTACCCGGACAACTGTAAAGGGCCCCACTAGGCAGCAAAGGCAAAGAGAATATTTCTCGCTGCCTTCCCGCCTCCCAGTCGGCCCCCAGGTTGGGCTAACTGGGCCCCAGCTGGGCCTGAGCAGCCACTGCAGAAACCACCTCAGGGCTGGGCCTGGGCAGCTGCTCCACGAGCCAGGCCAGCAGCACAATCTGGAACTCTGCCCACATTGTTCTTTCACTCGCTTTTCCATTAAGAACCGAGACAAAATAAAAATGTCCCAGACACCTGGGTCCCCTGCCTTAGAACTGGCACCAGCAAACTTTTCCTGGCCAGGTGCCCACCTGAGTGGAAAGGAAGGAGGGAAGGGGGCAGGGTGCACACACCAGGCCTTTGAGGACAGGGACGCTGGGCCAAAGCAGCTTGTGCTACATCCTGACTGGAAGAGCCTAGCAGAGCAGGACCCCATCCCGCCAGGACACTGCCGTCAACCTATGATCTCTCAGGAGTGCCCGATACAGCTCATGGCCCTCTCAGGCCTCTTCTCCTGGCCCTCTCTGTGCTGGCCAGACAGGACTTCTTTGCCAAGACCGTCACACTCACACTCCTCCCTGCAGAGAGGGACCACATTAGGGGCAGACATGTTGACATAGCCTTTAAAAAAATATATTAAGGTCAAATAAGCATATGTAACACTTGCCATTTTAAGCATTTTTCCTTTTTTCTTTTTAGGATGTAAAAGTATAAGTTTCTTTTATAACAGAGAAAGGGGAGGGGGAAGAGATGGGAAAGAGTGAAGAGAGCAGGGAATAGGGAGCGAGAAAAGAAAAGATGGAGGAAGGAGAGAAAAGTAGCAAGAGAATGAATGGTGTGGCTTCCCAAAGAAAGGCTGCCAGCCCATTTTCCATTTTTAAGTGTATATTTTAGTGATGTCAAGGGCATTTACCAGGTTGTGCTCAACATAGCCTTTTGGTACAGGGGACAGTTTGAAGCAGCCCACTTGATGAATTAATTTTTCTCCCAATTTTTATTTTTTTTTTTAATTTTCAAAAGAACAGGGCAACGAACAGTCATTCACCTGGAGTTGCCATTCGTCGAGGTTTTCCTCCATTTCTGTCTCCCTCCTTCTCCTCCTCTCATCATGGGTGGTAGTTTGTTTTTGCTGAAGCATCTGAGATTAAGTGACAGGCATCCTGGTGACAAGTCGTTGTTAAAATGCTTCTCTGCGTACCTCTTAAAACAAGGATTTTCTTCAAAGCCCTCAGACTCTGGTTTGTAGCATCCTCAAACCTAGAGCACATCCCAAGTCTTTGTGTATTTGTTGGTTGTGTGTATGTGTGTGTGTGTGCACTAAAGAGTCCAAGAGTTATTTTGCATAATATCATTCGATTTTTGTCTGATTGTTTTTTGTTTGGATTCGAGTTAAGTATTACTGGTAAAAGCTATTGCCTTGACATTAACTGGTGCACTGCAATTCAATTCTGGTATTAACCACTTGGAATTAGTGCAGATCCCACAAGTAAAGGGCTTAGTTTCCCAAGGGACTGACTTCTCCTCAGATGCATGCTGCAAGTTCAGGCAGTCCAGGCCACCCATACTCTGACCAGATAGCTATGAATTCAAGAGTTACTAAGACTCCCCTCAGGTTCAGTAATCTGCTATAATGTCTCACAGAACTCAGAAAAGTGCTATAATTGTGACTATAACTTTATAATAAAGGATACTCCAAATGAGGCGACATGTTGGGTAAGATCTGGAAGGACACCTAAAACAGGGCTTCTGTGACCCTTCCCTTTGAAATCAGGGTACATCACCTTCCTGGGACATTAATGCTGTTACCAACCAGGAAGATTTACTGGGCTTCAGTGTCTGGAGTTTTTGGATGTTTCATTCTGTAGGCATAGCTGATTTAATCATTGTCTATGAGAGTGAACTCACACTCCAGATCCCTTCCCTTCTTCAGGGGATGTGCTAGTTCTAGGTCAAAGTCCCTCCTCTCTAATTATATGGTTAGTATTTCAGGCAACTGAGTCCCTGTCGTGAAGCTATCTAGGGGCTCACCTCAAGTGATCTCATTTATGTGAACTCAGATGTTATCCAAGAGCTCATGAATGCAATAATAGCACTTTTATCATTCAAGAAATACCAAGAGTTATAGAAGCTCCTTGCCAAAAAACAGGGATAAAGACCAGACAAATTATTATACAACAGGCCATTCTGTATTGTTCTCAGTTAATACATCAGGAAGCCCATAATGTCAGTTTGTCCCATTCCTGCTGACATCAGATTTGGTGATGTTTGCCCTATTTATCCATTTCAAAGATATGTTGTATGATATTTCTAATGTCTGATTTCCTAAAATTATTTCATTCAAAGGTGCTAACATTCATCGATAATTCTTGGCTGAATCAGCTATCACAAATGGTTATTTTCTAATTCAATCATCTTTTCTACATTTATTAGTTGGCATTTTTCTATAAAGAGAATTCTTTTTGCCCTCTTGCACGCCATTAAAAGATTTTAAAGTATTGTTTTGAACTTGTGGATTTGATTACTCTTCTTATTATTTTTATGCTCACATTATCACAGATGTGGCCAGTGAGAGCCACTTCAGACTGGCTCCTATGTCCCACGTTGAGCTCTTAGTCTCAAATGATATTGATGATGAGGTTGTTATTATTTGGAACCAGTTGACATGGCCTAAAAAAATAAAGCAATCATTAGTTGTCCTACAGTAGGGAAGACAAGAAGTCTCCTTCTGTCCCCAAGACTCTGTCCATCACTGACCCCTTCATCTGGGAAAGACGAGACTCATGAAGTGGCTATCTGGGCTGGCGCGAAGGATAGGTGGGAATTAGACCAAGAGACAGATCTCAAATATAAGGCTAGAGGATCACACTCCAGCTTTCCAGAAAGAGCTATCAAGGCCACTGATAACTCTGGGAATTCACATTAGATTCATGGATTACACATCTATTTTAAAAATTATATTTGTTTCCTTAATAATGGCAGCTTGATTTCCATAAATACAGCTTTAAATGCATACTTCTCATTTCAGGCATCCTAATTATAGTGTATATGAGATTATATACTTAGCACTGCAGGGGAAAATTTCAGGGGTAAAGAAAAGAGAAGAAAATTTTGGCTGGAAATGATTCCTTCTTCTACAAAGAACGTTCAGTTAACTTTTAATCATTTCCTGTTCACTCAGTAATGCATGCACATAAAAAAATAAATGCTTATAAACTTTTATAATGGATTTTTTTCAAACAAAACTTTTAGAAACTGAATTGGTTCTACTAGACTTTTAAAAAATTCTTGCTGTTCTTTTTTTGTGGAAAATTTCTTACATTTTTTTAAATTTCAGAATATTATGGGGTACAAATGTTTTGGTTACACGAATTTCTTTTGTACAGTTTGCGTCAAAGTTATAAGTGTATTCTTCATCTGGATAGTGTACATTGCACCCCTGGGGTGTGACTCTTACTGTTGTTGTAAGAGACTATATATTCATATATATATGTGCATGTGTGTGCACGTGACTGTGAGTATTCATTCATAAACAATTCAAACAACCCAAAATACATTAAATTCAAATTACATGGAAGTATCCAGTGATTTGAATTTCTACACAGAAAATAATATAGGTGAAGGCACTTTAAGAGGGAAGTTAGGGGAGAGTGTCTAAGGATAAGCACCACTGATACTTGGAGCGACTGAATAACTGTGGGAGGCCATCTCTGCATCGTGGGCCGTTGAGTAGCATCCTTGGCCTACACCAGCTAGATGCTAGTAGCCACCTCCCTTTTTGTTGTGACAACCAAAAATGTCTCCAGACTTTACCTAATGTCTACTGAGGAACCCATAGGTTAGGAGAGGGAGCTCTACTGCACACAGAACTGGAAATAAAAAGGATAATTTTTAAATCAACACGTCTCTATCAAAACTACAGTTTCAAAATGTCCCCTAAATGAAAAGGGTCATATCAATGTGGCTGCCTTAAAACATCTTCGCTGTTTCAGCCCTGATCACTCAAATGGTGGGTCACTTGTATCAAAACAGTCTTTTACCTTTTTCATTCCTGCTCCCTTGTCTGGCTGGCTCTTGCCTTAGATGGCAGCCTGAATGTCACTCATTTCCAGGGAAGTTCTTGGGACATTCATGCTGATTTCCATACTCTTCTTATATGTATCCATGTCAGCCTGTCCTTTTGTTTGTAACACACGTCACAGTGGGAACTACCAAGTCAATGTGTATCTATCCTTCTTGACTGTCAACCCAGTAAGGACAGGACACTGTTGGATAACCATAGCTCACAGGGTCTGACATTTGAGTGTATGCCAAAGAAATATTTTTAAATCAGTTTTCTCTTTGTTTTCATTTATTTATTAATTTATTTATTTTGAGATAGAGCCTCAAGCTGTTGCCCTGGGTAGAGTGCTGTGTCATCACAGCTCACAGCAACCTCCAACTCCTGGGCTCAAGCGATTCTTCTGCCTCAGCCTCCCAAGTAGCTGGGACTACAGGCATCCACCACAACACCCGGCTATTTTCTGGTAGCTGTCATTGTTGTTTGGCAGGCCCAGGCTGGATTTGAACCCACCAGCTCTAGTATATGTGGCTGGCGCCTTAGCTGTTTGAGCTAAAGGCACCGAGCCTCAGTTTTCTCTTTGGTTTTATTTGAATCATTCTTTTTTTATTCCGATGAATGCACTTGGGTGAAAAGAAAGAAGAAGGCACACTCAGGAAGAGGATTGATTAGCTGTGGATTGAGTTTGTCTGCCTCCTTCCAGTTTTTGCCACGTGCCAATCCCAACACATCTTTCTATTCAAATTGCATTTCAAAAGTCAAAGAATAATCTTTTTTATATAAAGCAAAGTAAAATGCACAATTTGAAAACACAAAGTATTTTGTAACAGGATATTTATAGCTACAAATAACAGAAAACTCAATTCAAGATGGCTTAAACAGAAAGGAAATGACCATCTTTCACAAAGACTCTAAGATGGGTTGGCCTCACGACTGGATAACAAATGGCTCGATAACATTTTGAATACCCAGCTTCTTTCACCTTTTTTTGCCTTGCCGCCTGTGTGGGTTAGCTGTGTCCTCGATTTGGCTTCCTCGTAGTGACACAATGTCTGCCCTTCTTCCAGAGCTCACACATCCAGCCCATCATCAAGCTGAAAAAGGAACCATTTCTTTTCGTGTGCTTTACAAAACCATTTTTTTTGCAAATTTACTTCAAACTTCACGTATAGTGAAGTTCACTTTTCTATGGTGCAGTTCTTTGAGTTTTGATCACTATTCCAGACGCAGAACAGTTTTAGGACCCTCAAAATGTCCCTTATGCTGCCCCTTTTGTCATCAACCCTCCCCTCTCCTCCTTACCCTGGAAGCCACTGATTGCTTCTTCCTCCTGTAGTTTTGCCTTTTTGGCACTGCCATTTAAATGAAATCATACAGCGTCGAGCCATTAGGGTCTGGCTTATTTCACTGACCACAGTGCTTTTGAATTTAGTCCCCATTTTGGCCTTTATTTATCTTTTTTATTGGTGAGTAGTATTATATTACATGTGTAAGAGAGAAAAAATTAATTTTGTCTCTGTGCTTCTTAGTTGGAATGAGCCCCAGTAACAATAGACAGATTAACAGGAGGGAAAAAAAACAAATAGAAGCTTATTAACACATATACCTTGTGTATACATAAGAATACCTAGGGAAAAATGAGTGAAGAGCAAAGAGATGGCTTAAAGTTCAAGCTTAAGTAGTAACATCTCTTAAAAGACAGAAGAACCTGGGGGGAGGGCTGGTTATGGAGAGGTGATTGGATAACTATGGAAAGCAAAGCAAGATTCGTTCTGCAGATTCAAATTCACGTCAGTGCCTTCCTTATTGATAAAAATCGTCTTTCTCTTCCTATTTCAGAGAGGGAGAAATCCCAACAAATGGAGATTTCCTTTATAGCCACAAATTTCACTTATAAAAGGGTAACTTCTACTTTTTTTTACTGGAGCTTCTTCCGTGTCTTCTGTAGTCTCTCAAAATACTCAGCATAAAATAATCCTTATGCCAAAAAAAAAAAAAAATCCTTATGCCAAAGAGGCATATTTTGGTCTCCCACATATGATGTGTTAATTTCTTTTCCTATTACCAAAGAGGCATATTTTGGTCTCTCACTTGTGGATGTATTAATTTCTTTTTCTATTCACTAGTTGAATAATATTTGGGTTGTTTCCAGTTTGGGGTAATTGTTGTTGTTTTTTTTTTTTTCCTTGAGACAGTCTCACTATCTTCGTAGCTCACAGCAACCTCAAACTCTTGGGCTTAAGCGATTCCCTTGTCTTAGCCTCCCGAGTAGCTGGGACTACAGACGCCCCCCACAACACCCGGCTATTTTTCTTTTTATTGCAGTTGTCATTGTTGTTTAGCTGGCCTGGGCTAGGTTCGAACCACCAGCCTCGGTGCATGGGGCTGGTGCCCTGCCCACTGAGCTACGGGCGCCACCTCAGTTTGGGGCAATTGGGAATAAAGCTGCTATGAACATTTGCTTACAATATTTTTGTACGAACATAAATTTATATTTTTCTTGGATAAATACTCAGAAGCGTGACTGCTGGGTCCTATGGTAAAAGTAGGTTTAACTTCATCGGAAACTGCAAACTCTTTGGTCAAAGGGGCCGCTACTGTTTTGGATTCCCACTAGCCGTGTGTGAGAGTGCCGGTTGCTCTGCACCTTCATCAGCATTTAATATTATTATTTTGAAAATCAGGCATTCTAATCATTGGCAAGGTGACATATTATTGTGGCTTTAATTTGCATGTCCTTGATGCATAATGATTTTACCATCCTTTCATATGCTTATTTGCCATCTGTATACTTTCCTTTAGTGAAGATTCTTTTTTTTTTTTTTGCAAGACAGAGTCTCACCGTGTAGCCTTCGGTAGAGTGCCATGGTGTCGCAGCTCACAGCAACCTCAAATTCTTGGGCTTAAGCAATCCTTGTCTCAGCCTCCCAAGTAGCTGGGACTACAGGTGCCCACCACAATGCCAGGCTATTTTGTTGTTGTTGTTGTAGTTGTCATTGTTGTTTAGCAGGCTGGGGCGGGTTTGAACCTGCCAGCCCCACTGTGGCCTGCGCCCTACCCACTGAGCTATGGGCACCAAGCCAAGATTCTTGAAGATTCTGTTTATTTATTTGTTTATTTTTGAGACAGTGTCTCATTCTGTCGCCCAGGCTGAAGTGCAGTGGCCTGATCATAACTCACTGCAGCCTCAAACTCCTGGGCTCAAGTGAGCCTTCTGCCTCAGCTTTTAGGCAGAATCTAAGACCATAGGCGCCCGCCACATCCATCTAATTTTTACATCTTTTTTTGTAGAAATGGGGTCTCACTATGTTTCTCAGGCTGTTTTCAAACTCTTGGCCTCAAGTGATCCTCCCATCTCAGCCTCCCAAAGTGTTAGGATTGTAGGAGTGAGCCACCATACCCAACCCCCATTCAAATTGCTTGTCCATATTTTTATTATTTTTGCCTCCCTTACTGTTGAGTTTTGAAAGCCTTTTATTCTGTATCTGAGTTCTTTTTGATATGTATGTTCAACATATATGATATATATGTTTGATATATATGTTGTCCATAGCCTAGCGGTTCTCAACCTGTGGGCCGCGACCCCTTTGGGGGTCGAATGACCCTTTCACAGGGGTCGCCTAAGACCATCTTGCGTATCAGATATTTACATTATGATTCATAACAGTAGCAAAATTACAGTTATGAACTAGCAATGAAAATAATATTATGGCTGGGGGTCACCATAACCTGAGGAACTGTAGTAAAGGGTCGTGGCATTAGGAAGGTTGAGAACCACTGCTTTAGATTGTCTTTTTATTCTCTTAATGCTTTCTTTTGTAAAGCAAAGATTTTAATTTTGCAAAGTGAAATTTATTGGGTTTTTTTTTTTCCTTTCACTGTGCTTTTGGTATCCTATGTAAGTGGTGCTTATGTAACCCACATTCACAAAGGCATTGTTCTGATTTTTCCTAAAAATTCTAAGTTTTCCGCTTAGATCTGGGATACATTTTAGCTTTTGTATAAAGTGTGAGGTATAGGTTGAGATTCTGTGAGTTAGGTTGAGATTTTTGTATATGGATGTCCAAGTTTTCAGTATCATTTGTTGAAAAGATTATCTTTTCTTCATTGAATTTCCTTTGTTCCTTGGTCAAAATTGGTAGGATTTATTTTCACGGATCTGCTTCTGGACTCTGTCTTCTGTTGCATGGATCTGCGTGTCCATTCTCTCATCAAACTGCCTTGATTACTACAATTGCATCATAGTCTCAAAGTTAGATAGCATGAAAAGCATCTTTGGTTTTCTTTTCAAACTTGTTTTGTCTACTCTATTTCCTCTGCTTTTCTGTATAACTTTTATTTATTTTTATTTTTTTTATTTTTTTGAGATAGAGCCTCAAGCTGTCCCCCTGGGTTAGAGTCCCATGGCATCACAGCTCACAGCAACCTCCAACTCCTAGGTTCAAGCGAGTCTCCTGCCTCCACCTCCCAAGTAGCTGGGGCCACAGACACCCGCCACAATGCCTGGCTATTTTTTGGTTGCAGCCGTCATTGTTTGGCGGGCCCGGGCTGGATTTGAACCCACTAGCTCAGGTGTATGTGGCTGGCGCCTTAGCCACTTGAGCCATAGGCACTGAGCCCTGTATAACTTTTAGTATCAGCTTCTAGATGTATATCAAAAAGTCTTTCTGGGATTTCATTTGATACTATGTTGAATCTATATTTGCACAATCTATATTTGCACCAATTTGCAGAGAACCAACATGTTAACAATATGGAGTTCTTCCAATCTGTGAACTCAGTGTAATTCACTCTTTTAATTCTCTTTTACTATTTCAAGAAAAATCCCTAGCAGAGGCAGCGCCTACAGCTCAGTGCATAGGGTACCAGCCATATAGACCAAGGCTGGTGGGTTAGAACCTGGTCCAGAACCCAGCTAAACAACAATGACAACTGCAACAAAAAAATAGTCAGGTGTTGTGGTGGGTGCCTGTAGTCCCCACTATTTGGGAGGCTGAGGCAAGAGAATTGCTTAAGCCCAAGAGTTGGAGGTTGCTGTGAGCTGTGACTCCATGGCACTCTACCCAGGGTCATATAATGAGACTCTGTCTCAAAAAAAAAAAAATCCCTAGGAGACTGTCCTCACATCTAATGAACTTGAATGGTCGGTCGTTAAGCCCTAAGCTAGTCATTGTGAAGAGCAGTGTTGACATGACAAGCTTAGACCAGTGTTTTTGGAACCACAACTTATGATCTACTAGTGGGCTGGGAAATCAAATTGAGTGGATCAGAACCATCATTAGAAAATGAAATAGGAGGAACATATTAAAAGTGAGTACTGGTTCATTAAGCTTTCTTTTCAGTGTTCTATAAAAATTATATGGAATACATGTGTGCACTAGATTGCCAGATGAAATTTGTTTCTTACTCTGAATCACAGCTTAAAATGTTTGTGATCCTTGATATAATTCTGAGCTGGAAATAGAGTCATCTTCCATATTGAATTCTGATAGCTTTGTATTGCTGGTGCATTCATTTTGAATGAAGTTGAATTTTCTCATAGCCCGTACGGGACATAGAGCTCAGTTACCCTCGACACAGTTTCCAGCTCCTCCCAGTTCCTGGAGGTGGTCAATCTAGATATCTGGTTGGAAACCTCCTTCTGGTTGGAAAGTTAAAACCACTCTGCTTGACTCACCCTGCTGAGCCCCACACCTACTTGGGTTGCACAGACACGTGGCAGTGAACACTGCTCAGTGTGACTGAGTCCATGTCTGCTTACTAGTGTAAACCCACCGGCTAGAACCCTCTGTGGGAAACCTGCTCGGGCAATGCCTGGACCTCAACAAGGCTTTGGCCACAGGTCTCTCTCTCCCGCTCTGTCTCCCTCCCTCGCTCTTGCTTTCCACCTGTTAGTTGAGCATGTGTGTCACAGATGCCCTCCCCTTCCCATCTTGGCTCGGCACGGGGTGCTGCCCTTTTCTCTCTAGGATCTGTAAGTAATGCACTGCTCCTGTTATTTCCTGTGATCTGGTGTATTGCCTGCTCTGTGTCCCAACCTAATTCTTTTCTTGGTCAGGGCTCTCCTTGACAGTGGCTATCTTAGTGGGAATAAACCAGACACGGGTCAGCCAAGAGCCACAGGGCATCTGCCAGTATAAACAAGTTTCTTGTGAGAGGGTCGCTTTGTTGCGGGTTGGGCCCTTAGACATTAAGTCTGTGTTCCAGGGCGGCGCCTGTGGCTCAAGGAGTAGGGCGCCGGTCCCATATGCCAGAGGTGGCGGGTTCAAACCTAGCCCTGGCCAAAAAAAAAAAAGTCTGTGTTCCAGGATAAAGAAGCATCCTGGGAAAGGCAAACCAAAAATCTATGACCACCTCCCCTGAAAACCCCCCAACTCCTGGAACCTCCGCTAGCCCTGCCACACCCCATCTATGTGGATCTAAAGTTGATAGCTACTCTCCTGAGAGAGATCTTAAGAACAAATTACAGGAAAACATAACACCTTTTCTGATGGGTAGAGACCTAAACAAAACATGGGTCCCTTAAAAAGAGAGGAGTAATAGATGTTGAATAATTAACAACAGAGCTTGCTGCACCTCCTTTTTTGCTTCCCTTCACGGTGAATTCCTTCTTTTTGTATTTTCAAACTCCAACTGATAAAAACTTGTCATTTTGCCCAAGCCAAAGGATCACAGATGTCCATGCAAATGTAGGTCTTCTGTTGCTGTCTAATTAGGAGGAACTAATCAGAGAAAGAAAAACTATTGATACTCTTTTGGAAATATGTAATGAAAATATGGACAGTGATCCTGGACAATAACTGCTAGACTCAGAAAAAAAAAATCAGTTCTATATTTTAGATGGATGTTATAATAATAGACAATTAATCTAACAACAGAGAATGTTTAAACTTATCAGTGTAATATCACCATATTGACACTATTTAAAAATTAAAACATATTATACTAGGTCCCTGCTAATTAGTTATGTGAGTCATAAGCCATAGGTTATGAATGTAGTTGTGTGAATGTTCAGAATCAAAACTTTTGAAGATAAGAATGGAATTTTGTTGCCAAATAATGTTTCTCGGTACTTGCCCAGTTTAAAACAAGTTCTTAAATCTCTGAATTTAAGAGATGTACAAGAATCATTTTTACATGTCAGGAAATAAAGACATTTATAAACTTTATAAACAAAATTGCATCGTAAAAAGCTGACAACTGAGCCGGTGCAGTGGCTCACACCTGTAATCCTTGCACTCTGGGAGGCTGAGGCAGGTGGATTGCATGAGCTCAGGAGTTTGAGACCAGCCTCAGCAAGAGAGAGACCTCATCTCTCAAAAATAACCAGGCATTGTGGTGGGCGCCTGTAGTCCTAGCTATTTGGGAGGCTGAGGCAAGATAATCACTTGAGTCCAAGAGTTTGAGGTTGCTGCAAGCTGTGATGCCACAGCACTCTACCAAGTGCAACAGAGTGAGACTGTCTCAAAAATAAATAAATAAATAAAATAATAATAAAAAATAAAAAATGTACAACTAAACATAGAGGTAAGTTTTGTAATATTCTCAAAGAGTCTGGCCTGTGGTATGGTATGATAGTCTTCCTGTGTTCCCTTTGGTACAAGGATGTTGTGTGAACTACATCACAGCTTCCCCCCAGGATAGGAGGAGACCGACTTTGACTAGACAACTCCCTAGATGAACACCATATTAAATCTGTTTCTAGAGGGCAGTGCCTGTGGCTCAAAGGAGCAGGGCCCCAGCCCCATATGCCAGAGGTGGTGGGTTCAAACCCAGCCCCAGCCAAAAACTGCAAAAAAAAAATCTGTTTCTAGTTTGGCCAGTGGTTTCTGTGACCAAAGTTTCTTTTTTCTTGGTTTTCTTTCCTAGAAAATTTACAGGACTCACATAACCACCTTATTGACATGTATCTGTGTTGAATAACCTTTCAGGAACATTCTTTGCCTTACCTCTGGTTATCAGGAGACAATTACATCTTTTTATTTTTCTTTTTTTGCTAAATATCAGATTAGTTATTTGGTGTGTATAAAGGCATGTTTGTTTCACATTCCTACTAAAGAGTTTTAAAGAGGTAGGGGACAGGGATAAAAACTCAAAACAAAGTAAAGAACTCCAGGATCTATTTTTTAACTTTGAAATAAAAATTCTCTCTTTTTTATTTACAGATTAATTTCTATGTCAGCTAACTTTTAGAAAGTTACCTATAAACATTTACTGAAATTTAAGATCATATCACAATTTAGTAGAAACTGGGAAATTCATCTCTGATAGATACAAATGCTAAGTAAGCATTTCCTGGATTTCATATTAAATCTAAGATACCATCTCTAATGTTTTAAAACAGGGCATGAAAACATTATAAAGCTACTCATGCCTCTCTTCTGGATTATCCTATATGCTTAAGACATTTGAATAACTTTGCATTGCCTCACTTAAATTTTGTAATGCCTTCTTCCCAATTTAAACACCCTCGAAACTTCTCCTTCAGTGTTGTGTGCTTTTTTTTTTTGAAAACAGACTCTCATTTTGTCACCCCCCTTAGAGTGCTATGGCGTCATAGCTCACAGCAACCTCAAACTCCTGGGCTCAAGCAATTCTCTTGCCTCAGCCTCCTGAGTAGCTGGTACTACCTGTAGTCTCAACAACACCTAGCTGTCACAGGATCACAAGCAACAAATCTGGAATACCGTTGATTGTCAGGGTTAATGACATTTTTAGGGGTTTTGAGTTTAACTGAAGGAGGAACTTGGGAAGCAGATGAAGTGGGGAGGAGGCATAAGTAGTTAACAGTGACGGCAATTTATTTCCTGCTTACCACATCCACTGCAGGGTAGCAGGGGCTGTCTTCCCAGCATGTTAACTTCAGTGCTGAAAGACCACTGGCTCCTCTCCCTGTGGGCGAGGCTGGAGAGGCCAATGGGCAGCAGCTTCCATCTGCTCTCACTTTTCATATTGTTTAGAGTACCTTCCAGGTATTTCTTCCTAGAAACCCTTGAATTTTTGTCATGTTGGAGTGTTCTGTTGTAAGAAATATTCCAAGTTGGCCATTGTAGCAGAGGGAAACAAATTGGTGGTAGGTATAGACAGAAGAAAATGAAGACAGCCCTGTAACTGGAGAGCCGGCAAGAAGATGACACGAACTTGAAAAAACATAAACACACAGGTTTCCCTTTTTCTTGTGCAACTGCTATTTGTGAGCAGCTTCTCAACCTGCTGAGAACTGGGCGTGAGAGGAGAAGGCAAATCACACAGTGCAGATGGATGAGGGGATCCATCCTGTTTTCAAAGCAGAAGATAAGGTCCCAAGGGGGCAGAAATAATAATAACAGCAACAGCAACACTAAAAATTATTGTGGTGGTAAAAAGAAGCAATATTGGCCAGCTGTGGTGGCTCATGCTTATAATCCCAGTACTTTGGGAGGCTGAGGCAGGAGGATAACTTAAGCTCAGGAGTTCAAGACCAGCCTGGGTAGCAAAGGAGACACTGTCCCTTAAAAAAGGAAAGGCAATTTTATTTGTGTTGTTGATGACAAGGGTTGTGAGAAGGGAAAGGTAATATGGTGTCTTTACTTCCTGCCCAAGCTGTCTGTACAGAAACAAGTTAATTTTCCAGTCTTCTCTCAGAATTTCATGGAGCAGAATATGGAGATCAGTTGGCTGATCTTTCTTTCTAAGGCAGAGCATGAAAGGGAAGTAGATGTGAAAGTGTGGCAGAGTAGGTAAAGCACCAGGACTTACACTGGAGCTCAAGAGGGCTTGGGATTCTAGCTGGAGAAAGAGCACCATCATTGCCAGTGAGGCAGGAATAGAGTTCTGAGTGTGGAATGTAGACACAAAGCAAAAGGCTGCCTTCTGGGGTACAATCTCAATAGTTCTTGGTACCAGTTAGCACAGTGTTGGAATCTCTTCCAAGTATAGTCATTGCTTAATGGCAGGGATATATGCGTTCTGAGAAAGGCATCATTTGGTGATTTCATTGTTGTGCAGACATCACAGAAAGTGCTCACACAAACCTAGAGGTGGCTCTACCACACACTGAGGCTATACGGTATAGACTATTGCTCCTAGGCTACCAATATGTACAGCTTGTTACTACACTCAAAATTGTAGGCAATTAAAACATAATGGTAAGTATTTGTGTATCAAAAGATAGAAAATGTACATAAAAACACAAGGTAAAAGACAAAAAAAATAGTACACCTATATAGGAAACTTACTATGAACAAAGCTTATAGACAGAAAGTTACTCTGGATGAGTCAGTGGCAAGTGAATGTGAAGGCCTAGGACATTACTATCTGCTACTGTGGGCTTTATAAAAACTGTACACTTAGGCTACACTAAATTTATAAATTTTTTTCTTTCACTTTCTAGCTTTTAATTTTTTATTCATTTTTTAAATTTATTTATTTTTTCATAGCTATGGGGGTCTTGCTATGTTGCCCAGGTTGATCTTGAACTCCTGGCCTAAAGCAATTCTCTTGCCTCAGCCTCCAAAAGTTCTGGAACTATAGATGTGAACCACTGCACCCAGACTTTTTAACTTTTTTACTCTTTTGTAATAACTTAGCTTAAACCACAAATACATTTTATAGCTGTACAAAAATATTTTTTCTTTATATCCTTACTTTATTTTTTCCACTTTTATTATGTTTTTCTTTTTAAACTTTTTTTTTTTTTAACTAGGACACAAACACAGACATTAGCCTTGGCCTACACAGGGTCTGGATCAGCATTAACCCTGTCTTCCACCTCCAAAAGATCTTCAAGGGCAATAATACACATGGAGCCATCATTTCATAGGACAACAATATCTTCTTCTGCAGTAGGTAGAGCAGAAAAAGACATACCTTCTGGATCAGTCTGTTTTACAGTTAATGTTTTAAAAATATAAGTAGGAGTACATTCTTAAATGATGCTAAAATGTTTATGGTACTAAACACATAAACCAGTAACAGAGTTATGTATTAATCATTATCGAATATTACATACTGTACGTAATTATAGGTTAATGTATACTAGCATCATCAGAAACACGTAAGTAATGCGTTGCCCTGTGATGTAACAAAGGCTACAATGTCACTAACACAACAAAGGCTACAATGTCACTAGGCAATAGGAATTTTTCAGCTCTGTTGTCATTTCATGGGACCATCATTGTAGACAAGGTCCATCATTGACTGAAACATTGTCACACAGTACATAAGAGTACTGTGGTTTAGAGTAAGTCCTTTATTATCTCTAAGCAGAACCCACAACTGCCAAATTGGTGCTTGCCCTGGTTGAATGTTCCCTTCAAAGTTCATGTTGAAATTTAATGGCCATTGTGGTGGCATTAAGAGGTAGGATCCTGAAGAGGTGATTAGGTCCTGAGTTCATTAGTGCTATTATTAAGAAGGTGATGAATTAATTGGTTAGCAAATTAATTAGTGCTATTACTGAGAAAGCGATTCATTTATTGCTGGAGTGGGATCCTGATAAAAGGATGGGTCTGGCCTGATTTTTTCTCTGTCTTGTGTGCTCCCTTGTGTCTTCCATCATGGGATGACACAGCACAAAGGCTCTTGCCAGATGCCAGTGCCAGGCTCGTGGACTTCCCAGCTCCCAGAACCTATAGCTTATAAATTACTCCTTCTCAGGCATTCCATTAGAGCAGTGGAAAATAGTCCAAGACTGTGCTGCAGAAGCAAAACGTGACTTTATCCTGCACTGTCATTCATGGGGCTTTTACTTGTGGCTCGGGCTCACAGTCACTTCCTATTTTAAAGAGTTAGTCTTTTTTTTCTTTTTCTTTGAGACAGAGTCTCTCTTTGTCACCCTTAGTAGAGAATTGTGGCGTCATAGCTCACAGCAACCTCAAATTCTGGGGCTCAAGTGATCCTCTTGCCTCAACTTCCCAAGTAGCTGGGACTATAGGCACCGACCACAACACCCGGCCAGTTTTTTGGGGGTTTTTTTGTTTGTTTTTCTTTTTAGAGATAGAGTCTCACTTTGTCGCTCTTGGTACAGTGTGGTGGCAGCACAGTTCATAGCGCCCTCCAACTCCTGGGCTTAGGCAATTCTCTTGTCTCAGCCTCCTCAGTAGCTGGGACTATAGGTGCCCACCAACACCCAGCTATTTTTCGTTTGCAGTTTGGCCAGGGCTGGGTTTGAACCCGGCATCCTCAGTATATGGGGCCGGCACCATGCCCACTGAGCCACAGGCACCGCCCCACTTGGCTAGTTTTTAGAGACTGGGTCTCGCTCTGGCTCAGGCACTCCACCTGCCTTTACCTCCCAGAGTGCTAGGATTACAGGTGTGAGCCACTGCACCTGGCCTGAAGGGTTATTCTTACTAAATAATGTATGTTCTGCTCTGATGTTTCCTTGCTGCTGAGGACGTGTGTGTAAAGTCCAGAAGCATATGAATAAGTTTTTAAATTGCACAATTAAAGAAATCATTAGTTAAAATATTTCTCCTTCTAACTTTGGTTGTAAAGAGACGCTTCTTTAAGGCTGGGCTCTGTGGCTCACGCCTGTAATCCTAGCATTCTGGGAGGTAGAAGCAGGCAGATGGCTTGAGCTCAGGAGTCTGAGACAGCCTCAGCCACAGCAAAACCCCAACTCTAAAAATTGCCAGGCATGCTGGCAGGTGCCTGTAGTCTCAGCTACTCGGGAGAATGAGACAAGAGAATCACTTGAGCCCAAGAGTTTGAGGTTGCTGTGAGCTATGATGCCATATCACTCTACTAAGGGTGACAAAGTGAGACTCTGTTTCAAAAAAAGACCAAAAAAAGAATCGTTACCTTGCTTGACACATACTAGATTCTATCTAAACAGTACCTATAATGACAATGACAATGATACCAGGGGGGTTTTGTGAGGCTTTCAAAAGCAGAACACACAGAATCAACAAATGCTGATGCTTTCTGTACACCCAGGAACTTTCTTCGTGGACAGCAAAATGGAAAGCAGACTCATCTTTCATAACAACTATTCTATTTATGACTTCTTAGCACAATGGTTTTGAAAAGTTTTACCAGTTTTTTTATTGTTATTATTATTATTATTATTTTGAGACAGAGTCTCAAGCTGTGGCCCTGGGTAGAGGGCTGTGCCGTCACAGCTCACAGCAACCTCAAACTCCTCGGCTCAAGTGATTCTCTTGCCTCATCCTCCCAAGTAGCTGGGACTACAGGCACCCACCACAACGCCCAGCTCACCAGTTTTTTTGTTTTTTTTTTTGTTTTTTTTTAAATTATAACATGTTTTAACCCCACACACAATAGCTATAACAAATATTATTTTGACACGATGGTTTTAGGCAAGGACAAACTCATTCATTCACTTGACACAACAATCTAGCCAGATAACATCACTGTGTGCCATGCTCAGACAAAGCTAGACATTGTGTTTCCCATAAGTGAGCCAAGGAAGAGGAACGAATGGGTAGCATCTGCTAGGGTTCTTCAGCCTTGTTATGCGCGCTTGTTACAGTATGTTTCAAAGTTATCTCACAGTTAGACTTTCTTTAGCCCTAAATGTGCTTTTCTGTGCTATATAACCTTACTTTTATGTGTATTCAGATAACCATGAGCCACAAAAGGTTGAAAAATATGTGTAAGAATGGTTTAAAGAAGAAAAAGAATGCACTTATAATTCTCATACACTCTCAAGACTTGTATTTCTCAATAGATGACTAAAATAAACCTTCATTCACTTGCACTTTCTATAGTCTCTATTTTTTACTTTCATTTTAGGTGTATACTTATTTAAACTTGCTTTCAGTGGTCAGTTGGTATATTTTTCTATTTGTGGAAGTTGCTTAGGTGTCTTGTTTGGGTAGAGATCTTCCTATTAAAATTCACAATTTTTTTTAATTAACAGCCTCTCAGAGCATCAGGGTTTATAGAAATGAGGTGGAATCATTAAGTGAAGTATAGACTGGAGAGTTGAATAAACACATTTATCCGGGAAGGACTGGAGAACATCTTCTTAAGTGAAGTATCCCAGGAATGGAAAGACAACCCTCACATGTACTCAGTATAAAACCAAAACTAGTAGGTTAACAACTGTAGGCACACGTGGGAGAAAAACTCAGTTGAATTCAAAGGGGGGGAGAGGAATTTGGTGGGCTCCCACCCAGTGGGTCAGACGCACAGAAGTATGGCTCACTTCCTGAGTGGAGGACACAGCTACAACTCAGACTTTAATCTTAGATAGGCAAACTATGTAACCTAATCATACGTATTCTCATAATAATGTGAAAATTTTTAAAAAGATGTATGTATTGTATGTGATATGTTCCATTAATTCCAAGTGCTGAAACCCTTCCAAAGGAGAAAGAATACATCGTTGTCTCTTAACCTGTGGTCCAGATACCACTTTCTGGTATTCTTTTTTTTTTTTTTTCAGTTTTTGGCCGGAGCTGGGTTTGAACCTGCCACCTCCAGCGTATGGGGCTGGTGCCCTACTCCTTTGAGCCACAGGCGCCGCCCAGCCTTCTGGCATTCTTATTCTTCCTACCTAATTTGTGTTCTAATCCTCAATCTCTCTTTTTTTTTTTTTTGAGACAGAGTCTTACTCTGTTGCCCTTGGTAGAGTGCCAGTGGTGTCATTACTTACAGCAACCTCAAACTCTTAGGCTTAAGTGATTCTCTTGCCTCAACCTCCCAAGTAGCTGGGACTATAGGTGCCCAACACAATGCCCAGCTATTTTTCAGGCTGATCTTGAACTCCTCAGCTCAGGCAATCCACCCACCTGGGCCTCCCAGAGTGCTAGGATGATAGGTGTGAGCCACCGTGCCTGGCCAGTCCTCAATCTCTTATACTCTCTCTTTCTTTCTTCGACCTCTAAATGTGAGGGCCCGAGGCAGTGTTGAGCTGGTAAATGTTTAAACATTGGTTCTATGGAGGGAAACCTGATGTGCAGTGTTTGCCAATTTTCATGGTGCACACATTTCTACTGGGGCTGACTTCAAGCTATTAATATGCCGTCACTGAATGGGGATTTGGAAAGAGATGTGCTCAGATAGTACTCACTGGCCATCTAGAGCCAGCTCCAGCTCACCACTGGTCCTAGGGTTTAGTAATCTGTCCTTGTCCTTATTTATAGTCATTCCCTAGGTCAGGCGTCCTCAAACGGCAGCCTGCAGGCCACATGAAGCAGCGTGAATTGTATTTGTTCCCATTTTGTTTTTTACTTAAAAATAAGATATGTGCAGTGTGCAAAGGAATTTGTTCATAGTTTTTTTTTTTTTATTGTTGGGGATTCATTGACGGTACAATAAGCCAGGTTACACTGATTGCAATGGTTAGACAAAGTCCCTCTTGCAATCATGTCTTGCCCCCATAAAGTGTGACACACACCAAGGCCCCACCCCCTCCCTCCTTCCCTCTTTCTGTTTCCCCCCCATAACCTTAATTGTCATTAATTGTCCTCATATCAAAATTGAGTACATAAGATTCATGCTTCTCCATTCTTGTGATGCTTTACTAAGAATAATGTCTTCCACATCCATCCAGGTTAATACGAAGGATGTAAGTCTCCATTTTTTTTTAATGGCTGAATAGTATTCCATGGTATAAATATACCACAGCTTGTTAATCCATTCCTGGGTTGGTGGGCATTTAGGCTGTTTCCACATTTTGGCGATTGTAAATTGAGCTGCAATAAACAGTCTAGTACAAGTGTCCTTATGATAAAAGGATTTTTTTCCTTCTGGGTAGATGCCCAGTAATGGGATTGCAGGATCAAATGGGAGGTCTAGCTTGAGAGCTTTGAGGTTTCTCCATATTTCCTTCCAGAAAGGTTGTACTAGTTTGCAGTCCCACCAGCAGTGTAAAAGTGTTCCCTTCTCTCCACATCCACACCAGCATCTGCAGTTTTGAGATTTTGTGATGTGGGCCATTCTCACTGGGGTTAGATGATATCTCAGGGTTGTTTTGATTTGCATTTCTCTAATATATGGAGATGATGAACATTTTTTCATGTGTTTGTTAGCCATTTATCTGTCATCTTTAGAGAAAGTTCTATTCATGTCTCTTGCCCATTGATTTATGGGATTGTTGGCTTTTTTCATGTGGATTAATTTGAGTTCTCTATAGATCCTAGTTATCAAGCTTTTGTCTGATTGAAAATATGCAAATATCCTTTCCCATTGTGTAGGATGTCTCCTTGCTTTGGTTATTGTCTCCTTAGCTGTACAGAAGCTTTTCAGTTTAATGAAGTCCCATTTGTTTCTTTTTGTTGTTGTTGCAATTACCATGGCGGTCTTCTTCATGAAGTCTTTCCCCAGGCCAATATCTTCCAGTGTTTTTCCTATGCTTTCTTGGAGGATTTTTATTGTTTCATGAAGCCTTAAATTTAAGTCCTTTATCCATCTTGAATCAATTTTTGTGAGCGGGGAAAGGTGTGGGTCCAGTTTCAGTCTTTTACATGTAGACATCCAGTTCTCCCAACACCATTTATTGAATAGGGAGTCTTTCCCCCAAGGTATGTTCTTGTTTGGTTTATCGAAGATTAGGTGGTTGTAAGATGTTAATTTCATTTCTTGGTTTTCAATTCGATTCCAAGTAACTATGTCTCTGTTTTTGTGCCAGTACCATGCTGTCTTGACCACTATGGCTTTCTAGTACAGACTAAAATCTGGTATGCTGATGCCCCCAGCTTTATTTTTATTACTAAGAACTGCCTTAGCTATACGGGGTTTTTTCCAGTTCCATACAAAATGCAGAATCATTTTTTCCAAATCTTGAAAGTACAATGTTGGTATTTTGATAGGAATGGCATTGAATAGGTAGATTGCTTTGGGAAGTATAGACATTTTAACAATGTTGATTCTTACCATCCATGAGCATGGTATGTTCTTCCATTTGTTAATATCCTCTGCTATTTCCTTTCTGAGGATTTCATAGTTTTCTTTATAGAGGTCCTTCGCCTCCTTCGTTAGGTATATTCCTAGGTATTTCATTTTCTTTGAAACTATGGTGAAGGGAGTTGTGTCCTTAATTAGCTTCTCATCTTCACTGTTATTGGTGTATACAAAGGCTACAGACTTGTGGACATTGATTTTATATCCTGAAACATTACTGTATTTTTTGATGACTTCTAGGAGTCTTGTGGTTGAGTCTTTGGGGTACTCCAAGTATAACATCATGTTGTCAGCAAAGAGGGAGAGTTTGACCTCCTCTGCTCCCATTTGAATTCCCTTTATTTCCTTGTCTTGCCTAATTGTATTGGCTAGAACTTCCAGCACTATGTTGAATAGTAAAGGTGACAGAGGACAACCTTGTCTGGTTCCAGTTCTAAGAGGAAAAGCTTTCAGTTTTACTCCATTCAGTAAAATATTGGCTGTGGGTTTGTCATAGATAGCTTCAATCAGTTTTAGAAATGTGCCACCTATGCCTATACTCTTCAGTGTTCTAATTAGAAAAGGATGCTGGATTTTATCAAATGCTTTTTCTGCATCTATTGAGAGGATCATGTGATCTTTATTTTTGCCTCTGTTAATATGGTGGATAACGTTTATGGACTTGCGTATGTTAAACCAGCCTTGCATCCCTGGGATGAAGCCTACTTGATCATGATGAATGAGTTTTTTGATGATAAGCTGTAATCTATTGGCTAGGATTTTGTTGAGAATTTTTGCATCTATATTCATGAGTGAGATTGGTCTGAAATTCTCCTTTTTGTTTGGGTCTTTTCCTGGTTTTGGTATCAGGGTGATGTTTGCTTCATAGAACGTGTTGGGGAAGATTCCTTCTTCCTCAATTTTTTGGAATAATTTCTGCAGTACAGGAATAAGCTCTTCCTTGAAGGTTTGATAGAATTCTGGAGTGAAGCCATGTGGACCAGGGCATTTTTTGGTTGGAAGATTGTTTTTTTTTTTTTTTTTTGTAGAGATAGAGTCTCACTTTATGGCCCTCGGTAGAGTGCCGTGGCCTCACACAGCTCACAGCAGCCTCCAGCTCCTGGGCTTAAGCGATTCTCTTGCCTCAGCCTCCCAAGCAGCTGAGACTACAGGCGCCCACCACAACGCCCAGCTATTTTTTTTTTTTTTTTGGTTTGCAGTTCAGCTTTGATCTCAGTGCTTGAAATTGGTCTGTTCAGGAGCTCTATTTCTTCCTGGCTGAGTCTAGGGAGAGTGTGTGATTCCCAATATTGATCCATTTCCTTGACATTGCCAAATTTCTGGGCATAGAGTTTCTGTAGTATTCAGAGATGATCTCTTGTATCTCTGTGGGATCAGTTGTTATTTCCCCTTTATCATTTCTGATTGAGGTTACTAGAGAGTTTACTTTTCTATTCCTCGTTAGTCTGGCCAATGGTTTATCTATTTTATTTATTTTTTCAAAAAACCGACTCCTTGTTTCATTAATTTTCTGAATGATTCTTTTGTTTTCAATTTCATTGATCTCTGATTTGATTTTGGAGATTTCTTTTCTTTTACTGACTTTAGGCTTAGATTGTTCTTCTTTTTCCAATTCCATAAGATCTCTTGTGAGATTGTTGATGTGCTCTCTTTCGGTTTTTCGAATGTAGGCATCTAAAGCGATGAATTTTCCTCTCAGAACTGCTTTTGCAGTATCCCACAGGTTTTAGTAGCTTGTGTCTTCATTGTTGTTATGCTCAAGGAAGTTAATGATTTCCTGTTTTATTTCTTCCTGCACCCATCTGTTATTCAACAGAAGATTGTTTAATTTCCATGCCTTTGGGTGGGGTCGAGCGTTTTTGTTAGAGTTGAGTTCCACCTTTAATGCCTTATGGTCTGAGAAGATACAAGGTAAAATTTCAATTCTTTTGATTCTGTTGATATTTGTTTTGTGTCCCAGGATATGATCAATTTTGGGGAATGTTCCATGGGGTGTTGAGAAGAATGTATATTCTTTGTCTTTGGGGTGGAGTGTTCTATATGCGTCTATCAAGCACAGTTGTTCTAGGGTCTCATTTAAATCGCTAATATCTTTGTTTAATTTCTGTTTAGAGGATCTGTCCAGCTCTAATAAGAGGAGTGTTAAAGTCCCCTGTTATTATGGTATTATCAGATATCATATTGCTCAGACCGAGTAAGGTCTCTTTCAAGAATCTGGGAGCATTTAAATTGGGTGCATAAATATTTAGAATTGAAATGTCTTCTTGTTGTATTTTTCCCTTGACCAATATAAAGTGACCATCTTTGTCTTTTTTGACTTTGGTTGCTTTAAATCCACATGTATCTGAAAATAAGATTGCAACTCCTCTTTTCTTCTTTCCATTTGCCTGAAAAATTGTCTTCCAACCCTTGACTCGGAGCTTTAATTTGTCTTTTGAAGCCAGGTGTGTTTCTTGCAGACAGCAAATAGATGGCTTGTGTTTTTTAATCCAGTCAGCCAATCTATGTCTCTTGAGTGGGGAATTCAAGCCATTAACATTTATGGAGATAATTGATAAGTGTGGTAGTATTCTATTTGTCTTATTTGGTGAGAGTCCATTTCTTAGTTTTATCTTTTGCATCAGTGTGGAGGTTAGGTTCTGTCCTTTGATTTCTGAGTTCTTACTTTGCTGCTGATCCATTGTGGTGGTCAGTGTGCAGAACAGGTTGAAGTATTTCCTGTAGAGCTGGTCTTGTTGTGGCGAATTTCCTCAATGTTTGTATATCCATAAATGATTTGATTTCTCCGTCAGTTTTGAAGCTTAGCTTAGCAGGGTACAGAATTCTGGGCTGGAAATTGTTCTGTTTAAGTAGATTAAAGGTAGATGACCATTGTCTTCTTGCTTGGAAAGTTTCATTAGAGAAGTCTGTGGTCACTCTGATGGATTTGCCCCTGTAGGTCAACTGGCACTTACTCCTGGCAGCTTGCAGAATCTTTTCTTTTGTCTTGACTTTGGACAGGTTCATCCCAATGTGTCTTGGAGAAGCTCGGTTAGAGTTGAGGCGACCTGGGGTCCGATAGCCCTCTGAAAGCAGTGTGTCAGAATCTTTGGTGATATTTGGGAAATTTTCTTTTATAATATTCACTGGTATGGCTTCCATTCCTCTGGGGCATTCTTCTTCCCCTTCTGGAATTCCTATAACTCGTATGTTGGAATGCTTCATAAAGTCCCATAATTCTGACAGTGAACATTCTGCTTTCTCTCTCTTCTTTTCTGCCTCTTTTACTATCTGAGTTATCTCAAGAACTTTGTCTTCTACCTCTGAAATTCTTTCTTCTGCATGGTCTAACCTGTTGCTGATACTTTCCATTGCATCTTTAAGTTCCCTAATTGACTGTTTCAGTTCCTTCAGCTCTGCTATATCCTTTCTATATTCTTCATATTGTTCATCTCTGATTTGATTCTGTTTTTGGATTTCCTTTTGGTTATTTTCCACTTTATTAGCAGTTTCCTTCATTGTTTCCATCATTTCTTTCATTGTTTTCAACATGTGTATTCTAAATTCCCTTTCTGTCATTCCTAACATTTCTGTATAGGTGGAATCCTCTGCAGTAGCTACTTCATGGTCCCTTGGTGGGGTTGTTCTGGACTGGTTCTTCAGGTTGCCTGGAGTTTTCTGCTGATTCTTCCTCATGTGTGATTTCTTTTATCTGTTTCCTTGCCCTAATTTTCCTTTCACTTCCTCTTGCTCTTTAAATTCTCGTGCCTGTGGAAGTTGCGGGCGGGTTTAGATGGATTGAACACACGCGACCACTTGCCGTTTTTCCACTGTTTTAGTCCTCCTCTTGGGGTCCAGAAGTCTCTCGCTGACTCCCTGTATCCTCTCAGGGGTGATGATAGGCAGATCCCACCAGCCAGAGATGCCTGGAGTTCTATTTCCCCAGACTCATGGTGCCCAGATGCAAGGAAGCTATTACTCTGCCACCATCTTGCTCCTCCTCCTTGTTCATAGTTTTTTTTAAACTATAGTCCGGCCCTCCAACGGTCTGAGGGACAGTGAACTGGCCCCCTGTTGAAAAAGTTTGAGGATGCCTGCCCTAGGTGATCTCATTCAATTTCATGGCTTTAAATACCATCCCTATGCTGATGAATCCTAAGTTAGATCCTATGCCAGCCTATCCCATTCACACACATTCAACTTGAGTCTTCATTTGGATAGATGTCTAACAGGCATGTGAAGTTAACAAGAACAAAGAGGAACCCTGATTCAAAAAAAACAAAAAGTGAAAAACATAAATTATATAGCAACAAAATGGTTATCAACAGTTCAATGAAAAGTCACTTTACTTTCTTCCACATAAGATACTATGGAAAACAACAATTTCCTAAAAAAAATTTTATATTTCACTTTGATGCAAAAGAAGAGAAAAAAGTGAGGAAGGAGCCCAAATAGCACAATGATGTAATAAACAGAGCTCTTTATTCACCCCTGCTTGACTCCAAGTCTTCCCCATATCTTAGTAGATGCATCATTATTCACCCAGTCACTTAGTTCTAAATTCTTGAAATCATCCTCAACTGTCTTTCCCTCATACTCCTTTCATTAGCAGGGCTTATTAACCCTCCCTTCCTTCCTTTTCTTCCTTTCCTAAGAAATAGGGGTCTTGTGGTGAAAGCTATGTTAATTAGTAGGATGTGAGCACTCTAATTTGTACAAATAATCAACACATTGAATCCTACAAAGGCAGAAATGTATTCATGATCTATGCATATATGACTTAAAAAAAGAAAAAGGGGCGGCGCCTGTGGCTCAGTTAGTGGGGCACCGGCCCCATGTGCCGGGGGTGGCGGGTTCAGGCTCGGCCCCGGCCAAAACTACAACCAAAAAATAGCCAGGCGTTGTGGCTGGCGCCTGTAGTCCCAGCTACTTGGGAGGCTGAGGCAAGAGAATCACCTAAGCCCAAGAACTAGAGGTTGCTGTGAGCTGTGTGATGCCACAGCACTCTACCGAGGGCCATAAAGTGAGACTCTATCTCTACAAAAAAAAAAAAAGAAAGAAAGAAAAAGAAAGAAATAGGGGGTCTTGCTCTGTTGCCTGGGCTGGTCTTGGATTCCTGGCCTAAAGCAGCCTTTCTGCCTCAGTCTCTGGCATGGCTGGGAATACATGTACAAGCCATTGTGTCCAGCATCTGTGCCTTTAAGCCTTGTCCCAACTCACACGGATACTTATCCACCACCTGCATCCCTGTCGGGTCACCTACACATGATTTCTCTCTTGTGGTAACTACTTACAGTTACTGCCTCCATTCTGTCTCTCTACAGTCAATTACCTGTAAGCAGCCCTGGAGTGAGGCTTTAAAATGTAAATAGTATCCCATCACTCCCTTGCTTAAAATTTTCTAATTACCATTTGACCATATTCAGAATAAAATTCAAACCTGCTCCCCTCAGCCTCTGCTCCATTTGGCCTTGCTATCTCTTCGAGTTCAGCTCCTTCTGCCTTTTGCTTACACTGCTCTGACTTCCCTGGCTTACTTGCGGCACACGCAGCCTGTCCAAGCCTCCAGGTATTTGCAATTCTGTACCCTCTGCCTGGAAATCTCTCCCAAAGCTCTGCTCTGGTCTGAATGTTTCATCAAAACTCACATTGAACTTAACAGCCAATGCACTGGTATTGAGAGGTGGAGCCTTTAACTGGTATTGAGAGGTGGAGCAGGTCACAAGGACTCTGCTGTCATGAAACAATTCACGCTGTGATCACAGGGGTGGGTTAGTTATCTCAGAAGGCAGTTGTTGATAAAAAGGATGGCTTTGGACGGCTTTTCTCTCTTGTCCCATGTCCTTGCTTCCACCTTCTGCCCTTCCACCATGGAATGACCCTCACTAGATGACCTAGCAGATAACCGGGCTCTCCTTGGACTTCTTAGCCTTAAGAACCATGAACCTGGGCAGTCTCAGCTACTCAGGATCTGAGGTGGAGGGTAACTTGAGCCCAGCAGGAAGAAGTGGCAGTGCACTAAGTTCGCTCCACTGTACCACTGCACTCCAGCCTGTGACAAAGCAAGACCCCGTATCTAAAAGAAGAATCATGAGCCAAATAAACTTCTATTATTTAAAAATGACTCAGTCTATGATATTCCAATATAGCAGAAAACAGGTTAAGATAGGCTCTCTTCTGTATCTTCCGACCCTTCTCCTCCTTCAGGATTTTACTGAAATATTCTTTAAAAGTCCTTCTTAGGAGGGGTTTTCCTTGACTGCCACATCCCAAAGAGTCTTTCTCAGCCCCTCTACTTGCCCTAGGCCCCTCCATCTTCTTTCCATGCTTAATTTTTCTCCGTAGATCTTGTCTTGATCTGATTATGTTATGTGTTTGTTTCCAATGAAGCCAGGCATTGGCCATGTTGGGTGCTGCGTTCTCAACACCTACAAAGGTAACTTGCACACCAGGTGCTCCGTACACACTTGATGAATGAGTAAATACAATCCATTTTCACACAGCTTACTTTTATTTTATGTTTTATTTTTTAAGACTAGTCACGTGCAGTAGTGAGACGGGGGGAAAGAGGAGAACAAGGAGTTGGCTCTGTAACTGTGACCAAGTGAGATAACTCTCTGCCTTCGGATCAGCCAGCACAGCTTACTTTCTGTATCGGGGATTGGCGAACTTTTCCCATAAAGGGACACACATAACTATTTTTGGGGCTTCGTGCCATACAGCTTCTGTTGCAACTACTGAACTCCTGTTTACAGTATGAAAGCAGTCACAGGCAATGCTTAAGAGATGAACATGGCCATGCTCCAGTAAAACTTCATTTATGAAAACAGGCTGGGCAGTGCCTATGCCTCAGTGAGTAGGGCGCCAGCCCCATGTACCGAGGGTGGCAGGTTCAAACCCGACCCCAGCCAAACTGCAACGAAAAATATAGCTGGGCATGGTGGTGGGTGCCTGTAGTCCCAGCTACTCGGGAGGCTGAGGCAAGAGAATCGCCTAAGCCCAAGAGCTGGAGGTTGATGTGAGCTGTGATGCCACAGCACTCTACAAAGGGCGAAGAAATAAAACTCTGTCTCTAAAAAAAGAAAACAGAAAACAGGCCAAGTGCCAGATTTGGCTTTGGGGCTGTGGCTTGCAGACCCTAGTCTGGGTGAAGTTGACTGTACTCTTTGGCTCTCTTCATTAACATGACCTTGTTAGTCCACTGTCTTTATCACATGATTTTTCCATTCCAGGAAACTATTGCTCAGGATAATAGAAATTGCAGATACCTTTCAAAAAACCCATTTGAACATCAGACTGTGCCACCTTTCACTGAATAGCCTTGAGTGAGTTTTCTCTCTAAGATTCTTCAAAATTCCTATCTTAAATCTTTTGGCTGGCTGTGTCCACCAGTCCTGAACTACTATATCTCAAGCTTCTGCCTTGAAAGACTTGCCTTCAATCTCACCTCCAAATCTCATAAAATATTCCAACTTGGCTTTGAGTGGTGCTGAGATGGTCAAAGTGATGGTCTCTCTGTAGGTGGGGAGCAACCAACTTCTGTGTTGTCTGCTGGAATTTTCAAGAAGTCAGCTATAATGAAGGGCAAGCCCAGAGAAAATTGTCATTTTGTTTCTGTTGCTTTTGCTGTCATAATTTCTTGGTTTCCAAATTAAAAAGCATTTTCATTCATTCATTAATTTATTTATTAACAAACATGGACTGAGAGATTATTACACATATGCCTTCAAACCAGTTAGTCTTGATAGGGGTTCACAAGTAAAGTCCAGGCAACTTTGCTCTTTGTAAATAGGATAGAAAAAGAGAACTTTTTTTCTCCTACGACTAATGAAAGTTTACTTTTTTGAACTTCAAAAAATTGCATCACCCGGGATTTTGACAGAGAAAGAAAAATTTACTCATTAAAAACGAGAGCTTCTCAGTTTCTCCAGTCTCCTAAATTCACTGATCTACAAGTCTGTAACTCGCAGTGCATCTGACCAAGAGTTTTCTGGAAGAGTGCCAGGCACGGCTGAACAGCAATCTTTTGACCATAACTACTGGGGGGAAGAGCAGCCCTCACCATAATCATCGTTCATAAAAACTCTGGAATTTACTTGCACAAAGAGCTCATTGAGAGCTGACAGGTCTGCTACAGCCATTCCTTTATTCCCAAGGAAAAAAGCATCAGGAAAACTAGCCGCGCTGCTTGCACCATTTCTGCAGAGGGAGTGTTCAGAAGTCAGTGCCTGGGGTAGTCAGCAGGCCTGGCTTCCTCCGTGGGTGGAGGCGGCATGCAGTCCTGGGGAGAGAGCCCAAGACTGGAGTCAGGGTCTAACTGTGCCAACTGAGTCACCTAGCCACTCAGGGCCCCCACGTCCTTGTCTCAAAAATGCACATGGAAAAAAGTAGCATCTTGCCTATAGGAGGTTTGTGTTCATCCGCTGAAAAACTGAAGGTGAAGTTGTTATGGAAATCAGAAGCCCTTCACAAATATATTAGTTGCTGTTACTATTTCATTTAGGCAATAGTTGGGGTTGCCATTTTAGCAGTTTTACAAAAGACCACCTCCTAATGTCTTCCCTGTAGTGCCATTTCTGCTAATAGAAATGCAATCTTCATGTGTCCTCTTGTTTCAACTTTTTAAAAATCGTAAGCACTTCCCCAAAGACATAATACATCGGAGCAATCCACACTAAAGCAGATGTGACTTCTCAGACACTTTGTTTCTCTCAGGAGGGATCAGGTGGCTAAGGATGGATAACGAAAAAAGATTCCTAAAAAGTTGGGAAAAGTCGTTTTTAAAAGTAGGAATGCAGGCCGAATAATAGAATTCTAAGAGCTTTGCAGATGGAAAGCATTAGTGGTTTTTGAAGTATAATTTAGGCAGGTCTCTTTTATATCAAACAGAAAAATATCAAAGCTGGAGTGGGAGTCCCAGAGCCCCACCCTCCATCGATGCCTCTACAATCCATAGGCCCTTCTGCAGAATCCTGGGGCTCTGAGGACCAGAGCTTGAAAATCTCTCTGTCTTAGCCTTCACATCGTACAGCAGAAGCAAAGTGACATTCTAGAAAAGAGATGGAAATAAAGCTACTTTCTTAATCTAGTGTTCACGGCTCTCTATAAAAATAAATTCATAATAATGCATGTTTATTGAAATCTTATTATATGCCAGGCTCTTGGCTAAATCACATGTATTACCTTATTTAAGTTCTAAAACAATTTTATGAGGTAGATACCAGTTTCCTTCCCATTTTACAGATGAGAAAACGGAAAATTTAAGAGGGTAAGAAACCTGGTAAGAAACCCAGACTGAGGCCAGTGTAGGTCTAGGGCTAATGCTCTCAGCTCCAGCCTATAGTCCCTCCTCTTATTTTGGTTTCAAAGAAAAATGTCTTTGTCTCTTATTACCACAGATGTCATCAAGAATTTTTTTTAGATTATAGATTTGGGTTTCAATAGAGACTTGTCTACAACCCATATTGTTTTTAGCATGCATTTATATCTTAAAAGAGGAAGAAAGAGTTAGAATTAAAATAGAAAGTTCTCTTCTGGGTGTGACAAGCAAGTGAGCCTACAGACTTAGGCACATGATGAGGTTCTATTTTCCTCCTGTGTTGCCAACTCTGGGTCATATTTTTTTTTTTTCCTTTTCAAACCTCCCATAAACTTACTGAATAAAAGAAGATACACTGTAACCAACAACATGCTCCATTTTAAAATCTGAAATTCAGATGGGAGAATTACTCTGCGATGCAAAATAATATTGAGTGCTGTTAGTGGAAAAACACAAAACCATGAAACTTAGCTCCTCATGGAAACTTTTAAGTGCTCTCTCACAGAGAGAAAGAGAAGGAAGGAACCCAAAGGAATAAGGACGTTCTTCTTTCAGTTTAAACGGCACCAGAAGAAATGGGAAATATTTGAGCCTCTCACTGATGAGAATAGATAACCACTTTTGCATTAGTCACCAGCAAAGTTCTCATTCACTTGGTTTGAACAACCACAAAATGATGAAATAATAGTGTGTTAAAACTCTGCAAATTCGGCTGGAAGATAAGCAGCCTCTCTTAAGAGAGAAAGATGGAAATTTGGGGCAACTGACAGGCAGGCGGCTCATGCTGGTTTTATGGACTGCTGTCTCATTCCTTTCCATTTGTAAGAGCTCTTTGTACGTTACAGACACTAACACTTGGCTTTGGTATTACAAATTTTTTTGGACCATGTTTTTCTGTCAGTTGATTTTGGACCTGGTACATTTTTGAGATAAGGGTTTTTATTTGTTTATGTTAAAATATTTCTGACTTTCTGGGAGGCTGAGGTGGGTGGATTACCTGAGCTCAGGAGTTAGAGACCAGCTTGAGCAAGAGTGAGATCCCATCTCTAAAAATAGCTGGGCGTTGTGGTGGGTATCTGTAGTTCCAGCTACTTGGGGGGCTGAGGCAAGAGGTTCACTTGAGCCAGAGTTTGAGGTTGCTGTGAGCTATGACACCACAACACTCTGCTGAGGGCAGCAAAGTTGAGATTCTGTCTCAGAAAAAAGTAATAATAATAATGATTTCAAAAAAAAATTTTAATTAAAAAAATATTTCTGACTTTTTAAAAAAAGTTTTTGGGGATTGCAGTCTCTATATACTGATTGTATTATAAAGCCTTTTAATGCGTCCTTCCCATTGTACTTTCTTGAACATTCTTGGCTATTCATGGGCATTTATTCTTCCATGAAAATTAAAAAATCTTATTGGTGCTTGTGTAGAGTGATAATGTCCCCTGTCCCCTCTGACATGTATGTCTACCTCCTAATCCCTGGAACCTGTGAATGTTACCTTACATGGCAAAAAGGAATTTGTAGATGTGATTACTGACTTTGAGATGCAGAAATTATTCTGAATTATCTTGTGGATGCTATGTATTAAGTCTAGCCTTAAGCTGCCTCCTTATGTAGCTTAGGCTAAGGGTTTCCCTGGATGTAGAAAACTGTAACTTAACTGGTGTATACCTACTGTCCTAACAATTACTGAGTTTTGGCCAATCATAGGCGGCCAACCGTTCAAACCGTGTCCAAACAAGGCAAACTCCAAGCTCTAACCCATCTGGCTGTTTCTATATCTCATTTCTGTTTTCTGTAGGTTACTTTCCATTTTCTGCCCATAATTCCTGTCTGACCACAAAGCAGCAGTGGTGTCTCTCTGAACCAATTGTGGTTCAGGGGGCTGACAATTCTCAAATCATTCTTGTCCAATTAAACTCCGTCAAATTTAATTTTTCTAATGTTTTCCTTTTAGCATATGGAATGACAAAAATCCTTATGAGAGGGACATGGGGAGTTAGAATCAAAAGAGAAGATGGTGTGATGATAGAAGCAGAGATCTGAGGGATGCACTATGAAAATGGAGGAAGGGGCCCCAGTCAGGGAAGACAAAGGTCACTATGAAAGTTTTGAGACAGACTTTGTTATGGTTCATCATTTCTCTTCCAAGAAATACTGTCAACAGCCTGTCCTCTCTGATTCACCTGGGCAAGTTTCACTGGGGCTCATCCAGGTTTCTGGGAGGCTTCATTTGTTTTCAACTGTGGCACTCAGTGGGCAGTCAGCTGCGGAGCTGAGAAGAGAGCACTTTCACACAATGGTTTTTCTATGATTTTAAAAGTGGTTTAAATGAGTCTCAAAGACTTGAGCATTAGCAACGGGGTTGGGGGGATCTTGCTCCTTTCCATGAAGCAAATTTTCAAGAATTTAGAAGAGGCTGAACTTCACTGAAAGACAAGAGAGGAGTGGCGGCATCCAGAGGGCTTAGTGGCCGAGGAAAACATTGTCACTGTTCGTGAAAATAATCAAGTGATGTTTAAGAATGTTGAAGCAGCACTACAGATGCTGTATGAGATGTCTGGCAGTGTCCAAAATCCCGCATGATTATCTTAGAGACAGGAACGTTTCATCCTGTGGGGTGCCTCATATTTTGATGGAAGAACAAAAGCGCATCCGTGTTGGATGTGAAGAAAGGCTGGTCAGATTCCCGGGAGGCCATCCTTACTGGTGATGAAACCAGTTTACTCCAGAAAATAACTATCAGTTGACAGTGTGGATTTTTTCCCTGAAGAAAATCCACCCAATGAAAGTAAAAGGGCCCCAAGGCATTGGAAAGTAAATGGTGGCAGCTTTCTTCTCCAAAAGTGGTCACGCTGCAACTGTTCCCCTAGAGCAACAAAGGACTGTCACTGCTCGGTGGTACACAACAGTGTGCCTACCAAAAGTTTTCGGGAAGCTTCAAGAACAGCAGTCAAGGGGGGTGGTGGGTAGAGGGAGGGGGATCGGTGGGATCATACCTGTGGTGTATCTTACAGGGGTATTTGCGAAACTTGGTAAATGTAGAATGTAAAGGTTTTGGCACAGTAACTGAGATAACGCCGGAAAGGCTATGTTAACCATTGTGATGAAAATGTGTCAAATGGTCTATGAAGCGAGTGTATGATGCCCCATGATCATATCAATGTATACAGTTATGATTTAATAAAAAAAAAAAAAAAGAGAGAGAGAGAGAGAAAAAAAGAACAGCAGTCAAGGACAGGACAGCGGGGACCATCTCGCAGCATCTGCCCACACAGCTAACATCACCATTCTAGAGTCCTCAGAGGTTATACTTATGACTCGTCCACCCTGTAGTCCTGCCCTGGCCCCATGTGATTATTTCCCATTCCCTAAAGTAAAAAAATCACATGTGTGGAAGAAGGTTCTTCAGCCCTGAAGAAGCTGTTTATACCTACAAAAGAAAGCTTATAGCACTTGAAGAAAATGAGTGGAAAGAGTGTTTTCAAAATTGGTTTATAAGAATGCAATAGTGCATAGGACGTCATGGCTATTATTTGGAGAAAATATAGTGATCATAGTGATTTTGTGTTTCTTAATTTTTGTGTATCTCAAAACTTTTGTACTGTCCTTCGTGCAGGTGGCCACTAGAAGCTGAGAAGGGAAGGACACAGTCTTCCCTCAGAGCTTCAGAAAGAACCAACCTTGCTGACACCTTGGCTTTGGCCCACTGCAACTGATTTTGGGCTGGTGACTTCTAGAACTGTAAAAGAATAATTTTGTGTTGCTTTTAAGCCACCACGTTTGCAGCAATTTGTTATAGCAGCAATGGAAAACTATAGTAACATAGTATTGAGGCTACTCGGCGCCTATGGCTCAAGCAGCTACAGCGCCAGCCACATAAACCTGAGCTGGCAGGTTTGAATCCAGCCTGGGCCCACCAAACAACAATGACAGCTGCAACCAAAAATAGCCGGGTGTTGTGGTGGGCACCTGTAGTCCCAGCTACTTGGGAGGCAGAGGCAGGAGAATCGCTTGAGCCCAGGAGTTGGAGGTTGCTGTGAGCTGTGACGCCACAGCACTCTACCCAGGGCGACAGCTTGAGGCTCTGTCTCAAAAAAAACCAAAAAAACAAAAAAACATAGTATTGACATAAAATTATATTAAATGTATATATTAGTTTTTGAAAACTGACACTTTTATGGTATTTATATTCTCATTCAAGAACATAGTCTCTTCCTTTGTTCAGATCTCATTTTATCTTCTTCCAATCTGTAGAAATTAGCTCAACTTAATGAGTCGGTCAATGTAGGGAGGTGGTCAGCTAGGGGGGTTCTACGATACACACACACACACACACATATAAAAACATCTCCAATGTGGGGATTGGTTTTTTCTTGCTAAATTCATTCTGAAATATTTTATATTTTGCCATTGTTGTGAATTAAATGTTTTTCCAAGTTTCTACTTCCATGTAATTATTTTTAGGATGTGGAAAAGGCTATTGATTTTTAATCGTTGGTTATTTACCCAAGTGTGTTAATAAATTCTCTTCTCTTATTATGTGTAGCAGTTTTTTACTAGAGTTACTTGGATATTTTGGGGTTTTTGTTTACTTGTCCTTTAAAAAATAATCACACCAACAGCAAAAAACAAAGAGTTTTATTCCTGTTATCAAATATTGCCAGTTATTTACTTTTGTCATGTTCATTCATTTGGGATTTCTAAGTCAATGGTTTTTATAATGATGGTGAGAATCTCTGGGTAGTTTGTGCTTAATTAAAATGGTTTTAGCATTTTGTATATTAGCCTTCTACTTTCTATTGGTTTTTTAAATAGCATTTATTTTATTAAATAATTTCTTTAATTCTTAATGTACTAAATAAATTTTAAGTACCCACAGATATGATCACACATCCTCCTTCAAAGCAATGATGTAATAGATTGTGTTGTTAGACTTCCTGGTGCTGAACCACCCTTGACTTCCTGAGGTTATGACCTATCTTTTTTTTTTCTTGATACATTCCTAGATTCCACTTATGTTTCATTTAGATTCTTGAATCTGTATTTCTAAGATTGTCTATAATTTTTAATTTTGTCTTATTTTTATCAACTTTGATTAAGTTTATTTTGATTTTGTAAAATAAATTGGGTGTTTTCCATTATTCTCTATGGTGTATAGCAATTTGAACAAAAGTAGTATTGTCAGTCCTCTAAAGGTTAAATAATACTGAGCTAGAAATCCATGATCCTGGAGAATTTTCAAACATTTTTATTTCCCTCCTTTTCCTCACTCCAATTTCAGCACCTAAGCTTTTCTGATATTGTTTGAGTATTTTCATTATAGACTGCCACTTAAATTATTCTTATAAGTCTTCCATCTCATGAGCCCTTCTTTAGATTTACATTATCTATTTTTAGTCAGATCTGATGCTGGCAAAATGAGGATGAAAAAGCTTAAGAGTAACAGGTTAATGCAAATAAATAAGGGAAAAATCCAACCACAGAGGAGGCTGAGGCAGAGCAGCCTGTGAGCTAGGAGAATGGAGAGAGACTGGCCTACACACCTAGTGAACAGTGCTTCAAGAAGGGGGCAGCGTTTACCACAGCTCAAATTACAATCACCAAAATGTGGAAGCAGCCTAAATGCCCACCAACCCAGGAATGGTTAACAGGCTGTGGTATATGTATACAATGGGATACTATTCAGCCATTAAAAAAGACCGTGATTGGCACCCATACTCAACGAGTAGGGTGCCAGCCACATACACTGATGTATGGGTTTGAGTTGGTGGGTTTGAGCCCAGCCTGGGCCTGCTAAACAACAATGACAACTGTAAACAAAAAATAGCCAGGTGTTGTGGCAGGTGCCTGTAGTCCCAGCTACTTGGGAAGCTAAGGCAAGAGAATTGCTTAAGCTCAAGAATTTGAGGTTGCTGTGAGCTGTGTGATGCCATGGCACTCTACCAAGGGCTATAAAGTGAGACTCTGTCTCTACCAAAAAAAACAAAAAAGAATCCAATGTACTCAATTCTAATGTAATACCAGTAAACGATCTAATACATGCCCACAAAAGAGAAAAACTCAAATCAATTCAAGGTGGGGGCAAGGGAACCAGGGAGTTGAAGGAGATGGTGTGCTCCCACTTAATGGACACACTGTTGGGGGTATGGCACACTTTTTGGGGTGGGACACAATTATAAAAGGGACTTCACCTAACAAATGCAAACATTGTAACCTAATTCTTTGTACCCTCAATTAACGTGAAATAATAATAATAATAATAATAATGAAAGAAGGTGGCAGCAGAGTGCAGTGCCTTGTACCTGTAGCCCCAGCTACTGGGGAGACTGAAAGAAGAGGATTGCTTGAGGCCAGGAGTTTGAGGTGTGGCAAGTAGTTACCAATGCCACTTCACTCCAGGCTGGGCTACACAGCAAGACCTCAGCTCCTAAAAATAAAATTAAAAAAAGGAAATTGTCAATTAGGTCAAAGGTAGACCTAATTGAGAGGTAGAATGCATTGAACTAGAAAACAGATCTTTGGATTTGACCATATGGAAGTCACTGAATTGAAAGAACAGTTTGGGGTGGCGCCTGTGGCTCAAGGAGTAGGGCGCCGGTCCCATATGCCAGAGGTGGCGGGTTCAAACCCAGCCCCGGCCAAAAAAATAAATAAATAAATAAATTATTTTAAAAAAAAAAAAAAAAAAGAAAGAACAGTTTGGCTGCAATGGTGACAATAAAACCTGGTTGGAGTCAGTTCAAGACAGAAGTAAGAAATTTTTTCTTCTTTTTAAAAATCTTCCTATTATTTTTATTTTTGAAATTCAAAAATTTAGAAAACATTATCTTGGCTCGGCGCCTGTAGCTCAAGCGGCTAAGGCACCAGCCACATACACCCAGAGCTGGCGGGTTTGAATCCAGCCCGGGCCTGCCAAAAAACAATAACAACTACAACCAAAACATAGCTGGGCATTATGGCAGACACCTGTAGTCCCAGCTACTTGGGAGGCTGAGGCAAGAGAATCACTTAAGCCCAGGAGTTGGACGTTTCTGTGAGCTGTTTCACCACGGCACTTTATCCAGGGTGATAACTTGAGGCTCTGTCTCAAAAAAAAAAAAAAAAAACAGAAAGAAAGAAAACATTATCTTAATACAGAAACATAATGATACTCTGGTAGATTATGAACTTGAATGAACTCTGATATTCAAAACAAATGCAACAGTTATTGGAAGAAACCATAAACTTACTTCACATGTAAGATAGACTATGATCATCTGGAATTTTCTTTGGAATATTTCTATAGCAAAGTTAGCAATTTTACTCTGCTTGACGGCAGAGAAATGAGGTAGTGATTGGTGGAGATAAACATCTTTTTTTTGTTAAAAAAAGATGGGAAATGAGAAGGTATCTAATGAATATCTGATGTATCTCCCAAGAAAGTTGAGGTTGAACCTCTCATAAGTTGAAAATATCCTAAGTTGAAAAGCATTTAATGCACCCAACCTGCGCAACGTCATCACTCAGCCTACCTGAGGGACAGGGAACCTTCACAGTTAAGGTCACATGTGGCCTTGTAGGTCTCTAAATGCAAGCTTTTGACTAAATCCAAATTTTATGGAACAAATACTTTTATTTTTACTTTTTGTCTTTTATATTTTTATTTCATTTTTAAATGAACATATTTAAAATACCGAAGAATAAAATAAATTTCAATAAAATAATCCTCCCAGATTGACCAGCACAATTAGAATATTGGTAAACCATAAGAGCTAAATTGGCAGCTACTGCTGTCGTGATTTAGTTCTGTCTTCCCCCACCTGGCCTGCACCGCTACTTCGCAAAGCTGGTTGGCGAAAGATAATCATGGAGGTACTTCAGTCTATTAATCAGCTTTTGACAACGGTGTAATGTGTTTTTGCTTAAAGTGGAATTTGTGAATAGTTGCACAGCTCAATAGCATTTTTTTTTTCTTTTTTTTTGGCCAGGGCTGGGTTTGAACCCGCCACCTCTGGCATATGGGACCGGCGCCCTGCTCCTTGAGCCACGGGCGCCGCACGAGGCATTTTTTTTTTTTTTTTAAACAGAGTCTCAAGCTGTCACCCTGGGTAGAGCGTCGCGGCATCACAGCTCACAGCTACCTCAAACTCTTGGACTCAAGTGATTCTCTTGCCTCAGCCTCCCAAGTGTCTGGGACTACATGCACCTGCCACAATGCCCAGCTGTTTTTTGTTGCAGTTGTTGTTGTTTTAGCTGGCCTGGGCCGGGTTCAAACCTGCCAGCCTCAGTGTATGTGGCCGGCGCCCTACCCACTGAGCTACGGTTGCCACCCTTAACAGTATTTTTAAATTCTGTCTGCTTAATTGCTCACATTGTCAAAGAAGACCAAGAGAAAGCTGAGGAAGAAAATAGATCTTAATGTACACAGCTATGATTTAACAATTAAAAAAAAAAAGAAAATAGATCTTTTTAATGAGGATTAGGAATTGCAATATTATCTCATTTTTGCTAAAGATAAGATGATTTACTTGCACTGTGTTTGGCCTGAAACCATCTGGGTTTGTAGTCCTGGGGTGTTTGGCTGTCCCTGGCCAGGGTCCACTAGTGCCAAGTCTCCCCTGCCCCATCTGTTCCCACTCACCTAAATTCTTGATCCTCCCTAAATTGCCTTGGTCCTTGGCCTTGGTCCTCCCTAAATCTCCTTTCCACCCAGGGCAGGGTCCTTGAAGACCAGGTTGTCCACTGAGACCCCCGTGCCTCCATGGGGGCTAACAGGCCTTGGGGCATAAGAGTCCCAGGCCTTGCCCCTGAACTTCCCGTTTGAGCTTGAGCACAAGACATTCACTGTGGAGATTGTACCTTGGACACTGAGAGGGAGGTCAGCTGAGAGATAAAGGGGAAAGGGAAGCACCCATTTTGTTCAGTGTGCTGGACTCTGGGGAGTCTTGGTTCTTTGGACTGCAAGACACAAGGACACCATGGCCTGACTCCAAATGGACAAGAAAGTGCTGGATTATGACATTTTAAAGGAAGAACCAGTCACCTTTCACTTTCTGGTCAAATTTTATCCTGGAAATGCTGAGGAGGCGCTAGTTCAGGAGATCATGGAATATTTTTTATTCTTGCAGTATAAAAGAAGCAGATTTTATTATTTCATTATTTTATGTTCTTTATTTTATATAGAGGCAAGGTCACACCCTGTCACCTGGCCTGGAGTGTAGTGGCACAATCATAGCTCATGGCATCCTCCCAACTCCTGAGCTCTAGCTATCTTCTTGGCTCAGCCTCCCCAGTGGCTGGGACAGCAGAAGTCCCCTCCACCACCCCTAACTATTTATGGTGCAGATTTTAGTTGAAAAGATCTACTGCCCTCCTGAGACTTCTGTACTTTTGACTTGTTACACCGTCCAGGCCAGGTATGGTGACTGGACCCCTCTGCTCACAAGTGGGGCTTTTTGACACACGAGGAATTGCTTCCAAAAAGAGTAATAAATCTGCATCCAATGACTCCAGAAATGTGGGAGGAAAGAATCACCGCCTGGTACGCAGGGCTTGGAGGCCGAGCCAGGACTGAAGTGAAATGGAATATTTGAAGATAGCTCCGGACCTGGAGAGATAGAGTACAAACTGCTTTGTGATCTGGAATGAAAAGAGCAAAGAGCACAGAGCCGCTGCTCGGAGCGCATGCGCCGGGGCTTTTACTCCCTGACCAGGCTCTGAGGCTCTGCAGCTGCCAAGCTCCACTCCCTGTGTCTCCCCTCCTGGCCGCATGCCAGAGAGCCCTTCCCAGCCCACGGTTCTACCTGGGCCTCATTTTGCTGTGGACCTCGTTCCCCTGAGGGCTCTTTATTTTATATTACCTTGGGGCTTAGTGGGGTCCCTTTGTGCCCCTCACAGCACCAGCCTGAGGCAGGTGTCCACTCACGGGCTGGCTCTCCAGGCCCTTCCAGGCAGCAGCTGTGGGGCACAGAACCCCCACCCACCCTGTGGGGCTCACTCACTCCTTGGCCTGGGGCCACCTTTTTGCCATTTCTTTTCTCTGTGGCTGAGGTTGCTGCTGTGGCCACCTGGGGCCCTTCACCTCCTCCTAGTTGGGCTGTTTGCACAGAGCAGGTGATGCATCTTAATCAGTGAAACGACACTTGTTAACTGAAGATGTATGAGGGCCTGAGAGTTCCTGAGGGCAGAGGTGGTGTCCGGTGAATCCATCTGGTTCTGAGAAACTGAGAAGCTCCCAGAGATCCTGTCCTTTCCCACTGTCAGGCCTATCCAGCGTTGTGGTGGCTGACCACTGCCTCTTTGGGCCACTTCGCCCCGGGAAGCCAGCTTCTTGCAGCACGCAGAGTGGGACTCAACATCTAGGATGTGCGTGTGGATGGCTGTGCCAGATGAGTTTCCCTGTGTCTTCCTCCTGTTCCACAGGGAGCGTTCCCAGGAGCTGCAGCCCCACATTTGTACAGCAAGGACAGCTCTGACTCAGGTTTACAGCCCACCCCCATGAGTCACCACCCTTCTGACCCATAAATTTATTCTTTAGCAGCGGCTTTGGGATACAGGAACACAATGGTGTTTATAAAAACAATGTCAGGCTTTGTTTTCTTATTCTTTAAATGTTCTTTGTACTTCTGAGCTGCTGACAGGCCAAGGAGCTGGCTGGTGCCTGAGCTGTGGCAGGAACACCGGCTGGGCGAGGCAGGTCTGCTCAGCCAGGAGCTTTCACTTGCCTGGAGCAAGGCTTAGCGGCACCTCCCCACATGTGGGTAAGACACAGAGGACGGTGACCTCAGAGAGGTCTTGAGCCCCAGTAGAGAAGAAGGAATCAAAGAGGTGCTTGATTTTCAGAGACTTGTGCCTGAGGCTGAGGTGACTGTGTCCTTTTTAAGCGGACATTTTTAGGGCTTGGGAACTTGCCAAGTAAGAAAGTCTCTGAAGTCCATTCAGACCAGTGCCCCAGCCATGGTTCTTTCACTATGAGCATTTCTGATATTTCTTAGACAGAAGTGCCATGAAATGCACTTTGCAAAGTCATGAACCAGCAGATAACACTCTATGAGGTGACACTGCTAGCCCATACCCGTTTGGCATAGACCTCCTGGCTCATCCTGACTGCGGGCCCATCTCAACCCCAGCAGCACTCTGACCTCTAGTATCCCCTCCGTTATTCCTGTATCTGCCAGGCCTGGCTAGACAACACCCTGCGGAATTACACAGCACTTCTTGAATGACAGTGTCTGGGAACCTGGGGACAGGTTTTTCTCCCTCAGTTGTCTTTTTTGAAAGTCCAGAGCTGACAGCTGCCTGCAGTAATTAAGTGTTTCTCACTGACAGGGCTGGTGCCAAGCCACCACCCAGGGGCTTTCAGGGAAGCTCCCTCTGCTTTCAAAGATGTGAGTTCTGAATAGCCTCCTGTCAGAGCCAGGCCATGGAAGGCTATTTCTATTCTGGGGGACTACTGTAATTTAAATGATTGTTCTAATAAAAATTTTAAGCTGGGAAAAATGGTATCTTTGTGACCTACTTTATTTCCACATTCAGTAAACATTTGTTGATTATTCCCCTGTGCCCAGCGCTGTGCCACTTCCTCAAAGCACGTTGGGCAGAACATTAGCTACGTAGAATATGAGCAGGGCAGGCCAGAGAAGAGCTCACTTTGTGGTTACTTGGTTAAATGAAAAATTAAAGATGTTATTTTAGAACTTCTTGCCTAAATCACAATGCTCACGGGAACACTGAGGCAGTGTGCCACATTTCTTAGTAGCCCCCATATGGTTGGACTTTAAAATCTTTTCTTGACTATTATGTATTTAACAGAACACGT